>NC_067244.2:154053717-154678717 GCF_019359855.2 Lolium perenne | reverse complement strand
ATATGCTGGCTTCGCTGCCTCGCCCCCTTTTTCGATGGCCGAAGGGCGGCCCTCGACCAGAAGCTCTACCTCCTCTGGAGGCCCTCTGCTACACGGCGTCAGAGTTCGCCATGGCTACACCACCAAGTGGTTCGTCCCCGGAGGTGTTGACATGGCTGGCGCTGGTAGATCTTCGTCGGAATGGAGAGCGCCCCGAGCTACTTCCTCTCCGACCTCGGCGTTCCGTGCCTTGAGGTCACCGGCGACCGGTGGAGAAGGAGACCGAGCACCTGATTGCTTTTTCGGATTTCTTGCTAGGGTCCTTTCTGTAAAGTTCAATGCCTTTTCTTCAATTTTCAGGTTTTCTAGGGCTAGAGATGCAAAAGGGCATTGTTATAAATCCTGTACCCACCGCTTTTAATGATTGCTTCCAGGCCTTTTGGGGCCGTTCTAAAAAAAAATATCTCCGCGTTTGTGGTCAACAAACTTGTGAGCATCCACACTCAGGATGACCTTGGGTGGCTACGTGGCTACGATCTCGTTGTACATACAGCTCGCAGGACAAGTTTCTTTTTTCGTTTATTTAATCGGCATGACATGGATGGTCTTGTGTACTTAAACATAGTTATATATTTTTGTCTGCACTAGATTCATAGAGCTCTATATACCTGAGCTATAGATTCACCTATAAATACCTTCATGAACTCACATTCATGGTGTTCTTCAAATAACTATCAAAAACGGTTAAAGACGTTGCAAGATACAATGTGAAGCATGGTTATGCGAGATACATTGGTTGTATCATTCCATAGTGTTATTCAATTCAATACCAAAAACCTTGCAAAGAAATTTACGCCAAGTCCATCATGTATAATATGAATAAATGTCCCAGTTCAAAGTACTAAGAATCAATAGCTTAGAGGCTAGTATGGATATAGTATGTCTTGTATTCAAATCCTTCTTTTATCGTGCCTTCGGTTTGAATCCTTTTGCACAATTTATTTTCTGCTTTATCCTATTTTCAAACATTTCTTTAATTTTCATATGTCTACCTTTTCATTTTATTCGTGTGAGTTTCTAAATTAACCACAACAATCATTAAATCTTTGCAAGGGTGGACTATATATATCATGTCAAAGGAGGGCCTTGGCCCCCCTATACATACCCAAGCTCCATTTTAATTATACATAGTATTTAAGAATATATATTTAACATGTTAATTTCGATAATATTACTAGTGATATATTTTATACATTATTATCAAATAGTACTCCTTCATTTAATCGATACGGTTTTCTATGTCCACCTTAGGCTGACCATAGTGGGTAGTACCATATAGTAGTATCATGTATATGATACTTTTGTATGATACTAGATCCATAATGCATAGTATCATAGACTAGTATTATAGTTTTGCTATATTAATTGATTTGTAGAATCCCAATACAAATTTGTGTACAAGATTTATTTGATACTAACTTTTCTCGGAATGTGCGCTATGATACAGTATCTACCTATGATACTCCAATCTCCTCTCTCATCCATAATTACCTGCCACATCAGCATTTTTGGTGGGGCTAGGATGCATGATACTAGCTATGATACTAGCACTATGGCTAGCCTTAGTGGTTGTTTGGAAACTTTGGATAGCTAATTTTAACGATGGGTTTATAGAAAATGCGTATTTAGCTGATTTTTAGCAAAACCGGTTTTAATATATTTTCTGTCAGCAATCAGATTATAATGAAGTATATTTGTGTTAGGATATCGGTACTGCATCTCATTCCATACAATGTTTCGTCCATGACAGGCAGGAGTGGTGCTCGCGCAGGCACGCATGTCACTATGGCATGGCGTTCTGCATTGTCCTGTAGATTTACATAGGTGGAATTCAGGTTTACCAAAAACTAAATTTTCTATATCCAAGAATTTGTTTGAGTAGGCAAATAAGATTGTTTTCCTCGTTTAACTTAGGCTGATCATCGTGGGGTGTAAGACTAGTAACACGACATATGATATTAGTCTAAGTATGTGATTGCATGTATTGTGTTATTTAATATGTTGTAGACTCATCTTATCTTAGGTGTGTGATGTTATGGTAAATAGCTAGTTACCACCTTATTCTACTTTTTATTATTGGAATGCCACGTCACCAAAATATTTTGCTGTGTATGATGTTACTATGTTATTACCACTATAAATAATCTTAATGATGTACGGAGTGAACAATTTATTGATGTTACTGTGTATTGAAGGGCGGCCCTCGACCAGAAGCTCTACCTCCTCTGGAGGCCCTCTGCTACACGGCGTCGGAGTTCGCCATGGCTACACCACCAAGTGGTTCGTCCCCGGAGGTGTTGACATGGCTGGCGCTGGTAGATCTTCGTCGGAATGGAGAGCGCCCCGAGCTACTTCCTCTCCGACCTCGGCGTTCCGCGCCTTGAGGTCACCGGCGACCGGTGGAGAAGGAGACCGAGCACCTGATTGCTTTTTCGGATTTCTTGCTAGGGTCCTTTCTGTAAAGTTCAATGCCTTTTCTTCAATTTTCAGGTTTTCTAGGGCTAGAGATGCAAAAGGGCATTGTTATAAATCCTGTACCCACCGCTTTTAATGATTGCTTCCAGGCCTTTTGGGGCCGTTCTAAAAAAAAAATCTCCACGTTTGTGGTCAACAAACTTGTGAGCATCCACACTCAGGATGACCTTGGGTGGCTACGTGGCTACGATCTCGTTGTACATACAGCTCGCAGGACAAGTTTCTTTTTTCGTTTATTTAATCGGCATGACATGGATGGTCTTGTGCACGGGCTTCACGGTGGCTCGCTTCTAGTGTCTATGGATCTGCCACAACAACCACTTGGTCAAAAGAAGCCCGGTCGAGGCTTACACGAGCCGATTCTTGTACCCCACGCCTCAAATAATGGGCCATATATTGAGTTAGGATATCCTTATTCCTCTAATTAGGCCACCATTAGTTGTTGTTTTTTTAGATGGCCACCGTTAGTTGTTGTAGTGGCCAGTTATGGATTATTTCCTAGAAAAATCGATCCATTTCTAGTTTCCATCTTCTCCAATTAACCATCAATTTCCATAATTTTTGTAAGCACACTTTGGCTTGTCTGGGCTTTGAAAAAACTCTGAGTCCGCCATGCTACAAGAACTAGGTGGTAGCTACGATCTCGTTGTACCTGTAAACTCTAAATTAACTCACGAGACGTCTCTTTCTCCTTTATTTATCTTTGCGGAGGTGAAGTTATATCATGGCAAGGGAGGGCCTTTGTCCCCTTGTACCCCGTTCTACTTTTTAATTGTACATAGTATGTAATAATATGTATCATATGTTAATTTAGACAACAAATATAAATATGGTTGCCAGTAATGGCCTTGTGGAATTCATGCAAAATATTTTTCTAGATGCACTTAGAGTTGTTGATCGGCGAAGCAAGCTAGCTTGTTGTTGGTTAGTCGAGCCTGTTTATTGGACCAGAAAAGCAATGGAGCATACGGGTGCATCGGTTGCCGTGGTGGTGGAATTTGCACTAGTAGAGAAACCCCCCTTTAGTACCGGTTTCAAAAGGCCTTTAGTACCGTTTCCTAACTACACTTAATCTCTAGTCAAAGTACTTACCCGTGGTCAAACTTCCCGGTCGGTCACCCATTGATGACCCACAAGTATAGGGGATCGCAACAGTCTTCGCGGGAAGTAAAACCCAATTTATTGATTCGACACAAGGGGAGACAAAGAATACTTGAAAGCCTTAACAGCGGAGTTGTCAATTCAGCTGCACCTGGAAACAGACTTGCTCGCAAGAGTTTATCGATAGTAATGAGTTTTATAGCAAAGATAGAGTGAAATAACAGCGACGCAGTAACAAAGACAGCAGTAGTGATTATAGTAAACATCAGGATTAAAATACTGTAGGCACAGGGACGGATGACGGGCGTTGCATGGATGAGAGAAACTCATGTAACAATCAAAGCAGAGCATTTGCAGATAATAATAAAACGGTGTCCAAGTACTAAGCAATCCATAGGCATATGTTCCGTATATAGTCGTACGTGCTCGCAATGAGAAACTTGCACAACATCTTTTGTCCTACCAGCCGGTGGCAGCCGGGCCTCTAGGGAATCTACTGGATATTAAGGTACTCCTTTTAATAGAGTACCGGAGCAAAGCATTAACACTCCGTGAACACATGTGATCCTCACATCACTGCCTTCCCCTCCGGTTGTCCCAATTTCTGTCACTTTGGGGCCTCGGGTTCCGGACAGCGACATGTGTATACAACTTGCAGGTAAGATCATAAAACAATGCATATCATCATGAAACAATAACATGTTCAGATCTGAGATCATGGCACTCGGGCTCTAGTGACAAGCATTAAGCATAACAAGTTGCAACAATATCATCAAAGTACCAATTACAGATACTAGGCACTATGCCCTAACAATCTTATGCTATTACATGACCAATCTCATCCAATCCCTACCATCCCCTTCAGCCTACAGCGGGGGAATTACTCACACATGGATGGGGGAAACATTGCTGGTCGATGGAGAGGCGTCGGTGGTGATGATGGCGATGATATCCTCCAATTCCCCGTCCCGGCGGAGTGCCAGAACGGAGCTTCTGGTCCCGAGATGGAGTTTCGCGACGGTGGCGGCGTACTGGATGGTTTCTGGCGACTTCGACTTCCTTTCTCGCGTTTTTAGATCGAAACCCTTAAGTAATCCAGAGGAGGCGGTCAGAGGCCAGCCGAGGCGGCCACACAATAGGGCGGCGCGCCCCCCTCCTGGGCCGCGCCGGCCTAGTGTGTGGGGGCCTCGGGCCTCCACCTGGCTTGCCCTTCTGGCTCCGTAATTCTTCTGGAAAAATAAGACCTTCGACATAAATTCCGGGGATTTTCCTGAAAGTTGGATTTCTGCACAAAGACGAGACACCAGAGCAATTCTGCTGAAAACAGCGTTAGTCCGTGTTAGTTGTATCCAAAATACACAAATTAGAGGCAAAACAATAGCAAAAGTGTTCGGGAAAGTAGATACGTTTTGGACGTATCAACTCCCCCCAAGCTTAGCTTATTGCTTGTCCTCAAGCAATTCAGTTAACAACTGAGTGCGATAAAAAGAACTTTCATGAACACATTTGTTCATATGATGTAAATATTCTCATGATATGGACAAGTACTTAGGCAATTCATAATACGATACATGCAAATAAGATCATCCAATAGCTATGTCAATCATGGAAAGGTACCAACAAATTAATAATAAGCATCATGAGTTATGTCTATCAGCAGGATTGCAATGTTCATAAAAGGATATGATAAAGTGGTATCTCGCTTGCCCGTGTTTGAATCAGCAAAACATAAATGCTCAGGCACCTCTGAAGTTCATGGAAAGACTAGAAATAGAGATTGTCAAAGATAAAAGCATCAAAGTTATACCACAGTCAATCATATTTTGGGACAAGCATATTATACTAAGAATGACAGTTGTGCTCTCAATAAAGTGCTCAAAGAAAGGATGGTGACACATCATGAAAGTAAAAGATTGACCCTTCGCAGAGGGAAGCATGGATTAACATGCGCTAGAGCTTTTCATTTTTTTTAAACAGGAGTAAAATTATTTTGAGAGGTGTTTGTTGTTGTCAAGGAATGGTAATGGGTACACCAACTACCTCGCCAACCAGACTTTCAAGAGCGGCTCCCATGAAGGACGTTATTTCTACCAGCAAGGTAGATCATCCCTCTTCTCTTTTGTTCACACACGTATTTTAGTTTTATTATGGGTGACACTCCCCCCAACCTTTGCTTACACAAGCCATGGCTAACCGAATCCTCGGGTGCCTTCCATCAATCTCATACCATGGAGGAGTGTCTATTTGCAAAATTAAGTTGCTTACTGATGAATCAGAGCAAAACATGTGAAGAGAATTATTAATGAAGTTATTAATTGGGGCTGGGCACCCCGTTGCCAGCTCTTATTATGAAGGTCTGTCAAAAGTAAATGACAAGGTTGAAGGATAAACACCACATACTTCCTCATGAGCTATAAAACATTAACACAAATTGAGAAGCATTTTGAAGGTTTAAAGGTAGCGCATGAGAATTTACTTGGAATGGTTTGAAATGCCGTGCATAGGTATTTATGGTGGACACTTTGGATTAACTTGGTTTTCAGGGGTTTGGAAGCACGAGCAGCGTTCCCGCTCAGTACAAGTGAAGGCTAGCAATAGACTGGGGAGCGACAATCAAGAGAGCAGTCACTGTCATAATCATGCTTGCGGCAAAATAAATTAACGGAGGCATAAAAGTGATACAAGAACTCTGAAACAAAGTAAATCATCGAGGCTTAATTGACTTTTGTCCAGTCATATGCATGCGTGAGCATGTGCCAAGTCGATTCAAATGAATTATTCAGAGGAGGATACCACAATGTCATACCTATTTATGAATAAAACAATGCAAGCAAACATCCATGACATGCTACTCATATTAATAAATTGGAGCTAAACATGAGAGATCATGAACTACTAGACTTTCTCAAATGACATATACCTCACATGAACCAACTAAGCATGCTCACATGGATGAGTATATGTACAAAAATGAAAACAAATAGAGTTCATACCAGCCTCTCACCACAGTCGAATTGTCGTAGATCGTCATTATTGCCTTTCACTTGTGTAGCTTGAATAATATGAAATGAAAACCACGCTCCAGCCACCGAAGACCATTGAACTCATAATGAACTTTACAAAACCAAAGAAGAACAGCAAATATGTTTGGTGTTTTCGAATTGGAAACAAGAACAAAAGGAAACAAGCAAACAAAGCAAAATCTTTTTGGATTTTCTTATAGCAAACCAACGATAGCAAATAAAGCAAAATAAAAGCAAGAATCCAAAATAATGGTGAAGAGAAACAACAGAAATATTTTTGGTCTTTTTGTATTTTAGGAAAGAAACAAAGCAAAAAACAAGAAAATGAAAACTAGAAAACTCACATAAACACAAAGCAGCAGGAATTCGTCAAACTTGACAGCAGTACAGTAATCAATTTTTAAGAAATTCTTCCGCTGCTCAGCTCGAAAAGTGTTCAACTAATGAAAGTTAGATAACAACCTGGGGAACATGCACAAAAATTGGCTTCGCAAAATAACGTTCTGGCTGTTTTTGAGAATTTTTTTTGGTAACAGTCCAGAATTTGTTTTCAGGCAGCACTTCCCCAAATATCATCTCCCTCTTATTAGAAAACCACTCAAAGAAGCTAAACAAGTATGTACAAGTATCCAGCAACCATAATATGCAAAGAATGAGTGATGCCGGTATACCCCCCACAAAGCTTAGGCTTTTGACTCTTCTTGATCACATTATATCACCCTTCTCTCTTAACCCTTTAAAACTTCCGCCACACCAAACTTCTCATAAACTTCATTAGAGGGGTAAGTACTCAAAATCTTTAATCAACTTTAGTCCTGTAGTGACACATTGCAAGAACTCAATAAAACATTAGCTACAGCTCTCCACGTCTAGAAAGCCTTACTTAAAGTCCACAAGAGACAATGCAAAAAAACAGAGACGGAATCTGCCAAAACAGGACAGCCAGTAAAGACGAATTTTTTCGAGGTACTTCCGTTGCTCAAATCAGAAAACTCAAAACTAATGAAAGTTGCGTACATATCTAAGG
The DNA here is from genome assembly GCF_019359855.2 of Lolium perenne. Taxonomy (NCBI): domain Eukaryota; kingdom Viridiplantae; phylum Streptophyta; class Magnoliopsida; order Poales; family Poaceae; genus Lolium; species Lolium perenne. Next base: position 154,671,052 of record NC_067244.2, on the reverse strand, counting down.
ATCACACGTGAATTTTTACAGAATTTTTAGATTCTCCTACAGAGAGAAAAACTCAAATTCGTGATAGCTAAAAATCTGTTTCTACGCAGAAATCCAAATCTAGCATCAACTTTCTATTAGAGACTTTACTTGGCACAATAATGAAATAAAGTAAAGATACAAAGGTATTGCTACAGCGAGTAAAACAAGTGGAGGAAGAAAGAGATGTTGTCTAGTTCCTCTATGCATATAAAAAGTATTTGTTAACAAGGTTGATCAAGTCTTGCCACCAAATAAATTTTACATAGCATAAGAAGAATTAAACCTCAAATCAATCATGTTACCTTGAATTGTATTGATATGGATCCAATCATAATATTTTTATATCCTTCTTTAGGCTCATATATAGGACAATCAATAGCTCCAACTTTGATAGTTTTCACATTAGAAATTGTATTAACTCCACATATTTTATCAATCCTCTTGGGAAAATAAACGGTATGCTCCTTGTCATCAACATTGAAAGTAACTTTTCCTTTATTTCAATCAATAACAGCCCCTGCGGTGTTAAGAAAAGGTCTCCCAAGAATAATAGACATATTATCATCTTCAGGCATTTCCAACACAACAAAATCAGTTAATATCAAGCAGTTATTAGTAACTTGAACAGGAACATCCTCACATATACCAACAGGAATAGCAGTAGATTTATCAGCCATTTGCAAAGATATATCAGTTGGTATCAACTTATCTAAATAAAGTCTCTTGTAAAGAGAAAAAGTCATAACACTAACACCGGCTCCCAAATCACATAGAGCAGTTCTAACATAATTATTCTTAATAGAACAAGGAATAGTCGGTATACCTGGGTCGCCCAACTTCTTTGGAACTTTGCTATTGAAAGAGTAGTTAGCAAGCATAGTGGAAATCTCCTCATTAAGAATTTTCCTTTTATTAGAGACAATATCTTTCATATACTTTGAATAAGGAGGCAATTTAATAGCATCAGTCAAAGGGATTTGCAAGAATAAAAGTTTCATCCAATCACAAAATTTGTTATAATGTTCTTCTTCCTTTGATTTTAGTTTCTTAGCAGGAAAAGGTATTTTCTTTTAAACCCAAGGTTCTCTTTCATTACCATGTTTCTTAGCAATAAAATCTTCTTTAGTATACTTTTTATTTTTAGCATGCTTTTCAGGTTCATCTTCAACCTCTTCTTTATCAGAAGCATCATTCTTATCATTATCATTATCATGTTCATTACCACTTTCAGTTTCAGCATCAGAAATAGAAATACTATTAGGATCATTAACAGGTTCAGAGGATTCTACAACAGTTTTATGTTTCTTCTTGTTTTTCTTAGAAGGAGCACTAGGTTCAGTTCATTGAGAATCTTGTTCAACTCTCTTGGGATGCCCCTCAGGATATAGAGGATCCTGGGTAGAAACACCGCCTCTACTTGTTACTTCATAAGCATGTTTCTCTTTAGAATTATTTTTTAACAAGTCATTTTGCACTTTAGTGAGTTGATCAATTTGAGTTTGCACCATTGGAAAATGTTTAACAAGCATCTTAACATCATTGGAGGTTCTCTCCACAATATCATGCAAATTACTAATAGCTTGAGAATTTTCCATTAAATGATTCTCTACTCTCATATTAAAAATTTCTTGCTTAACAATATAATTATCAAATTCATCTAAGCATTTAGCAGGAGGTTTTGAATACGGAATATCTTCCCTAGTAAAGCGTTGAAGAGAGTTTACCTCAATCATGGATGAAGGGGGAATTATCTTGCATAAATCTTCTATGGGAGGTAAATTCTTCACATCTTCAGATTTAATACCTTTCTCCTTAAGAGACTTCTTGGCTTCCCTCATATATTCATCATTTAATTTAATTAAACCCCTCTTCTTCAATATTGGCGTCGGAGTTGGTTCAGGTGTAGTCCAATCATCATGATTCCGGCCTATTTTAGCCAATAATTCTTCAGCTTCGTCTGGAGTTCTTTTCCTGAAAACACAACCAGCACAACTATCCAAATATGCTCTAGACTCAATGATTAGTCCACTATAAAATATATCAAGTAAATCATGCTTTTCCAAATCATGCCCAGGTCGAGCTCTGATAAGAGAGCAAAATCTTGCCCAAGCTTCAGGCAATTTCTCTCCATCTTCCTGGTCAAAGCTATAAATTTTCTGCAAAGCGGCATGTTGAGCACTAGCAGGAAAGTATTTCCGAAAGAAAACATCAAGCAAATCACCTGGACTATTAATAGAACCAGGAGCCAAACTATTATACCAAGTTTTAGCATCATCCTTTAATGAGAAAGGGAAAATTTTAGCAACAAAATAAGTACGCATCTTGACATCATCAGAAAACAAGCTACTCATAGAAGAAAGTTCATTCATGTGTTCTACAACACTTTCTTTTTCAGTACCACAAAAGGGTGTTTTCTCAACAATAGCTATATGAGATAGATCAAGAGAAAAATCATAATCTTTATCCTTAATGTTTATAGGAGATGTGGCAAATTTAGGATCAGGAGATAGCTTATATCTAACAGTATGTTGTGCGAGAAACTTTTTAATTTTTCTTGCATCAGTAATAGCATTGCATTTATCAATAAAATCATCATCAAGCTCCACATAATCCTCATCAGGATCATCACTAGAATAATCAACAGACTCAGGTGAATTAACAGGTGTAGCAGCATTTTCATTAGGAGTTTCAGTATTTTCAATTTGTCTAGACCTAGCAATTGTAGCATCTAGGAAAGATCCCAATGAACCACTATCATCAAGCACAGCAGAAACATTATCAATATTATAAGAATTTTCAGATTCAGCAGAAGTACCAGCAAGTGAAGCTTGTGGTGGTGAAACAAGTTGACTTATTGATACGTCTCCAACGTATCGATAATTTCTTATGTTCCATGCTACTTTTATGATGATACTCACATGTTTTATACATACTTTATGTCATATCTATGCATTTTCCGGCACCAACCTATTAACGAGATGCCGAAGAGCCAGTTGCAGTTTTCTGCTGTTTTTGGTTTCAGAAATCCTAGTAAGGAAATATTCTCATAATTGGACGAAATCAACGCCCAGGATCTTATTTTTTCACGAAGCTTCCAGAAGTCCGGAGAGGAAACGAAGTGGAGCGACGAGGCGGCCACACATCTGGGCGGCGCGGCCCAAGCCCAGGCCGCGCCGGCCTGTGGTGTGGGCCCCTCGTGGCGCTCCCTGACCTACCCTTCCGCCTACTTAAGCCTTCTTGGAGAATAACTCCAGTACCGAGAGCCACGAGACGGAAAACCTTCCAGAGATGTCGCCGCCGCCAATCCCATCTCGGGGGATTCAGGAGATCACCTTCGGCACCCTGCCGGAGAGGGGAATCATCTCCCGGAGGACTCTTCACCGCCATGGTCGCCTCCGGAGTGATGAGTGAGTAGTTCACCCCTGGACTATGGGTCCATAGCAATAGCTAGATGGTCGTCTTCTCCTAATTGTGCTATCATTTTTGGATCTTGTGATCTGCCTAACATGATCAAGATCATCTATCCGTAATGCTACATGTTGCGTTTGTTGGGATCCGATGAATAATGAATGCTATATTATGTTGATTATCAATCTATCATCTATGTGTTGTTTATGATCTTGCATGCTCTCCGTTGCTAGTAGAGGCTCTGACCAAGTTTTTGCTTGTAACTCCAAGAGGGAGTATTTATGCTCGATAGTGGGTTCATGCCTCCATTAAATCTGGGGGAGTGACAGCAACCTCTAAGGTTGTGGATGTGCTGTTTCCACTAGGGATAAAACATCAATGCTATGTCTAAGGATATATTTGTTGATTACATTACGCACCATACTTAATGCAATTGTCTGTTGTTTGCAACTTAATACTGGAGGGGGTTCGGATGATAACCTGAAGGTGGACTTTTTAGGCATAGATGCATGCTGGATAGCGGTCTATGTACTTTGTCGTAATGCCCAATTAAATCTCACAATACTCATCATAACATGTATGTGCATGGTCATGCCCTCTTTATTTGTCAATTGCCCAACTGTAATTTGTTCACCCAACATGCTATTTATCTTATGGGAGAGACACCTCTAGTGAACTGTGGATCCCGGTCCATTCTTTTACATCGAATACAATCTACTGCAATACTCGTTCTACTGTTCTCTGCAAATATCATCATCCACACTATACATCTAATCCTTTGTTACAGCAAGCCGGTGAGATTGACAACCTCACTGTCACGTTGGGGCAAAGTAATTTGGTTGTGTTGTGCAGGTTCCACGTTGGCGCCGGAATCCCTGGTGTTGCGCCGCACTACACTCCGCCGCCATCAACCTTCAACGTGCTTCTTGGCTCCTACCGGTTCGATAAACCTTGGTTTCTTACTGAGGGAAAACTTGCCGCTGTACGCATCACACCTTCCTCTTGGGGTTCCCAACGGACGCGTGTTGTACGCGTATCAAGCTCTTTTTCTGGCGCCGTTGCCGGGGAGATCAAGACACGCTGCAAGGGGAGTCTCCACCTCCAATCTCTTTACTTTGTTTTTGTCTTGCTTTATTTTATTTAGTACTTTGTTTGCTGCACTAAAACAAAACACACAAAAATTAGTTGCTAGTTTTACTTTATTTACTGTCTTGTTCTCCATATTAAAAACACAAAAAAATTAGTTACTTGCATTTACTTTATCTAGTTTACTTTATTTACTATTGCTAAAATGGGTACTCCTGAAAATACTAAGTTGTGTGACTTCACAACCACAAATAATAATGATTTCTTATGCACACCTATTGCTCCACCTGCTACTACAGCAGAATTCTTTGAAATTAAACCTGCTTTACTGAATCTGGTTATGAGAGAGCAATTTTCTGGTGTTAGTTCTGATGATGCCGCTGCCCATCTTAATAATTTTGTTGAATTATGTGAAATGCAAAAGTATAAGGATGTAGATGGTGACATTATAAAGTTAAAATTGTTTCCTTTCTCACTAAGAGGAAGAGCTAAAGATTGGTTGCTATCTCTGCCTAAGAATAGTATTGATTCATGGACTAAATGTAAGGATGCTTTTATTGGTAGATATTATCCTCCTGCTAAAATTATATCTTTGAGAAGTAGCATAATGAATTTTAAACAATTGGATAATGAGCATGTTGCCCAAGCATGGGAAAGAATGAAATCTTTGGTTAAAAATTGCCCAACCCATGGACTGACTACTTGGATGATCATCCAAACCTTTTATGCAGGACTGAATTTTTCTTCGCGGAACTTATTGGATTCAGCTGCTGGAGGTACCTTTATGTACATCACTCTAGGCGACGCAACAAAGCTTCTTGATAATATGATGATTAATTACTCTGAATGGCACACGGAAAGAGCTCCACAAGGTAAAAAGTTAAATTCTGTCGAAGAAACCTCCTCCTTGAGTGATAAGATTGATGCTATTATGTCTATGCTTGTGAATGGTAGGACTAATGTTGATCCTAATAATGTTCTGTTAGCTTCATTGGTTGCTCAAGAAGAACATGTTGATGTAAACTTCATTAAAAATAATAATTTCAACAACAATGCTTATCGGAACAATTCTAGTAACAACTATAGGCCATATCCTTATAATAATGGTAACGGCTATGGTAATTCTTATGGGAATTCTTACAACAATAATAGGAATACACCCCTGGACTTGAAGCCATGCTTAAAGAATTTATTAGTACACAAACTGCTTTTAACAAATCTGTTGAAGAAAAGCTTGGGAAAATTGATATACTTGCTTCCAAAGTCGATAGTCTTGCTGCTGATGTTGATCTTTTGAAATCGAAAGTTATGCCTAATGAAAATAATGATATTAAGTCATTTGCTACAGCAAACACCATCCAAGTTAGAATTAATGAGAATATAAGATTGTTGGCCGAATTGCGTGCTAGGTGGGAAAAAGAAGAAAATGCTAAAGAAGATAATATAGCTAAAGTTTGGAATATTACCACTACTAGTAATGCTAATGCTCCACATGTTGTTGCACCTCCTACTATTAATGGTAAAATAATTGGTGTTGGCAATGTTTCCACTTCTAATGCAAAGCGTGAAAAACTGCCTGAAACTGCTAAAACTGCTGAAACTGCCTGTGATAAAACTGCTGAATTTTTTTTCTAATGTTGGGGATAATGATCCCATTGTTTTAGATTATAATGGTTTAGATTTTGATGATTGTCACATCTCTGAATTTATAAAGTTCTTACAAAAACTTGCTAAGAGTCCTAATGCTAGTGCTATAAATTTGGCCTTTACGAAACATATTACAAATGCTCTCATAAAAGCTAGAGAAGAGAAATTAAATCATGAAGCTTCTATTCCTAGGAAGTTAGAGGATGGTTGGGAGCCCATCATTAAGATGAAGGTCAATGACTTTGATTGTAATTCTTTATGTGATCTTGGTGCAAGTATTTCCGTTATGCCTAGGAAAATCTATAATATGCTTGACTTGCCACCATTGAAAAATTGTTATTTGGATGTTAATCTTGCTGATAACTCTACAAAGAAACCTTTGGGGAGAGTTGATAGTGTTCACATTAAGATTAACAATAACCTTGTCCCCGTTGATTTTGTTGTCTTGGATATTGAATGCAATGCATCTTGTCCCATTATATTGGGAAGACCTTTTCTTCGAACTGTTGGTGCTATTATTGATATGAAGGAATGTAATATTAAATATCAATTTCCTCTCAATAAAGGTATGGAACACTTCCCTAAAAAGAGAATGAAGTTACCTTTTGATTCTATCATTAGAACAAATTATGATGTTGATGCTTCGTCTCTTGATAATACTTGACATACACTTTCTGCGCCTAGCTGAAAGGCGTTAAAGAAAAGCGCTTATGGGAGACAACCCATGATTTTACTACTGCACTTTTGTTTTATATTTGAGTCTTGGAAGTTGTTACTACTGTAGCAACATCTCCTTATCTTAATTTTGTTGCATTGTTGTGCCAAGTAAAGTCTTTGATAGTAAGGTTCATACTAGATTTGGATTACTGCGCAGAAACAGATTTCTTGCTGTCACGAATCTGGGCTGAATTCTCTGTAGGTAACTCAGAAAATTCTGCCAATTTACGTGAGTGATCCTCAGATATGTACGCAACTTTCATTCAATTTGAGAATTTTCATTTGAGCAAGTCTGGTGCCTCTTAGAAATTCGTCTTTACAGACTGTTCTGTTTTGACAGATTCTGCCTTTTATTTCGCATTGCCTGTTTTACTATGGTTGATGGATTTCTTTATTCCATTAACTTTCAGTAGCTTTGTGCAATGTCCAGAAGTGTTAAGAATGATTATGTCACCTCTAAACATGTGAATTTTGATTATGAACTAACCCTCTAATGAGTTGTTTTGAGTTTGGTGTGGAGGAAGTTTTCAAGGATCAAGAGAGGAGGATGATACAATATGATCAAGGAGAGTGAAAGCTCTAAGCTTGGGGATGCCCCGGTGGTTCACCCCTGCATATTTCAAGAAGACTCAAGCGTCTAAGCTTGGGGATGCCCAAGGCATCCCCTTCTTCATCGACAACATTATCAGGTTCCTCTAGTGAAACTATATTTTTATTCCATCACATCTTATGTATTTTGCTTGGAGCGTCTGTTTGTTTTTGTTTTTGTTGTTGTTTGAATAAGTTGGATCCTAGCATTCATTGTGTGGGAGAGAGACACGCTCCGCTGTTGCATATGGACAAATATGTCCTTAGGCTTTACTCATAATGTTCATGGCGAAGGTTGAAACTGCTTCGTTAAATTGTTATATGGTTGGAAACGGGAAATGCTACATGTGGTAATTGGTAGAATAACTTGAATAATGTGATAATTGGCAATTGTTGTGCTCATGTTTAAGCTCTTGCATCATATACTTTGCACCTATTAATGAAGAAATACATAGAGCTTGCTAAAATTTGGTTTGCATGATTGGTCTCTCTAGAGTCTAGATATTTTCTAGTAAGGGTCGAACAACAAGGAAGATGGTATAAAGTCTTATAATGTTTACAATATATATTTTATGTGAGTTTTGCTGTACCGGTTCATACTTGTGTTTGTTTCAAATAACCTTGCTATCCTAAGCCTTGTATTGAGAGGGAATACTTCTCATGCATCCAAAATCCTTGAGCCAAACACTATGCCACTTGTGTCCACCATACCTACCTACTACATGGTATTTCTCCGCCATTCCAAAGTAAATTGCTTGAGTGCTACCTTTAAATTTCTATCCTTCATCTTTGCAATATATAGCTCATGGGACAAATAGCCTAAAAACTATTGTGGTATTGAATATGTACTTATGCATTTTATCTCTTATAAGTTGCTTGTTGAACGATAACCATGTTCCCGGGGACGCCATCAACTACTCTTTGTTGAATATCATGTGAGTTGCTATGCATGTTCGTCTTGTCTGAAGTAAGGGCGATTTACCATGAGTTGAATGGTTTGAGCATGCATATTGTTAGAGAAGAACATTGGGCCGCTAACTAAAGCCATGATCCATGGTGGAAGTTTCAGTTTTGGACAACTATCCTCAATCTCTTATGAGAATATTAATTGTTGCTAAATGCTTATGCATTAAAGAGGAGTCCATTATCTGTTGTCTATGTTGTCCCGGTATGGATGTCTAAGTTGAGAATAATCAAAAGCTAGAAATCCAATGCGAGCTTTCTCCTTAGACCTTTGTACAGGCGGCATAGAGGTACCCCTTTGTGATACTTGGTTAAAACATATGTATTGCGGTGATAATCCAGGTAATCCGAGCTAATTAGGACAAGGTGCGGGCACTATTAGTATACTATGCATGAGGCTTGCAACTTGTAGGATATAATTTACATAACACATATGCTTTATTACTACCGTTGACAAAATTGTTTCTTGTTTTCAAAATAAAAGCTCTAGCACAAATATAGCAATCGATGCTTCCCTCTGCGAAGGGCCTTTCTTCTACTTTTATGTTGAGTCAGTTCACCTATTTCTCTCCATCTCAAGAAGCAAACACTTGTGTGAACTGTGCATTGATTCCTACATACTTGCATATTGCACTTATTATATTACTTTATGTTGACAATATCCATGAGATATACATGTTACAAGTTGAAAGCAACCGCTGAAACTTAATCTTCCTTTGTGTTGCTTCAATGCTTCTACTATGAATTTATTGCTTTATGAGTTAACTCTTATGCAAGACTTATTGATGCTTGTCTTGAAAGTACTATTCATGAAAAGTCTTTGCTATATGATTCAATTGTTTACTCATTGCATCTACATTGCTTCGAATCACTGCATTCATTACATGTGCTTACAAATAGTATTGATCAAGATTATGATGGCATGCCACTTCAGAAATTATCTTTGTTATCGTTCACCTACTCGGGACGAGTAGGAACTAAGCTTGGGGATGCTGATACGTCTCCAACGTATCGATAATTTCTTATGTTCCATGCTACTTTTATGATGATACTCACATGTTTTATACATACTTTATGTCATATTTATGCATTTTCCGGCACTAACCTATTAACGAGATGCCGAAGAGCCAGTTGCTGTTTTTTGCTGTTTTTGGTTTCAGAAATCCTAGTAAGGAAATATTCTCGGAATTGGACGAAATCAACGCCCAGGATCTTATTTTTCCACGAAGCTTCCAGAAGTCCGGAGAGGAAACGAAGTGGAGCGACGAGGCGGCCACACATCAGGGCGGCGCGGCCCAAGCCCTGGCCGCGCCGGCCTGTGGTGTGGGCCCCTCGTGGCGCCCCCTGACCTACCCTTCCGCCTACTTAAGCCTTCATCGAGAATAACTCTAGTACCGAGAGCCACGAGATGGAAAACCTTCCAGAGATGCCGCCGCCGCCAATCCCATCTTGGGAGATTCAGGAGATCGCCTCCGGCACCCTGCCGGAGAGGGGAATCATCTCCCGGAGGACTCTTCACCGCCATGGTCGCCTCCGGAGTGATGAGTGAGTAGTTCACCCCTGGACTATGGGTCCATAGCAGTAGCTAGATGGTCGTCTTCTCCTAATTTTGCTCTCATTGTTGGATCATGTGAGCTGCCTAACATGATCAAGATCATCTATTTGTAATGCTACATGTTGCGTTTGTTGGGATCCGATGAATAATGAATGCTATATTATGTTGATTATCAATCTATCATCTATGTGTTGTTTATGATCTTGCATGCTCTCCGTTGCTAGTAGAGGCTCTGGCCAAGTTTTTGCTTGTAACTCCAAGAGGGAGTATTTATGCTCGATAGTGGGTTCATGCCTCCATTAAATCTGGGGGGGTGACAGCAACCTCTAAGGTTGTGGATGTGCTGTTGCCACTAGGGATAAAACATCAATGCTATGTCTAAGGATATATTTGTTGATTACATTACGCACCATACTTAATGCAATTATCTGTTGTTTGCAACTTAATACTGGAGGGGGTTCGGATGATAACCTGAAGGTGGACTTTTTAGGCATAGATGCATATTGGATAGCGGTCTATGTACTTTGTCGTAATGCCCAATTAAATCTCACAATACTCATCATAACATGTATGTGCATGGTCATGCCCTCTTTATTTATCAATTGCCCAACTGTAATTTGTTCACCCAACATGCTATTTATCTTATGGGAGAGACACCTCTAGTGAACTGTGGACCCCGGTCCATTCTTTTACATCGAATACAATCTACTGCAATACTCGTTCTACTGTTCTCTGCAAATATCATCATCCACACTATACATCTAATCCTTTGTTACAGCAAGCCGGTGAGATTGACAACCTCACTGTCACGTTGGGGCAAAGTAATTTGGTTGTGTTGTGCAGGTTCCACGTTGGTGCCGGAATCCCTGGTGTTGCGCCGCACTACACTCCGCCGCCATCAACCTTCAACGTGCTTCTTGGCTCCTACTGGTTCGATAAACCTTGGTTTCTTACTGAGGGAAAACTTGCCGCTGTACGCATCACACCTTCCTCTTGGGGTTCCCAACGGACGCGTGTTGTACGCGTATCACTTATCACAGATGGTGAATCAAGAGTAGAAGAGGTACTCAGAGTTGTACCTTTTCTTGTAGTGGATGGTAATATGGCGACTTTAGGATCGCGAGATTTACCCATGATGGAGAATTTGCAGCGAACAATATCAATCCAAGTGAACTTCCAAATAAAGCTATGCTCCCCGGCAACGGCGCCAGAAAATAGTCTTGGTGACCCACAAGTATAGGGGATCGCAACAGTCTTCGCGGGAAGTAAAACCCAATTTATTGATTCGACACAAGGGGAGACAAAGAATACTTGAAAGCCTTAACAGCGGAGTTGTCAATTCAGCTGCACCTGGAAACAGACTTGCTCGCAAGAGTTTATCAGTAGTAACAGTTTTATAGCAGTAGCAGTAGTGAAATAACATCAGCAGTGTAACAAAGACAGCAGTAGTGATTATAGTAAACATCAGGATTAAAATACTGTAGGCACAGGGACGGATGACGGGCGTTGCATGGATGAGAGAAACTCATGTAACAATCAAAGCAGGGCATTTGCAGATAATAATAAAACGGTGTCCAAGTACTAAGCAATCCATAGGCATGTGTTCCGTATATAGTCGTACGTGCTCGCAATGAGAACCTTGCACAACATCTTTTGTCCTACCAGCCGGTGGCAGCCGGGCCTCTAGGGAATCTACTGGATATTAAGGTACTCCTTTTAATAGAGTACCGGAGCAAAGCATTAACACTCCGTGAACACATGTGATCCTCACATCACTGCCTTCCCCTCCGGTTGTCCCAATTTCTGTCACTTTGGGGCCTCGGGTTCCGGACAGCGACATGTGTATACAACTTGCAGGTAAGATCATAAAACAATGCATATCATCATGAAACAATAACATGTTCAGATCTGAGATCATGGCACTCGGGCCCTAGTGACAAGCATTAAGCATAACAAGTTGCAACAATATCATCAAAGTACCAATTACGGACACTAGGCACTATGCCCTAACAATCTTATGCTATTACATGACCAATCTCATCCAATCCCTACCATCCCCTTCAGCCTACAGCGGGGGAATTACTCACACATGGATGGGGGAAACATTGCTGGTCGATGGAGAGGCGTCGGTGGTGATGATGGCGATGATCTCCTCCAATTCCCCGTCCCGGTGGAGTGCCAGAACGGAGCTTCTGGTCCCGAGATGGAGTTTCGCGACGGTGGCGGCGTACTGGATGGTTTCTGGCGACTTCGACTTCCTTTCTCGCGTTTTTAGATCGAAACTCTTAAGTAGTCCAGAGGAGGGGGTCAGAGGCCAGCCGAGGCGGCCACACAATAGGGCGGTGCGCCCCCCTCCTGGGCCGCGCCGGCCTAGTGTGTGGGGGCCTCGGGCCTCCACCTGGCTTGCCCTTCTGGCTCCGTAATTCTTCTGGAAAAATAAGACCTTCGACATAAATTCTGGGGATTTTCCTGAAAGTTGGATTTCTGCACAAAAACGAGACACCAGAGCAATTCTGCTGAAAACAGCGTTAGTCCGTGTTAGTTGTATCCAAAATACACAAATTAGAGGCAAAACAACAGCAAAAGTGTTCGGGAAAGTAGATACGTTTTGGACGTATCACCCATCCTCACACTATTCCAACACTAGCACGCTTAACTTCCGAGTTCCTTTACACCCACTTCCAAGTGCTTCGCGCGCATGTTGTTCATAGTAGTATCATATCAATCATATTAACATGTTGGTCGATGTCACACTTCTTTATTATTTATATTGCAAATAATTCTTTTAATAAAAAAAGTAATGATGTAATAATAATATTGAATAAATAAATAAAATTAAAATTTTAAATTTGTATTATTTTTAATTGTTTTTTAAAATTTTAATATTTTTTTTGGCAAACCTAAAACCTGAAAATTTGCTAAAAGTAATAGTAATATTCTAGGATTCAAAAAATCTTTTAATTATTTATTTTAATTTAAAAAAAATTAAAAATATATAAAAATTCTAAATTTTTGGAAAAAAACCTAAAATCTTCCTGCTTTCATATTTTCATTTGGAATTTTGAGAATCTAAAAATTGGCTAACCGGGTAAACCCAGGTGAATTTGGATGTAACTTTTTCCCACGATGATTTTGATATATTATACGTTTTTCCCGACGTCGTATGCAAAAGTTAATGCGGTTTTACCATTTTTCAAACTTTTTTTACAAAAAAAGTCAAAATTAGAATTTCTTATTTTCACCGAATAGTAGATTGCATAACATACAAGAATCTGAATTTTTTTATTTTTTGAATTTTCTATCATTTTCATTTGTATTTTACAAAGCAAAAAAAGGCGATCCACGGGGGGGGGAGGGGGGAGGTGCGTGGGGAGCAGGAAAAACCTTTAGTACCGGTTCGTGGCTGACGCCAACCCTTTAATACCGGTTCGTGACACGAACCGGTACTAAAGGTCCTGCACAAACCGGTACTAAAGGTTGCAGGCGGCCTAGGCAGTGCAACATGTACTAATGCACCCTTTAGTACCGGTTCGTAAGGAAACCGGTACTAAAGGGTTAGACGGAAGCCTCTTTTTCTACTAGTGTTGGTGGCAGCGGCGGCTACATGACAATCACCACCAATCATCCTTCAGTAATGAGAGGAATCGAGGATTTAGGTGTTTCCAGTACGAATATAGCTAGTTATAATCAATATAGAAAAGATTTAAATTAACTAATAGATGAAACAAAAAATTACATTAATACAATGTAAGTATACTTGTATTGAGAATTAAATTAATATTAATTTATACACAAAGTACTTTTGTCTACATGATTTCGAACATGGTCAATTTGTTATATGCCACTACCGATTCCGGGTATTCGAAAAAAGCACCGTTTAAAAACTTCAAAAAAAACTCCACCAGCGAGAATTGGATACTTTAAATGAACCCTTCTGTGATGGCATTTTTTCCGTTAGTCGTATTTTAAGTGGTATTTTCTTAAACCACAAAGTTGGCACTGCCATTAATTTACCTATATAAAGGTGAAAACATCTCAGTACTTCTGTAACACTGATAGCACTTGTTGTGCGAGATGCTAAAATAGAGAAAAGAACAATTATACTCGGGTATTTGTTGTCATCTTACCTGTTGCTTCTTTAATTAAAATTAGCCAACATGACCACAGATGAAGGCATGTGCCATATTATCTGTAAAACTAAAATTAGGGTTTAATCTAGGTAAAGACCTAGCCAATTATGGAGTTCTAGTATATGTAGAAAAGTATGTTGTATCTTGTTTTTCAAGTCTCTCATCTTCCCAAACCTTCCGAAATCCAGTTTGGGCCTCCTTAGTCAGCTATACCTTCATCTTCTAGCAAATGGGCCGCTCGGCTAGACCTATCTCTTAACCACCCCACTGGGCCACCCGGGCTTGCTAAGCTTGACCCCTGTCGTGGTTGTAATCGAGAGATGATTGTAATTTTTCATATAATGATATTTTATTGAAAATAACTTTGAATTATTTGATTCCAAAAAGTTTTTTCTTAAGTAATTAAAATCCAAGAAAAATCTTAGTAAAATCCAAAATCATTATTTTGATTGAAAGGTCCAATGGAAAATCAAATCAATTCATTCAAATCAAATAATTATCATTTAATGAATTTAATATACAATAAAACATTACGAAATGCCAAAAATGGTGTTTAAATGGTTTAAGACCACACCAAATTCACAAACGGGGTAAAAGACACAAATACGTGAATGCATGTCATTATTATGCATTGTCGCATCAATTGGATCTTTAAGCATTATTTTATCAGATAATGAAGCTATCTTTTCAGAACCCGAGGTCCCGGGTCATCTCGAAGCATCGAATACTATTACCTCGCGGTTTCCAGGAAAATTCAGCGCTTGCTCATGCAATTGATTAGTTTATAGAAAATACTTACAAATTTCTATCTCTATCATTCCTGCATTGAAAAGCAAGCATTGCTTCTCTAATTATGAATATAATTGTGTAGTGAGCAATGAAACCATGGGTTGTGTTGATGGTGGAGGTTCTATTGCAGCTAGGTTATATGCCCATAGGACTAACAACCAATGTCTTCTAGTGATTTTAACGCCGTATATTACGTGTTAACCATGAGATCTACAGAAAATCAGCTAGATCTTCTTCCTTTTACATATTAATGGAGAGCATGCTTGCGAGTAAGGGAGGTGCCACAAGGGTTGGGAGGCAAGAACACGCTAAAATAATGATATTCTCGAAAGGATTTTACTAGGCGATGAAACATGTAGTGGTATCGATCCTAGCAGCTGCAACTGCAAGACCATGCCGAATTTGACATCAGTAGGAAATTTTTCGGCATGAACAAAGATGTTGACCAAGGTTTTCATCACATTTGATGCTCATGATTTATGCAAGTTAGGTTAGAAACAACCATTTGGGAGTATATTTGTGAGGGCATTGCTGTAGTAGTGTAAAGGTGGAACAGTATACAAATCTATGAATGATACCGTGGATTATCGCCACCATTCTCAAGAAAAATCTTAAAGACCAACTCAACAATTCAACCGAAATGTGATTGTACTGGCACAGCGGAACACTCGCACAGAAACACGTTGTAGGACGAAGCAGTCGTGAACGGCAATATAAAGTGACCCAACAAACACACTTATGCGCGTAAACACAAAATAACTTCATATGGAAACCGTCAGCATGTCAGGCCAATCCTACAGCCAGGTTGCGTCGCCATGTACATCACTTCTATGCCTAGTACGTTCGCACACCGCAACAAAAAAAATGCACGACCAACCGGTTTAGATCTACGTGTGGAATTAAAACACAATGTTAATAAACTTAATAGTGTTATTCACGGCAGTGGGGCAGACGAAAGCGCTTGCAATTCTATCACGCAACCAGGCGATGCTAAAACGGAATGCAGGTTGCGAGGCGAAGCTCGCATATATGTCTAGTACTCTAGTGTGAAATTATCCCTTTCAAAATGGTAGAATAGGAAAATCGTGAATATTAGATATCATGCACTCTACTGAAATTGGAAAAGCTAAATGTGTAATAGTACATGTTTCCCACACCAAGAACGAGGAAATTTTGTATTATGGATTTTGTGCATGCATAAGTGCTCTATGGCTTAGTGCTCTATGGCTTAGAATTCTACAAAGAACGCAAGCTAGATGGGAGAAATTTGAAGGAATTCCAGTGAAATGCTCTAAGAAACCGATTATGCAAAGTTGTACGTATGATTAATCCACCGTTTCTTCATGTATATGCGGATATGCCCATGCACCGCACCCAATTCGGCGCATCAGTTGTTGTCGACAAATGATTACTAGGAATTACATATATTTATCGCGAGTTGCATCGCAAAATCATACATAGAAGGATGCTGAAGCAGCAGCTCTTTGGAAGATTTTGCTACTTTTAACAGAAGAAGTAAGATACAGCTTTGGCAGGACCGACCCATTGTTCTAGACTATTAGATCAGTACTATACTGGAGTAGTATAGTTCAGGTCGAAATCAGCCTACCTGATCAAGCGCGAATGTCATGTTCCAACTAGCTAGTTCGCACAGCGTTTTCATCTGGATCAATGGCCGGGAAGAACCAGAAGGAGTCACCGGCGGTGAAGGCGCCTTCCCGGTGATTCATCTTCTTCTTCATCACGAGAAGACCATCCGACCCGTTGTTCAACCTCGTCTCCGACCAGAACCACGCGGGAGCCGCACCGCCGCCGTCGACGTCAACGTCAGCCAGACTTAGCGACGGCTGGTGCGCGAACAGCACCATGCCCGGAGGACGGCCTGCGGCCGGCGGCACGAAGGCCGAGCAGCCGCGACCCAGCAGCAGGACGCGGTCGCCGCCGACGCGGTCCATGGCCACCCAGGTCCTCTTGTCCCAGTCCAGCCTGAAGAGCGCGACGCGCGCGTGGTGCTCGTCCGTGACCACGAGGTGGACGTTCCAGAGCGACTCCACGAGGTAGTGGCGCATGCTCCCCTCCTCGGACGGGAACGGGAGCGGGCACGCCGTGTTCCTGCGCTCCACCTTGGGCTCCGGATCGCCGAGGTCCGCGCGCCAGACCTTCCTCCTGCCGTCGATCAGGTACACCATGGCGCCGACGGCGACGATGTCGCTGGCGGCCGCGTCGTAGCGGAACCCCGGGGCGCGCAGGGTGCGCCACGCCTGGTCCTGCTGCCCGGGGCGGCAGTAGGCGACGAGCCTGTCCGTGGCGACGACGAGGAAGAACGCGCTGCGGTCGGCAGGCGAGGACGTCAGCGCGGCGTGAAACCGCGCGTTGGGGGACTTGTCCCCGAACGGCCAGGACACGACCACCCGCGCGCCGGAGATGGGGTTCACGAGCACGAGGCGGCGCGGCGCGTCCACGGAGACGAACACGAGCCACCCGTAGGCGGAGGACGCGACGCAGCGGTGGTAGCCCTCCCCCGGGACGTCGTACGCGTAGGGCCGGCCCCCCGGGATGTCGTAGAACTGGCGGCGCACGGTGACCGGCGCGGGCGCGGAGGGCGAGGCGGGGGCCGGCTCCGGGAGCATGAGCCACGGGAAGGGCGGCGGCGCGCGGCCGATGCGGCGGCAGAAGAAGCGCCACGAGGGGCACACGAGGCGGATGCTGAGGTAGTCGACGAAGCTGACGTAGGGGGCGAGGGAGGCGAAGAGGCGGTCGCCGGGGAAGAATCCCCTAGGCTTAGGGGTTTTCCCCGGATTGGGAGGCGGCGCCGCCATGGCCCGGCGTCGAGTGGAAGGATGCATGCAAGGCGAGAGTGGCGCGAGAGGGGAAGCGGGCCGGGTGGGTCGATTGGTCTCCGTGGGTCTCCTGGAGGGCACGCGCCGAAACTATTTATGGTCGCGCGCCGCAATTTGCTGATAAATGCATCGGATTGATTTGGTTGGATTTGGGAACTATTTAAAAGAAAATCTTGCTGCGTCCATAATATTTACCAATCAATGCATATTCGTGTTCGCCTTCTACTTTTTGATTCGCAGGGATGTAATAATTGAAATTTAAATCTCCTTTATTGGAGAACAAAAATGGAAAACAATTGTTGCCACCTTTTAAATGGACTACTCCTTTCGATATTTACGCGTTACCGTTCTCATTCGCGTTCAAACAATAAGTGTAGTATATCTCAAAATCAATTTCTTGTTTCAAGTCCTCCCAAAAAAATGAAATATACTTCCAGCTGAAGATAAATGGAATCAAATCTTCCAAACATTAGAAGGATCTTATTTATTTTAGGAAACATAAAGGACTTGCGATCCGGCGACCGATCACACGCGTCTACTCGGTCGTCGTGGCCAGTGCCCAGTGTGCGGCTATCGGACCGATAGCGTGTTGTGCGCTCCTTTTCTATTCTTTTGGCCCCCACACGCATACAATGCATACACTGCGTAAGCGTGTGCTGTGTGTACATGCTCCCAAAATTTAGCAAACGCTTATGTCCTTTATTGCGAGATTGCACGCCATATGGTGGAAAGTTTTCAAAGCGTTTACTTCAAGTTTGTTTCTTGTTTTGGATTCTTCGATGATCTTATTTGCCGTTTCTATGATTAAATGCGCTTTTAAAATAACCTTCAGCAAGAAAGCTGCAAAGTTTTCTAAGGGTTCGCTATAAGTTCGTTGTAGTTACTTGTGATTTTTGTTGAAAGTGTTGGCCATATTTGTTGCAAACAATATTTAGAAAAAAAATTATGCGTACTTTGCGTGTGCGTGTGTTGTGCGTGCATGCTCCCAAAATTTAGCAAACGCTTATGTCTTTTATTGTGAGGTGGTGGAAAGTTTTTGAAGCGTTTACTTCAAGTTTGTTTCTTGATTTGGATTCTTCGATGATCTTATTTGCCATTTCTTATGATTAAATGTGCTTTTAAAATAACATTTAGCAAGAAAGTTGAAAAGTTTATGAGGGTTCGCTATAAATTTGTTGCAATTGTTATTTTTGTTGATAGTGTTGTCATTTTTGTTGCAAACCAATATTTAGCAAAAAAATTGTTGTTTAATAATTTTTTTGTAGCATTTTGAAATGTTGCAAAGAGTTTGTTGTAATAGTATACATTTTTTGTTTGTGATTTTTTTTGGAATACTAGTGGTATATCACGATGGTGGCATATTTGTTGTAAATATCAGGAATGTTAAGGGCAAAGCGATATATATAGCCATTATTTTTAAAGTGAGGAGCTCAGAACTGCATATTGATTCCCCCAAAACTAAAGGAGTGATAACACGTAAAGCACACGTCCGTTCGGAACCCCAAGATGAAGGTGTGATGCGTACAGCAGCAAGTTTTCCCTCAGTAAGAAACCAAGGTTATCGAACCAGTAGGAGTCAAGGAGCACATGAAGGTTGTTGGTGGTGGAGTGTACTGCGGCGCAACACCAGGGATTCCGGCGCCAACGTGGAACCTGCACAACACAATCAAAGTACTTTGCCCAACGTAACAGTGAGGTTGTCAATCTCACCGGCTTGCTGTAAACAAAGGATTAGATGTATAGTGTGGAAGATGATGTTTGTTTACGAAGAACAGTAAAGAACAATGTTTGCAGTAGATTGTATTCGATGTAAATGAATGGACCGGGGTCCACAGTTCACTAGTGGTGTCTCTCCAATAAGATAAAGCATGTTGGGTGAACAAATTACAGTTGGGCAATTGACAAATAAAGAGGGCATAACAATGCACATACATATCATGATGAGTAGTGTGAAATTCAATTAGGCATTACGACAAAGTACATAGACCGCTATCCAGCATGCATCTATGCCTAAAAAGTCCACCTTCAGGTTAGCATCCGCACCCCTTCCAGTATTAAGTTGCAAACAACAGACAATTGCATTAAGTATGGTGCGTAATGTAATCAACACAAATATCCTTAGACAAAGCATTGATGTTTTATCCCTAGTGGCAACAACACATACACAACCTTAGAACTTTTTGTCACTGTCCCCGATTAAATGGAGGCATGAACCCACTATCGAGCATAAATACTCCCTCTTGGAGTTACAAATATCAACTTGGCCAGAGCCTCTACTAGCAACGAAGAGCATGCAAGATCATAAACAACACATATATGATAGATTGATAATCAACATAACATAGTATTTCATATTCATTGGATCCCAACAAACACAACATGTAGCATTACAAATAGATGATCTTGATCATGATAGGCAGCTCACAAGATCGAACAATGATAGCACATGAGGAGAAGACAACCATCTAGCTACTGCTATGGACCAATAGTCCAGAGGTGAACTACTCACACATCAATCCGGAGGCGATCATGGCGATGAAGAGTCCTCCGGGAGATGATTCCCCTCTCCGGCAGGGTGCCGGAGGCGATCTCCTGAATCCCCTGAGATGGGACTGGCAGCGGCGGCGTCTCTGGAAGGTTTCCCGTATTGTGGCTCTCGGTACTGGGGTTTTCGCGATGAAGGCTTTAAGTAGGCGGAAGGGTAGGATTGGAGGCGTCACGAGGGGCCCACACAACAGGGCGGCGCGGGCCCCCTCCTGGCCGCGCGGCCCTAGTGTGGCGGCGCCTCGTCGCCCCACTTCGTGACTCCTTCGGTCTTCTGGAAGCTTCGTGGAAAAATAAGACCCTGGGCGTTGATTTCGTCCAACTCCGAGAATATTTCCTTCGTAGGATTTCTGAAACCAAAAACAGCAGAAAACAGCAACTGGCTCTTTGGCATCTTGTCAATAGGTTAGTACCGGAAAATGCATAAATATGACATAAAGTGTGTCAACAAGCTCTACAGTATTTCTTCATTAATAGGTGCAAATTACATGATGCAAGAGCTTAAACATGATCTATTTGAGCACAACAATTGCCAAGTATCAAATTATTCAAGACATTATACCAATTACCACATGCAGCATTTTCTGTTTCCAACCATATAACAATTAACGAAGCAGTTTCAACCTTCGCCATGAACATTAAGAATAAAGCTAAGAACACAAGTGTTCATATGCAACAGCGGAGCGTGTCTCTCTCCCACACAAAGAATGCTAGGATCCGATTTTATTCAAACAAAAACAAAAACATACAGACGCTCCAAGTAAAGCACATAAGATGTGACGGAATAAAAATATAGTTTCACTAGAGGTGACCTAATAATTTGTCGATGAAGAAGGGGATGCCTTGGGCATCCCCAAGCTTAGATGCTTGAGTCTTCTTGAAATATGCAGGGATGAACCACTGGGGCATCCCCAAGCTTAGAGTTTTCACTCTCCTTGATCATATTGTATCATCCTCCTCTCTTGACCCTTGAAAACTTCCTCCACACCAAACTCAAAACAAACTCATTAGAGGGTTAGTGCATAATCAAAACTTCACATGTTCAGAGGTGACATAATCATTCTTAACACTTCTGGACATTGCATAAAGCTACTGAAAGTTAATGGAACAAAGAAATCCATCAAACATAGCAAAACAGGCAATGCGAATTAAAAGACAGAATCTGTCAAAACAGAACAGTCTGTAAAGACGAATTTTTCTGGGGCAATAACTTGCTCAGATGAAAATACTCAAATTGAATGAAAGTTGCGTACATATCTGAGGATCACGCACGTAAATTGGCAGATTTTTCTGAATTACCTACAAAGAATACTACTCAAATTCGTGACAGCAAGAAATCTGTTTCTGCGCAGTAATCCAAATCTAGTATTATCTTTACTATCAAAGACTTTACTTGGCACAACAATGCAATAAAATAAAGATAAGGAGAGGTTGCTACAGTAGTAACAACTTCCAAGACTCAAATATAAAACAAAAGTGCAGAAGTAAAATAATGGGTTGTCTCCCATAAGCGATTTTCTTTAACGCCTTTCAGCTAGACGCAGAAAGTGTGAATCAAGTATTATCAAGAAATGAAGCATTGACATTCTTACCAGGGGCGTTGCGCCTACCTTTCTTACTCTTATTCTTACTCTTTAGTTTAGGGAATATGTGCCCGCATCCGGGCGTAGAGGTAAAATTTAGAGTGCCTTTCCCCACATCTATGATTGCTCCCACGAGTTTCAGCAGGGATCTTCCAAGCGTGATTTGTCTTGTCCCTACACATTCAATAACGAGATAATCAGTGGATACCGTCCTTCCAAGAAAGGTTGTGAACACACCTTCAGCTATTCCCTTAGGAATTATAACAGAGTTATCAGTAAGAGTTATTCCTTCTCCTCCTTCAATAAGTTCCCAAAGTGTCAAAGATTCATAAATACTTTTAGGCATAAGGCAAAACTCAGACATAATATCACAACGAGCATGAAAAGTTTCACCACAAATAGCAACTTTAATGGTAGGCACCCACATTGAAGGTTCAAAGCTTAATGGAACATAATCATAATATTCGCGAATCTGGTTGTACCCTTCTTTTAAACAGGATATATTTGTTTCGAGAGTGTTTAATCTATTATGAATGCTAGCAAGAGATGAATCAAAATTATTAGCGGAGCTAGATGATGTAACCACTTTTCTTATGGCATTAAAAGCTTGATCCCCATCACAGTGAAGGAAATCTCCTCCCACTACAGCATCTAAGGCATATCTATAACGAAGAATAAGCCCAAAATAAAAGTTACTAAGAAGCAAACTTAGGGTCATTTTAGGTTCAGTTTTACTATAAGAATCAAAAATTCTAGACCAAGCTTCTTTAAAATGCTCTTCACCACCTTGTTTAAAAGTGAAGATCGATTCCTCAGGTGATAGAGTAACAACTACGGGACTAGTCATGATAATAAAGTAAATGCAAGTAACTAATTTTTTGTGTTTTTAATATTGAGAATGTAAACAAGATACTAAATAAAGTAAAGCAAGTAACTAAATTTTTTTTTGTTATAAGAAAGCAAACAAAGCAGTAAATAAAATAAAGTAAAGCAAGACAAAAACAAAGTAAAGAGATTGGAAGTGAGAGACTCCCCTTGGTAACAGAAAGCCTTGATCTCCCCGACAGCGCCGAGAAAAGAGCTGCTGGCGTGTAGTTGACGTGGGAGTTAGAAATCTTTGTGGAGTAACTTTTCTTCAGGTCCCCAGCAACGGCGCCAGAAAAGAGCTTGATAACGCGTAAAGCACACGTCCGTTGGAAACCCCAAGAGGAAGGTGTGATGTGTACAGCAGCAAGTTTTCCCTCAGTAAGAAACCAAGGTTATCGAACCAGTAGGAGTCAAGGAGCACGTGAAGGTTGTTGGTGGCGGAGTGTAGTGCGGCGAAACACCAGGGATTCCGGCGCCAACGTGGAACCTGCACAACACAATCAAAGTACTTTGCCCCAACGTAACAGTGAGGTTGTCAATCTCACCGGCTTGCTGTAAACAAAGGATTAGATGTATAGTGTGGAAGATGATGTTTGTTTGTGAAGAACAGTAAAGAACAATGTTTGCAGTAGATTGTATTCGATGTAAAAGAATGGACCTGGGTCCACAGTTCACTAGTGGTGTCTCTCCAATAAGATAAAGCATGTTGGGTGAACAAATTACAGTTGGGCAATTGACAAATAAAGAGGGCATAACAATGCACATACATATCATGATGAGTAGTGTGAAATTCAATTGGGCATTACGACAAAGTACATAGACCGCTATCCAGCATGCATCTATGCCTAAAAAGTCCACCTTCAGGTTAGCATCTGCACCCCTTCCAGTATTAAGTTGCAAACAACAGACAATTGCATTAAGTATGGTGCGTAATGTAATCAACACAAATATCCTTAGACAAAGCATTGATGTTTTATCCCTAGTGGCAACAACACATCCACAACCTTAGAACTTTCTGTCACTGTCCCAGATTAAATGGAGGCATGAACCCACTATCGAGCATAAATACTCCCTCTTGGAGTTACAAGTATCAACTTGGCCAGAGCCTCTACTAGCAACGGAGAGCATGCAAGATCATAAACAACACATATATGATAGATTGATAATCAACATAACATAGTATTCCATATTCATCAGATCCCAACAAACACAACATGTAGCATTACAAATAGATGATCTTGATCATGATAGGCAGCTCACAAGATCGAACAATGGTAGCACATGAGGAGAAGACAACCATCTAGCTACTGCTATGGACCCATAGTCCAGGGGTGAACTACTCACACATCAATCCGGAGGCGATCATGGCGATGAAGAGTCCTCCGGGAGATGATTCCCCTCTCCGGCAGGGTGCCGGAGGCGATCTCCTGAATCCCCCGAGATGGGATTGGCGGCGGCGGCGTCTTTGGAAGGTTTTCCGTATCGTGGCTCTCGGTACTGGGGTTTTCGCGACAAAGGCTTTAAGTAGGCGGAAGGGTAGGGTTGGAGGCGTCACGAGGGGCGCACACAACAGGGCGGCGCGGGCCCCCTCCTGGCCGCGCGGCCCTAGTGTGGAGGCGCCTCGTCGCCCCACTTCGTGACTCCTTCGGTCTTCTGGAAGCTTCGTGAAAAAATAAGACCCTGGGCGTTGATTTCGTCCAATTCCGAGAATATTTCCTTTGTAGGATTTCTGAAACCAAAAACAGCAGAAAACAACAACTGGCTCTTCGGCATCTTGTCAATAGGTTAGTGCCGGAAAATACATAAATATGACATAAAGTGTGTATAAAACATGTGAGTATCATCATAAAAGTAGCATGGAACATAAGAAATTATACATACGTTTGAGACGTATCAAGGAGTAAAATGAAAAAGTTTCATTGTGTAACATGAGACGCTTGAGAACTCTCTCATGGGCCGACACGATGGTTAATTTTTTGCCCGGGTTGAGGCGGCCGACGCCTAGCGTCCAAATTTATTATTAGTACCCTAAACGAAAAGAATAATTTTTTTGCGGGAGAAAACATGCGCCACTACTAATAAGAGGCTGATACGTCTCCAACGTATCTATAATTTCTTATGTTCCATGCTAGTTTTATGATAATACTTACATGTTTTATTCATACTTTATATCATTTTGATGCATTTTCCAGTACTAACCTATTAACGAGATGCCGAAGCGCTAGTTCATATTTTCTGCTGTTTTTGGTTTCAGAAATCTTACACAGGAAATATTCTCGGAATTGGACGAAACAAAAGCCCACGGCCCTATTTTCCACGGAGTGTTCCAGACCATCGAAGAAGAGTCGGAGACGGCCAGCAGGGGGGCCACCCCATAGGGCGGCGCGGCCCACCCTCATGGCGCGCCCAGGTGTGGGGAGCCCACCCCTGGCTCCCCCGACGCTGCCTCTTCGCCTATATATTCCTTCGTATCGGAAAACCCTAGTACCGAGAGCCAAAATACGAGAAAAGTTCCAGAGACGCCGCCGCCGTCAACCCCATCTCGGGGGGTTCTGAAGATCACCTCCGGTACCCTGCCAGAGAGGGGAATTCATCACCGGAGGGCTCTACATCACCATGCCCGCCTCCGGACTGATGCGTGAGTAGTTCATCCTTGGACTATGGGTCCATAACAGTAGCTAGATGGTTGTCTTCTCCTATTGTGCCATCATGTTTAGATCTTGTGAGCTGCCTATCATGATCAAGATCATCTTATTGTAATGCTACATGTTGTGTTTGTTGGGATCCGATGAATATGGAATACTATGTCAAGTTGATTATCGATCTATCATATATGTGTTGTTTATGATCTTGCATACTCTCCGTTGCTAGTAGAGGCTCTAGCCAAGTTGATACTTGTAACTCCAAGAGGGAGTATTTATGCTAGATAGTGGGTTCATGCCTCCATTGAATCTGGGACAGTGACAGAAAGTTCTAAGATTGTGGATGTGCTGTTGCCACTAGGGATAAAACATCAATGCTTTGTCTAAGGATATTTGTATTGTTTACATTACACACAGTACTTAATGCAATTGTCTGTTGTTTGCAACTTAATACTGGAAGGGGTGCGGATGCTAACCCGAAGGTGGACTTTTTAGGCATAGATGCATGCTGGATAGCGGTCTATGTTCTTTGTCGTAATGCCCTAACTAAATCTCATAGTAGTCATCATGATATGTATGTGCATTGTTATGCCCTCTCTATTTTTCAATTGCCAATTGTAATTTGTTCACCCAACATGTTATTTATCTTATTGGAGAGACACCACTAGTGAACTGTGGACCCCGGTCCATTCTTTTACATCTGAAATACAACCTACTGCAATCATTATTCTCTTTTGTTCTTTGCAAGCAAACATCATTCTCCACACCATACGTTTAATCCTTTGTTTTCAGCAAGCCGGTGAGATTGACAACCTCACTGTTAAGTTGGGGCAAAGTATCTTGATTGTGTTGTGCAGGTTCCACGTTGGCGCCGGAATCCCTGGTGTTGCGCCACACTACACTCCTTTACCAACAACCTTCACGTGGCCTTCATCTCCTACTGGTCCGATAACCTTGGTTTCTTACTGAGGTAAACTCGCTACTGTACGCATCATAACTTCCTCTTGGGGTTCCCAACAGACGTGTGCTTTACCGTCACAAGCAGCTACTTTGCTGGCACCGTCGTCGGGGAGGAATAAATACTCCATCACCGTCACGCGCTATCAAACACTTTTCCGGCGCCGTTTCCGGGGACATGAAGGAAAATTACACCACAGAGATTTCTAACTCCCACGTCAACTGCACGCCAGCAAATACTTTTCTGGCGCCGTTGCCGGGGAGATCAAGACACGCTGCAAGGGGAGTCTCTCACACCCAATCTCTTTATTTTGTTTATTGTCTTGCTTTATTTTATTTTCTGTATTGTTTGCTTTCTTTATATCAAAAACACAAAAAAATTAGTTACTTGTTTTACTTTATTTAATTCGGTTTGCTTTATTTATTTTTATTATTGCTAAAATGAATACTCCTGAGAATACTAAGTTGTGTGACTTCACTAGCACCAATAATAATGATTCCATATGCACTCCTTTTGCTCCACCTGTTTCTATAGCAGAATTTTATGAAATTAAACCTGCTTTACTAAATCTTGTTATGAGAGAGCAATTTTCTGGTGTTAGTACTGATGATGCTGCTGCCCATCTTAATAATTTTGTTGAACTTTGTGAAATGCAAAAGTATAAGGATTAGATGGGGATATTATAAAACTGAAATTGTTTCCTTTCTCCTTAAGAGGAAGAGCTAAAGATTGGTTGCTATCTTTGCCTAAAAATAGTATTGATTCATGGACTAAATGTAAAGATGCTTTCATTGGAAGATATTATCCTCCTGCTAAAATTATATCTTTGAGAAGTAGCATTATGAATTTTAAGCAATTGGATAATGAACATGTTTCCCAAGCATGGGAGAGAATGAAATCTTTGGTAAAGAATTGCCCCACCCATGGACTAACTACTTGGATGATCATCCAAACCTTTTATGCAAGATTAATTTTTTCTTCAAGGAACCTATTGGATTCAGCTGCTGGAGGTACTTTTATGTCCATCACTTTGGGTGTTGCAACAAAGCTTCTTGATGATATGATGATCAACTACTCTGAATGGCACACTGAAAGGACTCCTCAAGATAAGAAGGTAAATTCTGTTGAAGAAACCTCCTCCTTGAGTGATAAGATTGATGTTATTATGTCTATGCTTGTTAATGGTAGATCTCATGTTGATCCTAATAATGTTCCTTTAGCTTCATTGGTTGCTCAAGAAGAGCATTGATACGTCCAATTTGCATCACTATTTTGTATCATAATTTGCTGTTATTCATTGATATATTTCATATCTGGACATAATACTTATGTTATTTCATCTATTTTGCATGTTTCATCATTATTGGAGGATCGAGCACCGGAGCCAGGATTCTGCTGGAAAAAGCACCGTCAGAACGCAATATTTCGGAAGATCAACTGTGGAAGGAAATTATACCAAAAATCCTATTTTTCCAGATGACGAAGGAAGCCAGAAGGGGGAGCCGAGGGGACCCAAGGTGGGCCCAGACCATAGGCCGGCGCGGCCCGTGGCCTGGCCGCGCCGCCTGGTGAGGAGGGGGGCCCACAGCCCCTCAAGCCACCTTTTCTTCGCGAAATCCTTCGTCCCGAAGACCTACGCCCACGTAGGGTACCTCGCGAAGAGTTACAGCCGCCTCTGCGGGGCGGAGAACACCAGAGAGAAAAGAGCTCTCCGGCGGGCTGAGATCCGCCGGGGAAATTCCCTCCGGGAGGGGGAAATCGACGCCATCGTCACCGTCATCGAGCTGGACATCATCTCCATCACCATCATCATCATCTCCACCATCATCACCGCCATCTCCACCGCTGGACATCGTCACCGCCGTAGCAATTTGGGTTTGATCTTGATTGTTTGATAGGGGAAACTCTCCCGGTATTGATTTCTACTTGTTATTGATGCTATTGAGTGAAACCGTTGAACCAAGGTTTATGTTCAGATTGTTATTCATCATCATATCACCTCTAATCATGTTCCATATGATGTCTCGTGAGTAGTTCGTTTAGTTCTTGAGGACATGGGTGAAGTCTAAATGTTAGTAGTGAAGTATGGTTGAGTAATATTCAATGTTATGATATTTAAGTTGTGGTGTTATTCTTCTAGTGGTGTCGTGTGAACGTCGACTACACGACACTTCACCTTTATGGGCCTAGGGGAATGCATCTTGTACTCGTTTGCCAATTGCGGGGTTGCCGGAGTGACAGAAACCTAAACCCCCGTTGGTATATCGATGTAGGAGGGATAGCAGGATCTCAGAGTTTAAGGCTGTGGTTAGATTTATCTTAATTACTTTCTTGTAGTTGCGGATGCTTGCAAGGGGTATAATCACAAGTATGTATTAGTCCTAGGAAGGGCGGTACATTAGCACAGGTTCACCCACACAACACTTATCAAAACAATGAAGATTAATTAGCCGTATGTAGCGAAAGCACTAGACTAAAATCCCGTGTGTCCTCGAGAACGTTTGGTCATTATAAGTAAACAAACCGGCTTGTCCTTTGTGCTAAAAAGGATTGGGCCACTCGCTGCAATTGTTACTCTCGCACTTTACTTACTCGTACTTTATTCATCTGTTACATCAAAACCCCCTGAATACTTGTCTGTGAGCATTTACAGTGAATCCTTCATCGAAACTGCTTGTCAACACCTTCTGCTCCTCGTTGGGATCGACATTCTTACTTATCGAAGATACTACGATACACCCCCTATACTTGTGGGTCATCAAGACTATTTTCTGGCGTCGTTGCCGGGGAGTGAAGCGCTATTGGTAAGTGGAATTGGTAAGGGAAACTTCTACTGTTTGTGCTGATTTTATTTCTGCCTGCTGCCATAATTCATTATGGAGAGATCTCCTTTTGACTGTTTATTTGGAAAATCTGCTACTACTGCAAAGGTAGTGGATGAGGCGCCAGGTGAGGAAGAGATACCATACAAAATACCTATGAAAATTATTGAACGCGTAGTGGGTAAATCGTTATCTGAGGGGATGGAACTGTCCACCCTGGAGATCATTTACTGTTCTTGCATGAATTATGCGGTTTATTCAAGTGTGCAGGTATTGCTATGGATGAAGTGAGGAAGAAACTATTCTCTATATCGCTGTCTGGTAAAGCGGCGCATTGGTATAAATTACTGGATAATGGGGATTCTCTTGAATGGAATGATATTGTGCCCCGGTTTTATTCTAAGTTCTATCCTCCAAGTGAAATTCACAAGGATCGGAACCGCATATATAATTTTTGGCCTCATGATGGAGAGAGTATTGCCCAAGCTTGGGGGAGATTGAAGTCTTTAATGCTCAAATGCCCCATTCATGAGCTTCCTGGTAATGTTATTATTGATAATTTCTATGCAAGACTTTCTTTTGAAGACAAGACCTTGCTGGATACTTCTTGTTCTGGATCATTCACGCGCAATAAGGAAGAGTTTAAAAGGGACCTTCTTAATCGGATCCAGGAAAATACTGAAGGATGGGAGAACGACAAAGATAGAGAATCAGGTATAAATTATGATTACAAATGCATTGAAGCTTTTATGGATACTGATAAATTTCGTAATATGAGTGCTACTTATGGTCTTGATTCTCAAGTTGCTGCAAATCTTTATAAAGCTTTTGCCTCTCATTATGAATTGCCTAAGAAGAATTTTGATAAGTATCATGAACCGTATAAAGATAAAATTGATTCATCTATTAATAAATGCGTTGTAGTTGAAACTGTTGATCATGTTATTCCTGAAGCTTATATTGAAAAAACCCCTTTCCCTGCTAAAATGAAGGAGTACTCTGTTATAAATAGTGCGGTTCATAAAAGTGAAAAGAAACCTATAGAACCTGAAGAACAAATAAAAGTTGAACCTGCTGTTGCAATAGTTAAAGATCTTGTGACTGAAAATGTGGAGGATGGTCATATTATTTTCTGTGAAGATGCTTCTAATATTGTTTCACATCCTAATAAACCCAAGCAAGCTAGTGTTCCTATGCTATCTGTTAGAATTGGTGATCATTGCTATTATGGTTTATGTGATATTGGTGCAAGTATTAGTGCTATTCCTTATGAGCTTGACGCGAAGATTATGCACGAAATTGGTTCTTGTGAACTTGAAGATATTGATGTGGTTATTCAGCTGGCTAATAGAGAAACTATTTCTCCAATTGGTATTGTTCGAGATGTGGAAGTTCTATGTGGTAAGATTAAATATCCTGCTGACTTTTTGGTACTTGGTTCTGCTGCTAGTGAATATTGTCCTATCATTTTTGGTAGACCTTTTCTAAATACTTGTGGAGCTATCATAGATTGCAAGAAAGAGAAAATTTTGACTAAATTTGCTGGTGAATCTTATGAGTTTAACTTCTCTAAATTTACCAAAACTCCTTATAAAGCTGATTTGCCTAATAATGATTTTAAAATGGAACAGTGTGCATCTATTGTTCTTGTTCCTAATAATCCTTTGCAGCAACATTTGGAGAATAGCGAGAGTGAAGTTTTTAGGAAAGAAAGAGATGAGCTTGATGAAATTTTTCTTCGCCAACCTATTCTTAAGCATGATTTACCGGTGGAAGATCTGGGTACAACACCGCCACCAAAGGAAGATCCTGTCTTTGATTTAAAACCTTTGCCTGATAATCTTAAATATGCTCATATTGATGATAAGAAAATATATCCTGTTATTATTAGTTCTAAGCTTACAGAATTTGAAGAAGAAAGGTTATTGGAAATATTGAAGAAACACCGAGGAGCTATTGGCTACACTCTTGATGACTTGAAGGGGATTTCTCCCTCTATTTGCCAACACGCCATTAATATGGAAGATGATGCGAAGCCTGTTGTTGAACCTCAGCATCGTCTAATTCCTAAGATGAAGGATGTGGTAAGAAATGAGGTATTAAGACTTCTTGAAGCTGGTATTATATATCCTATTGCTGATAGTAGATGGGTTAGTCCTGTGCATTGTGTTCCTAAGAAAGGAGGAATGACTGTTGTGCCTAATGATAATGATGAGCTCATACCTCAAAGAGTAGTTGTAGGGTATAGAATGTGCATTGATTATCGAAAAGTTAATAAAGTTACTAAGAAAGATCATTACCCTTTGCCTTTTATTGATCAAATGTTAGAAAGGTTATCTAAAAATACTCATTTTTGCTTTCTTGATGGTTATTCTGGGTTTTCGCAAATTGCTGTTAAAACTAAGGATCAAGAGAAAACCACTTTCACTTGTCCCTATGGAACTTATGCTTATAGACGTATGCCTTTTGGTTTATGTAATGCTCCTGCTACTTTTCAAAGATGCATGTCTGCTATTTTTCACGGTTTTTGCGAGAGTATTGTAGAGGTATTCATGAATGATTTTTCTGTCTATGGGAATTCTTTTGATAATTGCTTGCGGAACCTTGATAAAGTTTTGCAGAGATGTGAAGAAACTAACCTTGTTCTTAATTGGGAGAAATGCCACTTTATGGTTAATGAAGGAATTGTATTGGGACATAAAATTTCCGAGAGAGGTATTGAAGTTGATAGAGCTAAAGTTGAAGCAATTGAGAAGATGCCCTATCCTAGGGATGTTAAAGGTATTCGTAGTGTTCTTGGTCATGTTGGATTTTATAGGAGGTTTATTAAAGATTTCTCCAAGATTTCAAAGCCTCTTACTAATCTTCTTCAAAAAGATGTACCTTTTGTTTTTGATGATGATTGTAAGGAAGCTTTTGAAACTCTAAAGAAAGCCTTAACAACTGCTCCTATAGTTGAACCTCCTGATTGGAATTTACCATTTGAAATTATGTGTGATGCTAGTGATTTTGCTGTAGGCGCTGTTCTTGGACAGCGAGTAAACAAAAAATTGAATGTTATTCATTATGCTAGTAAAACTCTTGATGCTGCTCAAAGAAATTATGCTACTACTGAAAAGGAATTGTTAGCTGTAGTCTTTGCTTGTGATAAGTTTAGATCTTATATTGTTGATTCAAAAGTTACTATACATACTGATCATGCTGCAATCAGATACCTTATGCAAAAGAAAGATGCTAAGCCAAGGCTTATTAGATGGGTACTTCTGTTGCAAGAATTTGATTTACATATTGTAGATAGGAAAGGTGCTGATAATCCTGTTGCTGATAATTTGTCTAGATTGGAAAATATTGCTTATGATCCTGTTCCTGTTAATGATAGTTTTCCAAATGAACAATTGGCTGCAATAAAGGTAAGTTCGCGAGACAGTCCTTGGTATGCTGATTATGCTAACTTTATTGTTTCCAAGTACTTGCCTCCAACCTTTTCAGCTCAGCAAAGGAGGAAATTCTTTTATGATTTGAGGCATTATTTCTGGGATGACCCACACTTATATAAAGAAGGAGTGGATGGTATTCTGCGAAGATGTGTTCCCGAATATGAACAACAAGAGATATTGAGTAAATGTCATGGTAGTGCTTACGGAGGACATCACGCCGGAGAAAGGACCGCACAAAAGGTTCTGCAATCAGGTTTTTATTGGCCAACTCTCTTCAAAGATGCAAGGAAGTTTATTTTATCTTGTGATGAATGCCAAAGGGTTGGTAATATCTCTAGACGCAATGAAATGCCGATGAATTATACTCTTGTTATTGAACCGTTCGATTGTTGGGGATTTGACTTCATGGGACCTTTTCCCTCTTCAGAAGGTAACACTCATATCCTTGTTGCTGTCGATTATGTTACTAAATGGGTGGAAGCCATACCTACAAAAAGTGCTGATGGTGAGACCTCTTTAAGAATGCTTTTAGATATTATTTTTCCTAGATTTGGAGTTCCTAGATATATTATGACTGATGGAGGTTCTCATTTTATTCACGGTGGTTTTAGAAAAACTCTTGCTAAATATGGTATTAATCATAGAATTGCTTCCGCTTATCATCCTCAAACTAGTGGGCAAGTAGAACTATCAAATAGAGAAATTAAATCTATCTTGCAAAAGACTGTTAATAAAACTAGAAAGAATTGGGCTAGTAAATTGAAGGATGCACTATGGGCTTATAGAACTGCTTATAAAAATCCCATGGGAATGTCACCTTATAAAATGGTCTATGGAAAAGCTTGTCATTTACCTTTAGAACTAGAGCACAAAGCTTATTGGGCTGTTAGAGAATTAAATAAAGATCCTAAACTTGCCGGTAATAAGAGGTTGTTGCAATTGAGTTCTCTAGATGAATGGAGAAGTGAAGCTTATGAAAATGCTAAACTCTTTAAAGAGAAAGTTAAAAAATGGCATGATAGAAGGATTATCAAAAGAGAATTTAATATTGGGGATAAAGTCCTATTGTATCGGTCTCGTCTCAGATTCTTTGCAGGGAAATTACTCTCGAAGTGGGAAGGACCATATGTTGTTGAGGAGGTGTATCGTTCAGGAGCAATTAAAATTAGCTCTCTCCAAGGCAATGCTACACAGGTGGTGAATGGACAAAGACTCAAGCATTATATCTTAGGTGATTCTTATAATGTAGATGTTGATATTATTCGAGTGGAAACACCGGAAGCCTTCATCAAACGACAAATTGACAGTCCGCCAGAACTCGACTTTGAATAGGTAACAGTACTGGTAATGAAAAGTTCGCAATTTACTTTCTGAACAATGTTTTTGCTGTTTTTGGAAAATATGAAAAATTACAAGATCGAAACGGAGTGGAGGAGACACACGAGGGCGTGCCCTCATAGGCCGGTGCGGGCCCCAGCCAGGCCGCGCCGCCCTATGAGCTGGCCGCCTCGTTGCCCCTTTCCGACTCTGGTTCGACCTGGTACTTTCCTTTTGTCGTGAAAATTTTCGCTATATAATCCCCCGGACCCCTGGAGGTCCGTATATCGTTTTCTCGACGTGTTTTGTTTCGAGCCGTTTCTGCCAGGATTTGCTTCAGATCTAGAGCCATCATGTCTTTGTCGGAAACTCCGAAGGACATCTCCTGCAAGGATGTTGACAACTTGTACATGGTGGAGCTGAGGATGCACCCCAAGGAGTTGATGCTCGTCGAGGGAGAACTGCAGATCAAGGATGTTCAGGGTCCTAAAGGAGAAGGAAGTTTGGAAGACAGGATGGAGAAGCTAGAACAAGAGGTTTTCAAATACAAGAAGATGGCTGAGCGTGAGGTGGATATCTTCCACAAGATTGTGTCTGAACTCATTGCTGAACACGAGAAGGAAACTGCAAAGCTTTGGGGCGACATCCTCTCACTTCACGACACCACCAACAAACTCCAAGCTCAACTCTATGACGTTCAGAATCAGAACCGTGAGTATGAAAATAGGTTTAAATACATAAGCCATGCTGCTAGTTTCAGGATTCCCGAGACCAAGATGTCGTTTCTTGATGGAGAGCCTCTTCCTTGGAAGTATGATGAAGGGAATTCATCACCACCATCGCCGAAAGAGTAATTCATCATCGGTATTGGCATCCCCTTGGTTTGTTCCAAGCTTGGGGGAGTGCCGCGGTATCACATCATCACTACCTTTTACTTTTTACTGTCAAGTAGTGTCATATCATGAGTAGGGAAGTTATCATATAAGATGGGTTGCAGTATGGAAGTATCTCTCCTTTAGTTGGTTGTCTATGTATCCCTTGATGTGAGTTATCGTTATGGAATATTAATGAGAAGTCCTATCATTTACATGTTGCACATCTTATTTTAGTTCGCAATCTCTATTATATGATTGATCTTGATTTTAGTATCGGTATCACTTTGGGAGCATTAAATAAATCTATTTGGTTTTGGCAAACTTAGCATTGGTCAATAGCAACAACACTTTGAGGTTTAAGTAGAAAAGAGAAATACATGTAGTTGTTTCATTGTCTTTCTTTCTTGTTAGCTCATAGCTTATTATTCTGAAGTTAAAACTGTTTGTGCTTACAAGGAAGATGCATGATTGTTTCTATCACATGTATATTTGTTTGTTTCCTTCAACTCTTATGCTTGCTAATTAACCTTGCTAGCCAAAGACCTGTACTGAGAGGGAATACTTCTCGTGCATCCAAACCTTAACCCAAACCTATGCCATTTGTGTCCACCATATCTACTTACTACATGGTATTTTCTGCCATTCCAAGTAAATACTTCGTGTGCTACCTTTAAACAATTCAAAATTTACTATCTCTTATTTGTGTCAATGTTTTATAGCTCATGAGGAAGTATGTGGTGTTTTATCTTTCAATCTTGTTGGGCAACTTTCACCAATGGACTAGTGGCTTCATCCGCTTATCCAATAATTTTGCAAAAAGAGCTGGCAATGGGATTCCTAGTCCCAAATTAATTAATAAAAATAGACACTCCTCCATGGTATGTGATTGATGGACGGCACCCGAAGGATTCGGTTAGCCATGGCTTGTGTAAGCAAAGGTTGGGGGAGTGTCATCATAATACAACTAAAATAAAAAGGCACTCCTTCATGGTATGAGATTGTTGGCAGGCACCCGAGGATTCGGTTAGCCATGGTTTGTGAAAGAAAGGTTGGAAGGAGTGCCACACAAAATAAAAATAAAATGGGAGCCGCTCTTTGAAGGTTGTCTGGCAAGGGGGTTAGAGTACCCGCTACCAGTCGTTGACAACAACAAACACCTCTCAAAATATTACTTTTATTCTCTTTATATGATTTCAAAATTGAAAAAGCTCTAGCACATGATTTAATCCCTGCTTCCCTCTGCGAAGGGCATGTCTTTTATTTTATGTTGAGTCAGTAAACCTATTTCCCTCCATCTCAAGCAAGCATTTGAGTAGTTGTGATCAAACCTTTATATTGTGATTTGCTTCATCATGTCTTTTTTTCTTCCTTGTTTAGTACAAGTTTTATCTGAATGAATATAGCTTTGCAAGTTATCAGTGATCATGAGGAGACTATTATGATTGAGTATGCAAGTGTGCAATATAAACTTTAACATGAGAGCGCTGCTCAATAGATAAATATAACCTGTTAATTGTTCTCTGACCAAGAACGAAGTTTGCCATCACCAAATATGATTTCTTATGCACCTTTATTTGTGATTACCTTATACTTGTTTCAAGTTGAGTCATATGAGGAAGTTGTTTACTAGAATGTCTTGTGTGAATGAATATGATGCTTCTTGTCAGTATTTTATTGATCGACTCTTCACTCCATAAACATGTGGTCCTGTTTACTGAGTTCAGTTTCGCTTGGGGACAAGCGAAGTCTAAGCTTGGGGGGAGTTGATACGTCCAATTTGCATCACTATTTTGTATCATAATTTGATGTTATTCATTGATATATTTCATATCTGGACATAATACTTATGTTATTTCATCTATTTTGCATGTTTCATCATTATTGGAGGATCGAGCACCGGAGCCAGGATTCTGCTGGAAAAAGCACCGTCAGAACGCAATATTTCGGAAGATCAACTGTGGAAGGAAATTATACCAAAAATCCTATTTTTCCAGATGACGAAGGAAGCCAGAAGGGGGAGCCGAGGGGACCCAAGGTGGGCCCAGACCATAGGCCGGCGCGGCCCATGGCTTGGTCGCGCCGCCTGGTGAGGAGGGGGGGCCACAGCCCCTCTCGCCTCCTTTTCTCCGCGAAATCCTTCGTCCCGAAGACCTAAGCCACAGAGGGTACCTCGCGAAGAGTTACAGCCGCCTCTGCGGGGCGGAGAACACCAGAGAGAAAAGAGCTCTCCGGCGGGCTGAGATCCGCCGGGGAAATTCCCTCCGGGAGGGGGAAATCGACGCCATCGTCACCGTCATCGAGCTGGACATCATCTTCATCACCATCATCATCATCTCCACCATCATCACCGCCGTCTCCACCGCTGGACATCATCACCGCCGTAGCAATTTGGGTTTGATCTTGATTGTTTGATAGGGGAAACTCTCCCGGTATTGATTTCTACTTGTTATTGATGCTATTGAGTGAAACCGTTGAACCAAGGTTTATGTTCAGATTGTTATTCATCATCATATCACCTCTGATCATGTTCCATATGATGTCTCGTGAGTAGTTCGTTTAGTTCTTGAGGAGATGGGTGAAGTCTAAATGTTAGTAGTGAAGTATGGTTGAGTAATATTCAATGTTATGATATTTAAGTTATGGTGTTATTCTTCTAGTGGTGTCGTGTGAACGTCGACTACACGACACTTCACCTTTATGGGCCTAGGGGAATGCATCTTGTACTCGTTTGCCAATTGCGGGGTTGCCGGAGTGACAGAAACCTAAACCCCCGTTGGTATATCGATGCAGGAGGGATAGCAGGATCTCAGAGTTTAAGGCTGTGGTTAGATTTATCTTAATTACTTTCTTGTAGTTGCGGATGCTTGCAAGGGGTATAATCACAAGTATGTATTAGTCCTAGGAAGGGCGGTACATTAGCACAGGTTCACCCACACAACACTTATCAAAACAATGAAGATTAATTAGCCGTATGTAGCGAAAGCATGATGCGTGTGGTTGACACGTCCGTTGGGAACCCCAAGAGGAAGGTGTGATGCGCACAGCGGCAAGTTTCCCTCAGTAAGAAACCAAGGTTTAATCGAACCAGTAGGAGTCAAGAAGCACGTTGAAGGTTGATGGCGGCGGGATGTAGTGCGGCGCAACACCAGAGATTCCGGCGCCAACGTGGAACCTGCACAACACAACCAAAGTACTTTGCCCCAACGAAACAGTGAGGTTGTCAATCTCACCGGCTTGCTGTAACAAAGGATTAACCGTATTGTGTGGAAGATGATTGTTTGCAGAAAACAGTAAAACAAGTATTGCGATGATTGTATTTCAAGATAGAGAATTGGACCGGGGTCCACAGTTCACTAGAGGTGTCTCTCCCATAAGATAAATAGCATGTTGGGTGAACAAATTACAGTTGGGCAATTGACAAATAAAGAGGGCATGACCATGCACATACATATTATGATGAGTATAGTGAGATTTAATTGGGCATTACGACAAAGTACATAGACCGCTATCCAGCATGCATCTATGCCTAAAAAGTCCACCTTCAAGTTATCATCCGAACCCCCTCCAGTATTAAGTTGCTAACAACAGACAATTGCATTAAGTATTGCGCGTAATGTAATCAGTAACTACATCCTTGAACATAGCACCAATGTTTTATCCCTAGTGGCAACAGCACATCCATAATCTTAGAGGTTTCTGTCACTCCCCCAGATTCACGGAGACATGAACCCACTATCGAGCATAAATACTCCCTCTTGGAGTTACAAGCATCTACTTGGCCAGAGCATCTACTAGTAACGGAGAGCATGCAAGATCATAAACAACACATAGACATAAATTGATAATCAACATAACAAGTATTCTCTATTCATCGGATCCCAACAAACGCAACATATAGAATTACAGATAGATGATCTTGATCATGTTCGGCAGCTCACAAGACCCGACAATTAAGCACAATGGGGAGAAGACAACCATCTAGCTACTGCTATGGACCCATAGTCCAGGGGTAGACTACTCACTCATCACTCCGGAGGCGACCATGGCGGCGTAGAGTCCTCCGGGAGATGATTCCCCTCTCCGGCAGGGTGCCAGAGGCGATCTCTGAATCCCCGAGATGGGATTGGCGGCGGCGGCATCTCCGGGAAGGTTTTCCGTATCGTGGCTCTCGATGCGGGGTTTCGCGACGGAGGCTTTAAGTAGGCGGAAGGGCAGGTCAGGGGGCCACACGAGGGCCCCACACCACAGGTCGGCGCGGCCAGGGGCCAGGCCGCGTCGCCCTAGGGTTTGGCCGCCTCGTGGCCCCACTTCGTCTCCTCTTCGGTCTTCTGGAAGCTTCGTGGCAAAATAGGACCCTGGGCGTTGATTTCGTCCAATTCCGAGAATATTTCGTTACTAGGATTTCTGAAACCAAAAACAGCAGAAAACAGCAACTGGCTCTTCGGCATCTTGTTAATAGGTTAGTTCCAGAAAATGCACGAATATGACATAAAGTGTGCATAAAACATGTAGATAACATCAATAATGTGGCATGGAACACAAGAAATTATCGATACGTCGGAGACGTATCAGCATCCCCAAGCTTAGTTCTGCTCGTCCCGAGCAGGTAAAACGATAACAAAGATAATTTCTGGAGTGACATGCCATCATAACCTTGATCATACTATTTGTAAAGCATATGTAGTGAATGCAGCGATCAAAACAATGTATATGACATGAGTAAACAAGTGAATCATATAGCAAAGACTTTTCATGAATAGTACTTCAAGACAAGCATCAATAAGTCTTGCATAAGAGTTAACTCATAAAGCAATAAATCAAAGTAAAGGTATTGAAGCAACACAAAGGAAGATTAAGTTTCAGCGGTTGATTTCAACTTGTAACATGTACATCTCATGGATATTGTCAACATAGAGTAATATAATAAGTGCAATATGCAAGTATGTAGGAATCAATGCACAGTTCACACAAGTGTTTGCTTCTTGAGGTGGAGAGAAATAGGTGAACTGACTCAACAATGAAAGTAAAAGAATGGTCCTCATAGAGGAAAAAGCATCGATTGCTATATTTGTGCTAGAGCTTTGATTTTGAAAACAAGAAACAATTTTGTCAACGGTAGTAATAAAGCATATGTATCATGTAAATTATATCTTACAAGTTGCAAGCCTCATGCATAGTATACTAATAGTGCCCGCACCTTGTCCTAATTAGCTTGGACTACCGGATCATCGCAATACACATGTTTTAACCAAGTGTCACAATGGGGTACCTCTATGCCGCCTGTACAAAGGTCTAAGGAGAAAGCTCACATTGGATTTCTCGCTATTGATTATTCTCAACTTAGACATCCATACCGGGACAACATAGACAACAGATAATGGACTCCTCTTTAATGCATAAGCATGTGGCAACAATTATTATTCTCATATGAGATTGAGGATATATGTCCAAAACTGAAACTTCCACCATGGATCATGGCTTTAGTTAGCGGCCCAATGTTCTTCTCTAACAATATGCATGCTTAACCATAAGGTGGTAGATCGCTCTTACTTCAGACAAGACGAACATGCATAGCAACTCACATGAAATTCAACAAAGAATAGTTGATGGCGTCCCCAGAAACATGGTTATCGCACAACAAGCAACTTAATAAGAGATAAAGTGCATAAGTACATATTCAATACCACAATAGTTTTTAAGCTATTTGTCCCATGAGCTATATATTGCAAAGGTGAATGATGGAATTTTAAAGGTAGCACTCAAGCAATTTACTTTGGAATGGCGGAGAAATACCATGTAGTAGGTAGATATGGTGGACACAAATGGCATAGTGGTTGGCTCAAGTATTTTGGATGCATGAGAGGTATTCCCTCTCGATACAAGGTTTAGGCTAGTAAGGCTATTTGAAACAAACACAAGGATGAACC
This sequence comes from Lolium perenne, assembly GCF_019359855.2. Classification (NCBI taxonomy): domain Eukaryota; kingdom Viridiplantae; phylum Streptophyta; class Magnoliopsida; order Poales; family Poaceae; genus Lolium; species Lolium perenne. The sequence continues at coordinate 154,630,336 of NC_067244.2, read as the reverse complement.
GGTGCAGCAAAACTCACATAAAAGACATATTGAAAACATTATAAGACTCTACACCGTCTTCATTGTTGTTCAAACTCAATACTAGAAATTATCTAGACCTTAGAGAGACCAAATATGCAAACCAAATTTTAGCATGCTCTATGTATTTCTTCATTAATGGGTGCAAAGTATATGATGCAAGAGCTTAAACATGAGCACAACAATTGCCAAGTATCACATTATCCAAGACATTATAGCAATTACTACATGTATCATTTTCCAATTCCAACCATATAACAATTTAACGAAGAAGAAACTTCGCCATGAATACTATGAGTAAAGCCTAAGGACATACTTGTCCATATGCTACAGCGGAGCGTGTCTCTCTCCCACAAAGTGAATGCTAGGATACATCTTATTCAAACAAAACAAAAACAAAAACAAACCGACGCTCCAAGAAAAGCACATAAGATGTGATGGAATAAAAATATAGTTTCAGGGGAGGAACCTGATAATGTTGTCGATGAAGAAGGGGATGTCTTGGGCATCCCCAAGCTTAGACGCTTGAGTCTTCTTAGAATATGCAGGGGTGAACCACCGGGGCATCCCCAAGCTTAGAGCTTTCACTCTCCTTGATCATGTTGCATCATACTCCTCTCTTGATCCTTGAAAACTTCCTCCACACCAAACTTAGAACAACTCATTAGAGGGTTAGTGAACAATAAAAATTAACATGTTCAGAGGTGACATAATCATTCTTAACACTTCTGGACATTGCATAAAGCTACTGGACATTAATGGATCAAAGAAATTCATCCAACATAGCAAAAGAGGCAATGCGAAATAAAAGGCAGAATCTGTCAAAACAGAACAGTTCGTATTGACGAATTTTATCGAGGCACCAGACTTGCTCAAATGAAAATGCTCAAATTGAATGAAAGTTGCGTACATATCTGAGGACCACTCACGTAAATTGGCATAATTTTCTGAGTTACCTACAGAGAAAACAGCCCAGATTCGTGACAGCAAAGAAATCTGTTTCTGCGCAGTAATCCAAATCTAGTATGAACTTTACTATCAACGACTTTACTTAGCACAAAAAAACACTAAACTAAGATAAGGAGAGGTTGCTACAGTAGTAAAAAACTTCCAAGACACAAAATAAAAACAAAGTACTGCAGTAAAAACATGGGTTGTCTCCCATAAGCGCTTTTCTTTAACGCCTTTCAGCTAGGCGCAGAAAGTGTGTATCAAGTATTATCAAGAGACGAAGTGTCAACATCATAATTTTTTCTAATAATAGAATCAAAAGGTAACTTCATTCTCTTTCTAGGGAAGTGTTCCATACCTTTCTTGAGAGGAAATTGATATTTTATATTACCTTCCTTCATATCAATGATAGCACCAACAGTTCGAAGAAAAGGTCTTCCCAATATAATGGGACAAGATGCATTGCATTCAATATCCAAGACAACAAAATCAACGGGGACAAGGTTATTGTTAACGGTAATGCGAACATTATCAACTTTCCCCAAAGGTTTCTTTGTAGAATGATCAGCAAGATTAACATCCAAATAACAATTTTTCAGCGGTGGCAAGTCAAGCATATTATAGATTTTCTTAGGCATAACGGAAATACTTGCACCAAGATCACATAAAGCATTACAATCAAAATCTTTAACCTTCATCTTAATGATGGGCTCCCAACCATCCTCTAGCTTTCTAGGAATAGAGGCTTCGCGCTCTAGTTTCTCTTCTCTAGCTTTTATGAGAGCATTTGTAATATGTTGCGTGAAAGCCAAATTTATAGCACTAGCAATAGGACTTTTAGCAAGTTTTTGCAAGAACTTTATAACTTCAGAGATGTGGCAATCATCAAAATTCAAACCATTATAATCTAAATCAATGGGATCATCATCCCCAATGTTGGAAAAAAATTTAGCAGTTTTATCACATGCAGTTTCAGCAGTTTTAGCAGTTTCGGGCAGTTTTGTACGCTTTGCACTAGGAGTAGAAACATTGCCAACACCAATTATTTTACCATTAATAGTAGGAGGTGCAGCAACATGTGAGGAATCAACATTACTTGTGGTGGTAATAGTCCAAACTTTAGCTACATTTTTCTCTTTAGCTAGTTTTTCATTTTCTTCTCTATCCCACCTAGCACGCAATTCGGCCATCAATCTTATATTCTCATTAATTGTAACTTGGATGGCATTTGCTGTAGTAACAATTTTATTTTCAATATTCCTATTAGGCATAACTTTCGATTTCAAAAGATCAACATCAGCAGCAAGACTATCGACTTTAGAAGCAAGTATATCAATTTTCCCAAGCTTTTCTTCAACAGATTTGTTAAAAGCAGTTTGTGTACTAATAAATTCTTTAAGCATGGCTTCAAGTCCAGGGGGTGTGTTCCTATTATTATTGTAAGAATTCCCATAAGAATTAGCATAACCGTTACCATTATTATAAGGATATGGCCTATAGTTATTACTAGAATTGTTCCGATAAGCATTGTTGTTGAAATTATTATTTTTAATGAAGTTTACATCAACATGTTCTTCTTGGGCAACCAATGAAGCTAACGGAACATTGTTAGGATCAACATTAGTCCTATCATTCACAAGCATAGACATAATAGCATCAATCTTATCACTCAAGGAAGAGGTTTCTTCGATAGAATTTACCTTCTTACCTTGTGGAGCTCTTTCCGTGTGCCATTCAGAGTAATTGATCATCATATTATCAAGAAGCTTTGTTGCTTCACCAAGAGTGATGGACATAAAGGTACCTCCAGCAGCTGAATCCAATAGGTTCCGTGAAGAAAAATCCAGTCCTGCATAGAAGGTTTGGATGATCATCCAAGTAGTCAGTCCATGGGTTGGGCAATTTTTAACCAGAGATTTCATTCTTTCCCATGCTTGTGCAACATGTTCAGTATCTAATTGTTTAAAATTCATTATGCTACTCCTCAAAGATATAATTTTAGCAGGGGGATCATATCTACCAATAAAAGCATCCTTGCATTTAGTCCATGAATCAATACTATTCTTAGGCAGAGATAGCAACCAATCTTTAGCTCTTCCTCTTAATGAGAAAGGAAACAATTTTAATTTAATAATATCACCATCTACATCCTTATACTTTTGCATTTCACATAGTTCAACAAAATTATTAAGATGGGCAGCAGCATCATCAGAACTAACACCAGAAAATTGCTCTCGCATAACAAGATTCAGTAAAGCAGGTTTAATTTCAAAGAATTCTGCTGTAGTAGCAGGTGGAGCAATAGGTGTGCATAATAAATCATTATTATTTGTGGTTGTGAAGTCACACAACTTAGTATTTTCAGGAGTGGCCATTTTAGCAGGAGTAAATAAAGCAAACTAGATAAAGTAAATGCAAGTAACTAATTTTTTTGTGTTTTTGATATAGCAAACAAGATAGCAATTAAAGTAAAACTAGCAACTAATTTTTTTGTATTTTGATTTAGTGCAGCAAACAAAGTAGTAAATAAAATAAGCAAGACAAAAACAAAGTAAAGAGATTGGGATGTGGAGACTCCCCTTGCAGCGTGTCTTGATCTCCCCGGCAACGGCGCCAGAAATTTGCTTGATGCGTGTGGTTGACACGTCCGTTGGGAACCCCAAGAGGAAGGTGTGATGCGCACAGCGGCAAGTTTCCCTCAGTAAGAAACCAAGGTTTAATCGAACCAGTAGGAGTCAAGAAGCACGTTGAAGGTTGATGGCGGCGGGATGTAGTGCGGCGCAACACCAGAGATTCCGGCGCCAACGTGGAACCTGCACAACACAACCAAAGTACTTTGCCCCAACGAAACAGTGAGGTTGTCAATCTCACCGGCTTGCTGTAACAAAGGATTAACCGTATTGTGTGGAAGATGATTGTTTGCAGAAAACAGTAAAACAAGTATTGCAGTAGATTGTATTTCAGTATAGAGAATTGGACCGGGGTCCACAGTTCACTAGAGGTGTCTCTCCCATAAGATAAACAGCATGTTGGGTGAACAAATTACAGTTGGGCAATTGACAAATAAAGAGGGCATGACCATGCACATACATATTATGATGAGTATAGTGAGATTTAATTGGGCATTACGACAAAGTACATAGACCGCTATCCAGCATGCATCTATGCCTAAAAAGTCCACCTTCAGGTTATCATCCGAACCCCCTCCAGTATTAAGTTGCTAACAACAGACAATTGCATTAAGTATTGCGCGTAATGTAATCAGTAACTACATCCTTGAACATAGCACCAATGTTTTATCTCTAATGGCAACAGCACATCCATAATCTTAGAGGTTTCTGTCACTCCCCCAGATTCACGGAGACATGAACCCACTATCGAGCATAAATACTCCCTCTTGGAGTTACAAGCATCTACTTGGCCAGAGCATCTACTAGTAACGGAGAGCATGCAAGATCATAAACAACACATAGACATAAATTGATAATCAACATAACAAGTATTCTCTATTCATCGGATCCCAACAAACGCAACATATAGAATTACAGATAGATGATCTTGATCATGTTCGGCAGCTCACAAGACCCGACAATTAAGCACAATGGGGAGAAGACAACCATCTAGCTACTGCTATGGACCCATAGTCCAGGGGTAGACTACTCACTCATCACTCCGGAGGCGACCATGGCGGCGTAGAGTCCTCCGGGAGACGATTCCCCTCTCCGGCAGGGTGCCGGAGGCGATCTCCTGAATCCCCCGAGATGGGATTGGCGGCGGCGGCGTCTCTGGAAGGTTTTCCGTATCGTGGCTCTCGGTACTGGGGGTTTCGCGACGGAGGCTTTAAGTAGGCGGAAGGGCAGGTCAGGGGGCCACACGAGGGCCCCACACCACAGGTCGGCGCGGCCAGGGGCCAGGCCGCGCTGCCCTAGGGTTTGTCCGCCTCGTGACCCCACTTCGTCTCCTCTTCGGTCTTCTGGAAGCTTCGTGGCAAAATAGGACCCTGGGCGTTGATTTCGTCCAATTCCGAGAATATTTCGTTACTAGGATTTCTTAAACCAAAAACAATGACAAAGAACTGGCTCTTCGGCATCTTGTTAATAGGTTAGTTCCAGAAAATGCACGAATATGACATAAAGTGTGCATAAAACATGTAGATAACATCAATAATGTGGCATGGAACACAAGAAATTATCGATACGTCGGAGACGTATCAAAGCACTAGACTAAAATCCCGTGTGTCCTCGAGAACGTTTGGTCATTATAAGTAAACAAACCGGCTTGTCCTTTGTGCTAAAAAGGATTGGGCCACTCGCTGCAATTGTTACTCTCGCACTTTACTTACTCGTACTTTATTCATCTGTTACATCAAAACCCCCTGAATACTTGTCTGTGAGCATTTACAGTGAATCCTTCATCGAAACTGCTTGTCAACACCTTCTGCTCCTCGTTGGGATCGACATTCTTACTTATCGAAGATACTACGATACACCCCCTATACTTGTGGGTCATCAAGCATGTTGATGTGAACTTCATTAAAAATAATAATTTCAACAACAATGCTTATAGGAATAATTTTGGTAACAACTATAGGCCATATCCTTCTAATAATGGTAATGGTAATGGTTATGGTAATTCTTATGGTAATTCTTACAACAATAGTAGGAGTGTACCCTCTGGTCTTGAAGTCATGCTTAAAGAATTTATTAGTACACAAACTGCTTTTAACAATTCTGTTGAGGAAAAACTTGGTAAAATTGATGTTCTTGCTTCTAAGGTTGATAGTCTTGCTGCTGATGTTGATCTTTTAAAACTGAAAGTTATGCCTAATGAAACTAAAGATATTAATTCATTTGCTACAGCAAACGCTATCCAAGTTTGAATTAATGACAATATTAGAATGATGGCTGAATTGCATGCTAGGTGGGAAAGAGAAGAAAAACTTGCTAAAGAGAATAATGTAGCTAAAGTTTAGACTATTACCACCACTAGTAATGTTGATGCTTCACATGTTGCTAAACCTCCTACTATTAATGGTAAAATAATTGGTGTTGACAATGTTTCTACTTCTACTACAAAGCGTGCAAAATTGCGTGAAACTGCTGAAATTGTTTGTGATAAAAGTGCTGAAATTTTTCAAAGTATTGGGGACAATGATCCCATTGCTTTAGATCATAATGGTTTTGATTTTGATAATTGTCATATTTCTGAAGTTATTAAGTTCTTGCAAAAACTTGCTAGAAGTCCTAATGCTAGTGCTATAAACTTGGCCTTTACAAAACATATTACAAATGCTCTCATTAAAGCTAGAGAAGAGGAATTAAAACTTGAAGCTTCTATTCCTAGGAAGTTAGAAGATGGTTGGGAGCCCATCATTAAAATGAAGGTCAATGATTTTGATTGTAATGCTTTATGTGATCTAGGTGCAAGTATTTCTGTTATGCCTAAGAAACTCTATGATATGCTTGACTTGCCACCTTTGAAATATTGTTATTTGGATGTTAATCTTGCTGATAATTCTATAAAGAAACCTTTGGGGAGGATTGACAATGTTCACATTACGGTTAACAATAACCTTGTCCCCGTTGGTTTTGCTGTTTTGGATATTGAATGCAATGCATCTTGTCCTATTGTGTTGGGAAGACCCTTTCTTCGAACCGTTGGTGCTATTATTGATATGAAAGAAGGAAATATTAAATATTTTTTTAGAAACACAGTACAAACGCAGACGCTCACATACACGCGCATACACTCACCCCTATGAACGCACACACGCACACCCCTACCCCTATGAGCACCTCCGGAAGACTGAGCCGGCGGATTGGATCTTGAAATTGACGAAGTCACCACAGACGCCTCGCTGTCGACGGGAACGTCGCCTCCCACTGAATGAATATTCCACCTTTATGAGACACACAGATGTCAAACCTGGGGTTTGAACTCTGGTGGGCTGGGGGTACAACCACCCTCCTAACCACCCAACCTCAGGTTGGTTCTCAGGAAATATTAAATATCAATTTCCTCTTAAGAAAGGTATGGAACACTTTCCTAGAAAGAGAATGAAGTTGTCTTTTGATTCTATTATTAGAACAAATTATGATGTTAATGCTTCTTCTCTTGATGTTACTTGATTTACACTTTCTGCGCGTAGCTGAAAGGCGTTAAAGAAAAGCGCTTATGGGAGACAACCCATTATTTTATTTCTGCAATTTTTATTTTATATTTGAGTCAAGGTGCTTGTTACTACTGTAGTAATACATTTGTATCTTTACTTTATTGCATTGTTGTGCCAAGTAAAGTCTTTGATAGAAAGTTGATACTAGATTTGGATTTCTGCGGAGAAACAGATTTTTAGATGTCACGAATTTGAGGTGTTCTCTCTGTAGGAAAATCGTAAAATCTTGAAAAAAATTGTGAGTAATCCTCAGATATGTACGCAACTTTCATTCAATTTGAGCTTTTTCATCTGAGCATGTTAAGTGCCTAGAAAAAATTCGTCTTTACGAACTGTTCTGTTTTGACAGATTCTGCCTTTTATTTCACATTGTCTCTTTTACTGTGTTTGAGTTGGTTTCTTTGCTCCATTAAATTTAAGTAATATTGGGTAATGTCCAAAAGTGTTGGAAATGATTGTGTCCTTGATGAACATGTGAATTTTTGATTATGCACTAACCCTCTAATGGAGATTGTTTTGAGTTTGGTGTGAAGGAAGTTTTCAAGGATCAAGAGAGGAGGATGATATAATATGATCAAGAAGAGTGAGAAGTCTAAGCTTGGGGATGCCCCCGTGGTTCATCCCTGCATATTTCAAGAAGACTCAAGCATCTAAGCTTGGGGATGCCCAAGGCATCCCCTTCTTCATCAATAACTTATCAGGTCACCTCTAGTGAAACTATATTTTAATTCTGTCATATCTTATGTGCTTTATTTGGAGCGCGTCTGTGTGCTTTTATTTTAGTTTTGTTATTTTCATTCTCTGAATAAATCGTATCCTAACATGCTTAATTGGAGAACAAAAATGGAAAACAATTGTTGCCACCTTTTAAATGGACTACTCCTTTCGATATTTTCGCGTTACCGTTCTCTTTCGCGTTCAAACAATAAGTGTAGTATATCTCAAAATCAATTTCTTGTTTCAAGTCCTCCCAAAAAAAATGAAATATACTTCCAGGTGAAGATAAATGGAATCAAATCTTCCAAACATTAAAAAGATCTTATTTATTTTAGGAAACATAAAGGACTTGCGATCCGGCGACCGATCACACGCGTCACTCGGTCGTTGTGGCCAGTGCCCAGTGTGCGGCTATCGGACCCATAGCGTGTTGTGCGCTCCATTTCTATTCTTTTGGCCCCCACACGCATACAATGCATACAACGCATACACTGCGTGCGCGTGTGCTGTGTGTACATGCTCCCAAAATTTAGCAAACGCTTATGTCCTTTATTGCGAGATCGCACGCCATTTGGTGGAAAGTTTTCAAAGCGTTTACTTCAAGTTTGTTTCTTGTTTTGGATTCTTCGATGATCTTATTTGCCGTTTCTATGATTAAATGTGCTTTTAAAATAACCTTCAACAAGAAAGCTGCAAAGTTTTCTGAGGGTTCGCTATAAGTTTGTTGTAGTTATTTGTGATTTTTGTTTAAAGTGCTGGCCATATTTGTTGCAAATAGTATTTAGAAAAAAAATGCGTACTTTGCTTGTGCGCTTGTTGTGCGTGCATGCTCCCAAATTTTAGCAAACGCTTATGTCTTTTATTGTGAGATGGTGGAAAGTTTTTGAAGCGTTTATTTCAAGTTTGTTTCTTGTTTTGGATTCTTCGATGATCTTATTTGCCATTTCTATGATTCAATGCGCTTTTAAAATAACCTTCAGGAAGAAAGCTGCAAAGTTTTCCGAGGGTTCGCTAGAAGTTTGTTGTAGTTATTTGTGATTTTTGTTGAAAGTGCTGGCCATATTTGTTGCAAACAATATTTAAAAAAAATTATGCGTACTTTGCGTGTGCGCGTGTTGTGCGTGCATGCTCCCAAAATTTAGCAAACGCTTATGTCTTTTATTGTGAGATGGTGGAAAGTTTTTGAAGCGTTTACTTCAAGTTTGTTTCTTGATTTGGATTCTTTGATGATCTTATTTGCCGTTTCTTATGATTAAATGTGCTTTTAAAATAACCTTTATCAAGAAAGTTGAAATTTTTATGAGGGTTCGCTATAAATTTGTTGCAATTGTTATTTTTTTTGAAAGTGTTGTCATTTTTGTTGCAAACAAATATTTAGCAAAAAATTTGTTGTTTAACAATTTATTGTAGCATTTTGAAATGTTGCAATGAGTTTGTTGTAACAGTATACATTTTTTGTTTGTGAATTTTGTTGGAATACTAGTGGTATATCATGATGGTGGCATATTTGTTGTAAATATTAGGAATGTTAAGGGCAAAGCGATATATATAGCCATTATTTTTAAAGTGAGGAGCTCGGAACTGCATATTGATTCCCCCAAAACTAAAGGAGTAAAATGAAAAAGTTTCATTGTGTAACATGAGACAGTTGAGAACTCTCTTATGGGCCGACACGATGGTTAATTTTTCGGCCCGGCTAAGGCGGCCGACGCCTAGCGTCCAAATTTATTATTAGTACCCTAAACGAAAGGAATAATTTTTTTGCGGGAGAAAACATGCGTCACTACTAATAAGAGGCTGACCTTCATGAAGATCCATTGGTGTAGAGTAGAGTGCTCCCGTGATGATACGTGTCACGTGTGAGTGTACTTCCAAGGTTAAGTGCGGGGTGTATTTCTGTAAGGGTACATTTCCTATGTGTGTGGTTTGGTAATTAATGATAATCCATATTGACTAATGTTTTCTTTGAGTTTATATGAAGGAATATTCTATAGGTAATTCTTGTAGTCCATGTGTTGGATTCAACTATATATGCCATGAAGATAAAAAAAATTACATTGAGTCTTGGAATCAAGATCATTGATTTGAAGAGAAAAATATGATATGATTAAGAAGAAGATATGAAGATGGAGTTCTTGTGTAGAACTTCATTTAGCCATGCTCTAGATCATGTGTTAAGAAATGAATGATCTATTATGATAGAGCATGAAGAGATACAATGTTGACCAAGACTAAGAGTGGAGACTGAATTCAAGTTGGTCAACACATGAAGCATAAAAAGTGTACCACATGGGAGCATGAGATCTTGTGGTATGGTAAGTCTTGTAAATTATGCTTCATGAGCTAATCCATTATATCTGTGCATTTGTCTTGTCTATGTGGGTCAAGTATATTTCCATGGGCATGCATCAAAATTAAAGATTACATATAGCTCATGAGAGATGACATAAAGTGGTGATCGTCAGTTTGAGAAGGGAAAGTTCAAGATGAGCATATCGAGAATATCATGCTTGAAGATTACTGTCCATTTAGTGATAATGGACATGTGAAGATGTGTCATAACGAAGCTATCTAATAGTGTCTATGTGGGAGAAAATTATGAGTCTTCACGAAGCAACAATGATCAAAACATTCTGGATTGAATGGAGCTTCAAGCTTTGTCATCAAGATTAAGCGGGATGTGCAAGACAAAGGTATGGCCTTGCTAGATTTTCCTTATATCGGTCTTAAGGTGGTTGTTGGGAGACCGGGTTATAGGATAGATAGCTGCTCAATCAAAAGGGGCATTCGATTGGGTAACTTGATCACATCATCTTAGGTAGCTCAATCATTTGCATACTTTACATCCCTTTATTCTTGTTTCTTCTTGGTGTTTCTCTGTGTGAGGTTCTTGAGCTTGTTGCTAGCTTTTTAACAAGTCAAAGTTCATCGAAAATAAAAAATCGTATGCATCTTATATTGCTTTTCGAGTTTGGATGTTTTTACAGGTTCTTCGTGTTGAGAAGTTTTACCTCTAAATGCGTGTAAAAATATCCATTGTTGTGTGTGGGGGGTATCTCTTTTGTTATTACATTTCCAACAAAAAATTCCTCTCAATTGGAGTTTCGGGAACTATGTGAAAAGAGTATAATTTGTGGAGAAAGATGTCGTTTGTAAGTATTCTGCGAAACTGGTGCCAGGCCTGATCTCAATGGCTCCACTGTAAAATGGCCCGGTGGCAACCGAATTGTACACCGGTTGTTACCAGAGTGGGTACTAGGAGCCACTCGGTGCGGCCTAGTTTCTGACCCGATCGTCACTAGTGCATCTGGAGTCCATACCGACTTTGGTCCGATGCACTAACTCGTCTGTCTGATCCTCTCCAAACCGGTGCGTGACCCAGTCGATCGGCTCTTGCATCATACCATCTGGCGCCTGAGTCAGTTGCACCGACTTAGCACCGGACGGTGAGCACAAATTTTCGTCTAACAGCTAGTTTTCTCCCCATGCTATAAATATGTCTTCTCCCTCCTTGAGGAGGTCATCTTAACCATTCATTTTGCTCTCTCTACTCTATTGTTGAACCTCAAAATCTTGCTTCTTCTCCCATCTCCTATGATTCTTGCTTCTTCTTGAGGGATTTGGAAGAGGAAATCTAGATCTACAATCTTCCCCAATCAATTCCTCCACTAAGTAAGGGGAACTCCTGGAATCTAGATCTTGGAGTCATTTTTTGATTTACTCCTTTGTTCTTCCTCACTAATTCCTCCATAGCACTTGTTGTTTCGGTGAGATTTGAGTGTGAAGGATTTGAACACCTTTGGTTTTTTTTTTGTATCCTTGCATAGTGTTGAGCTCTCCATTATGATTTGTTCGTTTGAGAGACCGTGAGTTTATTATGCTTCGGAGGGTGACCTCCTAGGTGGCTTGGCGGTTGACGCCTTGGTGACCTCTTCGTGGAAGATTATAAAGAGTCATGGGATACTCCTTCGTTGAGCTTGTGAAATGGTTGTTGAACTTGCCATCTCCGGAGTGGAGGAAAAGCTAACCATAAGGAAATGACCTTTGTCTTTCGTGGAATTTTCTTAGAGAAGAAGATGAGCATTCATGGCGTTCAGGAGACTGATACGTTGCAAACATATCTATAATTTTTGATGTGACATGCTTGTTTTAAACCAAGTTGTATATGTTTTGCTCACACTTTGTTGCACTTTTATATATTTTCCTCCACTAACCTATTAACAAGATGCCACTGTGCTAGTTCCATGTTTTCTGTTGTTTTGTATTTCAGAAAAGTTGTACATGAAATATTCTCGGAATTGTACGAAACAAAAGCCGAAGTTAATATTTTACTGTAATGAAGACAGAGTCCAGAGGGGGGGCAAAGAAGAGGTGCAGCACAGCCATACCATGCCTTGGCGCGACCTGGCCTAGTCCCGCACCAAGGGGTGGTGTGGGCCCCGTGGTCTCCACCGACCTCACCTTTCCGCCTATTTATTCACGATCTCTAGAAAAAAATAAACACTCGAGCCTCCATCCATGAAAAGTTCCACCGTGGCCGCCATTGCAGACCCTAGATCGGGAGTGTTCTGAAGGTCTTCCCGGCACCCTGCCGAAGGGGGAGATCATCGCCGAAGGCATCTACATCGACATGCCCGCCTCCGAAGTGATATGTGGGTAGTTCATCCCTGGACTATGGGTCCATAGCAGTAGCTAGATGGTTGTCTTCTCCAATTTGTGCCTCTTGTTTAGATCTTGTGAGCTGTCCTACATGATTAAGATCATCCTTATGTAATGCTACATGTTGTGTTTGCTGGGATCTGATGAATATTGAATACTATGCTGAGATCGATTATATATACTTGTCATATCTTATTTGTGATCTTGCATGCTCTCCATTTCTAGTAGTTGCTCTGACCAAGTAAATGCTTGTGACTCCAAGAGGGAGTATTTATGCTCAATAGTAGGTTCATGCCTCTAGTTTTCTGGAAGAGTGACAATAACTTCTAAGATTGTATATGTGTTGTGGATACCAGGGAGAAAATAACAATGTTTTATCCAAGGGTAATTCTATTATTTACTTTACACACATTGCTTAATGCGATAATCTGTTTCTTGCAACTTAATACTGGAAGGGATTTGGATGATAACCGGAAGGTGGATTATTAGTCATAGACGCAGTTAGATTACGGCCTATGTATTATGTTGTAATGCCCAAACGAATCTCATAGTAATCATCTTGTCATGTATGGTCGGTATTCTGTCAATTGCCCAGCTGTAATTTTGCACCGGCATGTTATTTATCTTTATGGAGAGACACCTCTAGTGAATTGTGGACCCTGGTCCTTTCATTTACACTGATAAATTCATCTACTGCAATCATGTTTTGTTTACTTTCTGCAAGCACTGTTCTCTTTCCACTCGATAGGTTTAATCATTTGTGTTCAGCAAAACCGGTGAGATTGAAAACCTCATTGTTAGTTGGGGCAAAGTATTTTGGTTGTATTGTGTGCAGGTTCCAGATTGTTTCTGACGCCGGTAGTGCGCCCTGCCAATAGTCAGCTAGCAACACCTTCAGAAGTCACGCCTTTCTCCTACTGGTCGATTAAACCTTGATTTCTTACTGAGGAAAAACTTGTTGCTGTGCTCATCACACCTTCCTCTTGGGGTTCCCCGACAAGATTGCCAACTTCCATGGAAGCACCATCAAGATTTTCTGGCGCAGTTGTCGAGGACTAATCAAGACACTCCATCAAGCCCAATAACAGCCATCAAGATTTTCTGGCGCCGTTGCTGGGGAGAAAGAGGATTTCTGCAAGGGGAGTCTCTCATCTCCAATATCTTTACTTTATTATAGTTTTGCTTAGTTTATTTTGTTTTGTTTTTTTTGCTTCATTATATCAAAAACACAAAACAATTAGTTTCTTTTATAGTTGTTATTTTGTTTTTAGTTCATTATATTGATCCCTAAGTACGATCTAAAAGACCTATCAGTAGGTAGTGGTTCTATAATTGGGAGAGGTAACATTGAAAAAATCTTCAATCATGTTAGTAAATATAAAGGTATTGAGGAAAAATCCCTAGTAGAACTTGCTCCTAATTATGAAATTGCTGCAGCTTATTTAGTTCAAATGTTGGAGACTAGATTTGTTAGCCTTAACCCCATAATGCAACAAATGTTTATTAAACTTCATGAAGTTGAGGATCATGAAAAGAGAGATTTTCTCCTAGAAACTCTGCTTACAGAATGTTGTTATAAAAGCTAGGAAAGTCTTTGATCGGTTTAAGATGCTAGGCTCATGTGTAGATGTTATTGGTACACTTGAAAAAATAGATAAAACCAAACCTGAAAATAGGGAAGAAAGTAAAATACCAATGCCTTTCAAACTTGTAGCAATGCATGAAGCTTTAGAATTTTTTTTATTGGATTATTCCTGAAAACCCATTTGATTAAAGTAGTGAACCTAAAAGTGCCAAGAGAGAATCTTCTAAAACTTATATTGATAAAATACAAATCCTTGTTGAAAAGACTGCTTGCATTAATCTTGATGCTTCTTCACTTGATAATACTTGATGCTATCTCTTTTTTTGCGCCTAGATGAAAGGTGTTAAAGAAAAGCACTCTTCATGTTTTATTTCTATATTTTTTCTCTTTTTGAGTCTTGGGAGTTATTACCCCTTGTAATAACCTCTCATTATCATTTTTATTTCGTTTTTGTGCCAATAATAGCCTCTAATAGGAAGAAACTAAGATTTGGGAAAGTTTCTATCTTGAAAACAGATTCTGTATTGTCACCATAAAAAAATTATTCACAGCCAGAGTGGAAATTTGAGCTGCCAATTTTTCTGCATATGCCCTGATACGTCTCAAACGTATCTATAATTTCTTATGTTCCATGCTACTTTATTGATGATACTCACATGTTTTATACATACTTTATGTCATATTTATGCATTTTTCGGCACTAACCTACTAACAAGATGCCGAATAGCCAGTTGCTGTTTTCTGCTGTTTTTGGTTTCAGAAATCCTAGTAAGGAAATATTCTTGGAATTGGACGAAATCAACGCCCAGGATCTTATTTTTCCACGAAGCTTCCAGAAGTCCGAAAGGGAAACGAAGTGGGGCGACGAGGCGCCCACACAACAGGGCGGCGCGGCCAAGGCTTGGGCCGCGCGGCCCTAGCGTGTGGGGCCCTCGTGGCTCCCCCTGACCTACCCTTCCGCCTACATAAGCCTTCGTCGAGAATAACTCCAGTACCGAGAGCCACGATACGGAAAACCTTCCAGAGACGCCGCCGCCAATCCCATCTCGGGGGATTCAGGAGATCGCCTCCGGCACCCTGCCGGAGAGGGGAATCATCTCCCGGAGGACTCTTCACCGCCATGGTCGCCTCCGGAGTGATGTGTGAGTAGTTCACCCCTGGACTATGGGTCCATAGCAGTAGCTAGTTGGTCGTCTTCTCCTCATTGTGCTATCATTGTTAGATCTTGTGAGCTGCCTAACATGATCAAGATCATCTATTTGTAATGCTACATGTTGCGTTTGTTGGGATCCGATGAATAATGAATGCTATGTTATGTTGATTATCAATCTATCATCTATGTGTTGTTTATGATCTTGCATGCTCTCCGTTATTAGTAGAGGCTCTGGCCAAGTCGTTACTTGTAACTCCAAGAGGGAGTATTTATGCTCGATAGCGGGTTCATGCCTCCATTAAATCTGGGACAGTGACAGAAAGTTCTAAGGTTGTTGATGTGCTGTTGCCACTAGGGATAAAACATCAATGCTATGTCTAAGTATGTATTTGTTGATTACATTACGCACCATACTTAATGCAATTGTCTGTTGTTTGTAACTTAATACTGGAAGGGGTTCGGATGATAACCTGAAGGTGGACTTTTTAGGCATAGATGCATGCTGGATAGCGGTCTATGTACTTTGTCATAATGCCCAATTGAATTTCACACTACTCATCATAACATGTATGTGCATGGTCATGCCCTCTTTATTTGTCAATTGCCCAACTGTAATTTGTTCACCCAACATGCTATTTATCTTATGGGAGAGACACCACTAGTGAACTGTGGACCCCGGTCCATTCTTTTACATCGAATACAATCTACTGCAAACATTGTTTACAGCAAGCCGGTGAGATTGACAACCTCACTGTTACGTTGGGGCAAAGTACTTTGATTGTGTTGTGCAGGTTCCACGTTGGCGTCGGAATCCCTGGTGTTGCGCCGCACTACACTCCGCCACCAACAACCTTCACGTGCTCCTTGACTCCTACTGGTTCGATAACCTTGGTTTCTTACTGAGGGAAAAACTTGCTGCTATACGCATCATACCTTCCTCTTGGGGTTCCCAACGGACGTGTGCTTTACCGTCACAAGCAGCAAAGCTTTTTCTGGCGCCGTTGCCGGGGAGATCAAGACACGCTGCAAGGGGAGTCTTCCACTTCCAATCTCTTTACTTTGTTTTTGTCTTGCTTTACTTTTATTTACTACTTTGTTTGCTGCACTAAAACAAAACACACAAAAATTAGTTGCTAGCTTTACTTTATTTACTATCTTGTTTGCGTTCTCCATATTAAAAACACAAAAAAAATTAGTTACTTGCATTTAATTTATCTAGTTTGCTTTATTTACTATTGCTAAAATGGGTACTCCTGAAAATACTAAGTTGTGTGACTTCACAAACACAAATAATAATGATTTATTATGCACACCTATTGCTCCACCTGCTACTAAAGCAGAATTCTTTGAAATTAAACCTGCTTTACTGAATCTTGTTATGAGAGAGCAATTTTCTGGTGTTAGTTCTGATGATGCTGCTGCCCATCTTAATAATTTTGTTGAACTTTGTGAGATGCAAAAGTATAAGGATGTAGATGGTGAAATTATAAAATTAAAATTGTTTCCTTTCTCATTAAGAGGAAGAGCTAAAGATTGGTTGCTATCTTTGCCTAAGAATAGTATTGATTCATGGACTAAATGTAAGGATGCTTTCATTGGTAGATATTATCCTCCTGCTAAAATTATATCTTTGAGAAGTAGCATAATGAATTTTAAACAATTGGATAATGAGCATGTTGCTCAAGCATGGGAAAGAATGAAATCTTTGGTTAAAAATTGCCCAACCCATGGACTGACTACTTGGATGATCATCGAAACCTTTTATGCAGGACTAAATTTTTATTCGCGGAACTTATTGGATTCAGCTGCTGGAGGTACCTTTATGTCCATCACTCTAGGCGCCGCAACAAAGCTTCTTGATAATATGATGATTAATTACTCTGAATGGCACACGGAAAGAGCTCCACAAGGTAAGAAGGTAAATTCTGTTGAAGAAACCTCTTCCTTGAGTGATAAGATTGATGCTATTATGTCTATGCTTGTGAATGGTAGGACTAATGTTGATCCTAATAATGTTACTTTATCTTCATTGGTTGCTCAAGAAGAACATGTTGATGTGAACTTCATTAAAAATAATAATTTCAACAACAATGCTTATCGGAATAATTCTAGTAACAACTATAGGCCATATCCTTATAATAATGGTAACGGTTATGGTAATTCTTATGGGAATTCTTACAACACTAATAGGAATACACCCCCTGGACTTGAAGCCATGCTTAAAGAATTTATTAGTACACAAACTGCTTTTAACAAATCTGTTGAAGAAAAGCTTGGGAAAATTGATATACTTGCTTCTAAAGTCGATAGTCTTGCTGCTGATGTTGATCTTTTGAAATCTAAAGTTATGCCTAATGAAACTAAAGATATTAAGTCATTTGCTACAGCAAACGCCATCCAAGTTTGAATTAATGAGAATATAAGATTGATGGCCGAATTGCGTGCTAGGTGGAATAAAGAAGAAAATGCTAAAGATAACAATGTAGTCAAAGTTTGGACTATTAACACCACTAGCAATGAAAATGCTTCACATGTTGCTACACCTCCTACTATCAATGGTAAAATAATTGGTGTTGGCAATGTTTCTACTTCTAATGCAAAGCCTGCAAAACTGCCGGAACCTGCTAAAACTGCTGAAACTGCTTGTGATAAAACTGCTGAAATTTTTTCTAATGTTGGGGACAATGATCCCATTGCTTTAGATCATAATGGTTTAGATTTTGATGATTGTCACATCTCTGAAGTTATAAAGTTCTTACAAAAACTTGTTAAAAGTCCTAATGCTAGTGCTATAAATTTGGCCTTTACGAAACATATTACAAATGCTCTCATAAAAGCTAGAGAAGAGAAACTAAATCGTGAAACTTCTATTTCTAGGAAGTTAGAGGATGGTTGGGAGCCCATCATTAAGATGAAGGTCAATGACTTTGATTGTAATGCTTTATGTGATCTTGGTGCAAGTATTTCCGTTATGCCTAGGAAAATCTATAATATCCTTGACTTGCCACCATTGAAAAATTGTTATTTGGATGTTAATCTTGCTGATAACTCTACAAAGAAACCTTTGGGGAGGGTTGATAATGTTCGCATTACGGTTAACAATAACCTTGTCCCCGTTGATTTTGTTGTCTTGGATATTGAATGCAATGCATCTTGTCCCATTATATTGGAAAGACCTTTTCTTCGAACTGTTGGTGCTATTATTGATATGAAGGAAGGTAATATTAAATATCAATTTCCTCTCAAGAAAGGTATGGAACACTTCCCTAGAAAGAGAATGAAGTTACCTTTTGATTCTATCATTAGAACAAATTATGATGTTGATGCTTCATCTCTTGATGTTACTTGATACACACTTTCTGCGCCTAGCTGAAAGGCGTTAAAGAAAAGCGCTTATGGGAGACAACCCATGATTTTACTACAGCACTTTTGTTTTATATTTGAGTCTTGGAAGTTGTTACTACTGTAGCAACCTCTCCTTATCTTTATTTTATTGCATTGTTGTGCCAAGTAAAGTCTTTGATAGTAAGGTTCATACTAGATTTGGATTACTGCGCAGAAACAGATTTCTTGCTGTCACGAATTTGAGCAGTAGTCTCTGTAGGTAACTCAGAAAAATCTGCCAATTTAAGTGAGTAATCCTCAGATATGTACGCAACTTTCATTCAATTTGAGCATTTTCATTTGAGCAAGTCTGGTGCACCTAAAAAATTCGTCTTTACGGACTGTTCTGTTTTGACAGATTCTGCCTTTTATTTCGCATTGCCTGTTTTGCTATGCTTGATGGATTTCTTTATTCCATTAAATTTAAGTAGCTTTGTGCAATGTCCAGAAGTGTTAAGAATGATTATGTCACCTCTGAACATGTGAATTTTGATTATGCACTAACCCTCTAATGAGTTGTTTTGAGTTTGGTGTGGAGGAAGTTTTCAAGGATCAAGAGAGGAGGATGATACAATATGATCAAGGAGAGTGAAAGCTCTAAGCTTGGGGATGCCCCGGTGGTTCATCCCTGCATATTTCAAGAAGACTCAAGCATCTAAGCTTGGGGATGCCCAAGGCATCCCCTTCTTCATCGACAACATTATCAGGTTCCTCTAGTGAAACTATATTTTTATTCCATCACATCTTATGTGCTTTACTTGGAGGGTCTGTATGCTTTTATTTTTGTTTTGATTGAATAAAGTTGGATCCTAGCATTCATTGTGTGGGAGAGAGACACACTCCGCTGTTGCATATGGACAAATATGTCCTTAGGCTTTACTCATAATGTTCATGGCGAAGGTTGAAACTGCTTCGTTAAATTGTTATATGGTTGGAAACGGGAAATGCTACATGTGGTAATTAGTAGAATGTCTTGAATAATTTGATACTTGGCAATTTTTGTGCTCATAAGGATCATGTTTAAGCTCTTGCATCATATACTTTGCACCTATTAATGAAGAAATACATAGAGCTTGCTAAAATTTGGTTTGCATGATTGGTCTCTCTAAGGTCTAGATATTTTCTAGTAAGGGTTTGAACAACAAGGAAGACAGTGTAGAGTCTTATAATGCTTGCAATATGTATTTTATGTGAGTTTTGCTGTACCGGTTCATACTTGTGTTTGTTTCAAATAGCCTTGCTAGCCTAAGCCTTATATTGAGAGGGAATACTTCTCATGCATCCAAAATCCTTGAGCCAAACACTATGGCATTTGTGTCCACCATACCTACCTACTACATGTCATTTCTCCGCCATTCCAAAGTAAATTGCTTGAGTGCTACCTTTAAATTTCTATCCTTTATCCTTGCAATATATAGCTCATGGGACAAATAGCCTGAAAACTATTGTGGTATTGAATATGTACTTATGTATCTTATTTCTTATTAAGTTGCTTGTTGAGCGATAACCATGTTCCTAGGGACGCCATCAACTACCCTTTGTTGAATATCATGTGAGTTGCTATGCATGTTCGTCTTGTCTGAAGTAAGGGTGATTTATCATGAGTTGAATGGTTTGAGTATGCATATTGTTAGAGAAGAGAATTGGGCCGCTAACTAAAGCCATGATCCATGGTGGAAGTTTCAGTTTTGGACAACAATCCTCAATCTCTTATGAGAATATTATTTGTTGTTGAATGCTTATGCATTAAATAGGAGTCCATTATCTGTTGTCTATGTTGTCCCGGTATGGATGTTTAAGTTGAGAATAATCAAAAGCGAGAAATCCAATGCGAGCTTTCTCCTTAGACCTTTGTACAGGCGGCATAGAGGTACCCCTTTGCGACACTTGGTTAAAACATATGTATTGCGATGATAATCCATGAAAATCCGAGCTAATTAGGACAAGGTGCGGGCACTATTGGTAATCTATGCATGAGGCTTGCAACTTGTAGGATATAATTTACATAATGCATATGCTTTATTACTACCGTTGACAAAATTGTTTCTTGTTTTCAAAGTAAAAGCTCTAGCACAAATATAGCAATCGATGCTTCCCTCTTCGAAGGGCCATTCTTCTACTTTTATGTTGAGTCAGTTTACCCACTTCTCTCCATCTTAAGAAGCAAACACTTGTGTTAACTGTGCATTGATTCTTACATACTTGCTTATTGCACTTATTATATTACTTTATGTTGACAATATCCATGAGGTATACATGTTACAAGTTGAAAGCAACCACTGAAACTTAATCTTCCTTTGTGTTGCTTCAATGCCTTTACTTTGAATTTATTGCTTTATGAGTTAACTCTTATGCAAGACTTATTGATGCTTGTCTTGAAAGTACTATTCATGAAAAGTCTTTGCTATATGATTCAATTGTTTAATCATTGTCTTTACCATTGCTTCGAATCGCTGCATTCATTACATGTGCTTACAATAGTATTGATCAAGATTATGATGGCATGTCACTTCAGAAATTATCTTTGTTATCGTTTACCTACTCGGGACGAGTAGGAACTAAGCTTGGGGATGCTTGATACGTCTCAAACGTATCTATAATTTCTTATGTTCCATGCTACTTTATTGATGATACTCACATGTTTTATACATACTTTATGTCATATTTATGCATTTTCCGGCACTAACCTATTAACAAGATGCCGAAGAGCCAGTTGCTGTTTTCTGCTGTTTTTGGTTTCAGAAATCCTAGTAAGGAAATATTCTCGGAATTGGACGAAATCAACGCCCAAGATCTTATTTTTCCGCGAAGCTTCCAGAAGTCCGAAAGGGAAACAAAGTGGGGCGACGAGGCGCCCACACAACAGGGCGGTGCGGCCAAGGCTTGGGCCGCGCGGCCCTAGCGCGTGGGGCCCTCGTGGCGCCCCCTGACCTACCCTTCCGCCTACATAAGCCTTCGTCGAGAATAACTCCAGTACCGAGAGCCACGATACGGAAAACCTTCCAGAGACGCCGCCGCCGCCAATCCCATCTCGGGGGATTCAGGGGATCGCCTCCGGCACCCTGCCGGAGAGGGGAATCATCTCCCGGAGGACTCTTCACCGCCATGGTCGCCTCCGGAGTGATGTGTGAGTAGTTCACCCCTGGACTATGGGTCCATAGCAGTAGCTAGATGGTCGTCTTCTCCTCATTGTGCTATCATTGTTAGATCTTGTGAGCTGCCTAACATGATCAAGATCATCTATTTGTAATGCTACATGTTGCGTTTGTTGGGATCCGATGAATAATGAATGCTATGTTATGTTGATTATCAATCTATCATCTATGTGTTGTTTATGATCTTGCATGCTCTCCGTTATTAGTAGAGGCTCTGGCCAAGTCGTTACTTGTAACTCCAAAAGGGAGTATTTATGCTCGATAGTGGGTTCATGCCTCCATTAAATCTGGGACAGTGACAGAAAGTTCTAAGGTTGTGGATGTGTTGTTGCCACTAGGGATAAAACATCAATTCTATGTCTAAGGATGTATTTGTTGATTGCATTACGCACCGTACTTAATGCAATTGTCTGTTGTTTGCAACTTAATACTGGAAGGGGTTCGGATGATAACCTGAAGGTGGACTTTTTAGGCATAGATGCATGCTGGATAGCGGTCTATGTACTTTGTCGTAATGCCCAATTGAATTTCACACTACTCATCATAACATGTATGTGCATGGTCATGCCCTCTTTATTTGTCAATTGCCCAACTGTAATTATTTCACCCAACATGCTATTTATCTTATGGGAGAGACACCACTAGTGAACTGTGGACCCCGGTCCATTCTTTTACATCGAATACAATCTACTGCAATACTCGTTCTACTGTTTTCTGCAAACATCATCATCCACACTATACATCTAATCCTTTGTTACAGCAAGCCGGTGAGATTGACAACCTCACTATTAAGTTGGGGCAAAGTATCTTGGTTGTGTTGTGCAGGTTCCACGTTGGCGCCGGAATCCCTGGTGTTGCGCCGCACTACACTCCGCCGCCATCAACCTTCAACGTGCTTCTTGGCTCCTACTGGTTCGATAACCTTGGTTTCTTACTGAGGGAAAAACTTGCCGCTGTACGCATCATACCTTCCTCTTGCGGTTCCCAACGGACGTGTGCTTTACCGTCACAAGCAGCATGCCCCAGGTTATATAACTTTCGTTAGTTGATAACTTTTAGATTTGAGCAACAGAAGATTTTTTTAAAAAATAGATCTTTGCCCGCTGTTCTGTTTTGACATATTTCTGCCACTATTTGCATTTGTCTCTTAATCTCTTTCTTTTTGAGTTATTTTGAGCAAAGAGCTTTTTGAAGAGGTTGCTACAGTAGCTAATGCTTTAATAGGTGTTTGATATATGTTAGAACTGAATCCAAGTGGATTTGTTATTTTGATTGTACTACTGCTACTAATAAGAATTGTGTGAAGTTTTGTATGAAGGAAGTTTTCAAGTGTAGGGAGAGAAGAATGATGTAATAGATGAAGTATGGACAAAAGCTCAGAATTTTGGATGCCCATGTCACCCCAACAAATATCCAAGAGGTACATGCATCAAAGCTTGGGGATGCCCAAGGCATCCCCTCTTCATCAACAAAGCATCAGGTCATTTTTCTATGCGCTATATTTTTATTGCTTCATACGCTATGTGTTGTTCTTGGAGTGTATCTATTTTTGTTTTTTGTTTTTTTGTTTTGTTTCCTGTAGAATATGGTTGGACCCCGGCATATTTTTTTTGGAGAAGACACACTCCATTTTAATTGCATAAGAACGATCTAGTTTTCGCTCTTATTGTTTTGCGAGTGTTCTAGTTTGCTAGTACTGCGTTTAGCTCGTGTTCTTTCACTCGAATTATGTTCAGATCTCATTAGTATTATTTGTTTATGTATGATTAGCTCTTTGGTCCATATTGATTTTCATCTCTGAGAGTTATTTCAAATAAGTTGATTGGTGTTGGAGACGAGTAAAATGTTTCATGCCTATAGTGATGCAAACGGAAGCTTGTCTAGACTGTGGCATAGACTTTGGCATGTCATGTTGGATGTTATTCTTGTAATATGTTTAGTATTTATTTGTGTAGCATGACTTGTCTCAAATAGCTGAGAGTGCATAATGTGCTATTGAAAAGAATCATGTGTACAAAGCATAATGTGTAGCAATGACTTGTCTCCATTGATGCTTTATTGTGTTGACTTGGCACATGCTTATACCAAGTTATGACTATAACCAGTCAACTAAAATCTCTATGATCATTTAGTTTTTGATTTGTAATATCGCTTTATGCTTTGATTAATAATGTTTTATCGCTATGCATGATTATGACCATTATTGCTCTCTTAGTTGGTCGGTCTCAGTCTTTTGCTAGACTTCGCCTGTACTGAGTATGAATTCTACTCATGCATCCAACCACCAATAACCAAAGTTTTCCAATTGTGTTCACCATATCTACCTACTAGCATTATTTCTATTCCAAGTATATTCATCATGTTTCTATTTATCTTCAAAATTAAATTTTGCCATGAGAAAATTAGTTAGTAAAGCTCTCACGAACTTGATGACACATTTACTTTCTTACACTTAATAAACTTGAGCCATTGTGACTATCTTATGAAGTTTATATGTTTGCAAATTGCGAGTTGGGAGTTAGCACAACCATGCTTTCATGGGGAACACTTTCAACATTGCACTTATTCCTATTTAGTTGATGTCATGTTCTTTTGTTTATGGATGCCTAGCGGTGCGAAATAAAATGGAAACTTGTAAGTCCATGGAGTTTGTATATGTTAGAGAAACGCCTGGGCCACCAATTTATGCCATGCATCATTCATGGTGGAAATTTACAGCGAACCATAGTGAGCATTCTATGAAGCATCTTCGATAAAAATCTATACCCATAGTAAATAAAAAGATTGCTGAGATGCTCATTGTACGTTTTTCTTGTCATTTTGGCATGAGATCGCTCTTATAGGAGTACTTCTATGTCATGGGACAGGAGGTACCCTGTTGGCGTTCTTGATGATACATGTATACTTACAATGACAAGAACTTATTTGGGACCTAAGTTGAGTAGCATGAGGTTTAGGTACTCGTATTCAAGGGGCACGATATTTTTAACTTGTGATTTGTCAAGCATATAACTCATATTTGCCCTCACATTAACTTTAACCATTCAAGATGCTTATGATAGGGGTAATGAGAGCTCAAAGCTAATGAGTACCATACTTTTTGGAAGGTTTATAAAACTTGTTAATCTTGCTTCCTCTGCAAATAGTCTTTCTTTTACTTTTATGTTGAGTCTTCATCTTCTATTTTTGCACCAATTAAGAGAGCATAGTTATCATTCTTAGTGCAATGTGCATAGTCCAAAAATTATTATTGATTGATTCATGATTAAGCTCTTGCTTGTTCTTAGATTACTTGTTTCTAGTCACCTTTTGAACTTTAAAGGTGTCCTAGCATTTATATTTTGCTACTTCATAAAGGACATGTTGAGTACCACTTTGCTATGCTTTCTATATGCTCATAAACAAAGAGTTTCTTTCAATGCACAATTATTCATGATCCTTTGTTTGAGTTACTTCTCATGTTATAACATTGTTGCTACGTTCTATTGTTAGAATTATATCTACCATGCCTATGTTTAGAGTACTTTGATCTCAGCTTACAATGTTTTACAATAACTTGATTAAGATTGTGTTGGCTTCATGTCACCTCAAAAATTATTTTGTTATCACTTACCTACTCGAGGACGAGCAGGAGTTAAGCTTGGGGATGCTGATACGTTGCAAACGTATCTATAAGTTTTGATGATCCATGCTTGTTTTACACCAATTTGTATATGTTTTTCTCACACTTCCTTGCACTTTTATACATTTTCTGGCACTAACCTATTAAAACTATGCCATAGTGCCATTTCCTCTTTTCTGATTTTTTGTATATCAGAAAAGTTGTACAGGAAATATTCTCGGAATTGGACGAAACAAAAGTTGAAGTCAATATTTAATCGTAACGAAGACGGAGTCCAGAGGAGGCACGAAGAAGAGGCGCGGGGCGGCCAGACCCTGCCTTGGCGAAGCCTGGCCTAGGCCCGCGCCAAGGGGTGGTGTGGCCCCCTGGCCTCCACCGACCTCGCCCTTCCACCTATTTATTCACGATCTCGGAAAAAACCTAAACACCCGAGCCTCCATCCACGAAAAGTTCCGTCGCGGCCGCCATTGCAGACCCAAGCTCGGGAGGGTTCTGAAGCTCTTCCCGGCACCCTGCCGGAGGGGGAGATCATCGCCGGAGGCATCTACATCACCATGCCCGCCTCCGAAGTGATGTGTGAGTAGTTCATCCATGAACTATGGGCCCATATTAGTAGCTAGATGGTTGTCTTCTCTAATTTGTGCTCATGTTTAGATCTTGTGAGCTGTCCTACATGATCAAGATCATCCTTATAACTACAAGAAAAGTTCAAATACACAACATCCCAAAATCGTCCACTAAGGCCCATTTTTCGTCGCCTATGGGCCTAACCCGACGATATGGGTTCTGTGGTCGAAACTGCGTCAGGCAATGTCCTACCACGTTTTTTTCGGTCCGTCGCGTTCGGGCGCCCTTCCTCCACGGAAAATCGGACCGTTGCAGATGTGTTTTCGGGAGCCCGTTGACTGCTGACGTCATGCAAACTGACACATGGCAGACGCCGTTAACTGGAGTTAACGGTGTTAACCGGCTAAAACCCCGTGGTAGATGGTAGGCCCACACGAGGCCTGCCACGCCTTAAGCGGGCCGACCCATTTAGTTTGCGGGCCAGGCCAGCTAACTTAGTTTGACCGGTCAACTATATAGCTGGGCTGGTCCATTAGTTACGTGGGCAGGGCCTAACCTCTAAGGTTGACTGGTCAAAATTTAAATGGGTCGGCCCACTAAGCATGTGGGCCGGGCCGAATGCACTCGTTTGACCGGTCAACAGGCAAAAAGGCCGGCCCACTAGACATGTGAGGCCCACTTTCCTGTTATCGGGCCGGCACATTTAACAAGTGGGGACCACCATAAAGCAAGTGGGCCGATCCAAGAAGTTAGTGGGATGGCCCAATTAGCATGTGGGTCCCACTTTCCTGCTATCGGGCAGGGCCATTTAGTAAGTGGGGTCCACCATAGATCAAGTGGGCTGGCCCAACAAGCTAGTGGGCCGGCCCAAAAAACACAGGTGGGTCACACTTTCCTTTTATTGGGCCGGCCCATTAAACAAGTGGGGTCCGTCATATAACAAGTGGGCTGGCCCAACAAGATAGTGAGCCGGCCCAATAAGCAGGTGGGGCCCACTTTCATGTAACCGGGGCGGCCTAGTTATTAAGTGGGGTCCACCATAAAGCAAGTGGGTTGGCCCAATAGGTTGGCTGGCTGGCCCAATAATAAAAGTGGGGCCCACTATCGTGTTAACGGGCCGACCCAAGTAGCCTGTGGGACCCATCGGTTTGGCCCAATAAGTAGATGGGTCCTACTTTCCTGTTACCGGGCCAGCCCAGCTAGTGAGTGGGGTCCACTTAAAGCAATTGGGTTGGCCCAATAAGTTAGTGGGCCGACCCAAAATGAAAGTGTGTCCCACACTACCTACTACATGGTATTTCTCCGCCATTCCAAAGTAAATTGCTTGAGTGCTACCTTTAAATTTCTATCCTTTACCTTTACAATATATAGCTCATGGGACAAATAGCCTAAAAAACTATTGTGGTATTGAATATGTACTTATGCACTTTATCTCTTATTAAGTTGCTTGTTGTGCGATAACCATGTTCCTGGGGACGCCATCAACTACACTTTGTTGAATATCATGTGAGTTGCTATGCATGTCCGTCTTGTCTGAAGTAAGGGAGATTTACTGCTAGAATGGTTAGAGCATGCATAATGTTAGAGAAGAACATTGGGCCGCTAACTAAAGCCATGATCCATGGTGGAAGTTTCAGTTTTGGACAAATATCCTCAATCTCATATGAGAAAATTAATTGTTGCCACATGCTTATGCATTAAAGAGGAGTCCATTATCTGTTGTCTATGTTGTCCCGGTATGGATGTCTAAGTTGAGAATAATCAATAGCGAGAAATCCAATGCGAGCTTTCTCCTTAGACCTTTGTACAGGCGGCATAGAGGTACCCTTTTGTGACACTTGGTTAAAACATATGCATTGCAATGATAATCCAGGTAATCCGAGCTAATTAGGACAAGGTGCGGGCACTATTAGTATACTATGCATGAGACTTGCAACTTGTAAGATATAATTTACATGACACATATGCTTTATTACTACCGTTGACAAAATTGTTTCTTGTTTTCAAAATCAAAGCTCTAGCACAAATATAGCAATCGATGCTTCCCTCTGGGAAGGGCCATTCTTCTACTTTTATTGTTGAGTCAGTTCACCTATTTCTCTCCATCTCATGAAGCAAACACTTGTGTGAACTGTGCATTGATTCCTACATACTTGCATATTGCACTTGTTATATTACTTTACATTGACAATATCCATGAGATATACATGTTACAAGTTGAAAGCAACCGCTGAAACTTCATCTTCCTTTGTGTTGCTTCAATACCTTTACTTTGAATTATTGCTTTATGAGTTAACTCTTATGCAAGACTTATTGATGCTTGTCTTGAAGTACTATTCATGAAAAGTCTTTGCTTTATGATTCATTTGTTTACTCATGTCATTACCATTGTTTTGATCGCTGCATTCATTACATATGCTTACAATAGTATGATCAAGGTTATGATGGCATGTCACTCCAGAAATTATCTTTGTTATCGTTTACCTGCTCGGGACGAGCAGAAACTAAGCTTGGGGATGCTGATACGTCTCTGATGTATCGATAATTTCTTATGTTCCATGCCACATTATTGATGATATCTACATGTTTTATGCATACTTTATGTCATATTTATGCATTTTCCGGCACT
Source organism: Lolium perenne (assembly GCF_019359855.2). NCBI lineage: Eukaryota > Viridiplantae > Streptophyta > Magnoliopsida > Poales > Poaceae > Lolium > Lolium perenne. Next base: position 154,601,724 of record NC_067244.2, on the reverse strand, counting down.
AACCTATTAACGAGATGCCGAAGAGCCGATTCTTTGTTTTACTGTTTTTGGTTTTGAAATCCTAGTAAGGAAATATTCTCGGAATTGGACGAAATCAACGCCCAGGGGCCTATTTTGCCACGAAGCTTCCAGAAGACCAAAGGGAAGACGAAGTGGGGCCACGGGGCGCCGCCACACTAGGGCGGCGCGGCCCAGGGGGGGCCCGCGCGGCCCTAGCGTGTGGGGCCCCCGTGACGCCTCCTGACCTGCCCTTCCGCCTACATATAGTCTTCGTCGCGAAACCCCCAGTACCGAGAGCCACGATACGGAAAACCTTCCAGAGACACCGCCGCCGCCAATCCCATCTCGGGGGATTCAGGAGATCGCCTCCGGCACCCTGTCGGAGAGGGGAATCATCTCCCGGAGGACTCTTCACCGCCATGGTCGCCTCCGGAGTGATGAGTGAGTAGTTCACCCCTGGACTATGGGTCCATAGCAGTAGCTAGATGGTTGTCTTCTCCTTATGTGCTTCATTGTCGGGTCTTGTGAGCTGCTTAACATGATCAAGATCATCTATCTGTAATGCTATATGTTGTGTTTGTTGGGATCCGATGGATAGAGAATACTATGTTATGTTGATTATCAATCTATTACCTATGTGTTGTTTATGATCTTGCATGCTCTCCGTTATTAGTAGAGGCTCTGGCCAAGTTTTTACTCTTAACTCCAAGAGGGAGTATTTATGCTCGATAGTGGGTTCATGCCTCCATTAAATCTGGGACAGTGACAGAAAGTTCTAAGGTTGTGGATGTGCTGTTGCCACTAGGGATAAAACATTGATGCTATGTCCGAGGATGTAGTTATTGATTACACTACGCACCATACTTAATGCAATTATCTGTTGTTTGCAACTTAATACTGGAAGGGGTTTGGATGATAACCTGAAGGTGGACTTTTTAGGCATAGATGCATGCTAGATAGCGGTCTATGTACTTTGTCGTAATGCCCAATTAAATCTCACTATACTCATCATATCATGTATGTGCATTGTCATGCCCTCTCTATTTGTCAATTGCCCAACTGTAATTTGTTCACCCAACATGCTATTTATCTTATGGGAGAGACACCACTAGTGAACTGTGGACCCCGGTCCATTCTTTTACATCGAATACAATCTACTGCAATACTTGTTCTACTGTTTTCTGCAAACAATCATCATCCACACTATACATCTAATCCTTTGTTACAGCAAGCCGGTGAGATTGACAACCTCGCTGTTTCGTTGGGGCAAAGTACTTTGATTGTGTTGTGCAGGTTCCACGTTGGCGCCGGAATCCCTGGTGTTGCGCCGCACTACATCTCGCCGCCATCAACTTTCAACGTGCTTCTTGACTCCTACAGGTTCGATAAACCTTGGTTTCTTACTGAGGGAAAACTTACTGTTGTACGCATCACACCTTCCTCTTGGGGTTCCCAACGGACGCGTGTTGAACGGAAAGACAATACGTCATCTACGCGCAGCAACTTGCCACCATTGCAAAATTGTTATTTGGATGTTAATCTTGCTGATAATTCTACAAAGAAACCTTTGGGGAGAGTTGATAATGTTCTTATTACGATTAACAATAATCTTGTCCCCGTTGATTTTTTTTGTCTTGGATATTGAATGCAATGCATCTTGTCCCATTATATTGGGAAGACCTTTTCTTCGAACTGTTGGTGCTATCATTGATATGAAGGAAGGTAATATTAAATATCAATTTCCTCTCAAGAAAGGTATGGAACACTTCCCTAGAAAGAGAATGAAGTTACCTTTTGATTCTATTATTAGAACAAATTATGATGTTGATGCTTCGTCTCTTGATAATACTTGATACACACTTTCTGCGCCTAGCTGAAAGGCGTTAAAGAAAAGCGCTTATGGGAGACAACCCATGATTTTACTTCTGCACTTTTGTTTTATATTTGAGTCTTGGAAGTTGTTACTACTGTAGCAACCTCTCCTTATCTTAGTTTTGTTGCATTGTTGTGCCAAGTAAAGTCTTTGATAGTAAGGTTCATACTAGATTTGGATTACTGCACAGAAACAGATTTCTTGCTGTCACAAATCTGGGCCTAATTATCTGTAGGTAACTCAGAAAATTATGCCAATTTACGTGAGTGATTCTCAGATATGTACGCAACTTTCATTAAATTTGAGCATTTTCATTTGAGCAAGTCTGGTGCCTCTTAGAAATTCGTCTTTACGGACTGTTCTGTTTTGACAGATTCTGCCTTTTATTTCGCATTGCCTGTTTTGCTATGCTTGATGGATTTTTCGATTCCATTAACTTTCAGTAGCTTTGTGCAATGTCCAGAAGTGTTAAGAATGATTATATCACCTCTGAACATGTGAATTTTGATTATGCACTAACCCTCTAATGAGTTGTTTTGAGTTTGGTGTGGAGGAAGTTTTCAAGGATCAAGAGAGGGAGATGATACAATATGATCAAGGAGAGTGAAAGCTCTAAGCTTGGGGATGCCCCGGTGGTTCATCCCTACATATTTCAAGAAGACTCAAGCGTCTAAGCTTGGGGATGCCCAAGGCATCCCCTTCTTCATCGACAACATTATCAGGTTCCTCTAGTGAAACTATATTTTTATTCCATCACATCTTATGTACTTTGCTTGGAGCGTCGGTTTGTTTTCGTTTTTGTTTTGTTTGAATAAAATGGATCCTAGCATTCATTGTGTGGGAGAGATACACGCTCCGCTGTTGCATATGGACAAATATGTCCTTAGGCTTTACTCATAATGTTCATGGCGAAGGTTGAATCTTCTTCGTTAATTTGTTGTATGGTTGGAAACGGGAAATGTTGCATGTGGTAGTGTATAATAAAATACTTGTAGAACATTGAGCTTTGATAACTTGATTCTTTGCAAATGTTTTGAGGTATTTAGATGGTAAGGCTTGCTGGATAAATAAGTTAAAATTAGTAGTGGATTGTTGTCTTCAAGCTTGTGCCGTACTACAAACTCTATTTAAATAGTTGAAGGTGTAGTTGGACTTGATAGCTTTCCATGTCTGAGAGTTCATCGTAATAACTAAGTTGTGCTGAAGGTCGAGGGAGCTAGCGGGGTACTTGTGCCACCGTGAACGGCCCTCCTTGGAGTAAATTTTAATCATGCTCTTAATGATGAACCTGCTAGTTGTTTGCAATAAGCTTGTGAGTTCTTTTTGACTAATGTTAAGCTACGGTTTTTGGCACTTCCACCATCCAAATTTGCTAGCCTCTTCGGTACTGTGCATTGCTTTTTTTGCTCACATTGAGAACTGTGCATACTTCGCCAGTACATCGAAACCCGTGGGAGGACTTTCTCTTGTTCTCCTACACATAAGCCCATACATCACTTCAAAACAGCCACCATACCTACCTACCACAGCATTTCCATAACTGTTCCGAGATATATTGCCATGCAACTTCCATTTTACATTACATGCCATGTTGTCATTCATTATTTATATATTGCTTTGCATGATCATACACAGCTGATGTGTGGTTTACCCATGTTACGCTAGATCATTGCACATCCTGCTACACTGGCAGAGGCATACAGTTTCATACATCGTGTTTCATTCATTATGAGTTATTTGTACCAAAAAGTGTGTTGTCATATTAGGATGTTGCCCCTAAAAATGAAAAGAGCCACGGAGGCCATCAAAAAGAGAAAAAAGAAAAGAAAGAAAAAAAAAGAGAAAAAAAGAAAAAAAAGAGAAGAAGGAAAAAAAAAGAATAAAGAAAAAGGGGGCAGCATTACTATCTTTTATCCACACTTGTGCTCATGTTTTAGCACCGCATTATTCATAGTCATCATTTGTGCTCATGTTTAGCACCTACACTTCATATGAGAGAGTTTTCATGTTTTATTAGTATAACTATGTGGGGAATTTACACTATAGAACTTGGGTTGTATATTCCAATGATGAGCTTCCTTAAAAGTGCTCTAGGTCTTCGTGAGCAACCAAGTTGGATGCACCCCCACTAGTTCCATTGGAGAGCTTTCATACACATATAGCTCTATGTGCATCCGTTGCATGGCAATCACTACTCCTTGCATAGCTTCGATCATAAGGCTTCCTCTTGTCTAATGGTCACTTATAGCTTTGCAAACCTTTCTTCCATTTGGCCTTCCAAACCCCCATTAACATTCTTTATGCCATAACATCCTGGTGCTAATACCAAATGCTTGCGCTCACCGGTTGAGTAGACTTCGAAACAGTTGATTCATGACGTTCATGTTTATGTTTACTTGACTGAATCCTTCTTATGTTGTGAAAATTTACTTGATGCTTGGAATGAAGGATAGAACTTCTACGCTGAATACTTAACACATCCTTAATGAACTTTGTACGGTTTCATGTCTTTAAGCAATAGTTCATGAAAACTTCTAGCTTGTTTAACTCTTGCATTATCATCTCTTATATCAATATAGATATTTGCTTTGAATGATTTGATCTCAGCTCATGTGCTTACAATAGTATTGATCAAGATTATGATGGCATGTTGATGTCTACGGGAGCTTGTATTCTTGTAGACAGTGTTGGGCCTCCAAGAGCAGAGGTTTGTAGAACAGCAGCAAGTTTCCCTTAAGTGGATCACCCAAGGTTTATCGATCTCAGGGAGGAAGAGGTCAAAGATATCCCTCTCAAGCAACCCTGCAACCACAAAGCAAGAAGTCTCTTGTGTCCCCAACACACCTAATACAATAGGTGCACTAGTTCGGCGAAGAGATAGTGAGATACAAGTAATATGGATGAGTGTGAGTGGTAATAGAAATCTGAATGAAATATGGCAGCGAGCAAACATTCAACAAAACAGTAGACAAACGGAGATTCGATGCTTGGATGCAAGGCCCAGGGATCCTGCTTTCACTAGTGGACACTCTCAACAATGATCACATAATAGGACTACTCTACACCCTCTTGTTGGATGATGAACATCATTGTGTAGGATTACACGAACCCTCAATGCCGGAGTTAACAAGCTCCACAATATTCAATGTTCATATTTAAATAACCTTAGAGTGCAAGATAGATCAACACAACCAAACCAAGTACTAACATAGCATGCACACCGTAACCTTCACACTATGAAAGGAGGAATAGATCGCATCAATACCATCATAGTAATAGTTAACTTCATAATCTACAAGAGATCACAATCATAGCATAAACCAAGTACTTCATGATGCACACACTGCCAACATTACATCATGGAGGAGGAGTAAACTACTTTAATAACATCACTAGAGTAGCACATAGATGAATAGTGATACAAAACTCATATAAATCTCAATCATGTAAGGCAGCTCATGAGATTATTGTATTGAAGTACATGGGAGAGAGATTAACCACATAGCTACAACGGAGCCCTCAGCCCCGGGGGTGAATTACTCCCTCCTCATCATGGAGGCAGCGATGGCGGTGAAGATGGCGGTGGAGACGGCGGTGGAGATGGCTCTGGGGGCAATTCCCCGTCCCGGCAGGGTGCCGGAACAGAGAGTTCTGTCCCCCGAATTGGAGTTTCACGACGGTGGCGGCGCCCCTGGAGTCTTTCTGGAGTTTCGTCAATTGGTACTGCGTTTTTAGGTCGAAAGGGGTTTTATAGGCGAAGAGGCGGCGCAGGAGGGCTGACAGGGTGGCCTCACCCTAGGCCGGCGCGGCCAGGGTCTGGCCCGCGCCGCCTTATGGTGTGGTGGCCCCTGGCCCCTCTCCGACTCTTCTTCGGTGTTCTGGAGCCTTCCGGAAAAAATAGGAGGTTTGGCGTTGATTTCGTCCAATTCCGAGAATATTGCCCGAACAGCCTTTCTGGAACCAAAAACAGCAGAAAACAGCAACTGGCCTTTCGGCATCTTGTCAATAGGTTAGTTCCGGAAAACGCATAATAATGACATAAAGTGTGAACAAAACATGTCGGTATTGTCATAAAACAAGCATGGAACATCAGAAATTATAGATACATTGGAGACGTATCAGCATCCCCAAGCTTAGTTCCTACTCGTCCTCGAGTAGGTAAACGATAAAAAGATAATTTCTGAAGTGACATGCTACCAACATAATCTTGATCATACTATTGTAAATCATATGAGATGAATGCAGCGATTCGAAGCAATGTTAATGCAATGAGTAAACAATTAATCATATAGCAAAGACTTTTCATGAATAGTACTTTCAAGACAAGCATCAATGAGTCTTGCATAAGAGTTACTCATAAAGCAATAAATTCTTAGTAAAGACATTGAAGCAACACAATGGAAGATTAAGTTTCAGCGGTTGCTTTCAACTTGTAACATGCATATCTTATGGATAGTTGTCAATGCAAAGCGATATAACAAGTGCAATAAGCAAGTATGTAAGAATCAATGCACAGTTAATACAAGTGTTTGCTTCTAAGATAGAGAGAAATGGGTAAACTGACTCAACATAAAAGTAGAAGAAAGGCCCTTCGCAGAGGGAAGCATTGATTGCTATATTTGTGCTAGAGCTTTGATTTTGAAAACAAGAAACAATTTTGTCAACGGTAGTAATAAAGCATATGTATCATGTAAATTATATCTTACAAGTTGCAAGCCTCATGCATAGTATACTAATAGTGCCCGCACCTTGTCCTAATTAGCTTGGACTACCGGAATTATCGCAATGCACATGTTTTAACCAAGTGTCACAAAGGGGTACCTCTATGCCGCCTGTACAAAGGTCTAAGGAGAAAGCTCGCCTTGGATTTCTCACTATTGATTATTCTCAACTTAGACATCCATACCGGGACAACATAGACAACAGATAATGGACTCCTCTTTTATGCATAAGCATGTAGCAACAATTAATTTTCTCATATGAGATTGAGGATATATGTCCAAAACTGAAACTTCCACCATGGATCATGGCTTTAGTTAGCGGCCCAATGTTCTTCTCTAACAATATGCACGCTCTAACCATAAGGTGGTAGATCATCCTTACTTCAGACAAGATGAACATGCATAGCAACTCACATGATATTCAACAAAGAGTAGTTGATGGCGTCCCCAGGAACATGGTTATCACACAACAAGCAACTTAATAAGAGATAAAGTGCATAAGTACATATTCAATACCACAATAGTTTTTAAGCTATTTGTCCCATGAGCTATATATTGCAAAGGTAGAGGATAGAAATTTAAAGGTAGCACTTCAAGCAATTTACTTTGGAATGGCGGAGAAATACCATGTAGTAGGTAGGTATGGTGGACACAAATGGCATAGTGGTTGGCTCAAGTATTTTGGATGCATGAGAAGTATTCCCTCTCGATACAAGGCTTAGGCTAGCAAGGTTGTTTGAAGCAAACACAAGCATAAACTAGTACATCAAAACTTACATAAAAGACATATTACAAGCATTATAAGACTATACATCGTCTTCCTTGTTGTTCAAACACCTCACTAGAAAATATCTAGACTCTAGAGAAACCACTCATGCAAACCAAATTTTAACAAGCTCTATGTATTTCTTCACTAATAGGTGCAAAGTATATGATGCAAGAGCTTAAACAAGAGCACAACAATTGCCAAGTATCAAGTTATTCAAGACATCATACCAATTACTACATGTAGCATTTTCTGTTTCCAACCATATAACAATTAATGAAGCAGTTTCAACCTTCGCCATGAACATTAAAAGCTAAGAACACATGTGTTCATACGAACCAGCGGAGCGTGTCTCTCTCCCACACAAGCATTTATTCAAACAAGAACAAAAACAAGAAACATACATACGCTCCAAGTAAAGTACATAAGATGTGACCGAATAAAAATATAGTTTCAAGAGAAGGAACCTGATAATTTGTCGATGAAGAAGGGGATGCCTTGGGCATCCCCAAGCTTAGATGCTTGAGTCTTCTTGAAATATGCAGGGATGAACCACCGGGGCATCCCCAAGCTTAGACTTTTCACTCTTCTTGATCACATTGTATCATCCTCCTCTCTTGACCCTTGAAAACTTCCTTCACACCAAACTCAAAATAACTCATTAGAGGGTTAGTGCATAATCAAAAATTCAGATGTTCAGAGGTGACACAATCATTCTTAACACTTCTGGACATTGCCCAAAGCTACTGGAAGTCAATGGAACAAAGAAATCCATCCCACATAGCAAAAGAGGCAATGCGAAATAAAAGGCAGAATCTGTCAAAACAGAACAGTCCGTAAAGACGAATTTTATTGAGGCACCAGACTTGCTCAAATGAAAATTCTCAAATTGAATGAAAGTTGCGTACATATCTGAGGATCACTCACGTAAATTGGCATAATTTTCTGAGTTACCTACAGAGAATTTTGCCCAGATTCGTGACAGCAAAGAAATCTGTTTCTGCGCAGTAATCCAAATCTAGTATCAACCTTGCTATCAAAGACTTTACTTGGCACAACAAAACACAAAACTAAGATAAGGAGAGGTTGCTACAGTAGTAAACAACTTCCAAGACACAAATATAAAACAAAGTACTGTAGCAAAATAACACATGGGTTATCTCCCAAGAAGTTCTTTCTTTATAGCCATTAAGATGGGCTCAGCAGTTTCAATGATGCACTCGCAGGAAATAGTATTTGAAGCAAAAAGAGAGCATTAAGAGGCAAATTCAAAACACATTTAAGTTTAACCCATTTCCTATGCAAAGGAATCTTATACACAAATGAATTCATGGAGAACAAAGTGACAAGCATACGAGGATAAAACACGAGTAACTTCAAGATTCTCAACATAAAGAGGGGAAACTTAATATTATTAAGATGCATATAACCATGTGTTCCCTCTCTCATAATAACTTTCAGTAGCATTATTGATGAAATCCACAATATACCCATCACTTAAAACATTCTTATCATGGTTCATATGCATAAAAGTATCATTAATTTTGGCATAAGAAGAATTCTTCTCATTAATAGTAATTGGAGCGAGATTATTATCAAGAATTTGAACATGGTAAACAAGTTGCATATTAAGGGAATTGTTTTTGGTAATCCAATCATGACTATGACAAGTTTCATAAGGATAGTTATAACCTATATCATAGCATTCTTTATAATAATCATCAAAGGTCGGAGGCACAGTGTCATCATAAGAAATAGAATAGTTATCTTTCACAGTCGGTTTATCTGTGTCCACACCATCATTGTTATTAGAAGGAAATGTATCAAGAACATAATGACCAGTAGCAAAAGGATTTTCAAACACCTCTTCCCCAAGCTTAGAGCTTTCTATATCATTATGGGAGGAAGCATGGATAGCACTGACACTATGGCAATTATTATCATCATCATTTTCAGAATTAGTTTCCCAGAGATTTGCAATATCAAAAGTAGTGTGCTCATTCAAATCATAATTGCTAATGTATGTAAAGGGCATAGGAAGATCATCATATTCAGATTCATTATCACAATAATCATTAGGAGCAACATACTTACGGTTACCTAGCGTTATCTCATTCACGCGGGGATACGCCGTTACCTCTTTCTTTTTATTCTCCTTCTTCTTCTTCTTCGTTCCCTTTTTCTTCTTCTTCTTCTTCTTCTTCTCTTCCTTCTCCTCGTTCCCTTCTTTAGGAGGAAGAGGCTTGAAGGGTGGCTTGTCCGCATAACCTGATTTACTTTCAGAAACAATAGAAGAAACTTGGGAGGATCCCTCCTTTTCATTAATTAGTTGAAAACACACAGCGGTCCTATCATATTTTGGCAAGGTGCCATCTTCTAAAATATTTTGTATGTAAGTATTTGTATGGCTATTATCAATGCAATAAGAAAAACACCCATGCAAGACATCATCAATATCAAGATCACTCATATGTAACAAAGAGATTTTTCTCGACAGTTCTTCACACCCCAAAAATAAAGTAAGTTCATCATGCTGATTAGGAGTAATTTCATCATCACAATACAAATTTGCAGCACTCATTGGGTTCAAATTATCATTGGAGGAGCATTGAAAATTAAAATGTCCCACTTCATGGCAAACTTCACAAATAAAAGGATAGAGGGCACAAACTTTTTTACCAAGATCATCTAAGGCCCTAAACCACTTTCTAGTTTTTTCATTAGCATGATGGATACAATATTCATCTTTGATTTGATTAATTCCACAAGGTCTATGTATTCCACAAAAATTAACATGCTTATAAGAAATAGCATTCTTAGGAGTTTGAGCATGCTTATTGCAATAATTAACAACAATTTCATTCTTCATGCAAGCCTCTTTAAAAGGTTCATGATACTTATCAAAATTCTTTTTAGGCAATTCAAAATGAGAAGCAAAGGCTTTATAAAGATTTGCAGCAACTTGAGAGTCAAGACCATAAGTAGCACTCATATTTCGAAATTTATCAGTATCCATAAAAGCTTCAATGCATTCATAATCATAATTTATACCTGACTCTTTACCTTTGTCGTTCTCCCATCCTTCAGCGTTGTCCTCAATCCGATCAAGAAGATCCCACCTAGCTTCAACCTCCTTGCTTGTGAAAGATCCCTCCGAACAGGCATCCAGATAGTCCTTGTGTTGTCCTGAAAGCCTCACATAAAAATTGTTAACAATAACATTACGGGGGAGCTCATGAATGGGACATTTGAGCATTAGTGACTTCAATCTCCCCCATGCTTGAGAAATACTCTCTCCATCACGAGGATAAAAGTTATAAATATAATTCCTATCAATATGCACTTCATAAGGAGGATAAAATTTAGAGTAAAAGAGAGATACAATTTCCTCCCAACCAAGAGAATGACTATTCAACAATTTATACCAATGCGCCGCTTTACCAGTCAGCGAGAAAGAGAATAGCTTCTTCTTCACTTCATCCATAGAGATACCTGCACACTTGAATAACCCGCATAATTCATGCAAAAACTGTAAATGATCTCCAGGATGGACAGTTCCATCCCCTTTATAGCGGTTATCCATAACACGTTCAATAATTTTCATGGGTATCTTGAAAGAAGTACTTGCAGTAGGTGGATTTAAAGTATCACAAGCATTATTAGAGTTATCGCATATGGGAGATAAAGCATTATCAGAACAAATTTTCTCCCCTAAAGATGGGAAGCCAAAAAGATCACAGAAACTAGCTTCCCCAAGCTTAGACTTATTCATAGCATTAGCAGTGATTGCGTTCATACCAATAATATTGCTACTAGCGTGCAAATGAGGTTCCATAGGTTCTTTAATTTTCGCATCACACAATTCATGTCTTAGCTTAGGAAATAAGTTAAGAAGCTCATAGTTATATTCCATTATGCCTAACTAGTGTAAAACAAGAAACAAAAAGATGCAATTAAAGGATCTAAAGGAAATAGCTTCGAGCACAAATACAATGGCGCCAGAAAAGTACTGTTACCTGGAACCGGAGTATGAGTGCCTTTTACCTTTCCTCCCCGGCAACGGCGCCAGAAAATAGCTTGATGTCTACGGGAGCTTCTATTCTTGTAGACAGTGTTGGGCCTCCAAGAGCAGAGGTTTGTAGAACAGCAGCAAGTTTCCCTTAAGTGGATCACCCAAGGTTTATCGATCTCAGGGAGGAAGAGGTCAAAGATATCCCTCTCAAGCAACCCTGCAACCACAAAGCAAGAAGTCTCTTGTGTCCCCAACACACCTAATACAATAGGTGCACTAGTTCGGCGAAGAGATAGTGAGATACAAGTAATATGGATGAGTGTGAGTGGTAATAGAAATCTGAATGAAATATGGCAGCGAGCAAATATTCAACAAAACAGTAGACAAACGGAGATTCGATGCTTGGATGCAAGGCCCAGGGATCCTGCTTTCACTAGTGGACACTCTCAACAATGATCACATAATAGGACTACTCTACACCCTCTTGTTGGATGATGAACATCATTGTGTAGGATTACACGAACCCTCAATGCCGGAGTTAACAAGCTCCACAATATTCAATGTTCATATTTAAATAACCTTAGAGTGCAAGATAGATCAACACAACCAAACCAAGTACTAACATAGCATGCACACCGTAACCTTCACACTATGAAAGGAGGAATAGATCGCATCAATACCATCATAGTAATAGTTAACTTCATAATCTACAAGAGATCACAATCATAGCATAAACCAAGTACTTCATGATGCACACACTGCCAACATTACATCATGGAGGAGGAGTAAACTACTTTAATAACATCACTAGAGTAGCACATAGATGAATAGTGATACAAAACTCATATAAATCTCAATCATGTAAGGCAGCTCATGAGATTATTGTATTGAAGTACATGGGAGAGAGATTAACCACATAGCTACAGCGGAGCCCTCAGCCCCGGGGGTGAATTACTCCCTCCTCATCATGGAGGCAGCGATGGCGGTGAAGATGGCGGTGGAGACGGCGGTGGAGATGGCTCCGGGGGCAATTCCCCGTCCCGGCAGGGTGCCGGAACAGAGAGTTCCGTCCCCCGAATTGGAGTTTCGCGACGGTGGCGGCGCCCCTGGAGTCTTTCTGGAGTTTCGTCAATTGGTACTGCGTTTTTAGGTCGAAAGGGGTTTTATAGGCGAAGAGGCGGCGCAGGAGGGCTGACAGGGTGGCCTCACCCTAGGCCGGCGCGGCCAGGGTCTGGCCCGCGCCGCCTTATGGTGTGGTGGCCCCCTGGCCCCTCTCCGACTCTTCTTCGGTGTTCTGGAGAAGGAGGTTTGGCGTTGATTTCGTCCAATTCCGAGAATATTGCCCGAACAGCCTTTCTGGAACCAAAAACAACAGAAAACAGCAACTGGCCTTTCAGCATCTTGTCAATAGGTTAGTTCCGGAAAACGCATAATAATGACATAAAGTGTGAACAAAACATGTCGGTATTGTCATAAAACAAGCATGGAACATCAGAAATTATAGATACGTTGGAGACGTATCACATGTCACTCCAGAAATTATCTTTGTTATCGTTTACCTACTCGGGACGAGCGGGAACTAAGTTTGGGGATGCTGATACGTCTCCAACGTATCGATAATTTCTTATGTTCCATGCCACTTTATTGATGATACCTACATGTTTTATGCATACTTTATGTCATATTTATGCATTTTCCGGCACTAACCTATTAACAAGATGCCGAAGAGCCAGTTGCTGTTTTCTGCTATTTTTGGTTTCAGAAATCCTAGTAAGGAAATATTCTCGGAATTGGACGAAATCAACGCCCAGGGGCCTATTTTCACACGAAGCTTCCAGAAGACCGAAGGAGTCACGAAGTGGGGCCACGGGGCGCCGCCACAGTAGGGCGGCGCGGCCTACGAGGGCCGCGCGGCCCTGCTGTGTGGGGCCCCCGTGACGCCTCTTGACCTGCCCTTCCGCCTACTTAAAGCCTTCGTCGCGAAACCCCCGATGCGAGAGCCACGATACGGAAAACCTTCCAGAGACGCCGCCGCCGCCAATCCCATCTCGGGGGATTCAGGAGATCGCCTCCGGCACCCTGCCGGAGAGGGGAATCATCTCCTGGAGGACTCTTCACCGCCATGGTCGCCTCCGGAGTGATGAGTGAGTAGTTCACCCCTGGACTATGGGTCCATAGCAGTAGCTAGATGGTCGTCTTCTCCTAATTGTGCTATCATTGTTGGATCTTGTGAGCTGCCTAACATGATCAAGATCATCTATCTGTAATGCTACATGTTGCGTTTGTTGGGATCCGATGAATAAGTGAATGCTATGTTATGTTGATTATCAATATCATCTATGTGTTGTTTATGATCTTGCATGCTCTCCGTTGCTAGTAGAGGCTCTGGCCAAGTTGATACTTGTAACTCCAAGAGGGAGTATTTATGCTCGATAGTGGGTTCATGTCTCCATTAAATCTGGGGGAGTGACAGAAACCTCTAAGGTTGTGGATGTGCTGTTGCCACTAGGGATAAAACATCAATGCTATGTCTAAGGATATATTCGTTGATTACATTACGCACCATACTTAATGAAATTGTCTGTTGTTTGCAACTTAATACTGGAGGGGGTTCGGATGATAACCTGAAGGTGGACTTTTTAGGCATAGATGCATGCTGGATAGCGGTCTATGTACTTTGTCGTAATGCCCAATTAAATCTCACAATACTCATCATAACATGTATGTGCATGGTCATGCCCTCTTTATTTGTCAATTGCCCAACTGTAATTTGTTCACCCTATTGGAGATATGCCCAAGAGGCAATAATAAAATGGTTATTATAATATATCTTTGAGTTTATGATAATGTTTACATACCATGCTATAATTGTATTAACCGAAACATTGATACATGTGTGTTATGTAAACAACAAGGAGTCCCTAGTAAGCCTCTTGTATAACTAGCTTGTTGATTAATAGATGATCATGGTTTCGTGATCATGAACATTTGATGTTATTAATAACAAGGTTATGTCATTGATGATTGATGTAATGGACACACCCAATTAAGCGTAGCATAAGATCACGTCATAAGTTCATTTGCTATCAGCTTTCGATACATAGTTGCCTAAGTCCTTCGACCATGAGATCATGTAAATCACTTATACCGGAAGGGTACTTTGATTACATAAAACGCCACTGCGTAAATGGGTGGTTATAAAGGTGGGATTAAGTATCCGGAAAGTATGAGTTGAGGCATATGGATCAACAGTGGGATTTGTCCATCCCGATGACGGATAGATATACTCTGGGCCCTCTCGGTGGAATGTCATCTGATTAGCTTGCAAGCATGTGACTTGGTCACAAGAGATGACATGCCACGATACGAGTAAAGAGTACTTGTCGGAGACGAGGTTGAACAAGGTATGGAGATACCGATGATCAAACCTCGGACAAGTAAAATATCACGAGACAAAGGGAATCGGTACCGTATGTATATGGTTCATTCGATCACATAGTTAATCGTTGAATATGTAGGAGTCATTACGGATCTCCAGGTTCCGCTGATGATTATTGGTCGGAGAGGCGTCTCGATCATGTCTGCACATTCTCGAACCGTAGGGTGACACACTTAAGGTTTCGATGTTGCTAGGGGTAGTTTCGGGATTAAAGAAATAGTTTTGGAGAGTTACGGAATTGTTCCGGAAAGATGATTAATGATTTATTAATTAATTGAATTAGTAAATATTAATATTAATTTATTTAGTAGAAATAAATGTGGGACTAAAAGTAGTCTATGAAAAGTTTTGCTAATGGGCCAATTAAGTAGCTCATGTAGACAAACTACTATCAAAGAAAAGAGGCAAAAGAAAAAGAAAAAAAAAAGAGGAGGCAAGGCTCGGCCAGCTAGGCCGGCCTGCCGGCCACGCACAGGCAAGGGCCAATGTTCACGAGAACAGAGGCCAAGGCCGGCCAGGCCATGTGCTACGCAAGGAAAGGCAAATTTTGCCTTCCACATTACGGATCGATCGATCCGATCGATCGATTTGGCGTGGCTTCCACGCTGAAGCTCCACCGCCTTGCACGCCTATAAAAGGAGCAACGCGGCCGGCGCAAAATCATCAGATTTTTGTTCCGCGGTCGTTTGCTCCGTTTGCTCCACCTTTTGCCTAGATTCTTCCACCCAACGCGTACAGGCGAAGTTCTGTCCGCGCAAACTCTCCACCACCACCACGCCATCGTGCTGCTGGACTAGATCCCATCTACCACATCTCCCCGCTTGCTGGAACAAGGAGGAGGTGTCTTCATCGAGCTGTACGTGTGACCGAGTACGGAGGTGCTGCCCGACTGTGGCACCGTCAAGATCTTCTACGCGCTTTTGCAAGCGGCAAGTGATCGACTACATCCACAACGAGATCTAATCTCGTAGGCTTTGGAAATCTTCAAGGGTTAGTCTCGTGATTCCCTCGTTGCTACCATCTTCTAGATTGCATCTTGGCTTGGATTGCGTTCTCGCGGTAGGAAATTTTTTGTTTTCTATGCAACGAATCCCATCAGTGGTATCAGAGCCGTGTCTATGCATAGATGGTTGCACGAGTAGAACACAATGGATTTGTGGGCGTTGATGCTCTTGTTGTCTTTAGTTTGAGTACTTTGCATCTTTGTGGCATAGTGGGATGAAGCGGCCCGGACTAACTTTACATGACCGCGTTCATGAGACTTGTTCCTCGTTTGACATGCAACTTGTATTGCATAAGAGGCTTTGCGGGTGTCTGTCTCTCCTACTATAGTGAAGATTCAATTTACTCTTCTATTGACAACATTAGTATCACCGTTGTGGTTCATGTTCGTAGGTAGATTAGATCTTACTCGAAAACCCTAAACCACGTAAAATATGCAAACCAAATTAGAGACGTCTAACTTGTTTTTGCAGGGTTTGGTGATGTGATATGGCCACAATGTATGAGATGATCATTATTGTATTGTGGCAACCGGCAGGAGCCTTATGGTTGTCTTTAAATTTCATGTTGAGTAGTATTTCAAAGTAGTTGTAATAGTTGCTACATGAGGTGAACAACCATGAAGACGGCGCCATGGACCTTGACGCTACGCCGACGATGATGGAGATCATGCTCGAAGATGATGGAGATCATGTCCGTGCTTTGGAGATGAAGATCAAAGGCGCAAAGACAAAAGGGCCATATCATATCACATATGAATTGCATGTGATTATAATCCTTTATGCATCTTATTTTGCTTAGAACGCGACGGTAGCATTATAAGATGATGCCTCACATTAATATCAAGATAATAAAGTGTTCTCCCCTCGTATGCACCGTTGCCAAAGTTCGTCGTTTCAAAGCATCTCGTGATGATCGGATGTGATAGATTCAACGTTCATATACAACGGGTGTAAGCCATGTTGCACACGCGGAATACTTGGGTTTGCTTGACGAGCCTAGCATGTACAGACATGGCCTCGGGACAACGGAAACCGAAAGGTTGAACACGAGTCATATGGAATTGATATGATCAACATGTTGATGTTCACCATTGAAGCTACATCATCTCACGTGATGATCGGTTTTGGTGTAGTGGATTTGGATCGTGTACCACTTAACAACTATGTGGGATGTTGTATTAAGTGGGAGTTCATTAGTAATTAGATTAAAACATGAACTAATTATCATAAACATAGTCTGAGTAGTATTTTGAATTAATTTGTAGAATTGGCATCCGTTTTCTACCATGCGCTAGTCTTGTAATTGAGATAGAAATACTGTTAAATCTGACAGGTAACTTTACGGACTGGTACCGTATTGTTAATGAATCAAGAAATAATTAAGTCCTATTGCAAACTTTTAGTAAACCTCACTTTGTTGATTCAGAGAGCTATGGTTTCAATTAGTACCTAAAGTTATCTTGTCTCCGTGAAACTTGAAGTTCAAATCTGTTTGAAAAGTAAGGAGCTGAAAATTTAGTTTTCAGAAATAATCAAGGTACGAGATATATGTGATATCTAAGACCTTATTGCAAGATGATAGAATATAATTTGGTGAGACTACATAAACTCATAAGTTTTATGGGAATGTACGAAGGTTGAAGACGCAAGGCGTCCCAATCCTCCAACTATTGGGGCACTAACGATATTCGCATATCCATGAAGTAAATCGTCCTTAGTATGCACCGTTGCTAAGACTCGTCGTTTCGAAGCATCACGTGATGATCGGGTGTTATAGATTCTACGTGTGCATACAACGGGTACAAGCCAGATTTGCACATGCGAATACTAAGGTTAAACTTTATGAGCCTAGCATGTATAGACATGGTCTCAGAAAGTCATCATGATACAATGAATAAAAATTATGAATGAAATTGTTCATCATATTACAAGGTTACTAATAGTGAATTCCGGAACACTTGTCATATGATGATCAACTTCAAAGTAAGAACCTCAAGGTTATTGGTATTTGACCAACAAACCTAGAAGTTATTGATGTTGAAGTGTTTTTCTGAATAATGAGGAAAGCTAAAAGAGAAACTACAAAAGATTATTGGCAGAAAGAAAGAAAAGACTAGAAAGTCTAGCTCAGGTGTATATAAATGATATACATGTTATGGATATATTCCTCGTTTAGTCACACAATGAAATTCTTGGGTATTTGTACCATATTGGTTGGTATGAAGTGTCATACAAAACAACGCAATACAAGAATACAATGGCCTAAGTGACTGACAAGGAATATGATAGGAATGCACATCTGGAACAAAATAAGTGTTATTATGTTCGTCGTTGGCATTCTATCTAACCCTTAGAATTTATAATAAAGAACTTAATAATTGTTATTTGCTCTGGTCAAATGAAAACAATGAGTTGTTCAAATTATGACATTACTCCATGTACGATGGATAAGTTATTATAAATCTTAATGGTGAAACACACACACATAATACTGACGCTAAAATGCCATAAGGCAAATGATTTGAATTCCACTTATTTGTGGAACCGCCATTTAAGTCATGTTAGAAAGGAACGCATGAAGGAACTCCATGCAAATGGATTTTTGGAGTCATTTGATTTTTGAATCATTTGGCACTTGCAAATCTTTTCTAAAGAGAATGACTAAAATATCGTTCATAGGCCAAGATTTGAATGGGCAACTAATTTAGTGGAAACATACATGATGATGTATATGGTTCGCTGGGCATAGTTGTGTGCGGGAGATTCTTCTACTTCATGAAAACTTCAAACAATGAATTGAGTATATATATGTGGATATATTCGATAAGGAAGAAGTTTGAAACATTTGAATGGATTCAAATAAATTTCAGCATGAAGTGGCAATCATCGTAATAGAAAAATCAAATATCTATGATTGGATCATGGTGGAAATATTTGAATTACGAGTTTTTAGCGAACATCTAAGAGAGTCATGAAATTGTTCTACAACTCACATTTCTTGGAATATCATAATAATGATTTAGTATCCGAGAGATGTATCCAAACCTTGTTGGATTAATGATGAAATAAAATATAATGATGCCATTATATTTTTGTGGATTATGCTTTAGTGACTACCGCTTTTACACTAAATAGAGCATCATCATGATCCGTTGAAATGACACCATACGAGTTATGGCATGGGTATAAACCCTAATAGTCCTTTCTTTAAATTTTGGTCTAAGAGTTTACAACCAAAATCGGATGAATGTCTTTGCTGGTTATACCAAAGTATTGATTGGGAATTCTTTCCACTATGGATACAAAGACAAAAGTGTTTGTCGATGTTTCTTATTTATTTCCAAGAAATTGTTTCTAGCGAAGTATTTGAGTGGGAGGATAATAGAATTTGATAAGGATTATGAACCTGAGCATAATGATCAGAGTAGCGCAGCATCGGAATTGGTTCCGGAAGCGGCCACGACGATCATGGCTCCCATGTCTACAAAATGTTATAGTCATGGAGATCAAAGTACCTATTGAACCTTGTAGGTATGGTTTACTTTGTGATCAAATAAATGATTTGTGAACAAAGGATTGATTTTGAACAATGATAAACCAACTACAAACAAAGAAGTTATGATGGGCCCTGACTCCGTTAAAATGGCTATACGCCATGAAATCCAAGATAGATGAATACTTTTTGAAAGTAAATGGATCTATAAAATTGATGGACTTGGATGGAATATCATTGAAGAAGCTCAACTTATCGAAAAATTATTTACGACAAAGTTTAAAAAGTTGACTACGATAAGATTAGATCTTCCGTAGCAATGCTTATAGTCTATGTGGATTATTCTAGTAATCGCTACATATTTCTTTTATGAGATATGCTAGTAGGATGGTAAAATACATTACTTAACAGAAGTGTGTATTAAAGGTGTATACAAGATACAACCAAGAGTTTTGCTAGTCCGTGGAATACTAGATAGGTATACGAACTTCAATTGGATGAAGTAAGTATCGCGGAGTTGGAATCTTCACCAGATGAAATAGTCAAAGAGTTTTTGATTTCATCAGAGACGATGAAGAGGCTTGCATTTGCAAGAAATTAAGTGGGAGCGCTGAGACATATTTATAATACTTTATGTAGATGACATATAGTTGGTTATAAATGATGTAATTATATACTTGATTAAAAGGTTTCATTGAGAATTAACTTCAATGAAAGGATATGGACTGAAACATATTTAGTGTCAAAATCTATGAAGATAGATTGAAACACATAATAAGTTTTAGTCAAAGTACATAGAATGGATATTGAAGTAGTTCAATATAGAAATATTAAGAAAATGTTCTTGTCATGTGAAGGTTTAACAAGACTTGAGTGTATCTGACACTCAATGAGTAAAAACACATGAGTGATTATAGATTACGAATAATATGTACACAATCAGATGTCCTGTGCTCTAAAGTGTTATGAGCATGTACCAGAATGATTCATGTGATGATCATTGGACAACAGTAAGAATATCCTTGAGTACTTTAGAAGAACCAAGGATATATATATAGTTTTTATATGGAGAAGCGACAAACAAATCGCTGTAAGGTGTTGCACCGATATTTTTTGGTCACATATAAAAATAAAAATTTCAATCTCAAATTACGCTAAGTGTTGTTTAAAAGGTAGCACAATAAGCTAGAAGTTGTCTATGCTAGATTTAGATGAGTTCTAAATATTGTGACGGATTCTACAAACGAAGGCAGAGTATGTCATTGTTTTGACAATGACTGAGGATGTTAAGTCAAGAAGTTCTTTGAGAACTTGGTGTAGTTCCGATAGTGTCAGAACTTTGAAGCTATATTGTGTGTGACAATATTAGTGACATATTTCAGACCGCGGAATTAAGGTTCCACCAGAAGACCAAACATATTTAATGCCGACTCATTAGGAAAATGAATGATGCGTGAAGACGCAAATGAATTGCAAAATACATATGGTTCTGAGCATGTCAGGTCCGTTGACTAAAACCTCTCTCGTGAGAAAAACATGATAAAACACCGGAAGGCCAAGGTGTTATATCTTTACAAATGTAAACTAGATTATTGACTCTAGTGCAAGTGGGAGACTGTTGGAGATATGCCCAAGAGGCAATAATAAAATGGTCATTATAATATATTTTTGAGTTTATGATAATGTTTACATACCATGCTATAATTGTATTAACCGAAACATTGATACATGTGTGTTATGTAAACAACAAGGAGTCCCTAGTAAGCCTCTTGTATAACTAGCTTGTTGATTAATAGATGATCATGGTTTCGTGATCATGAACATTTGATGTTATTAATAACAAGGTTATGTCATTGATGATTGATGTAATGGACACACCCAATTAAGCGTAGCATAAGATCACGTCATTAAGTTCATTTGCTATCAGCTTTCGATACATAGTTGCCTAAGTCCTTCGACCATGAGATCATGTAAATCACTTATACCGGAAGGGTACTTTGATTACATCAAACGCCACTGCGTAAATGGGTGGTTATAAAGGTGGGATTAAGTATCCGGAAAGTATGAGTTGAGGCATATGGATCAACAGTGGGATTTGTCCATCCCGATGACGGATAGATATACTCTGGGCCCTCTCGGCGGAATATCATCTGATTAGCTTGCAAGCATGTGACTTGGTCACAAGAGATGACATGCCACGATACGAGTAAAGAGTACTTGTCGGAGAAGAGGTTGAACAAGGTATGGAGATACCGATGATCAAACCTCGGACAAGTAAAATATCACGAGACAAAGGGAATCGGTACCGTATGTATATGGTTCATTCGATCACATAGTTAATCATTGAATATGTAGGAGTCATTACGGATCTCCAGGTCCCGCTGATGATTATTGGTCGGAGAGGCGTCTCGATCATGTCTGCACATTCTCGAACCGTAGGGTGACACACTTAAGGTTTCGATGTTGCTAGGGGTAGTTTCGGGATTAAAGAAAATAGTTTTGGAGAGTTACGGAATTGTTCCGGAAAGATGATTAATGATTTATTAATTAATTGAATTAGTAAATATTAATATTAATTTATTTAGTAGAAATAAATGTGGGACTAAAAGTAGTCTATGAAATTTTTTGCTAATGGGCCAATTAAGTAGCTCATGTAGACAAACTACTATCAAAGAAAAGAGGCAAAAGAAAAAGAAAAAAAAGAGAGGAGGCAAGGCTCGGCCAGCTAGGCCGGCCTGCCGGCCACGCACAGGCAAGGGCCAATGTTCACGAGAACAGAGGCCAAGGCCGGCCAGGCCATGTGCTACGCAAGGAAAGGCAAATTTTGCCTTCCACATTACGGATCGATCGATCGATCGATTTGGCGTGGCTTCCACGCTGAAGCTCCACCGCCTTGCACGCCTATAAAAGGAGCAACGCGGCCGTCGCAAAATCATCAGATTTTTCTTCCGCGGTCGTTTGCTCCGTTTTCTCCACCTTTTGCCTAGATTCTTCCACCCAACGCGTACAGGCGAAGTTCTGTCCGCGCAAACTCTCCACCACCACCACGCCATCGTGCTGCTGGACTAGATCCCATCTACCACATCTCCCCGCTTGCTGGAACAAGGAGGAGGTGTCTTCATCGAGCTGTACGTGTGACCGAGTACGGAGGTGCTGCCCGACTGTGGCACCGCCAAGATCTTCTACGCGCTTTTGCAAGCGGCAAGTGATCGACTACATCCACAACGAGATCTAATCTCGTAGGCTTTGGAAATCTTCAAGGGTTAGTCTCGTGATTCCCTCGTTGCTACCATCTTCTAGATTGCATCTTGGCTTGGATTGCGTTCTCGCGGTAGGAAATTTTTTTGTTTTCTATGCAACGAATCCCATCACACCCAACATGCTTATTCTTATCAGAGAGACACCACTAGTGAACTGTGGACCCCGGTCCATTCTTTTAATCGAATACAATCTACTGCAATACTTGTTCTACTGTTTTCTGCAAACAATCATCATCCACACTATACATCTAATCCTTTGTTACAGCAAGCCGGTGAGATTGACAACCTCACTGTTACGTTGGGGCAAAGTATCTTGGTTGTGTTGTGCAGGTTCCAAGTTGGCGCCGGAATCCCTGGTGTTGCGCCGCACTACACTCCGCCGCCATCAACCTTCAACGTGCTTCTTGGCTCCTACTGGTTCGATAAACCTTGGTTTCTTACTGAGGGAAAACTTGCCGCTGTACGCATCACACCTTCCTCTTGGGGTTCCCAACGGACGCGTGCTGTACGCGTATCAGCTGCCATCTGGGCCCTACATCCCTAGGCGGTGCGGATTTGCGTTGACTCGGCCGGCGAACCCGAGAATTTGTGATGCACCACGTCCCGGGCCACCATATGCGATGTTTTGGACGTTTTCGTCGGGCTAGGTGGCCTCAAAAACGAGAAAAAAAAGTTTTGAATGCACCACAGAGAGACCAAAAATCGTCGGCCATGGTGCACCAGCAACCACGGCGCGACTTCAACTTCGTTGGCCATGGCAACTTTTCTTGTAGTGTATGTAATGCTACATGTTATGTTTGCTGGGATCCGATGAATATTAAATACTATATTGAGATCAATTATATATACTTATCGTATGTTATTTGTGATCTTGCATGCTCTCTATTGCTAGTAGTTGCTTTGGCCAAGTAAATTCTTGTGACTCCAAGAGTGAGTATTTATGCTCGATAGTAGGTTCATGCCTCTACTTTTCTGGAAGCGTGACAATAACTTCTAAGATTGTAGATGTGTTGTTGCTACTAGGGAGAAAACAACAATATTTTATCCAAGGGTAATTCTATTGTTTGCTTTACACATATTGCTTAATGCGATAATCTGTTGCTTGCAACTTAATACTGGAAGAGTTTCAGATGATAACCGAAAGGTGGATTATTAGTCATAGACACAGTTGGATTACGGTCTATGTATTATGTTGTAATGCTCAAACGAATCTCATAGTAATTATCTTGTCATGTATGGTCGCTATTTAGTCCATTACCATGTAATTCGTTCACCCAACATGTTATTTATCTTTATGGATTGACACCTCTAGTGAACTGTGGACCCCGGTCCTTTCCTTTACACTGATAAATGCATCTACTGCAATCCGGTTCTATTTACTTTCTGCAAGCACTGTTCTCTTTCCACTCGATACGTTTAATCCTTTGTGTTCAACAGAACCGGTGAGATTGAAAACCTCACTGTTAGTTGGGGCAAAGTATTTTGGTTGTATTGTGTGCAGGTTCCATGTTGTTGCTATTGCTGGTAGTGCGCCTTGTCAATAGTCAGCTAGCAACACCTTCAGAAGTCACGCCGTTCTTCTAATGGTCGATTAAATCTTGGTTTCTTACTGAGGGAAAACTTGTTGTTGTACTCATCATACATTCCTCTTGGGGTTCCCCAACGAGATTGTCAACTTCCACGGCAGCACCATAAGAGACCTTCGTGGTAGCCCGCATGACGTACCTCACTTCGTGTGAGGGAACACGAGAATACATCTTCTTCTCCATGTGCCTCGGTTAACTTTATACTCAAGTTTACTTTCTTTGTGACAGACATCGTGCTTGAAGTATTTATGTATTGCTTATCACTTGTATTATATATCTCATGCGTTAGCTTAACTTGTTGGTGCACTTAGTTGGTCCTAGCTCATTAAGATTTTGTGTCTGTAAAATAAACGTTTAATTTCGTATTCTTACAAGTTAAATGCACAACGGCTCACTTCAAGTTCAACTTGGGCACGTGGGCGTACTTCTTAATGCAACACAAGCATAATCCAGAATACACAATGGTGTACTTCCACGTTGAACACCTACAAACTTTGAAGTTCACCGGAGTACAAAAGTAGAAGGACAATACAAATCAAAGTACAACATGTGAAGTACAACTACACTAAAACCCGAGTACACGTACACTCAAATTCAAGTACAACTGTAATAGTTTTGGAAGTACAAAAATAAGTTTCACGGACCTATCAACATGCGATCTAGTTTTCAAGATCCCGACACGAGGATCTCGAAGGTGAAAACTATCGTAATTTGGATGAACGATCCTCTAGATATTTTATTTTGAAATTTCATCTTTCTAAAAGAGGAAAAAACTGAGACATCTCACCATCCCATGTCCCTCTCTCATCCCTCATCCTCACTTTGCTTTCTTTTACAACAAGTGGCGAGCGAGGAGACAACTTTCTGTCGGTATTCTAGCTCCACATTCAACCACGTGGAGGGCACGCAGTGAGGCACCTTCCATTCGCCAAGGTCAGTCTTTCTTTACATAGATTTTGGAAAACAGGAGGAAAGTTAGGACAAAAAATTAGGTAAGGGTTGAATTTTTCAGGGCTCGGAAGAGTTTAACAGAAAACGGCAGAGAGACTTTGACTGGTCTATTTGGGTTTCCAGGCCCAGTTCCACGTTTCCAGACCATTTCCCCTATGATACGTATTGGGGCAGCCCATCCGCCTACTGAGCCTTTTTCACCAGAAATAAAGAAGTAGAAGAGACCCCTTTTGCTGGAAACTGCTCGCTAGCGCCCGCGCGCTATCGAGCACTATTTCGCTGAAGGGCGTTTGGTTCTGGGCCGGCCCATCTGCAGAGCGCATAGAATAAAAAACTCAAATAAACAAGCCAGAGCTGGGATTCGATCCCGCGGCGTCTAAACGATTAGACGGCGGATGCTGCCGCTGGGCTATTGTGCTGTTACTGGTTGACAATGCTCACCGGAGTTCTTATCTATTTTCAAGAAGTTTTCTGGTGATCTGACCGTCTAGTTGCACTTGAGGACTGCAAACCTTTAGTTGTCCGTCTTGGTTTTTCCTTTTCCTTTTATCTATGTTATATATTTTCACCCATTTTTCTTCTTTACCATTTTTTCTTTCTTCTTTCTTATATTAATATATATTTTTCTTCTTTCTTATTATACATTTTTTTACACGTATGACTTCTTGTTATTTTATTTTATTATTTCCAAAATTATTTTATTTATTTTTCCTTTTCATGTTTTCCTTTTTTATTTTATTTCCTTTTCTCCTCTTCGTGTAGGTCGTTGTTCTCCTCAGTATAGGTCGTTGTTCCTCTCCGTGTAGGTCGTTGTTGCCTCCAATCAGAGTCGTTGTTCCCCTTCGTGTAGGTCGTTGTTCCCCTTCGTTTAGGTTGTTGTTCCTCTCCATGTAGGTAATTGTTCCCCTCAGTCTGGGTCACTGTTCCCCTCCATGTAGGTCGTTGTTCCCCTCCGCCTAGGTCGTTGCTCCTCTAATGTAGGTCATTGTTCCCCTCAGTATGGGTCACTGTTACCCTCCATGTAGGTCGTTGTTCCCCTCCGTCTAGGCCGTTGTTTCTCTCCGTTTAGGTCGTTGTTCCCCTCAGTATTGGCTGTTGTTTCCCTCCATGTAGGTCGTTGTTCCCCTCCGCCTAGGTCGTTGTTCCTCTACGTGTAGGTCATCGTTCCCCTCAGTATGGGTCACTGTTCCCCTCCATGTAGGTCGTCGTTCCCCTCCGTCTAGGCCGTTGTTCCTCTCTGTTTAGGTCATTGTTCCCCTCAGTATTGGCTGTTGTTCCCCTCCATGTAGGTCGTTGTTCCCCTCTGCATGGGTCGTTGTTCCTCTCTGTGTAGGTCATTGTTCCCCTTAGTCTGGGTCGTTGTTCCCCTCCATGTAGGTCGTTGTTCCCCTCCGTCTAGGCCGTTGTTCCTCTCCGTTTAGGTCGTTGTTCCCCTCAGTATTGGCTGTTGTTCCCTCTCCATGTAGGTCGTTGTTCCCCTCTGCCTGGGCCATTGTTCCTCTCTGTGTAGGTCATTGTTCCCCTCAGTTTGGGTCACTGTTCCCCTCCATGTAGGTCGTTGTTCCCCTTCGTCTAGGCCGATGTTCCTCTCCGTTTAGGTCGTTGTTCCCCTCAGTATTGGCTGTTGTTCCCCTCCATGTAGGTCGTTGTTCCCCTCTGCCTGGGCCATTGTTCCTCTCTGTGTAGGTCATTGTTCCCCTCAGTCTAGGTCATTGTTCCCCTCCATGTAGGTCATTGTTCCCCTCCGCCTAGGCCATTGTTCCCCTTCGTGTAGGTCGTTGTTCCCCTCCGTCTAGGCTATTGTTCCCCTCCATCTAGATTGTTGTTCCCTTCTATCTAGGTTGTTCCCTATTGTCTAGGTTGTTGTTCCCCTTCGTCCATGATGTTATTCTGCTCCTTCGAGGTTGTTGTTCCCCTCAGTGTATGTCGTTGTTCCCCTCCGTCTAGGTTGGTGTTCCCTACTGTCTAGTCTATTGTTCCCCTTCGTCCAGGCTGTTGTTCGGCTCCTTCGAGGTTGTTGTTCCGCCAGTCTAGGCTATTGTACTAAATTCGAGTCAACTAAAAGGGATCGGAGGGAGTACTAATATTGTGTCTCATCTTACAAAAGATTTTCGTTTTCTTTTTTGGTTTTAATTTTACACATACCCATTTTATGGAACCAGCGTCATAAACAGCAAGCTAACGACAACATGCGTCGCAGCGTCAGATTCAATAAAAAAGCATCGCTCGTAAGGCTAAACTCTAACATTTTTCACGTACGATGATAAGAAACATTTTTTGAGCCACAATTATTAAATAACGGTTATTTTTAGATAGTATCTAGATACAGTTATTTTTAGACAAACCTAAGCCTTTTTTTAGTTGACGGAGGAGGTACTTGCGGAAATATGAAAATATATGCACACATGTACTTTGTCGCTTCATGATTGCATAAGAAAACGGCACTGAGCTAATGTGTCAGGTACGTGCATGTATCGGATGATCCTCACGCCACGTGTGGAGCTAATACGACAAAAGAAGAAACAAAGCGCGTACGGTTTTTAGTTGCAAATTCAGATATTTTTCGTAACTATTCGACTGAAATTTCTGACGAAAAACTTTTCAAACTATGAAATTGTATTCTGTGACGAATCATGCTAGTACGTGGTTTCTTGTGTGTGAGAACAAAGCTCAGCAAAATAAAAGTACGTACATGAAGAAATCACTCCGTACGATAACTATTGTTTCTATATTTTTTATTCCCATATTTTACAGCCCTTGTTCTGTATTTAGATTTGATTGATCCGCATGCACTAAATAAAAGTACACACGAGATGATTGAAAGCATTTTTCTAGCGCAACTTTTTTATTTTCTATCTTCTAATCCTGGCAAATGTCCATACAAAAGGGGAAAAGTCAGCACCGCACTCTTTCACGTGAGAGTGCATGCATGCACCCCCTGCAAAAGAAAAATGCATGTCACTTATATTTTTTTTTGTTTCCCTTTGATCTGACACATGCAGGAAGGTGCAGCGTATTTGTATATTGCACATCGACTGACCAAAGCTGTGCGTGTTGCTCTGCGTTGGAGCGGCAGGACCGCGGGAGCACGTGCGGTAGGGTGCGGTAGGGAACTGTAGCAAACATTAGCGTTGGAAGCTCAATTATTTAGTCCCACATCGAAAGTTTACAGAAGTTTTGACTTGTTTATATACCCGAACGGTGTCCAACCAGACACGAGCAACCCGAACAAATGCAGGCGACGGACCAAATGGGCCACGGAACACCCGGAAACATAAATGGGCCTAACGACTTTCTAGCCCAGTTGGAGAGATCCTTCAGCGAAACATAAGCGGGGAGGCGAGCGAGCGAGCACCCCTTTTGCTGGGCTAAGCCACCATTTGTTGGAAGCCGAACGTCGCACACTTGCAGCCCAACGTTGTTTGCGAAAGTATTAAAACGAGTTGCGAAAAGATTTTGACAAGGCGCCCGCGAGGGGAGCTCCTCGACACCGACCTGGTCGGCGCTGGGAGGATACCGCACACCCTCGCTCTCCCGGGTAGCTAGCTGGGCCGCGGCCCACAATCAGGTAATTCGTTTTTTCTTTTTGTTTTCTTTTGTTTGTTTTCTTTTTTAAAATCTGAACATTTGTCAAAACTAAAAAAATTCAAATTAAAAAATTCAAATTAAAAATAAATAACTTTTTAAAAATCTGAACATTTTTTTCAGATTTGAACATTTTTAAATTTGAACAAAAATGTAGTTTACTCTATGAACAATTTCCGAATTTGAACAAAATTTATATTTGAACAATTTTCGAATCTGAATGATTTTCATATTCGAACAATTTTAGAATTTGAATAAATTTCAAATTTGAACGGTTTTCAAATTTAAACGATTTTCGAATTTGAACGATTTTTGGATTTGAACGGTTTTCAATTTTTAACATTTTTTAATTTAAACATTTTTCAATTTGAACAATTTTTAAAATTTAAAATTTTCGAATCTGAAAAATATAAACAAAACCGAAAAAAGAAAAAAGAAAAAGAAAACAGAAAAAGAAACCAGAAAAGAAAAAAAGAAAAAGGAAAAACAAACTGCTACAGGCTAAACAGACACTAATGGGCCTGGCCCATACCCGACCAGGGGGTGTGCGGTGGCCGGTAGCCACCGACCTGGTCGGTGTATAGGTTTTCCCCCCGCGAGTTCTGACTGCCGGTGCGTGGCCGGGAACTCCCCCAATCCCTATTTCCCGCCCAGCAACGGGGCGGATTAACGCCCGCACGCGTGCTGGAGTGAGCGGGCCATGGCCCATTCTCCTTTTATGTAGGTGTTTTCACGTTCTGGCGGTTTTCTGTAGGTTTTTGTTTTTTTCGCTCTTTCTTTTCTTCTTTGTTTTTTTTCAGTTTTATGTTTTTAAATTTTCTTTTTAAATATATTTATCAAATTCGAGCAAATTTAAATTTGAGCAATTTTTAAATTCGAGAAATTTCAAATTTTGAGCAAATTTTAATTTCCAGCGATTTTAATTTTCGAGCAAATTTTAAATTCGGGCAATTTTTAAATTTAATTTTCGAGCAAAATTTTAATTTTGGAGCGATTTTAATTTTCGAGTAAATTTTAAATTCGGGCAAATTTTAGATTTGAAAATTTTCAAATTTAAACATTTTTATAATCTAAGAGGTTTCAAAAATATTTTTTTAAATAAAATACTAGTAATAGAAAATATTCACAGAAGATGAGAAGAACCTTTCTTTGGGCAGCTGGGCCAGGCCCAACACTGACGCGCGGGTGGGAACCTGCATGCGTGCGCTACTCCCGCACGCACGCAGGCGGGGTATAGGCGCTCCCGGGAAGTCCTCGTTGACGGGCGCGGCTTGCCTGCGCTCGCACTTGTGCAACTATCCGTGCGTCCTTCCGTTAATTTTCCATCCCACGGTCTAATCAATTTTCCTCCCCGCCTCTCTTTTTCCGGCTAAAATAAACACGATTACACTATCGTTAATACGTACGCGATAGCAAACTGTAACTGCTAAGTTTGGAGACTAAAATGCATCATAAAGATCAATCGCGCAGGCAGCAGAAAATCAATTGAACTAGCGCATGATTTCCTGATCCTATGGCATACGAATTCCATCCGTTGCCGCTTCTCGTCCCTGAACTCCCAGGAGGAACAATCAGCAAGCGGAATCAACAACGCTACCAATTCCAAATTGATTCATCTAGCTAGTATGGTGATTCCTTCAAGAGAACGGGGAGTAGTTGGTACCAGAATGAGAGGAGACAGAATATTTTGCACGAACAAGTTGAGGTTGGTGCGGCGAGCAGTGAGCGTTTGCAAGATAACCGTGATGAGGCGAGGCCCGTGAGGTGGCCTCTTGGGCTCATAACGCGGTCGACAAACTCGGGTAAGGCATCGACGCTCGTCCACCTCACTTTCACCCATCCGCCGTCGCCACCGCCGTCGTCCATCAGGTTGAGGGAGGAAATTCGAGCCTGAGTGAAGAGAGATATAGCGATGCACCTTAGGTGCTTAGCTCTGTATTGATCAGCTTATATAGGTTACAAGTACAATGTGCTCACGGAGAGTGGCAGGGGATCGTGCGAGTGGTTACACTCGTAGAGTACATGCGATCGTGTGATCGTGGGGTTGACGGAGTCCTGTACAAGATGGACTAGCTACGCTAACACCCCCCCGCAGCTGCTGTGTCCGGAGCACGGATGCATAAGCTGGATCGAAATTCCTCAAACGCCGCTGTCGGCAATCCTTTGGTCATCACGTCGGCGAACTGCTGCGTCGTTGGAACGTGAAGAACACGAAGCTGGCCGAGCTGGACTTTCTCACGGACAAAATGGATGTCCAGCTCTATATGTTTGGTGCGGCGGTGGTGGACTGGGTTCGCCGTCATGTACACCGCAGAGATGTTGTCACGGTACACCACCGTAGCTTTGGAAACGACGACATGGAGCTCGCCCAGCAGCTGTCGAAGCCAGCAGCATTCAGCGACGACGTTGGCGACGGCGCGATACTCGGCCTCCGCACTGGACCGTGAGACGGTCGGCTGGCGTTTGGACGACCAGGAGACGAGGGAGTCGCCGAGGAACACCGCGTAGCCTGACGTAGAGCGGCGTGTGTCGGGGCAGCCCGCCCAGTCCGCGTCGGAGTAGCCGACGAGATCAAGCGACGACGAGCGATGAAGCTGCAGACCGAAGGCAGCAGTGCCACGGACGTAGCGGAGGATGCGCTTGACCATGGCGAGGTGGTGCGCGCGCGGTGCATGCATGTGCAAGCAGGCCTGCTGCACCGCATAGCTGAGGTCGGGGCGCGTCATCGTGAGGTATTGCAGTCCACCGACAAGGCTGCGATAGTTGACGGCGTCGTCGACGGAATCGCCGGCATCTGCAGAGAGTTTGGCGCGAGTGTCCACTGGTGTGGTGGCCGGCCGACAATCCTGCATGTTGGCACGCTCCAGGAGCTCCGTGGCGTAGGCATGCTGCGAGAGGAAGAAGCCGGCCGCGGTTCGAACGACGCTGATCCCGAGGAAGAAGTGCAGGGGGCCGAGGTCCTTCATGGAAAACTCGGCGAGCATGTTGTCGATGAGCCGGCGAAGGAGCGAGGTCGAGGACGCAGTGAGTACGACGTCGTCCACGTAGAGCAGGAGGTAGGCGAGCTCGTTGCCGTGGCGCAGGACGAACAGTGAGGTGTCCGATTTGCCTGCGACGAAGCCGATGGAGCACAGGAACGTCGCGAAGCGCTCGTACCAGGCGCGTGGCGCCTGTTTGAGGCCGTAGAGCGACTTGTCGAGGAGGCAGACGTGGTGCGGGCGCGTAGGGTCGACGAAGCCCACTGGTTGCTGGCAGTAGACGCGCTCATGGAGGTGCCCCTGTAGGAATGCATTGTTGACGTCGAGTTGATGCACTGGCCAGTCCCGAGCGGCGGCGATGGTGAGCACCGCACGGACCGTCGCAGATTTGACGACGGGGGAGAATGTCTTGGCGAAGTCCACGCCGGGGCGTTGAGAGAAGCCGCGCAGCACCCATCGAGCCTTGTAGCGGTCCAGCGTGCTGTCGGCGCGGAACTTGTGGCGGAAGAGCCACTTGCCGCTGACGACGTTCGCCCCTGGTGGGCGCGGCACCAACTTCCATGTCCGGTTGCTCAGCAGCGCCTGGTACTCATCCTGCATTGCTGTTAGCCATGGCGTATCACGAAGCGCGGCCCGCACAGAGGTTGGGATAGGTGAGATGGCCGATGTGGTGGTGGCGACATGGGCATATTTGGGGTTGGGTTTGAACGTGCCTTTTTGGGCACGGGTGACCATGGGGTGGGTGGGAGCAGGAGGAGGACGCGTGGGAGCGCGAGGAGGGTTGCGGGTTGGCTGTGACGGTGGCGAGGAACGTGCGGTGTGCACAGGTGAGGTGAGCGCCGGTGTCGCAGATGAGCCACGAGTGGAAGAGGATGGGGGTGGTGACCGGCCGAGGCTAGCTGGCGACGGAGTGGGCGTGGCAAGTATAGGAGGAGCATGTGGTGTGGCCGGAGCTGCGCTGTCCGCGGTGATGAGCGGACATGGAGGCGATGCAGGGGGAGGCACTGCTGGGAGTGGCACCACGACGGTGTCGTCATCGTGGGGCGACGGTGTGGAGGTGCGGGTGGGCGCAGGTGAGGCGAAGGGGAACTGTGCTTCGTCGAAGAAGACGTGCCGCGAGATGAGGACACGCCCGGTGTCACGGTTGAGGCACCGGTAGCCCTTGTGCTCCGGCGAGTATCCGAGGAAGATGCAGGGCGCAGAGCGCGGGGCTAGTTTGTGCGGCGCGGTGGCAGTGGTGTTGGGGTAGCATAGGCACCCAAAGACACGGATGGCGCTGTAGTCAGGGATGGCGCAGTAGAGCAGCTCAAATGGTGTGAGGAACTGACGAGCGCGGCATGGCCGGCGGTTCAGAAGGAACGTGGCCGTGGACAGGGCTTCAGCCCAGAATTGCGGCGGCATGGACGCATGGACGAGCAGGGCACGCACGGACTCGTTGAGTGTGCGCAGCATGCGCTCAGCGCGTCCGTTCTGTGCCGATGTGTAGGGGCAGGACATGCGAAGGGCGGTGCCGCAGCTATCGAAGAAGGTGCGCGCAGCTCGGTTGTCGAACTCACGGCCATTATCAGCTTGCAAGGTGAGGACCTGAAGGTTGAAATGTGTGTGCGCGAGGTTGTAGAATCGCTGGATGGCTGCTAAGGCATCAGATTTGTAACGGAGGGGAAATGTCCACGAGAAATGACTGTAATCATCTAGAAGCAATAGGTAATATTGATAGCCTGATGAACTTAACACTGGCGAGGTCCAAATATCACAATGTACAAGCTGAAATGGGAAATATGAAACATGCTGAGAATCGGAAAATGGAAACCTAACATTTTTTCCTACTTGGCAAGCATGACAAGTGTGCGCGGGCACATCTACTGAACTAGAGCTAGGCGCTATGTAGCGGAGGGCGCGGGAGAGCGTGGTGCGTCCAGGGTGGCCGAGGCGCTGGTGCCAGACATCAGCAGAGACTGCGGTGGCGTGGAGGCTGATGGAGGAGGGCGGGGACACACGAACAGGGTACAGGTCGCCGCCAGAATTACATCGGAGGATCACCGTCCTGGTTGCTCGATCCTTGACACAAAAACCAAGATGGTCAAATTCAACGTTAACAGGATTATCACGGCAGAGACGCTTAACTGACAGTAGGTTTTTGATCAGTGAGGGGGAGACAAGGATGTCGTGGAGGTGGAGGGGATGGCTGGAGGTGGGAATGGTGAGGCTACCTGAGTGCGAGACCGGCAAAGTGGAGCCATTACCAACAACAATGCGAGAATGAGCAGGAGCTAGAGTGGAGAGCATACCGGGGTTGTTGGACATGTGCGAAGACGCGCCCGTGTCGAGGTACCACTCGCCTGTGGGTGCCGGCGGCGCCTGCTGCTGTTGGATGCTCATGTTGTTCAGGGCCTGCACCAGGGCGGCCTGGTCCCAGGTGGGGCCGTTGTAGTAGGGCGAGGCCGAGGGCTGCATCGGCGG
This sequence comes from Lolium perenne, assembly GCF_019359855.2. NCBI lineage: Eukaryota > Viridiplantae > Streptophyta > Magnoliopsida > Poales > Poaceae > Lolium > Lolium perenne. Next base: position 154,567,596 of record NC_067244.2, on the reverse strand, counting down.
CTGCTGCTGCTGCACGACGTGGCCGGCGAACGGCTGCTGATGTGCGGCGTGGCCGGCGAAGGGCGAAGGGGCGCCAGGGCGCGGGCCAAGAACACCAGCACCTGGAGCGTGCGGGCGCCAAGGCATGGGCCATGCATGGACCATGCCGGTCCACGGGTTGGAGGTTGGTGCAGGCATCTGGACGATGCGACCAACAGTTGGGCCGCCAGTGGAGGAGGATCCGCTGGAGGAGCCGCCGGAGTCGCCAGCGGTCTGCACGGCCTTGCCTTTGCCTCTGCGGTTGCGGTTGCCGTTGCCGTTGCCAGTGCGTGCGGCGCCCCCGTTGGTGGTGACGTTGGTGGGGGCGCTGGTGTTGTGGCCGCTAGGTGGTGCACGGCTGGCGTGCAGGGCAACATCAGATGGTGGAGCAGCGGCCATGTTGAGGCGGGACTCCTCGAGGATGAGGAAGGCACGGCAGCGGAGGAACGACGGGAACGGCAGCTGCATGGTGAGGATGGGAATGGCGTAGAAGTAGCGCGGGTTGAGACCGCGAAACATGTTCATCACCTGGGCCTTGTCGTCGACGGGGAAGCCGAGGTCGGCCAGCTGATCGGCGTACTCCTTGAGGCGGGCGAAGTAGCGCAGCATCGGCATATCGCCCTGCATCAGGCTGCGGAAGTCAGTGCCGATGAAGACGGCCTAGGTCTCAGCGTTGTCGAGGAAGAGGGTGGCGATGGCGCTCCAAACGCTGGCCGCCGTGGGGTGCCGCTGGTGGACGAGGCCGAGGATCTCCGGCGACACGCGGTTGAACAACCACGAGCAGATGAAGGCGTCGTCCTGGACCCACTGCGGATCGTGGGGACATGGAGCGGCGAGGATGTGGTCGGAGATGCCGTACTTGCAGAACATGAGCTCGAAGAGCGTGCGCCATGTCGAGTAGTTGGACGGCGTGAGGGAGAGCACGACTGGGACGTGCTGGTTGACGAAGACGCCGGTGAGCGCGGACGTCGCCGTGACCGCAGCAGCTGGTGGAGGAGCAGCCGGGAAGCCAGGGAGCTGCGCAGGGTTGAGGAAGAGCGCGGCCGTCGCAGGTGGTGCAGTGACCATCGGGACGTGCTGTGGCGCAGGAGGCGGCGGTGGTGGCGGCACCGGCGCAGGGGGCGGGACGGCCACGGTAGAAGCCGCAGCGGTCGCGGAGGCGCCTGCAGCAGAAGAGGCGCCGGCCTGGTCGAAGGTGCTGGCGAGGTCGCGGACGAAACCAGGAGGGGGAGTGGCCATGGCGAGCTCGCCGGAGGGTGGCAGCGGAAGATGGTGGTCGCAGGGCTCAGGAGAGGTTAGCAACTGATACCATGAAGAGAGATATAGCGATGCACCTTAGGTGCTTAGCTCTGTATTGATCAGCTTATATAGGTTACAAGTACAATGTGCTCACGGAGAGTGGCAGGGGATCGTGCGAGTGGTTACACTCGTAGAGTACATGCGATCGTGTGATCGTGGGGTTGACGGAGTCCTGTACAAGATGGACTAGCTACGCTAACACTGAGTTCTGCTGCTCTTTCGCTCAGGCGTGGGGTCAACATGGACTCGTCGGAGATGGAGCCAACAACACGGCAGTTGGTCAGCTCTGCGAAAGACGGTGGTGGGCGGCAGAACACAGGACCTGCCTCGCTCGAGCCCGACTCTGCAGAAGAGTTACGGGATGAAGAATTAACGGAAGGACGCATGGATGGTCGCACGAGTGCGGTCGCAGGCAAGCCGCGTCCCGTCCGAGCTGGGCGGCTGGAGGAGGCCGAGGGATTCGCCCTCCGGATCACCAAGGAGGGTATCCTCCCTGAGCCGGCTGAACTCAGCTCGCTCGCTCAGGCGCTTTGCGATTCTGGTGGATGTGGAATTTGCCGTTAGTTGGAAGGATTATTATAATTTTATGGCTGCATAGGTTAGATTACTGTAATACCTATGATGTTATCTGCCTTCAACCATGTTGGTCAGGTGATTTCGTTGTTCAATTTGAGTGCCAACTCCGTGCTGCATGAAAATTGTTGTATGAAAAACCTTAGAGCGATGTTTTACCTCTCATGATTTGAAAGGTGTTGGTGGACGCGCACGGCGCGATGGAGCAGCGGTATGTTAGAGCGGAGGCTCCAAATGTTCGTCATCTTCGAGGATGCTTGAACTTGAGTCGCGTGGGCGATAAGGTGACTCTCGACGGTGGGCTTGGGCGGCAACGATAATGGTGCTGAGCATGGTTTGGTTGCTGCAAAACCGTGTTAGTCGGCTCCGCCCCGGCGTGTCCAAATGTCTTCAGGTTGGCCTGAAGGTCCTTTTCGGCATAGGTCTTGTGCATCTCCTCTCCGGGGCTCGTCATCAAAATCGGAGCTACCGGCCTTTTCTTGGGGAGCCATCTGTTTGACATAGGCTAACTCGAACTTCAAGTTTGTGTAGCTTTTGTGGGTAGCCAGGGTGGATCGGTGTGCCCTTCGCAGCGTCGTGTGGGTGGGTGTGGGCTTGACCCTGTCCTTGTAGGCTTTCGCCCGATTTTCTCCTAAAAAACGGGCACCTTCTGCTTAATTAATGGATGAGGCAAAAAATTTGCATCCGTTTCAAAAAAAAAGTGCATTCTAGAAATCGTGCTAACTACTGATAATATTTGCTGAAACTGCGATTCAGGGTAGTGGCAAAAGTTATGAACTTTAATTAGGGATTATTTCAAGGTTTTTGGATTGATAATACCCGCGGTTACATTTAGGGCATCTCCAGCGGCGCGACGCAAACGGACGTTGAGCGACCGTTTGTGTCCGTCGTGACCGGAAATGCGTCTGGCACCACCTCCAGCGGGGCGACGCAAAGTGACCGGGCCGTCCGCGGAGACGCAAACCTGGCCCAAATATGCGCCAGGTTTGCGTCTCCGCGGACACTCGGCGGTCGCGGAAAATGTCTGCTCGGTCCTCGCACGGGCCCGCCTGGCAGCGGCACAACTGTTTCGTCTTCCGCGGCATTACTTCTGGGCGGCGCGCTACAGCCTTTGCAGGGCAGCGTTAATGAAGTGCCTCGGCTTCCGCGAGCGTGCGCAGCGTCGATGCGTCTTCTCCGCCAGTACTGGCACCGAGGCGTCGCTTCGGCAGTCTGCGGCCGCGTTAATAGCGATGCCTCGCGTGGCTCGTGGCCGTCGCCTACCTCTGCGCACGTAGTAATGGCGATGCCACGTGTGGCGCGGCCGTCGCCCGGCCTCCGCGCTATATATACAGGGGTCACCATGAGCACCTCCTCCCCACATGAATGAGATATGCCCTAGAGGCAATAATAAAGTAGTTATTATTTATATCTTTATGTTTATGATAAATGTTTATATATCATGCTATAATTGTATTAACCGAAACATTAGTACATGTGTGATATGTAGACAAACAAAGAAGTCCCTAGTATGCCTCTTAACTAGCTTGTTGATTAATGGATGATTAGTTTCATAATCATGAACATTGGATGTTATTAATAATAAGGTTATATCATTGTATGAATGATGTAATGGACACACCCAATTAAGCGTAGCATAAGATCTCGTCATTAAGTTATTTGCTATAAGCTTTCGATACATAGTTACCTAGTCCTTATGACCATGAGATCATGTAAATCACTTATACCGAAAAGGTACTTTGATTACACCAAACGCCACTGCGTAAATGGGTGGTTATAAATGTGGGATTAAGTATCCAGAAAGTATGAGTTGAGGCATATGGATCAACAGTGGGATTTGTCCATCCCGATGACGGATAGATATACTCTGGGCCCTCTCGGTGGAATGTCGTCTAATGTCTTGCAAGCATATGAATGAGTTCATAAGAGACCACATACCACGGTACGAGTAAAGAGTACTTGTCAGGAGACGAGGTTGAACAAGGTATAGAGTGATACCGAAGATCAAACCTCGGACAAGTAAAATATCGCGTGACAAAGGGAATTGGTATTGTATGTGAATGGTTCATTCGATCACTAAAGTCATCGTTGAATATGTGGGAGCCATTATGGATCTCCAGATCCCGCTATTGGTTATTGGTCGGAGTGAGTACTCAACCATGTCCGCATAGTTCACGAACCGTAGGGTGACACACTTAAAGTTGGATGTTGAAATGGTAGAACTTGAATATGGAATGGAGTTTGAATATTTGTTCGGAGTCCCGGATGAGATCCCGGACATCACGAGGAGTTCCAGAATGGTCCGGAGAATAAGATTCATATATAGGATGTCATTTTATGTGAATTAAAATGATTCGGAAGGTTCTATGGAAGGTTCTAAAAGGTTCTAGAAAAGTCCGGAAGAAACCACCAAGGAAGGTGGAGTCCCGGTGGGACTCCACCTCCATGGCCGGCCAACCTTAGTGGGGGAGGAGTCCCAAATGGACTCCCCCTTAGGGGGCCGGCCACCCCCCATATGGAAGGGGGGAATCCCACCCCAAGTGGGATTCCCACCCTAGGTAGGTTTCCTTTTCATATGGAAGGTTTTGGTTTCGGGTCTTATTCGAAGACTTGGAGTCCAACACTTGGGGTTCCACCTATATAATGAGGGGCCAAGAGAGGGGGCCGGCCACCCCAAGACCACAAGCTGGCCGCCCCATTGAAGTGGCCGGCCACCCCCTCCCAAACCCTAGCCACCCCCCTCTCCTCCATATCTCCCGCGTAGCTTTAGCGAAGCTCCACCGGAGTTCTCCACCGCCACCGACACCACGCCGTCGTGCTGTCGGATTCAAGAGGAGCTACTACTTCCGCTGCCCGCTGGAACGGGAGGTGGACGTCGTCTTCATCAACAACCGAACGTGTGATCGAGTACGGAGGTGCTGCCCGTTCGTGGCGCCGGAAGCGATCGTGATCAAGATCTTCTACGCGCTTTTGCAAGCGGCAAGTGAACGTCTACCGCAGCAACAAGAGCCTCATCTTGTAGGCTTTGGAATCTCTTCAAGGGTGAGACTCGATACCCCCTCGTTGCTACCGTCTTCTAGATTGCATCTTGGCTTGGATTGCGTGTTCGCGGTAGGAAATTTTTTGTTTTCTATGCAACGTTATCCAACAGTGGTGTCAGAGCCGTGTCTATGCATAGATGGTTGCACGAGTAGAACACAATGGTTTGTGGGCGTTGATGCTCTTGTTATCTTTAGTTTGAGTACTTTGCATCTTCGTGGCATAGTGGGATGAAGCGGCTCGGACTAACTTTACATGACCGCGTTCATGAGACTTGTTCCTCGTTCGATATGCAACTTGTATTGCATAAGAGGCTTTGCGGGTGTCTGTCTCTCCTACTATAGTGAAGATTCAATTTACTCTTCTATTGAAAGCATTAGTATCAACGTTGTGGTTCATGTTCGTAGGTAGATTAGATCTCTCTCGAAAACCCTAAACCACGTAAAATATGAAAACCAAATTAGAGACGTCTAACTTGTTTTTGCAGGGTTTGGTGATGTGATATGGCCATAATGTGATGATGAATATGTATGAGATGATCATTATTGTATTATGGCAACCGGCAGGAGCCTTATGGTTGTCTTTAAATTTCATGTTGAGTAGTATTTCAAAGTAGTTGTAATAGTTGCTACATGGAGGACAATCATGAAGACGGCGCCATTGACCTTGACGCTACGCCGACGATGATGGAGATCATGCCCGAAAATGATGGAGATCATGTCCGTGCTTTGGAGATGAAAATCAAAGGCGCAAAGACAAAAGGGCCATATCATATCACATATGAACTGCATGTGATGTTAATCCTTTTATGCATCTTATTTTGCTTAGATCGCGACGGTAGCATTATAAGATGATCCCTCACTAAAATCTCAAGATAATGAAGTGTTCATCCTTAGTAGCACCGTTGCTAAGACTTGTCGTTTCGAAGCATCTCGTGATGATCGGGTGTGATAGAATCAACAAGTGCATACAACGGGTGCAAGACAGTTTTGCACATGCGGATACTAAGGTGGCCTTGACGAGCCTAGCATGTACAGACATGGTCTCGGAATACGTGATACCGAAAGGTAGAGCATGAATCATATGGTTGATATGATGAACACTTTGAGTGTTCGCCATTGAAATCACACCTTGTCTCGTGATGATCGGACATAGGTGCGGTGGATTTGGTTCGTGTGATCACTAAGACAATGCGAGGGATATTGTTTTGAGTGGGAGTTCACCTAGTTTTTTAATTATGTTGAATTAAAATTTGAACTCAATTTGTCATAAACTTAGTCTAAACTTTTGCAAATATATGTTGTAGAGATGGCGTCCCCAATCAATTTTAACCAGTTCCTAGAGAAAGAAAAACTTAAGAGCAACGGTAGCAACTTCACCGACTGGTTCCGTCATGTGAGGATCTTCCTCTCTGCAATATGTGCTTGATGCACCGCTAGGTGACCCTCCTGCAGAAACTGAAACCGATGAAGTAAAAGCTGTTTACGAGACTCGGAAAACTCGGTACTCTCAAGTTCAGTGTGCCATCCTGTGCAGTCTGGAATCCGATCTTCAAAAACGTTTTGAGCACCACGATCCTCATGAGTTGATGAATGAGCTGAAAGCTATATTCGAGACTCATGCGGCCGTGGAATGCTATGAAGCATCGAAACATTTCTTCAGCTGTATGATGGAAGAAGGCAGCTCCGTTAGTGAGCACATGCTCGCCATGACCGGGCATGCGAAGAAACTCAGTGACTTGGGAATAGTGATTCCTAACAGACTGGGGATTAATCGTGTCCTTCAATCACTGCCACCAAGTTACAAGAACTTTGTGATGAACTACAATATGCAGAACATGAACAAGGAGTTACCTGAACTCTTTGGCATGCTAAAAGCTGCTGAGATTGAGATCAAGAAAGAGCACCAAGTGTTGATGGTCAACAAGACCACCAGTTTCAAGAAACAGGGCAAGTCTAAGGGAAAATTCAAGAAGGGTGGCAAGAAAGCTGCCACGCCTCCTATGAAACCTAAGAACGGCCCTAAGCCCGATCTTTGAGTGCTATTCGCAAGGAGAAGGGACACCTGGAAGCGTAATTGCTCCAAGTATCTCGGCTGATCTCAAGAGTGGCCTTGTCAAGAAGAAGAAAGAAGGTATATCTGATATACATGTTATAGATGTTTATCTCACCGGTTCTCGTTCTAGTACACAGGTATTTGATCTTGGTTCGGTTGCTCATATTTGTAACTCGAAACAGGAACTAAAGAATAAACGAAGACTACTGAAAGATGAAGTGACGATGCGCGTTGGAAATGGATCCAAAGTCGATGTGATCGCTGTCGGCACACTTCCTCTACATCTACCTTCGGGATTAGTTTTAAGCCTAAATAATTGTTATTTTGTACCCGCGTTGAGCATGAACATTATATCTGGATCTTGTTTAATGCAAGACGGTTATTCATTCAAGTCTGAGAATAATGGTTGTTCTATTTTTATGAATAATATCTTTTATGGTCGAGCACCACAAAAGAATGGCTTATTTCTGTTAGATCTCGATAGTAGTGATACGCATATACATAACATTGATGCTAAGCGAATTTAATTGAATGATAATTCTACTTATATGTGGCACTGTCGTCTTGGTCATATTGGAGTGAAACGCATGAAGAAACTCCATACTGATGGATTACTTGAATCACTTGACTTTGAGTCACTTGATAGATGCGAAGCATGTCTAATGGGAAAAATGACAAAGACTCCATTTTCTGGTATGATGGAGTGAGCTACTGACTTATTGGAAATCATACATACCGATGTGTGTGGACCAATGAGCGTAGCATCGCGCGGTGGTTATCGTTATGTTCTAACCTTCACAGATGATCTGAGTAGATATGGGTATATCTATTTCATGAAACATAAATCCGAAACTTTCGAGAAGTTTAAGGAATTCCAAAGTGAAGTAGAAAATCAACGTAACAAGAAGATTAAATTTCTACGATCTGATCGTGGAGGTGAATATCTGAGTTATGAGTTTGGCATGCATTTAAAGAAATGCGGAATACTTTCACAATTGACACCGCCGGGAACACCTCAACGTAACGGTGTGTCCGAACGTCGTAATCGAACTCTCTTAGATATGGTTCGTTTTATGATGTCTCTTACTGATTTGCCGTTATCATTTTGGAGTTATGCATTAGAGACAGCTGCATTCACTTTAAATAGAGCACCATCAAAATCCGGACAAGCTAGAACCCAAAGCGGAGAAATGCATCTTCATAGGATACCCTAAGGAAACTATAGGGTATACTTTCTATCACAAATCCGAAGGCAAAATCTTTGTTGCTAAGAACGGAACCTTTATTGAGAAAGAATTTCTCACTAAAGAAGTGACTGGAAGAAAAGTAGAACTCGATGAGATTGATGAATCTATACTCGTTGATCAGAGTAGCGCAGTACCGGAAATTGTACCTGTACCGCCTACACCGGCAATAGAGGAAGCTAATGATAATGATCATGAAACTTCGAACGAGGAAACTACTGAACCTCGCAGATCGACAAGGGAACGTACCACTCCTGATTGGTATGATCCTTGTCTAAATGTCATGATTGTGGATAACAATGATGAGGACCCTGCGACGTATGAAGAAGCGATGATGAGCCCAGATTCTAACAAATGGCAAGAAGCCATGAAATCCGAAATGGGATCCATGTATGATAACAAAGTATGGACTTTGGTAGACTTACCTGATAGCCGAAAGGCTGTCGAGAATAAATGGATCTTCAAGAGAAAAACAGATGCTGATGGTAATATTACTGTCTATAAAGCTCGACTTGTCGCAAAGGGTTTCCGACAAATTCAAGGAGTTGACTACGATGAGACTTTCTCACCTGTAGCGAAGCTAAAATCTGTGAGGATTTTGTTAGCAATAGCTGCAATTTTCGATTATGAGATTTGGCAGATGGATGTCAAAACGGCGTTCCTTAATGGAGACATTGAGGAAGAGTTGTATATGGTACAACCCAAAGGTTTTGTCGATCCTAAAAATGCTGACAAAGTATGCAAACTTCAGCGTTCAATCTATGGACTGAAGCAAGCATCGAGAAGTTGGAACCGACGCTTTGATAAGGTGATCAAAGACTTCGGGTTTATACAGTGTCATGGAGAGGCCTGTATTTACAAGAAAGTGAGTGGGAACTCTGTAGCATTCCTGATATTATATGTAGATGACATATTACTGATCGGGAATGATATAGAACTATTAAGCAGTGTTAAAGGTTATTTGAATAATAGTTTTTCAATGAAAGACCTTGGTGAAGCATCGTATATATTAGGCATCAAGATTTATAGAGATAGATCAAGACGCCTAATAGGGCTATCACAGAGTACATATCTGGACAAGATTCTAAAGAAGTTTAGAATGGACGAAAGTAAGAAAGGGTTCTTACCTATGTTACCAGGCAAGGTCTTGAGTAAGACTCAAGGACCGGCTACGGCAGAAGAAAGAGAAAGGATGAGTAATATCCCCTATGCCTCGGCAGTAGGATCTATCATGTATGCCATGCTATGTACTAGACCGGATATAGCACATGCTGTTAGTTTGACTAGCAGATATCAAAGTGATCCAGGAATGGAACACTGGACAGCGGTCAAGAATATTCTGAAGTACTTGAAAAGAACTAAGGATATGTTTCTTTGTTATGGAGGTGACCAAGAGCTCGTTGTAAGTGGTTACACCGATGCAAGTTGGAACACTGATCCTGATGACTCTAAATCACAGTCTGGGTACGTGTTTACATTGAATGGTGCGGCAGTAAGCTGGGCAAGCTCGAAGCAGTGCACGGTGGCGAAGTCTTCAACAGAATCAGAGTACATAGCAGCTTCAGAGGCTTCATCAGAAGCGGTATGGATGAAGAGGTTCATTGTAGAGCTCGGTGTGGTTCCTAGTGCATTGGACCCATTAATCATTTACTGTGATAACATGGGTGCCATCGCCAATGCACAAGAGCCAAGGTCACACAAGAGGCTGAAGCATATCAAGCTGCGTTACCACTAGATTCGCGAGTACATCGAAGATGGAGAAGTAAAGATTTGCAAAGTACACACTGATCTGAATGTAGCAGATCCGTTGACTAAAGCTCTCCCTAGGGCAAAACATGACCAACACCAGAATGCCATGGGTGTTAGGTATATTACAATGTAATCTAGATTATTGACTCTAGTGCAAGTGGGAGACTGAAGGAGATATGCCCTAGAGGCAATAATAAAGTAGTTATTATTTATATCTTTATGTTTATGATAAATGTTTATATATCATGCTATAATTGTATTAACCGAAACATTAGTACATGTGTGATATGTAGACAAACAAAGAAGTCCCTAGTATGCCTCTTAACTAGCTTGTTGATTAATGGATGATTAGTTTCATAATCATGAACATTGGATGTTATTAATAACAAGGTTATATCATTGTATGAATGATGTAATGGACACACCCAATTAAGCGTAGCATAAGATCTCGTCATTAAGTTATTTGCTATAAGCTTTCGATACATAGTTACCTAGTCCTTATGACCATGAGATCATGTAAATCACTTATACCGGAAAGGTACTTTGATTACACCAAACGCCACTGCGTAAATGGGTGGTTATAAAGGTGGGATTAAGTATCCGGAAAGTATGAGTTGAGGCATATGGATCAACAGTGGGATTTGTCCATCCCGATGACGGATAGATATACTCTGGGCCCTCTCGGTGGAATGTCGTCTAATGTCTTGCAAGCGTATGAATGAGTTTATAAGAGACCACATACCACGGTACGAGTAAAGAGTACTTGTCAGGAGACGAGGTTGAACAAGGTATAGAGTGATACCGAAGATCAAACCTCGGACAAGTAAAATATCGCGTGACAAAGGGAATTGGTATTGTATGTGAATGGTTCATTCGATCACTAAAGTCATCGTTGAATATGTGGGAGCCATTATGGATCTCCAGATCCCGCTATTGGTTATTGGTCGGAGTGAGTACTCAACCATGTCCGCATAGTTCACGAACCGTAGGGTGACACACTTAAAGTTGGATGTTGAAATGGTAGAACTTGAATATGGAATGGAGTTCGAATATTTGTTCGGAGTCCCGGATGAGATCCCGGACATCACGAGGAGTTCCGGAATGGTCCGGAGAATAAGATTCATATATAGGATGTCATTTTATGTGAATTAAAATGATTCAGAAGGTTCTATGGAAGGTTCTAGAAAAGTCCGGAAGAAACCACCAAGGAAGGTGGAGTCCCGGTGGGACTCCACCTCCATGGCTGGCCAACCTTAGTGGGGGAGGAGTCCCAAGTGGACTCCCCCTTAGGGGGCCGGCCACCCCCCATATGGAAGAGGGGAATCCCACCCCAAGTGGGATTCCCACCCTAGGTAGGTTTCCTTTTCATATGGAAGGTTTTGGTTTCGGGTCTTATTCGAAGACTTGGAGTCCAACACTTGGGGTTCCACCTATATAAAGAGGGGCCAAGGGAGGGGGCCGGCCACCCCAAGACCACAAGCTGGCCGCCCCATTGAAGTGGCCGGCCACCCCCTCCCAAACCCTAGCCGCCCCCCTCTCCTCCATATCTCCCGCGTAGCTTTAGCGAAGCTCCGCCAGAGTTCTCCACCGCCACCGACACCACGCCGTCGTGCTGTCGGATTTAAGAGGAGCTACTACTTCCGCTGCCCGCTGGAACGGGAGGTGGACGTCGTCTTCATCAACAACCGAACGTGTGACCGAGTACGGAGGTGCTGCCCGTTCGTGGTGCCGGAAGCGATCGTGATCAAGATCTTCTACGCGCTTTTGCAAGCGGCAAGTGAACGTCTACCGCAGCAACAAGAGCCTCATCTTGTAGGCTTTGGAATCTCTTCAAGGGTGAGACTCGATACCCCCTCGTTGCTACCGTCTTCTAGATTGCATCTTGGCTTGGATTGCGTGTTCGCGGTAGGAAATTTTTTGTTTTCTATGCAACGTTATCCAACACCACAAACCCTAGCCGCCGCTGCCGTAGCACCGCTTCCTCTCAAGCAGATCCACCATGAGCAGCGCCAGACGCGGCCAGGCTGCCGCGCCTCCACCTCCACCTTCACCTCCCACTCCACCTCCTCCGGCGTCGAGCTCCTCCGAGGAGTTCGACTCTGACGACAGCACGAGCGACCTCCTCGACCCGGTCAGGGACGCCGCGGCCCTGGCACTCGCGGCGCAGGAAGCAGAGGAGGAGCTGACGGGCCACGCGGCGTTGGACGCCGAGCTGGAACAGCGCAGGCTCGCGGCTGCCGCTGCAGCCGAGGACTCCGACTCGGAGATATCTTGGTCATCCGATGACCCTGATGCGTCGACGCCGGAGGAGAGGGCGGCGGAGCAGCGGGCTCTCGTCGAGTCTTTCGAGACGCTCAAGGACGAGGCCGCCAACGCGAGGCTGGAGCAGTGCCTGCAAGAGGACGCGGCGGCGCACCGAGCCATAGCGGCCGCGCGGGAGGCGGCGGAGAAGCAGGCGACGGAGCGACGCAACGACGGTGCCGGCCCGTCAGGAAGCAAGTAGTCTAGGCCTATAGATCTACTTTGTATAGTTTTTATGCATTTTTATGTACTACTTTCAATGTTTGTACTATGTTGCAATTCAAAAAATGGGCCGCCCCGGTGGGAGCACACCCAGACGCAAACGGACGAGCGGACAAAATATGTCCGCGGGGCGACGCAAACGGACGCTCTCGACTACTTTTGGGCGTCCGAAATGCGTCGCGCCGCTGGAGATGCCCTTACTGAAACAAAACCCAACATCACTTCAGTACATAAGTTCGGCAACGAGTAAAGGAAGGCTACAGCAAACCACTGCAAAAATAACATGTATCAGCAACTACTTATTACATTTTTGTTCTGCCAAAGATAACCACCACAATAACGAACAACATCAACAGCAGATTGCCTCTCACACATCCTACATCAGGACTTGCCTTGTATAGGTTACATTCGCACGGTTGTCTTGGACAGTTTTCGCTGCATTCAGTCTCTTCACCGGGGGATTTGTTCTATGGAAACCAACACCTAAGTTGTTAACACGTAGGGCTTTCTTCATTAGAGTACCACTATGTCGGTCAATAATTGTGGTCTGCAGCTTATCTTGATAGTAGCAAACTCACTGCCATTTACCATCATGTGTTCAGTAGCTTTGTCTTCTTAAATGTTGTTGATAATACAATCATTTTCAGTAACGGCAATGTCATCAGGGCAACTAACTGTAGCAATTGTGTGTGTAGAAATTTCACACGCAAAGCCGCATTCGATGCCAGATTGCCACGGACACACCGTCTAACTTGGCTTATTTCATCTGCAGAGAGGCCTGAACCGGGTCTTGCACCAGCTTCGGGCTCTGATTGACTATGGGAGCGGAAACATCCTGACACTGATCATCACTAACATGTGATTCAAATTTATGCAAATCTTCAAACTGTGGTGCGTTTTCAGATAGCTGTATAGCAACTTCATTCTGAATCTCAGTTCTATTAGTCTTTGGAGCCACTTCAGAAGTGATATCACTGATGATTAATTGAGATCCAACGCTATTAGGAGAATAGTGCACTGCAAAAGAAAGAAAGCCACAAGCTGAATCAAAATCAAACACAGTAGCATATCTGTAATGCATCACAAAAATATAACAGAGGTGAGAACAGCATTGAAGAAGTGTACCAAGATATAAATATCAGAATGTCATGAGATATGACAGTGTTTACAGAAAGAGCCTACCTGACCTCAGCTGCACTACAAAAGGATATGGTCAATCTTTGTCAGTATGTCTCCCTGAGCTTTTGTGTACTCATAATGGTTTTTTTCAGTATCTTGTCATTCCTAATAACTTTCATTGCACGTATCTCTGAAGTATCCTTTATCAACTGAAAACTTTGCCAAATGCCCTTTGGCCTACAAACTTCACGATTTCAAACTTTCAAAGTCATCAAGACCAACACCCTGAGTCGTCGGTCACGGGGTACCGTATGCACATTGTACAACACAGATAAATTGTTAGTCCTATCTCTTATTGAAAGAAGTCGAAAAAGGAGAGCAAAGTTCAGGAAAAGGTGTACCCTGTGCAGACGATCAATATCTTTTCTAGGGAAACCTATAAAAACATTGGTACAGGTGGTTATTCTAGCCTGTTCTAAGAATATTTATCCTGTTACTGATAGATTGCTAGGATCATCTAGGCTAGATCATGGCCGGGTAGGAGAGGGGTACTGTCAGTATACCTTCTCCATTGGAGATGGATCTCGCCGATCTGGACATGGCGAGGACGGCGGTGCGTGGGCGAGGGAGAGAGGTGGCGGCGGAGCTTCCCGTCGGCACTGCACTACCCTGATCGGTGGGTTGTCTGGTGGGGCGAGTGGCATCTCAGGGCAACCTCGTAACCTGTGCCACTGGCCCCCACCACTCTATATAGTGCAGGCGACAGGGGCCCACCAACCAGCGAACGGTTGGGCGCCCCCGATCAGGGCGCGGACGAGGTCAAGGGGTCGTGCCAGAGCCGTTGGGCTCTGGTGCAATGGAGATCAATCCTAACATTCTCCCCCTTGATCTCAACTTTTCTTTTAACTTTATACTTTCACTTTATTCGTTTCATTTTGGATCAGTGCATAGGGCATGTTTCATCGTCACAGCTCTATTGCCGATAGAATCATACAGTCACAATACACTTCTCTGTTTTGAAACAAATTCTTTTACTTTTGGGCCTCTTATGATCCAGGATAGGTAAGACTTTCCCTTAAACCCCTGCCGGCTACATGTTCCTTGAACACGCTGGGTGGTAAGCCTTTCGTTAGCGGATCCGCAAGCATATCTTTTGTCCTTATATGCTCGAGACTTATTGTTTGATCCTGAACCTTGTGTTTCACAACATAATACTTAACCTCAATCGGTTTCGTAGCATTACTCGACTTGTTGTTGTGAGCATAAAATACTGCAGGCTCATTGTCGCAGTACATCTTTAGTGGTTTGTCAATACAATCTACCACTTTCAAGTCGGGTATAAATTTCTTTAACCATAATGCTTGCCCCGTGGCTTCATAACATGCTATAAATTCTGCATACATCGTGGATGATGCAACTATCGTCTGTTTGGAGCTTCTCCACGAAATAGCTCCCCTGCGAGGGTGAATACATATCCAGATGTGGATTTTCTATCATCTTTATCTCCCGCAAAATCTGCATCTGAATACCCTCTTATTTCTAGGGAATCAGATCTTCTGTATGTTAGCATGTAGTTCTTTGTGCCTTTCACATAACGCAATGCCTTCTTTATCATTTTCCAGTGTTCAAAATCTGGATTTTCTTGATATCTACCGAGTACTCCGGTGATAAATGCTAAGTCAGGGCGAGTGCACACTTGTGCATACTGTAGGCTTCCAATAGCCGAAGCATATGGAACCGCTTTCATTTGATCGAGCTCGTATTGATTTTGGGGACTTTGATGTTTCCCAAAACTGTCGCCCTTGACTTTAGGGGCAGGTGTGGCACTGCACTTATGCATATTATACTTACTTAGAATCTTTTCTAAATAAGCCTTTTGCGATAGTCCTGATACTCCATTGTTCCTATCTCGGTGAATTTCTATGCCCAAAACATATGACACTTCACCAAGATCTTTCATATCAAAATTTGAGGACAAGAACTTCTTTGTCTCTTGCAGTAGACTAACATCACTGCTTGCAAGCAGAATATCATCCACATACAAGATTAGGAAATTTTATTTCCCACTTTTAAACTTTGCATAAACGCAATTGTTCTCAATATTTTCTTTAAATCCAAATCACTTAATTGTCTCATTGAACTTTAGATACCACTGTCTGGAGGCTTGCTTTAATCCATAAATAGATTTCTTTAGGCGGCATCCCATTTCTTCCTTGCCTTCCATGATAAAACCCTTGGGTTGTTTCATGTAGACATTTTCTTCTAAATCCCTGTTTAGAAATGCCATCTTTACATCGAATTTGATGCAACTCTAAATCAAAATGTGCAACTAGTGCCATGATGACTCTGAAGGAATCCTTACATGAGACCGAAGAAAATGTCTCATTGTAATCTATCCCTTCTCTTTGTGTAAATCCTTTTGCCACAAGTCGTGCTTTGTACTTTTCAGGAGGTGGCTATTGTTGCCCCCTTTCATGCTCAACAAATGGTTCATTCGGCTCCTGACGGACAGGTTCCGAAACTTTCACTCATCGTTGTCATGGGTGGAGTCACAACAGGCGCTTGCACCACAATCGCAGGGATCGTCGGTACAGGTGCACATGGTAGCGCAAAAAATGGCTCCTGAGTCATCGGATTAGGTGCATGCACCCTCTTCTCCTCAAGATCAATTTTCGGAGCTACCATGCTCCCCCTCATCATTTCGTCTTCTAAGAAAACAGCATGTCTCGTTTCCACAAACTTTTTGTGTATTTCTCTGGACAGTAGAAACGATAACCTTTTGACTTTTCAGTATAGCCAATAAAATGGCAGATGACTATTTTGGTATCTAACTTTGCGATGTTTGGATTAAATACTTTGGCCTCAGCAGGGCTCCCCCACACTTTCAGGTGGTTTAGAGAAGGCACTCTCCCTGTCCATAGCTCATACGGCGTTTTGGGCACCGATTTGCTTGGTACTCTGTTTAGAATGTGAATAGCGCTTTTTAACGCCTCAATCCACAATCCCAATGGTAGGGTGGAATAGCTCATCATACTGCGCACCATATCCATAAGGGTACGGCTGCACCTTTCAGCTACCCCATTCTGCTGAGGTTCGCCCGACATCGAGTACTGGGCGACTATTCCAGTCTCCTGTAGGAACCTTGCAAAAGGTCCAGGGACTTGGCCATATGGAGTATGTCGACCGTAGTACTCCCCTCCACGATCAGACCTGACTATCTTTATTCTTTTATCATGCTGATTTTCAACTTCAGCTTTGAATATTTATCCAACGCTTCTGTTCTTTCTTTTATTGGATAAATATAACCATATCAGGAGTAATCATCCGTGCATGTTATGAACGAATCATAGCCATCCACACTTTTCATAGGAAATGGTCCACATATATCGGTGTGAATTATTTCTAGTGTTGATGTGCTTCGATTTGCACCCCTTTTAATTTGCTTTAAAAATTTCCCTTTAATGCAATCGATGCACTGTTCTATGTCTGAGAATTCTAATGGAGGAAGAATATCATTTTTAAAGTCTTTCTATTCTCCCCCTCGAAATATGGCATAAGCGACAATGCCATAATTTCGATGATTCATCAGTTCTTTTCTTTTGTTCTTTGTCCAACGCGGACAACACTTTTCATTCACATTACACACAGACAACACCCACATAAGCATTATTACACCATATGGCACACTTGCCATGTCCTTCCTGTCCATGTGTACTTTTCTGTCACCAGTTGCTACAGCAGCTGGGTCGCACATATCTTTGAAGAACCAGTGAACTGGCTCTTTATTCTTTCAAGATACTCCCATACGGAAGCACACTTTGCAATTGAGCCCACAATAGTGTTCTCAATTGTATTCTTTATAAATGGCACTTAGCCACTTTTATTCTGCCATGCAGAATCATCTTTCTTGTCATTTCTGACTGGATCTTTTGGTCTGACCGGCTGTGGGGAACCCAGTCCACCTCAGCACAAATCGACCTTCTTTTCTCCATTCAGTGTAGTTGTCACATCTGAGGGTTGGAACATCCTTGATGCAGCTCATCAAGTAGTACCCTCCTTTAAACTACAATGAAATGAGATCATAACAACAATTGCATGCAATAATCCAACGTTGGCCAAAATTAGAATATACAACTGTTTGTGCAATTATATCTATATCACCGTTGGGCAGAAAGAGAGATAGATGCACCTCTTATTGCAAAAAATCACGATCATGTCATTAATAACGTTGGTCAAAAAATAACACAACCATAATTGTCACAATAATCACTTTAATCATTTCTTTAAAATTTTGATTATCACTTTTGCATTAAAATGCATCTTTAACTATTTGCAGCGGAAACTTTGAAGTTAAACTTTAAACTTTAAACTTTTCAGAAGCATCTCTGTTACTTTTTAATTTCCTAAAACAAATATCTCGTTGGTTCAATTTGCTCAGGAAAAAAAAACTTGACAAGAATGCTTCTTTCACTATTTGCAGCGGAAACTTTAACTTTAAACTATTAACTTTTCAACTTTTCAGAGACATATCTTTCACTTTTTAATTTCTGAACAAATATTTCGTTGGTCCTATTTATTCAGAAAAAACTAGATAAAATTTGGCCTAAAAAATGGCCCAAAAATGCCTAAAATGCCTCTGTAAATAATTATACACAGAAAAAACTGTAAAAACTGTGCAGCCTAAAAGAGCTCCCGCGGCCCACAGCCCACGCGAGCAGCTTTCTTTGCGCGCTGCTTGGGCGCGTTGCTTTACGGCCTGCTGGCTCACGCGGCCCGCACGCTGTGCGCGGCACGCGGCAACGCCACGCTCATGACGCTGCCCAGCCAGCGGCCCAGCCAGCGGCTGCCGCGCCGCGGCCCGTGCGCGGCCTGCTATCGCGTCCCGAACACGGCCTCCACGCGGCCCGAGCTCGCGTCGCCCACGATGGATCCTGGCCGTCGGATCCATCCGACGGTCAGCCTTCTGTTTCGGGCCGTATAAAACATTGCGCCAAAACCGACCAGCCCTCAAACCCTAAACCGCCACCAGACGCCCCGCGCCTCCCTCGCTCTCTGGCGGCGGCGGCGGGTTGGAACCGCTCGTGCCGCTCCCTTGCAGCGGCCAGCGACGGCAAGTGGCGCGCAGCAGCACCCACCTGCCCTTTCTGTCTCTCGCGATGGCGGCGGAAACGCCGCGCTCCCCCGGCGGCACTCCGCCGGCGACGGTGAGCTCTTCTCGTCGCGCGCCCAGCAGGTGGCCGGCGACGAGACCTTTTCTCCACCTTTCCCTTGGCCACCTCCTCCATCTCACCACCAAAACACGATGGTCCGGCGGCGGAGATAAGCGGCGGCGCTCCCCTGGCCCTCTTGCCGGCGGCGCGTGCACCCGAGGGTGGGCGCACCGCCGTCAAGCGGCGCAGAGTGGTGGTGCCTTTGCCGGCGGCCGCGCGGTAACTACACAGCAGTCGGTAAACTTTCGGCAGTGGCTGCGCTGTGCCGCACTGCCCGTCTTTGGCCTCGCTGGCGAGCCCAAAAGCTGTGGCCGGCAAGAATCTTTTGCCCCTTTTTTCATCACTGTGAGGGTTTGGGTTCGGTGTTTGAGTCGATCTAGGACTTTTCTTTGCCCCATCCCGCACAGCCGCGTTAGCAGCAAGTGGAGAGGAGTTGTTCTTCTTCCAGGTGCCTCGGCTTGCCGATGCGCACCTGGATCGAGAGGAACGGCGCGGCCCTGCGGCGGCGCATTCTTTGCCGGCGAGCCCAAGGGCGTCGGCCGGTTACTTTTCCTTTCTTTTGCATACAGGGAGGGATCTAGGGTTTGTTCTTTGATTTCTTTTCTACCCGTAAACACAAGATCTACAACCTAGAATAGGCTCTGATACCAATGATAGATTGCTAGGATCATCTAGGCTAGATCATGGCCGGGTAGGAGAGGGGTACTGTCAGTATACCTTCTCCATTGGAGATGGATCTCGCCGATCTGGACATGGCGAGGACGGCGGTGCGTGGGCGAGGGAGAGAGGTGGCGGCGGAGCTTCCCGTCGGCACTGCACTACCCTGATCGGTGGGTTGTCTGGTGGGGCGAGTGGCATCTCAGGGCAACCTCGTAACCTGTGCCACTGGCCCCCACCACTCTATATAGTGCAGGCGACAGGGGCCCACCAACCAGCGAACGGTTGGGCGCCCCCGATCAGGGCGTGGACGAGGTCAAGGGGTCGTGCCAGAGCCGTTGGGCTCTGGTGCAATGGAGATCAATCCTAACAGTTACGATTCAGCCTTCTATGACACCAGAAACACCATTCAGTGTAGGCATGCAGCAGATAATGTGTTGTAGGAAAATTGTGTCTGGACATCGATAAAACTAAATGACAATCAAAATGACTACTGGGACGATATCAGTTTGCATCACCGACCAACCAGCAAGTAACTCTGCAGCTTTAGACTGCTCATAGTGGGAGTAACTTAGCTAGTAACGTCACACAACCCAAGATATTTTGGTGACATAGCATGGCAATTAATGAAGAAAGAGAGTGAGGTGGTAACTAGCTATGTTACCATAACATCACACACCCCAAGATAAGTTGAGTCTACACCATAGTAAATGACACAATGCATGACACCACATATAAGTTACTACCCACTATGGAGGTAGTAACTTAGACTAGTAACATATGTCATGTTACTAGTCTAAGTTACTCCCCACTATGACTAGCCTTATCACTTGTAGGTACCAATTGCGCATCCCTGCATCATCCGAAATTCGAGCATCTTGAGTGCCCCCGAACGTTTTGAATAGTGTGCGTAGTGTACTGATCTCCTAGCACAAGGGAACCTGAAGCTGTGCAATGTTAGCAAGGAGACAAGATTTCAAGAAAAAGTGACTTCTAGATTCTTAGCGCGTGTTTGGTTCCTCGCTAGCCCATTTCTCGCTTCCATTAGGTCAAAAACGTCCATTTGGTTACCATGGTCGCATATATTTCGTGCATAACACATGTTTTAAAGCAGCCCAAAGTTGGCCCACAAGGCATGCTTGATTCGTCCGTTTCCGCGTAGACAAGCGCCGGTAAGTGCAGCATGGTTTTGCACGCTTTGGAAAGTGCAAGGGACGCGACGTTTCCCTTTGACTCCCCACTCCTCTTCCCTCACCCTATCCGCTCACCCTAGGCATTGCCCTCCATGGCCGATGTTCCTCCACCTCTGCCGCGGAAGTCCCTCGGCATCCACACAAAATCAGGGCAAGAACTTAGGACGGCTTGCCATCTTCAGAATTTGTCGGCAGGAGACGACTACGATCTAGCAAGGGTGCTGAAATCAGTCTCGTTGGTGTGCTCCCCAATTCCCAACCCTAGCGCCGCCATCCACCTTCTCCTCACGCACGCGCTGCATGGCAGGTCCTAGGGACCGAGGCCGGGGCAGGGCCGGCCGTGTTAGATCTGCACGCTCGCCATCGCCTGCATGCACACCCTTCCCTGGGAGTGCATGTTCGCCACGTACTTCGAGTTCGTCGTCCACGTCACCGAGAACCCCCTCGGCAGTAAGTTTCTCTGGTTTGGACCTCATACTGTCGACTGTCGTACACTGCACTCGTGCTCCGTGAAGTTCTTCCCCTGGGGAACACAGCTCCTGCATAGGAGCACCGCTGAACAAGCGACAACGCACGGCCGCCCACGCAAAATGTCAACCCCTTTTTTAACTCTAGCCAGCCAGCCAGGGGACACACGGCTCACGAGCCAGCTGTTGGCCGGAACGGAAAACGTACGTATACCCCTGGTTTGCGACGGACGGACGCGTATGGTCAAACCGAACCCAATTTATATTTTTTTTAAAAATGCGGCATACAAGACATCCTCTTAACTTATCTTGCGCATTGATGGCGGCTACGTGCCATGCACGTACACCTACCCGCTAACATGCATCGTGACGGCCACGCAGCGCCCACGACTAGCTAGCCAAAACATAGACTATCAGTATTCTGTACTCTCTAATCAAACGGAGAGACGGGAAACGTTTTGGCATCAACAAGGCAAGCTAGTCTAGAGGTTCTTGTTGGGTTAGGAGAGGTGCGCTCTGTTTTTCTCCCCGTACGTGTGGCTGGTCCGGCTGGAGGCAGCGTTGATCGCGCGGCTCGTTTACAGCGCTTGCACGCACGTTTTGGGGCAAACCATTTGATTAATCCAACGCAGAAGAAGAACAAGCGACGCTTGTTGCACGTGCGAGTTTGACAGAATATCTTCCACAAAACACTAGTTGAATTAGTGTATGGCTGTCCTCTGTGCGGAGATGGAGCTCCTAAGGCCGGTCCTTTTTGATCTAGCCGGAGTGGTGAGTTTTGAAAGGTAGTGCATCCTATGTTTGGAGTTTGCTGGATTATGTCGTATTCGATCGTGTGCACCCACCAATAAAATTTTAACTTTTGGCTCGATTTTACTTTCCAAACTTGGTTTTGATTAGGGAGGCGAATTCTGGTTTTGAACTGGAACTCATCTGCCCAGTAACGCTCGTCCTCCGTAAGTGACTAGCTGATGGTATGCTTAGCCTCCGAGAGCATGATTCCTTGGATGCAATGCCACAAAAAGAAAAAAATTATTTGAATGCTCTGGCGAACACATACTTTATAAACCCTTCATTTATTTTTTGATAAAATTAATATATTAATATCGGGATAATACCAATTACATAGAGCCTCTGCACACCCTTCATTTATCTACTACAATAAGAGCATCATTAGCCTGCAAATTCAGAGTCATAATAAATATTGTGGTTTTAGTTCAAATTGTACCATTATTTATTTTTTCGTAGCCACCATAAATCTCTTGTTTTAATTGCCTTCCGGTAGATCTCGCATTAGGTCCCAACAGTATCACAATAGATTTTATTTGCTTCTAACTTCTTGACTTAATCATTGAAACAACACTATGGCCAAAGTGACTGATACTGATGATGCTCTAAAAGGCCGGTCGTTGCTACCATCGTTCTCCAATGGTACTGCTATTTAGGGCAATGAGGAAAAAGTGATAGTACACGGACCGGTGCATATAGGAGAGAGAGGAGGCGATTCGGAAAAGCCAATCTACAACCCCTTGCCCACGACGTCCCTGGTCCGCCCCATCTCTGGTGGCCTTGTAGCCTTGGAGGTGCCGCAGACCATAGCCTCTCGCCGGTGAAAGGTTCCAAAAAAATTAGGTATTTGCACTGTCTTGTTCAGGAAGACGTGTCGAGTTTGTCTTCCTAGAGGATCTCCTGGGATCGAGTCGGCGTTCGTGTTAGCTGGTGTGGGTTGCAAGTCTGATTCTTCCAACCTATGATTCTTAACTTTGACAATCGTTGTTGCTCTGGTGTACTGGTATTTTAGGGTCTTAGAACTTTGTGTATGTATTCTATAGCAAACTCTACAGCGATAAGTTTTATCCGACACCAGTGATGAAGGGGTGAGGACCGTGGCGCATCTTCGGCTCGCTCTAGTGCTTGTAGTTTTTGTTAGGTGGTTCAAAAATATATTTGTATTTTTTATAACTTCTTAGAGCTCTTTGTACAACTGTTAATGATTATTAATAGATCGGTACATTTTTGTACAGAAAAAAACAGTACGGTTATTTGCTAACAAAGATGTTATAATGTAATATCCGAGGTAATGGGGTTACAAAAATAGAGGAAACAGATGTGTGCATTGCATTCATGCATAGAAAATCTGGGGAATTTTCACGCTTTAAAGTAAAACAGTCACAGTAACTGAAGTTTCACTTGACCTTGGTGGAATTGAAGTAGCTCATCAAGTCAAGCGCTATAAACCTCAATGTGACTTTGCTAAAATCTTGTTTTGGGTAGAGATGATTTGATCTAAGGGCTTAGATCAAATGGAATTACATCTAACACAACAACACTTCAATCAATGATCAACTACTTGATCTTATTAAAGATCAC
Source organism: Lolium perenne (assembly GCF_019359855.2). Classification (NCBI taxonomy): domain Eukaryota; kingdom Viridiplantae; phylum Streptophyta; class Magnoliopsida; order Poales; family Poaceae; genus Lolium; species Lolium perenne. The sequence continues at coordinate 154,544,080 of NC_067244.2, read as the reverse complement.
AACATGATATTCCTTGCCATAACATATGAACATTCATTCAATTGGAAATCAAGCAACAATAATTGGAGAAACTATTCTTCACTTATCTTCTACATGTCTCAAACTAATCTATGATCCTACCATGAACCTCATGGTATTCATTCTACTTTAATCTTGGAAGCAAGACAAGGAGTTCCAACTAAGAAATATATACTCTCCTCTATTTTCAATTTATTATACATCAAACCCAGAGAAGTGAGAGTTCTATAGTATTTATTAGAGAAGCAATAACAAACCTTGAGCTAAACCTTGGATATACATCCAAGTATTCAAATCATCATCTTCAAGAGGAACCCTAGAGTATCATTCAAGTCCTTCCCAAATGAGTGAGACCATTCATACCACTATTAGCTTTACCTATTTAAGACTCAAGGACAATCATTGAATTAAAGTATTAGGTTGAAGACCATTTCCCTTGGAGTGGTGAGATAACCTAATATCACATGGAATAATACCATACCCCTGGATTGATAAGGTGAGGAAGAGACTAACCCAATTAAACTAGACAAATGAAACCTTAGCCTAGATACCTAAGGAGATATTAGGAGTACACCATAAACCCTAGAATAACCATTCTTAAATGAGAAAGCTCAACCTATGGTGTTATACTCAAGATAATAGGGACAACCATAACCATGCCCATTCAAGAAACTATAAAAGAAAGTATATATTTAATTGATCAAGACAACACTTGATCTTGGGAGTGAGAAACCCATTCAAGGAGAGATACCTTAGGAAGTCCAACCCTGATCATTATAAATTGTGTAATGATCATAAACCCTAAGAATTTGAAGTAAAGATATTAAGAACAAGATGATCATATATAATACATGATCATGCTTTGGAGATATGTGAGGATAAGTTAAACCCTACTAGTATAAGTAGATCCCATTTCCACATGAAATTAGAGGGAGATCACTAGTAAGAAACTCTAGACTTATATCCCAACCTTAACTTGTGAACCACTTGGTGATCATAAGTAGTATTCTACCACATCTGCATTCCACTTATTCTTCACCTAAGAAACATAAGAAAACCTTAGTGTAAAACTCCATACTTAATATGGTGAGAAATCATCCATTCATATGACCAAAGTTAACTATAAAAAGAACTATAACAACTTTAGTTACTTTAACAATAGATCAAGGATATAATAGAAAACTATTGGTATAAGATAAAACCAATTCTCAAGTCCTTAGTAATTAAAGGGAGAACAGAAACAATTAAACAACTAACCATATTACCTTGGTTAGGGGAGATTAAACCCTAGCACATACAATATGGTGTCATCTCATCTCTATAACCTAGAAATTATAATCTCAACCCTAGGGGTGTATCACTTGGATGATCATAACCATAAACCTAGTTCACATTTGTGTTCCAAACCACATGCCATTAGGTGAATATAATTAGGACCCCAGAATTGCTCATTTGCTAAGTTATATGCTTTCCTAATCAAACCTAAGAAACATCTAGTGCTTGTACTCACAATTAAAAACCCATGTGTGGTGAATCACCACTTATACCAACCATTGATCTATATAATTAAGACCCAACCTTGAGGAGAGTAATATCCACTCTAGATAATTCAAAGTATTAATAGAACATAACACAAATGCTAATGAATATGGGTTATCATCCCACCTACAAAACCTTAGTAAAATGTTGCTCATATGAACTAACATGCAAGTGATTAATTTATCAAATAGGAACTAAGACATAATAACAACTTCAGAAATACCTTGAAAAGAAAGTATCAACTCTTATATTTCTAAACTAAATTGAACTCATAATAAAAAGGAAATTAAAGTGAAAATATAATTCATGTCTAAATACTATTGTGGATATATCCACATGTATGAAATTAAACCAAATATAAATACTTTCTTCAAATTAGATAGTGGTGAAATAATCATTACATTACATATCATTGAATTCATATAATTGAGATACCTGCAATATAGGAAAGAGTTAAAAATATATGAATTCAAATCAGATTCAAATAGAATTATAAAACAGAAAAGAAAAGAGAAAATAAAAGAGGAGGCTTACCTGGACTCACCTGGCCGCAGAAGCCCAGCAACGCAGCCCAGTAGCAGCCTAGGTCCGGCCCAGTCCATCGCCAGATTCCAACCCACGTACCTCTTCGGGCGGATAAGTGCGGGGACGAAGTCCTCGTCATCGTCTTCGCTATCGTCGACGCTCTGGAGAGCGCCACGACGCCGGCGAGCCACGTCCCGGCCGCCAATATGGACCAGACGATCATCAACGACCGCCGAAGAGCCTATAAATACCTCGCCGCATCCTCCTCTGTTCGTGTTCGTCATTTTGCCCCAATTTTGCAAACCCTAGCTCGCCCGGCCATCTTCCTCGCCGCCGGTAGGAGCCTCCCCAAGCCCCGCCGTGGCTACCAACTTCACCGCCATCGTCGACTTGCAACTCCTGCAGAAGGAATTGGGTCGCCGCGCTCGGAAGCATCCGATTCGAGCTCACTTTGGCTCACAGATGGTCCGGCCACCGTGACCATTGCTTCGCCGCCAGACCACCTCCGACCTCACCGTCGCGTCCAACACCATCACGGTGAGCCTGCGCACCTCCTGAGCTTCGTTTTGCATCGAATCGTCGACCGTAGCCTCTCAGCACCGTGTGACCGTCTCCGCCGCCGCAGCAAGTTCATCGCCGGCCATGCTCCGGTGGTCATGAGCGGGCGGCGCTGGTACCGAAATGCTCGCGGTGTTGTGCTGATTTGAATAAAGTGCTTAGTTAGGCCGCGCGAGCCCGGGAACGGCGGCGCCGTCGCCGACATCCCGCCGGCAGTAAGCCTCCAAGCCCTCCTCGATTTTGACCATGGTCAGAGCCAACGTGGCTGCCACGCTGGAACTAGGCCCACTAGTCAGTGGCTTAGAGTAGATATAGCCGGGTAGGTTTAGTAGTTCCGGTTTTAATTCAAATTCACTAAATTACTGAAACTTTGCAAATTTATCAAAAATGCATTACAACTCAGAAAAATATAAATGAGTTATCAAAATTCTTAGAAAATAAAAATCTATCCATTAAAAATATAATATGGAATTTTTATTTTTAATAAAAATTCAATTATTTAATACTTGTTATTTAAGCTTTATTTATTAATTCCAAATTCAATTAAAATTCAATAATTAAGGAAAACTTCTAAAAATTAATAAAAACCAATAAGAAAATCAGGAAAATAATAAAACTAATTTTCCTTTTCTTATAATTTATTAAATCCTTAATAGGAGGATTTAAATCCTAATTAATAATTACCTTAATTATTTATTCTTTAAAAATAATAAAAGGACAAATTCAATATCATTTTAATTTCAAAGTTATTAATAACTTCAACTTTATTAATGAAGTTATTAATACAAGAAATATAGAGTAATTAGGAAACCCTAATTCCATATTTAATGATAGTACAACCCTATCATTTCATGCGAAACCCTAAAGCCCTAACTCCATCGGGAACCCTAGTTCCATTATTACTTGTGAACCCTAAATAGTTTCCAAACCTAAACCCAAGTTCACATGTGATCATATTACTTCAATAATAGTCATATAACCATAGTAGCAACTAAATATTTGCTATAACCACATTAAATGTAGAACCCTATCGCTAGTAGATTAGCATTCCATGCGTTCACCTTAATCAAATCTAGTACTTATCCAACCTAGATAATCAAAGTAGAATTAACCAAGGGTAAACCCTAGATCCTATTTCCAAGACCACCATCCTTAATTATCCATGTTTAACATCACATTATTGTGATGAATACTAAATAGCAATCATACCTAATGTCTTGCATTACCTACCATACTCCACTAAACCCTACCAGTGTGAGATACTTATGAACCATCCTATTTAGGAACCAACCATTCTCTACCTAGAGATCCAATGGCTAATACAAGACAACCTCAACCTTAATTGTAATACTTCTTATTATTTAAGAAGTATGTTCTTCAAAAGTTATTCTTTTGAAGAAAATAAGGAATCATCACCAACCCTGCTTATAAGAACCTATAAACCCTAGCTAGCAATCACCAGCCAGATGAATCAACCTTGATAGCAACCATGTATAAATACTTTCTTAGGATGCCTAGGCTTAACTCAACCTTACAAGCCATAGGTATTGATGAATCCAACCAGGTTGTGATCCATCTAATACTTACTCCAGAAACTAGATAAAACCATAGTCAACCATAAAACCCCACCAATCTAATTATCATACTTGTTCTTTATTCAAGAACATGTTCTTCAAAAGTTATTCTTTTGAAGTATATGATAATTAATCATTAACCATACCATATAATGCTAAAACCAACAACTATTCTTTACATGTTAACAGTATACCAAATGTTATAGTTGTGTATTCTTAATATTATTGTTATGACATGTTGCAGCATCTGTTTATGATACCATGTAACCACACCTGAATAAGAACCTTGTATGAGAATCATTCTAAAAATGCAACACACCCTGAACTAATCATTACCACTCACTAATCCTAAATCATCGGGGTTAGGTCACGCTTAGAGCGATTGCATTTCATTCTTATGCATTATTGCATCCTTGCCAATCTTTTAAACATCGTCCTTACCGGACGATGATGCTATTTCAGAATTTGGAGTTATTGCGTATCGAAGACCTTGCCTGCATAATCTTGCAGTCAAGAAAGGCAAGTTCATCACTTGCTCACGTCATTTGAGTATTTCTATCAAATTACTTGCAAAGTACTCTGGTTATCACTATTGCATAAAAACCAAAACCACTACTTTCATAACTATGAATATGACTATGTGGTGGGCAATGGAACCATGGATTGTGTTGATATGGTGGAGGTTCCATTGCAAGGGTTTATATCCATCTAGGATTAAACAACAAATGTCGCTAGTGATTCTTGTGCCGTAATACCCGTGTTAACCATAAGATCCGGAGTGGGACGGAGTAGTCAAAAGTGTTTCCACCTCTCGTTCATCAACGGATGCGCTTTACCGTAGACACTTGTATCTGTTAGGGCAAGCGGTTGGCTGGGGAAGCCTTAAGTCCCCACGGCATAGTCCGTAGACACTTGTCGCTCGAAGAGCAAGCGGTTGGCTGGGGAAGCCTTAAGTCCCCACGGTATTGCGGTCTATGATGGGTTGCAGCTACCGACGAAGGAGTTTGGTTAACGAGTCCCAAACTATTGTCGTGGTCGGGGTCCACCCGTGAGTGGGAATAATGGGACCGGCGAGGACCCAGGGTCGGGGCATGCAACAAAGGGTGGGTGTTCGAGGTAGCGGAGGAACATGATTGGCTAGACCTTATACCGGGCCTCACACCATAGGAAGTGTGGACGGGTCATTCCCGGTTGGCACCAAGGTTAAGATCTCTTATGGGTAAAGCAACACACCTCTGCAGAGTGTAAAGAACCGTGACCTGTCACTCCCTGTTCCGGGATATGGAACTGCGAACGCGGCCGGAAAGGAGCTCCATGAAGTTCTAGTAAACCAGTGAAGTCTGACGGACATAGTTCTTCCGAATAAAAGCAATCTTTTGAAGAAATGATTATGAAAACCTGCATTGGTATTAGACTTTCTGGTCTAATGTCGTAGCTAGTGCATTAAACACCTCTTTCCTATAATGAACTTGTTGAGTACGCTCGTACTCATCCCACTCTTAAATCCCCTGCTTAGATATGGAGGCATCGAAGGAGGATCCACAGTGCAACTCGAAGGCCGAGGAGTCAACAACTACTTCAAGAGACAGGAACCTATCAGAGGAGTCAAATACCACATCCAACAAGGAGAAAACCTAGATTAGCAATAGAAGGAACTTTCTTCCTAAACCTAGCTCCTATTTAGCTAGAATCTATTCTTAGCCTCTATAGCTAGTTAAATACTCTACAAATAGAGTTCGTGATAAGACTAGACTACGAGTCGTTCTTCTGGAGTTTATTTGCAGTTTTACCTCATATGTTTCTGTTGTACCACTCTGAGCGATATAATACTAGTGGAACGGTGTTTCATTGGTGTTATATCAGACTTGCATACTACACCATGCAGTGGTATGCCGGGTCACCACATATAATTGGCATGTGTTTTTCATCTTCCTCTTTTCCTCTCTTTATTAAGAATCTACGAAGTCCGTTTTTATAGAAAAAACTACGGTGCCCTTGATATTTGCAACGTTCATTTTCGTAAAGAAACAACTCCTTTGCGTTCGTGCAAGGTTTAAACGGAACTTTGATCACTCAGCACGCAAAGCTATAGCTACCTACAGCTAGGCAGATAGATCTCTTTCGACGCATAAATCACGCCGCTATGCATTACCTGCCACCACCAGTCCCACATCCTGCTTATCAAGAATCCTTGTTTTGTCTCTCAACTCTGTGCTGGCGCAAAGTTGACGTGGGAGTTAGAGATCTCAGTGGTGTAACTTTTCTTCAGGTCCCCGGCAACGGCGCCAGAAAAAGAGCTTGATACGCGTACAGCACGCGTCCGTTGGGAACCCCAAGAGGAAGGTGTGATGCGTACAGCGGCAAGTTTTCCTCGCATGAAACCAAGGTTTATCGAACCAGTAGGAGCCAAGAAGCACGTTGAAGGTTGATGGCGGCGAGATGTAGTGCGGCGCAACACCAGGGATTCCGGCGCCAACGTGGAACCTGCACAACACAAACCAAGTACTTTGCCCCAACGAAACAGCGAGGTTGTCAATCTCACCGGCTTGCTGTAACAAAGGATTAGATGTATAGTGTGGATGATGATTGTTTGCAGAAAACAGTAGAACAGTATTGCAGTAGATTGTATTTCAGTATAGAGAATTGGACCGGGGTCCACAGTTCACTAGAGGTGTCTCTCCCATAAGATAAACAGCATGTTGGGTGAACAAATTACAGTTGGGCAATTGACAAATAAAGAGGGCATGACCATGCACATACATATTATGATGAGTATAGTGAGATTTAATTGGGCATTACGACAAAGTACATAGACCGCTATCCAGCATGCATCTATGCCTAAAAAGTCCACCTTTAGGTTATCGTCCGAACCCCCTCCAGTATTAAGTTGCTAACAACAGACAATTGCATTAAGTATTGCGCGTAATGTAATCAATAACTACATCCTCGGACATAGCATCAATGTTTTATCCCTAGTGGCAACAGCACATCCATAATCTTAGAGGTTTCTCTCACTCCCCCAGATTCACGGAGACATGAACCCACTATCGAGCATAAATACTCCCTCTTGGAGTTACTAGCATCAACTTGGCCAGAGCATCTACTAATAACGGAGAGCATGCAAGATCATAAACAACACATAGATATAAATTGATAATCAACATAACATGGTATTCTCTATTCATCGGATCCCAACAAACACAACATATAGAATTACAGATAGATGATCTTGATCATGTTCGGCAGCTCACAAGACCCGACAATTAAGCACAATGAGGAGAAGACAACCATCTAGCTACTGCTATGGACCCATAGTCCAGGGGTAGACTACTCACACATCACTCCGGAGGCGACCATGGTGGCGTAGAGTCCTCCGGGAGATGAATCCCCTCTCCGGCAGGGTGCCGGAGGCGATCTCCTGAATCCCCCGAGATGGGATTGGCGGCGGCGGCGTCTCTGGAAGGTTTTCCGTATCGTGGCTCTCGGTACTGGGGGTTTCGCAACGAAGGCTTTAAGTAGGCGGAAGGGTAGGTCAGGGGGCGACGCGAGGGGCCCAGGAGACAGGGCGGCGCGGCCAAGGGTGGGGCCGCGCCGCCTGCCCTCCTGGCCACCTCGTGGCCCCACTCCGTTGACTCTTTCGTCTTCTGGAAGCTTCGTGGCAAAATAGGACCCTGGGCGTTGATTTCGTCCAATTACGAGAATATTTCCTTACTAGGATTTCTGAAACCAAAAACAGCAGAAAACAGCAACTGGCACTTCGGCATCTTGTTAATAGGTTAGTTCCAGAAAATGCACGAATATGACATAAAGTGTGCATAAAACATGTAGATATCATCAATAATGTGGCATGGAACATAAGAAATTATCGATACGTCGGAGACGTATCAGCATCCCCAAGCTTAGTTCCTGCTCGTCCCGAGCAGGTAAACGATAACAAAGATATTGAAGCAACACAAAGGAAGATGAAGTTTCAGCGGTTGCTTTCAACTTATAACATGTATATCTCATGGATATTGTCAACATAGAGTAATATAACAAATGCAATATGCAAGTATGTAGGAATCAATGCACAGTTCACACAAGTGTTTGCTTCTTGAGGTGGAGAGAAATAGGTGAACTGACTCAACAATAAAAGTAAAAGAAAGGTCCTTCAAAGAGGAAAGCATCGATTGCTATATTTGTGCTAGAGCTTTGATTTTGAAAACAAGAAACAATTTTGTCAACGGTAGTAATAAAGCATATGTATCATGTAAATTATATCTTACAAGTTGCAAGCCTCATGCATAGTATACTAATAGTGCCCGCACCTTGTCCTAATTAGCTTGGATTATCACAATGCACATGTTTTAACCAAGTGTCACAAAGGGGTACCTCTATGCCGCCTGTACAAAGGTCTAAGGAGAAAGCTCGCATTGGATTTCTCGCTATTGATTATTCTCAACTTAGACATCCATACCGGGACAACATAGACAACAGATAATGGACTCCTCTTTTATGCATAAGCATGTAGCAACAATTAATTTTCTCATATGAGATTGAGGATATATGTCCAAAACTGAAACTTCCACCATGGATCATGGCTTTAGTTAGCGGCCCAATGTTCTTCTCTAACAATATGCATGCTCTAACCATAAGGTGGTAAATCGCCCTTACTTCAGACAAGACGAACATGCATAGCAACTCACATGATATTCAACAAAGAGTAGTTGGCGTCCCCAGGAACATGGTTATCGCACAACAAGCAACTTAATAAGAGATAAAGTGCATAAGTACATATTCAATACCACAATAGTTTTTAAGCTATTTGTCCCGTGAGCTATATATTGTAAATGTGAAGAATGGAAATTTAAAGGTAGCACTCAAGCAATTTACTTTGGAATGGCGGAGAAATACCATGTAGTAGGTAGGTATGGTGGACACAAATGGCATAGTGGTTGGCTCAAGTATTTTGGATGCATGAGAAGTATTCCCTCTCGATACAAGGTTTAGGCTAGCAAGGCTATTTGAAACAAACACAAGGATGAACCGGTGCAGCAAAACTTACATAAAAGACATATTGAAAACATTATAAGACTCTACACCGTCTTCCTTGTTGTTCAAACTCAATACTAGAAATTATCTAGACCTTAGAGAGACCAAATATGCAAACCAAATTTTAGCATGCTCTATGTATTTCTTCATTATTGGTGCAAAGTATATGATGCAAGAGCTTAATCATGAGCACAACAATTGCCAAGTATCACATTATCCAAGACATTATAGCAATTACTACATGTAGCATTTTCCAATTCCAACCATATAACAATTTAACGAAGAAGAAACTTCGTCATGAATATTATGAGTAGAGCCTAAGGACATACTTGTCCATATGCAACAGCGGAGCGTGTCTCTCTCCCACACAAAGAATGCTAGGATCCATTTTATTCAAACAAAACAAAAACAAAAACAAACCGACGCTCCAAGCAAAGCACATAAGATGTGATGGAATAAAAATATAGTTTCAGGGGAGGAACCTGATAATGTTGTCGATGAAGAAGGGGATGCCTTGGGCATCCCCAAGCTTAGACGCTTGAGTCTTCTTGATATATGCAGGGGTGAACCACTGGGGCATCCCCAAGCTTAGATCTTTCACTCTCCTTGATCATGTTGTATCATCTCCCTCTCTTGATCCTTGAAAACTTTCTCCACACCAAACTTAGAACAACTCATTAGAGGGTTAGTGCACAATCAAAATATACATGTTCAGAGGTGACATAATCATTCTTAACACTTCTGGACATTACACAAAGCTACTGAAAGTCAATGGAATCGAAATATCCATCGAGCATAACAAAACAGGCAATGCGAAATAAAAGGCAGAATCTGTCAAAACAGAACAGTTCGTATTGACGAATTTTATTGAGGCACCAGACTTGCTCAAATGAAAATGCTCAAATTGAATGAAAGTTGCGTACATATCTGAGAATCACTCACGTAAATTTGCATAATTTTCTGAGTTACCTACAGAGAATTTTGCCCAGATTCGTGACAGCAAAGAAATCTGTTTCTGCGCAGTAATCCAAATCTAGTATGAACCTTACTATCAACGACTTTACTTGGCACAACAAAACACTAAACTAAGATAAGGAGAGGTTGCTACAGTATTAAACAACTTCCAAGACACAAAAGAAAAACAAAGTACTGTAGTAAAAACGTGGGTTGTCTCCCATAAGCGCTTTTCTTTAACGCCTTTCAGCTAGGCGCAGAAAGTGTATATCAAGTATTATCAAGAGACGAAGTGTCAACATCATAATTTGTTCTAATAATAGAATTAAAAGGTAACTTCATTCTCTTTCTAGGGAAGTGTTCCATACCTTTCTTGAGAGGAAATTGATATTTAATATTACCTTCCTTCATATTAATGATAGCACCAACAGTTCGAAGAAAAGGTCTTCCCAATATAATGGGACAAGATGCATTGCATTTAATATCCAAGACAACAAAATCAACGGGGACAAGGTTATTGTTAACGGTAATGCGAACATTATCAACTTTCCCCAAAGGTTTCTTTGTAGAATGATCAGCAAGATTAACATCCAAATAACAATTTTTCAATGGTGGCAAGTCAAGCATATTATAAATTTTCTTAGGCATAACGGAAATACTTGCACCAAGATCACATAAAGCATTACAATCAAAGTCTTTGACCTTCATCTTAATGATGGGCTCCCAACCATCCTCTAGCTTTCTAGGAATAGAAGCTTCGCGTTCTAGTTTCTCTTCTCTAGCTTTTATGAGAGCATTTGTAATATGTTTCGTGAAAGCCAAATTTATAGCACTAGCATTAGGACTTTTAGCAAGTTTTTGTAAGAACTTTATAACTTCAGAGATGTGGCAATCATCAAAATTAAAACCATTATAATCTAAAGCAATGGGATCATCATCCCCAATGTTGGAAAAAAATTCAGCAGTTTTATCACAGGCAGTTTCAGCAGTTTTAGCAGTTTCAGGCAGTTTTTCGCGCTTTGCATTTGAAGTGGAAACATTGCTAACACCAATTATTTTATTATTATTAGTAGGAGGTGCAGCAACTTGTGTAGCATTAACATTACTAGTGGTGGTAATAGTCCAAACTTTAGCTATATTCTCTTCTTTTTCATTTTCTTCTCTTTCCCACCTAGCACGCAATTCGGCCATCAATCTTATATTCTCATTAATTCTAACTTGGATGGCATTTGCTGTAGTAATAATTTTATTATGATGATTTTCATTAGGCATAACTTTTGATTTCAAAAGATCAACATCAGCAGCAAGACTATCGACTTTAGAAGCAAGTATATCAATTTTCCCAAGCTTTTCTTCAACAGATTTGTTAAAAGCAGTTTGTGTACTAATAAATTCTTTAAGCATGGCTTCAAGTCCAGGGGGTGTGTTCCTATTATTGTTGTAAGAATTCCCATAAGAATTACCATAGCCGTTGCCATTATTATAAGGATATGGCTTATAGTTGTTACTAGAATTGTTCCGGTAAGCATTGTTGTTGAAATTATTATTTTTAATGAAGTTTACATCAACATGTTCTTCTTGTGCAACCAATGAAGCTAACGGAACATTATTAGGATCAACATTAGTCCTATCATTCACAAGCATAGACATAATAGCATCAATCTTATCACTCAAGGAAGAGGTTTCTTCGACAGAATTTACCTTCTTACCTTGTGGAGCTCTTTCCGTGTGCCATTCAGAGTAATTAATCATCATATTATCAAGAAGCTTTGTTGCTTCACCAAGAGTGATGGACATAAAGGTACCTCCAGCAGCTGAATCCAATAGGTTCCGCGAAGAAAAATTCAGTCCTGCATAAAAGGTTTGGACGATCATCCAAGTAGTCAGTCCATGGGTTGGGCAATTTTTAACCAAAGATTTCATTCTTTCCCATGCTTGTGCAACATGCTCAGTATCTAATTGTTTAAAATTCATTATGCTACTCCTCAAAGATATAATTTTAGCAGGGGGATAATATCTACCAATAAAAGCATCCTTGCATTTAGTCCATGAATCAATACTATTCTTAGGCAGAGATAGCAACCAATCTTTAGCTCTTCCTCTTAATGAGAAAGGGAACAATTTTAATTTTATAATGTCACCATCTACATCTTTATACTTTTGCATTTCACACAATTCAACAAAATTATTGAGATGGGCAGCAGCATCATCAGAACTAACACCAGAAAATTGCTCTCGCATAACAAGATTCAGTAAAGCAGGTTTAATTTCAAAGAATTCTGCTGTAGTAGCAGGTGGAGCAATAGGTGTGCATAAGAAATCATTATTATTTGTGGTTGTGAAGTCACACAACTTAGTATTCTCAGGAGTACCCATTTTAGCAGTAGTAAATAAAGCAAACTAGATAAAGTAAATGCAAGTAACTAATTTTTTTCTGTTTTTGATATAGCAAACAAGATAGTAAATAAAGTAAAACTAGCAACTAATTTTTTTGTATTTTGATTTAGTGCAGCAAACAAAGTAGTAAATAAAATAAAGCAAGACAAAAACAAAGTAAAGAGATTGCGATGTGGAGACTCCCCTTGCAGCGTGTCTTGATCTCCCCGGCAACGGCGCCAGAAAAAGAGCTGCTGGCGCAAAGTTGACGTGGGAGTTAGAGATCTCAGTGGTGTAACTTTTCTTCAGGTCCCCGGCAACGGCGCCAGAAAAAGAGCTTGATACGCGTACAGCACGCGTCCGTTGGGAACCCCAAGAGGAAGGTGTGATGCGTACAGCGGCAAGTTTTCCCTCAGTATGAAACCAAGGTTTATCGAACCAGTAGGAGCCAAGAAGCACGTTGAAGGTTGATGGCGGCGAGATGTAGTGCGGTGCAACACCAGGGATTCCGGCGCCAACGTGGAACCTGCACAACACAAACCAAGTACTTTGCCCCAACGAAACAGCGAGGTTGTCAATCTCACCGGCTTGCTGTAACAAAGGATTAGATGTATAGTGTGGATGATGATTGTTTGCGTAAAAACAGTAGAACAGTATTGCAGTAGATTGTATTTCAGTATAGAGAATTGGACCGGGGTCCACAGTTCACTAGAGGTGTCTCTCCCATAAGATAAACAGCATGTTGGGTGAACAAATTACAGTTGGGAAATTGACAAATAAAGAGGGCATCACCATGCACATACATATTATGATGAGTATAGTGAGATTTAATTGGGCATTACGACAAAGTACATAGACCGCTATCCAACATGCATCTATGCCTAAAAAGTCCACCTTCAGGTTATCGTCCGAACCCCCTCCAGTATTAAGTTGCTAACAACAGACAATTGCATTAAGTATTGCGCGTAATGTAATCAATAACTACATCCTCGGACATAGCATCAATGTTTTATCCCTAGTGGCAACAGCACATCCATAATCTTAGAGGTTTCTCTCACTCCCCGCATTCACGGAGACATGAACCCACTATCGAGCATAAATACTCCCTCTTGGAGTTACTAGCATCAACTTGGCCAGAGCATCTACTAATAACGGAGAGCATGCAAGATCATAAACAACACATAGATATAAATTGATAATCAACATAACATGGTATTCTCTATTCATCGGATCCCAACAAACACAACATATAGAATTACAGATAGATGATCTTGATCATGCTCGGCAGCTCACAAGACCCGACAATTAAGCACAATGAGGAGAAGACAACCATCTAGCTACTGCTATGGACCCATAGTCCAGGGGTAGACTACTCACACATCACTCCGGAGGCGACCATGGCGGCGTAGAGTCCTCCGGGAGATGAATCCCCTCTCCGGCAGGGTGCCGGAGGCGATCTCCTGAATCCCCCGAGATGGGATTGGCGGCGGCGGCGTCTCTGGAAGGTTTTCCGTATCGTGGCTCTCGGTGCATCGGGGGTTTCGCAACGAAGGCTTTAAGTAGGCGGAAGGGTAGGTCAGGGGGCGACGCGAGGGGCCCAGGAGACAGGGCGGCGCGGCCAAGGGTGGGGCCGCGCCGCCTGCCCTCCTGGCCACCTCGTGGCCCCACTCCGTTGACTCTTTCGTCTTCTGGAAGCTTCGTGGCAAAATAGGACCCTGAGCGTTGATTTCGTCCAATTCCGAGAATATTTCCTTACTAGGATTTCTGAAACCAAAAACAGCAGAAAACAGCAACTGGCACTTCGGCATCTTGTTAATAGGTTAGTTCCAGAAAATGCACGAATATGACATAAAGTGTGCATAAAACATGTAGATATCATCAATAATGTGGCATGGAACATAAGAAATTATCGATACGTCGGAGACGTATCACTCTGCAACATTCAACTATAGTAAAGCATCAAGATGATACACAAATATATTCGCGGAAGGACTCTCCAACAATATGATGCTAAAATTTTGAAGATGCATATGTTCATTCACTTTATCACGCAACAAAGCTAGAAATATATATATAGCATGTCAATTACCATGCCGCGGGGAGCATGGCACACATCAAGTGTCGTCGGCTACTACTAGAAAAAAACATATAGGGAGAGTGACCCCAATAACATGACGCTAAAACTTTGAGTATGCATATGTGCATCCGCCTTATTACAAAAGAAAGAAGAAAAATAAAATTAATGCGACAATTGTCATGTCGTAGAGATCATGGCACACCTCAACAATCGTTGCTAATATCCCTCTTGGAAACACAATGGAAGATCAATGAGGTCGACTATAGAGGAGGTGAATATGCGATGTTGCCAATTTAATGAAAGTTAATTGACTTTCACAAGTTGTTTTCCACTTTATTTATAAAACATCCTAAGCATGCAAACTACAAGTGTAAACTTGAAGTTAGATTGCAAGAAAAGAACACACCTAGAGATAGAGAATAAAAAATAATATTTATCCTCCATGTTCAGATTGTTGGTGTTGTCCTATGTCCTAGATGGAGGAGGCTCAAACACAAAGTCCTAGGCATACAAAGTCCCGGTTACATAGACCTACATATCCCTCCTTGAGCAACCACACCAAGTCTGTGCCCAATTACTAAGGGTAGATCTTCATATGTAGTAGGCGATCTGCGTCCGTCACAAACTCTTGTTTCCTTCACAATCATCATGAAGGTTTCGAATTGACACCTAGCCGTCTAGAGGCGCATGTCCTCCAAAATTAAACAACACTTGGGTAGCACTTGGATCTTGAAGCCCTTGCAAATATTCAGAAATAAGTTCTCTCAAAACACCATAGAAGCCAAAGAATTTGAGTGGATAATTTGGATCTTGAAGCCCTTACAAAGGATTGGAAGGTGATGCTCTATGCTCACCCAAGTTTTTTTTTTCCTTTTGACCTCCATCACTTTTCCACGGGTTGTGGAGGGGTATATATTGGAAAAGGTGAAATTTTGAGCTTTATAGGAATAAGTGGTAGTTCTGGATGGTGAAACCCACTAGTTCAAAATTTGAATAATTGAGCGGGAAAAGGTATATTCTAGAGGAACTGACACAATATCAGTGGAACCGGCTTGACTAGAAGACCTAAAAACGAGCATCACCTAGATACACTTGGGGAGAGCACAAAAATGTTCCGGTTCATAACAACAAGTTTTTGTCGTTTGAAAGGTTATATGCTCGGAAGTTACGGGTGAGATAAGAGCATAGATTATGGATCTAACACAACATAAACTAAAAAGAGTTAGACGAAAAAATGTTAAGTCCTTGCTTGGAGGTAAGTGTCGGATCTGTATAGTAAACTTCTTAGACTAGGAAAACACTTCACTTGCCAGTTCTGGGCATGTAGCAATTCAGCACATCGGTTGGAATACAAATGATGAAAAATGATTTTTCCTACCACACTCTCAATCTCACTATTGGTAACTCTTTGTCTATTGAAAACAAGACTATTGAGACAATTTCACATAGCTTGACATAAATCACACACTATGACAACAATTGGAGCCTTGAGTTATTTGTCTATCTCAGGCAGTCAATTACAAACATCTTAGAAGTATACTCTGAGACGGATAGAGATAGAAAGTAGTGAGGAGCTACCTTGTTTGAAGATCCTGGGCATACTCTATTGCGGTCCCGAAACCATCAACAAATCTTTGCCAAAGTAAAATGCAAGTTGAATCTTCACACCCTTCTATAATTTCAAGTGAGCATTGCTAACGGAGCACGGGTAGCGGTATGGAGTGACAGAGAGGTGGCCGTGCCACTAATAAAAACCCGCATACACTACAGTAATCGCTATGCTAACCAAGTGAATGTACATGAGGAGAATAAGCGCTTAATTGTTAATTTCTTCTAAGCCTGCATGCATTAATTGATGCAGAGGCCAGGGCTAAAACCGAGCTAATGAACATGAGAAGAAATATTATTTAGTTCCTAGTAGCGAGAGTTTATTTTTGTCAAAAATGCCTTGTGACTCAAATATTTCGGTGACATATCTGTGCCATTGTCTGATATGTGTACCGTTTTAGATTTACTGTATCAAATGCTTCAAATGTATCTTGAGAAAGCATAAGATTTGACAACACGCATACTTTCCCTTGTTTCTCTGTCCAATATTTAGAATATTCGATCAAAGATTACTAATGATCCAGCCCATCAATACCATGGTTGACTATCCCCTAATTTCATACACGCAAACATAATCTTGCGATGATTTCTTAAGACAGACACTACCATCCCACGACCAATAAAATAAGGGAAATAAATGCTAATTGCCCCTATGGCATGACCACCTTCCATGACCAGGAAAACATACCATACCCTTAGTCGCTCACCATTGCCTCTTCGTCCCTCTGTGCTTTTGCCATTGTTGGACGATCACCTCTCAGAGCAGAGAGAAAGTTTAGACTACAGGAACACTTGGAGAGAGACAAGATCTTCGTCTTCCAATGCAGATGGCAAGGACAAGGAGTTCATTGGTTTAGGATCAAATCAGGAGCACGACAAATCAGGAGCACAAAAGGTAGCTTTCATCTTCCCCTTTGATTTCCTTACTAATTTTCATCCAACAGTCGAGAAGAATGCGTGGTGGACTTACAAAAAAGCTGTGCATGTTTTCTTCCAATGCACTTTGTTGCATCTAAAGAAGATTCAAAAGCTAAAGCATTTGCAGATTTAGTGTTCCTCTTTCTTGCGATCTGCATGACATGATGAAGTAGTTATGAATTCGTATGGAGTCACCTACCAAGCAGCAAATTAAGCGGATAAACAAACAAGAATTTTTCAGATTTCGAGAAATGTGCCTAAACTGACGCACAGGAGTTCAAATTTTTGTTTGGTTCTCTCATTTCGATGGATTTGTCGTGTCATTTGCGAGAATTCACCGGGACCTTTCCTTATAAAGCAGGCCCAGTTGGCTATATTACACGAAGGAGGGAAGGAAGCCAAGAATTAACCAAACAGCTGGCCGCCATGGCCAACATCAGCAGCAGCCCGTCGGTCTCGGTATCGGACGAGAGCTTGGAGGCGGACGCGAGGTGCTGCTCGTCATCGTCGACGGCGCCGAGCCTGCTCGACACGGTCGACTTCAGCCGCAGCCCCTCCGACGTGTCCACTTTCTCCGAGCACAGCGTTGACCTCAGCGGGCCATTCGGCACGGCCGCCGTGTCCAAGCTGATCGGCGGCCGCGGCTCCCCCGCGCTCAGCCGGATGAGCATGAAGCCCCGCGCCGACGTTCTCGACAGGCGCGGAACGGAGGATGAGATTGAGCTGGTGAAGGAGAGGTTCTCGAAGCTCCTGCTGGGCGAGGACATGTCAGGGGGCGGCAAGGGCGTGTGCACCGCCGTGGCCATCTCCAACGCCATTACCAACCTCTACGCGACGGTGTTCGGGAACTGCCACAAGCTGGAGCCGCTGCCTGTCGGGAAGAAGACGATGTGGCGGAGGGAGATGGACTGCCTCCTCGCCGTCTGCGACTACATCGTCGAGTTCTACCCCTCCTCGCAGTCGCTCTCCGACGGCACCCGCGTCGAGGTCATGGCCACCAGGCCGAGATCCGACATATACATCAATCTCCCCGCCCTCGAGAAGCTCGACGCCATGCTCATCGTAAGTACTCACAAGTCACAAGTCCATCCATCAGTCAATCTTTCTTTCTTGCTTTTGACAAATGATGATCATCTTTCTTTCATTGTTCTGATCAATGCCAACAAAATTTGCGTTCATGCGTGCAGGAGATCATGGACAGCTTCCAGAAAGCAGAGTTCTGGTACGCGGACGCCGGGACGAGGTCGTTCGGGTCGGTGACGTCCTCTTCGTCTCCGTCGTCATCGTTCCGGCGGTCGACGGCGACCCACCGGAACGAGGACAAGTGGTGGATGCCGGTGCCGTGCGTCCCGGACGGCGGCCTGTCCGTGAAGGCGCGCAAGGAGCTCCGGCAGAAGCGCGACTGCGCCAACCAGATCCACAAGGCCGCCGTGGCCATCAACAGCGGCGTGCTGAGCGACATGGAGGTGCCGGAGTCGTTCATGGCGCTGCTCCCGAAGAGCGGGAGGGCGAGCGTGGGGGACTCGGTGTACCGCGCCATGCACGGGTCCGACAAGTTTTCACCGGAATACCTGCTGGACTGCGTGGACGTGTCATCGGAGCACGAGGCGCTGGCGTTGGCCGACCGGGTGGAGGCGGCCATGTACGTGTGGCGGCGCAAGGCGACCGCGAGCCACGGCGGCAACAGGTCGGCGCAGTGGAGCAAGGTCAAGGAGCTGGCCGCGGCCGCCGACGACGGCGGCGAAGGCGGCAAGAACGTGGCGCTGGCGAGCAGGGCCGAGAGCCTCCTGCTCTGCATCAAGCACCGCTTCCCCGGCCTCTCGCAGACCACCCTCGACACCAGCAAGATCCAGTTCAACAAGGTAACTGCTTAAAACAACAACAGAGCATTGCATTCTATTCTGAATCTGACATGGTCATTTTGTTCTGAACTTACATGCATGATCATTTTGTATCTGAATTTGACATGATCATCGCATACTTGATCATCATGTAACACGAAATATACTTTTTCCTGATAGAGTGAGATGGATCATTTTGTGCGTGTAGGATGTTGGGCAGGCGATCCTGGAGAGCTACTCAAGGGTGCTGGAGAGCTTGGCGTTCAACGTCGTCTCGTGGACAGAAGAGGTTCTTTTTGCCGACAAGAACGCCAGGAAATAGCGAGCGATAAACCTGACGGATTCTCCCAGAGCATGCCCCGTAAGAGCGAAATGTGTTTTTCGCGTTTCCCAACTCTTTCTGATGCTGGAGTTGAGGGAAATAGGCTAGGATGATCTCACGGTAGCTTTTTTACTGTAAGGTTTCTACTGACGTAGTGAAGGATTTGTAAGATTTGTCTTGCAAAGAATATAAGCAGGGTGTGTCTGACCAACAGTGAGTCCTGTGTGTATGACAACTAACAAACTAGCAAGTACTTTGTTTTCGAGAAATTCGCTCTGGAGCTCGGGTTAGAGTTGGTTCGATTTTCTTGAAAACTCTGAAAACGGTATTTCAAAGTTCCGAACTATTCTGAACACAAATCTGGATGTAGGTAAGAATGTATCCTACAAGCGTGTAAAGTTTCAGTATAAAAATTCATTATACTCTGGGCGACATGAAAATGGCTTTTTGAAATGTGTACCGTTCTTTTGTTTGAAAATGTGTACCGTTCATCGTACTCAGATCCACACTTTTATTATTTTGTGTAGCCCAGAGCGTGTTTTGTATTAGAACTTTACACGCATGTAGTATACATCCTTAACTCATCAAGATTTTTTTTATTCTTTTGAAACTTTTTAATACAGTTTTCAAATAAAAAAAAAAGCTACATGTAGCCCAAGCTCACGATGCTGCGCTCATTTCCCCCCTCTTATTCCAGCTCCTAACCAGCTTATAATTGGCCCTCTTTCTTGCTTATAGAGCTTGGTATTCATGCAGGCATGTTGTTAATACATGCGGCGCACATAAAAAACAAACCTTACTTAACACTAGCAGAATCTTCAGAAAAATTCAACATCATCCAACCTAGCTCTAGAAAAAACATCCGCCTTAGTTGACCCTTTTATTTATCAAATTCAAACTTAAGTACCGCGATAACATCAGAAAAGTCAGTGATCAAATGCACTGCACTTCACGCACATATGTAGTTGATAGACCCTTTGAGTAACAGCAAATCCAGGTAAGTGCACATGTTTATCCAAGGAAACAAAGTTTACTTTACTGAAGATGCAGCAGTATCTCATAAAGAAGATGTAGTGGCATTCGATCTGTCATATATGGTAACTTTTACACTGTGTTATTCTTGAAAAACTTCTACACATGTACACACAAATACAGAAAAATTATACATCATGTGTGATCACCTCTGATCACAATGGAAAAAAAGAAAAAAAATTGCAAGGCCTGCAGACTGCTGTGCATTTTAGCTGTCCAAGAGGCATGGCTGTGACAGGTTGTCGAAACTTCATCCAGGCAAACTGCACAGGGGAGATTTGCAGGTTGAAACTTTAGCTGTCATGGACCAGAAAAAGTTCCTCTGCAGTTAGAACTTCGACGAGCAAAACATCGTCAAAATTCACAATCACATGATACTTGCATAGGCCAAACAAAACAGCCCATGTTATTCTGCCGTGTAAAATGTGTTATTGTCAGCACAAAAACCTCTACAGTTATACCTAATGTATATACTCATCGCAGAGCACCGTTGACAAGGGATCTGATCAGATGTTCAAATCCACAAGTCAAAAACAGCCTCGTCAATTAACTCATCTAATACAAACTCCCATATCTCCACAACAATTCCTTCAGTTTTCGATCGAATGTCCATCCATGTCCGAACCTCCAAATCCATTTTAATCGTGTGATCTAATGTACTTGGGAAACTATGCCGGAGACCATTCTCAACATATTTCTCAACTTCTGAGATGAGGTTTTCTCCCATTGGAGGTGCCCTTATGTCGTGTTTGAGAAACGACAACCTAAAATATCTATCTTGGATCTCTGTCAGAGCTTCACAGATACAGTCAAACAGAATCTTCAGATCATCTATTTGACCACCTTCATTCGGTAATTCTTCCAACATGCAAGGGCTGATTAATTCGTCCTCTAGATACCATACCTCTAAATTCTCTTCATCACATAATTCTGAGAGCTCCAAAACCAACTTTATGTAATCTAACCGGACATTCTTGTCCTCCCAAAAGACCTTTAAATCTGATTCATTATCTGGGAAGTACAGGGCTCCACGCAAATCTTCACACAGATCACCTGTATGTCACAAAATGGTGAAGTCATACAGATTGATCAGAAAAGATTATATTTGCAGGGAAGGTGGAAAAGGTTATATTAATTTATGTAAATTGGGCTCACATTGTTTAATGGTTTCGCATTCAATATCAGCAACATCTTCATAGAATGAATCGAGAACAGATATAGGACTGGGCTGTTCTTGCTTGTCATGGCTTAGCTCGGGGGAACAATCTGATATAAATTTGGTTGATGCTCTTGGTTCGGGTGTTTCTGGTTCTTGCTGCTCCAATTCAACAATGCTCTCAGGATAGCTCAACAACATGTGAGCAGGTTCTTTTCCTTGTTCTGCTTCCTCTAATATATCCTATAAATGAAGCATACGTCAGATAAATAATAATGCAACGAAAAGATGAAACGACGCTAGCATTTTTTGGGAGAGCTTACTGGCTGTGGGTTGCCTCTGTATTGTTCTGCTGGGATGAGTTGTGCGTTGCACATTGTTTCAGAACAGTCCATTTTGTCAATTCCTCCAACAGTTAAGGTGTCTACCACATCAGTACCATCTATTTGTCCTGCACATGATTCTAGAGTTATTTGTGTTTAAAGATAAAAAAAAGTTACCACTCAGTTCACGCTAATTCATGCGAAGGTTACCTTCTCGTGGTTCTTCTTTCATGCTACATTTGTCCTGAACAGCCACCTGATCATCACCTGCACTAGTACACTGTGCAGTGCTGCTCCCTGAGTCATCCAATGATTGGCTCATCTCTTGTGTGGATTCTTCTCCATCAACAATGGGTACAAGGCAAGCATCTGTCTCTTCAAGTGTGAGATCAATGTGGCATTCTCCACTAGGTCTACTCCTAGGAGATGACACATCGCAGTGGGGGAGCAAAAGCATTCCTTCCAAGGATTTTGAGACCTGGGCTGATGGATAGTTGCTGGACATATCATTATCCTTTAGCATATCCGTTAAATGCTTCTTGGCCTCCTTGTAGAAAATAGAAGTATCTTGTGATGCTACTATATGATCACTGACTTGAGTCTCACTGCCATTTTGTTGCTTTTGCTTGCTGCTGGTTGAAGGCCTGACGATGTCGTTCTTAAAATTTGATGCAGATTTGTCTGCCAAGTTCCCTTGGGTGTGATTACCAGAATCCTTCTTAGTTGCAATCATGGAATGCCATCGTGAAACTCTTTGAAGGTCATCGGCAGGTACCGCATTTCTTTCTCTTCTCTCGCCAGTCACAATTCTGAATCTCCTCCTGACTTCCTTGATTGAAAATTTTGAACTCTCTCTCCCACTGTACTCTGGAGTTTGAGACGTACTAGGTTGCTGATTTAAATACCTTGCACTGGTTGTGACTGTCTGATCAATCCCTTTTCCTGGATTTGGCTTTAGAATAACTATTTTGCTAACAGGCTGTGATCTGTTGGTTCCTTCTGGCAACATCTGCTTTCTTTTTGACCAATCCTTCCTCCAGAAGAACATATGTTTGCTCTCCTTAGCATGTGGCTGTGCAGACAAGTCATGATTATTTGAGCCTCTTTTCTCTTCCAGGCAATTAGTTTCTCCAAGAATTTTATTGGGCTCTAACTTGGTTGTCAATCTACTGTTTTGGTGGTTTCTGATATTTTCCAGCATATGTGAATTTGGCTTCTGAAGCAGCTTCAGGAAAAGTTCCTTGTTTGAACCCATTATCTCCAATGCATCCTTGAATTCTTTGGATTGAACTGCTCTACTGCTAGAAATGTCATTATCCTCCAGTAGCTTTTCTCCCTTGCTCTCTTGTGATTGCTCATGATCAATATTGCAATTAGAACTACTTAAATCATTGAGCCTCTTATGGATTAGGGACTTCAATGAAGGACACAATTCATTGTTACTCTTGCAGTCACCATGTGGACATTCATTATGGCACCTATAAATCTCACCTAAGAAGCTCGCCAGGGCAGATTCGAGATCATATTCAGTGTGGTTCAAGCTCTTGGAACCCTCAGAATCCACTGATTCAGAAAACTTGGACGTCAAGATGTGTGTGTCATGATTTAAGGTTCCTGTTGTGTTATTTGTATGCTCTGAGTTTCCATCTAGAGATAGATCGTTTGCCCGGTCAGCTAATCTTCTCTGAACCTCATTGTTTGGAACTGTCCTCAAAAGATTCGCATGTCCCAATTCCTCCTCCATAAGTTTTTTTACGGTTGATTTCCGTGAAGTGACATCTTCTATTTTCTGAAAAACATAAAAAGTGAAACAGTAACGCTTTAGGAAAATCGATGTTTCCTGGATGGTTGCATGATATTTGTAGAGTCTGTGGTGCAGTTAACAGTTTCAGTTACAGATAGTGTTCACTAAACTATGATAGTGGATTTGCTACTGCAACTTCAATCTTCTTAGTTCATGTAGAGGACTTACATCGTCTTCATCTATTTCCTCGAAATTACTAGGCATCTTCATTGCGTGCCCTCTGTCTGAGAAAAATAAAATACAATGTCCATCATCAGAATATTGTGTAATAACACTACAAGTCAAGAGAAATCTCGCCTTGCACACTGTTGGCTGAAACATATTAGCATTTACTGCTTAGTTAGTTCTAGATTGCGCATAAGATGCAGTGACGGATCTTCTTTAACTTAGACTAAAAATAGCACATCGAATGATAGACTTATCCATCCGCAGAAGTTACACTTCTAAACTGTAAACACAATTCCCTGAAACAAGCCAGTGAAAGCAACCAAGCAAATGACCAAGAAACTTAATAGTATTAACATCTAAAGGAACCAAGAAAATGACCCAGAAACTAATAGTATTAGCGTCTTTGTTGGTTTTCTTATAGGAGTTGCTAATCGTTGTGTGGTTTTCCTATAAATTTAGTGACAGCATGTGAAGTTCCAAAGTAACTTGAGCCATGTCAATTTCGTAGAAGCAATAAGTGTATGATTAGCAAAAGAAATAATTTTACCTGTGATCTCCCGAAGCTTATGCCTCCCGTTGGCCTGCTTCGCTTCCATCAAGAATCTGGGGTCACGGCGAAAATAGACCATGCGCATTAGGCCCCAGACGCAGCCCACATTGGTATCCTCTTGTCTTGCGGATGGCCTGTTGCTTCGCTTCCCCATTTCAGATCAATCTATTCTTTCCTTTCTCTCCTGTTGCTTTCTACAGTTAATAATCTCTTGGATCACTGCACGTAACGAGTACATCAGGATCAGCTGCCAGCCAGATTTCCAATGGCAAAGGAAGGATATTTCTCTGAACTCCAAAGAAAAGAAGAGTAGAACAGGGACTTCTTCAGGCGCAAAACAAGGATAGCAAGCAGGTATCTGATGAACCCATGAGTGAATCCAGCTAATCTTAAGCAAGAAAATTAATATTTTTGATACAACTGTGCTAAACAAATCCTCACTAATCAGCTGCTTGACAACTATATCTGATGACAAGCTCCCAACTTCATCGTGCAAGCACGAGGGCTCACCAAACTGTCAAGAAATTTACTAAAACAAGAAAATAAACCCGCAGAACCTAACCAAATCCCAACCAACAGAAAACATGGCAGATCCCAACCAGCGCCCATACTGATCCAACAGAGATCGCGCGGCTGAACCTACCTTGATGACTCACAGATCACGACCGGAGAGAAGCTTCAGCAGCCGGGCGCTTTCCCCCTCTCCAGTGAGTCTCTTCCTCTCGCACCCGCACAAGAAAAAAACATAAACAGAACCGCTCCTCACAGCATCTTCTACCAGGTCTCGGCAGCCATGTGAACAGGCGGCGGCCCTCGCTGTCGCCCGTCCTCCTTTCGGCGAGGAAGAAAGGAATCGGCGGGAGTCTCTGCTTTCTTTCTTGGAGCGGGAATCAGCTAGCCCAATCCAAGCAGGTCGGCATCAGCTTCGGCTTTGGTTGCTTGGTGGAACGGAATGGAATGGAGCGCACCGGACTACGGCAGCTGGGCAGGCAGCCCACCACATGCCACTTTCGGCGAGTGCGCTAGCATTTTCTCGTCTGGGAGAAAAAGGGGGGAGTGGAGGTAGGCGATGGCTGCAAGCAAGAAAGTTTAGCTAACCAAAGCTGGAGACCTAACTCTGATCTGGCTCCGTGCTAAGCTTGGCCTCCCAGTATTATTAGATTTGATTGATAGCGTATTAGACTTAGACAGACTGGTCTTTAAAAAGAAAGAGGATTATTGGACAGACTGCATAATAATGGTTTAATCAAGATGACGATTATTGGTGTTTGGGAGACTTCAAAATTTGACAACACCATGGTGTAAATAACGTTCTGCTTTGTAGTGCAACTATTTGTGTTGTGACATGGCTTTTTGTAACACCTTATTTTGATGTATGTATCTATATCTGAAATTGATGACATTTTATAACTTTTTTTTTCTTACAGCAATAACTTGGAGTGGTGTATGGTTGTTGCTCTATTGCGCATGTCTTTTAGGGTCTTACCACGACGACTTTTCATATGTCTACTACAACAAGCTCTATTAACCGATAAGTTTTGTCTGGCTCCGGTGATGGAGGAGTAAGGATGGCGGCGCGCTTTCGACTTGCGCTAGTGTTTGTAGTCGTCGCTAGGTGGTCCAATGATTTTTTGTAATTTTTATTACATTTAAATCTCTTTGTACTACTGTTGATTGTTGATGATTATTAATAGATCGCTGAAATTTTCGAAAAAAAAAATACTTGGAGTGATGTTTTGCCATTTTCAATCCTGTTAGACTTTTGTTACTTTGTGGCAGTTTTTTAAAGGGAAATCAGCTCCCGCTGTTGCAGCATAAAAATATGTTATAGCAGAGTAAGAAAATGCACTAATGTCAGTTCCCTAAAAAAAAGTTATGTCAGTCAACCATACAAATTTGTTCATACATATCCATACAGATATTCACCGTGTTTTAATAATTAATTCTTCTAGTGAAAGATAACTGTACTTTTTAATCTCATTGCTGTAAAATATTAAATCTTACACGGATGTTAATATCGTGTCAACACAGCGTCGGCCGATAGTCTGTTAGTCTTTATTTTTTGCAACATTTGGTAGACGCGTCCCTGAAGTCCAACGCAAAACATGTTTATCCCGTAAGAAAGGACAGGAGCGGGTGAGGTCTTTAGTGTGTGCAATCAAAAACTGAGATTCGTACCTGGTAAACAACCACCGACGGTCGTGACTGGTTTTGCGACCTTATCTGTCTCAAAACGCTAACTTTTATCCGAGAAGAGGTGCTATCCCGCTCCAATTCTCAACAATAGTGGTTTATAAAGAAATAAAACGTGGGTTCTTTCTTTAGCCAGCACAATCTGTAGTAATCCAATCAAACTTTGGTCATATGGTGTACTTTGCTTTATCCGTCTGAAAAGAACATCTGCAAATCCTTTAGGGATCTTTCAATTTAAAGGATTTATAAAGATTAGAAATTGTGTAAATTTAGATCATACGAGAAAATCTCATACACAAGTTGTCTGATTTATAGGAACAAATTCTATAGTAACTAATCATATACGAAATTTGTAGCGCAAATCCTATAAAAAACATTAATGCATACCTCATGAGAAATTATTTTGCTATAATCAAACACACTTCATCTTCCTATGGAATTAAGTAGATATGACATCCTGAATCGTATGTTATTCCTATTCGTATGATTTTTTTATCTAAATCAAAAGAGCCCTAATGTAACATCTCGGCCATCCCTTGGTCGGGCCTAGAGACCAACACTAGTATCTACACGCAACAGCTTCATGGCAACTCTTTAGGATCTCTAGACTATCCCTAGAGACCAACACTAGTATTTTTTGTGCACTTTATTCTCACTTGTGCACATCCGGGATTAACTTTCCGGTTGGTCACCCATCCTCAAATCGCTCCAGGCCAAAAATGTTTAACCTCAAAGTTTTTTGGAGATGAGCTTCTAAAAAAGAAATTACAACCTCTTTGTATGAGTATTCTATCAATCATATCCCCTGGGCCAGGATATCACACCTAAAATCATACTATCTACACACAATAGTCCAGGAGAGAAAGGAAATCTAGTAAAACCCATCTAGCTTCCATTCCCTCTGCGGCGACACCGTCGGTCTGCTCTATCTCCGGTGGCCTTGGGGTCTAGGAGGCGTGACGGACTATGAACCCTCACGGACGTTTTTTTTAGGTTGTTTCTAGTATTTTCTTTGATATC
Organism: Lolium perenne; assembly: GCF_019359855.2. Classification (NCBI taxonomy): domain Eukaryota; kingdom Viridiplantae; phylum Streptophyta; class Magnoliopsida; order Poales; family Poaceae; genus Lolium; species Lolium perenne. The sequence continues at coordinate 154,516,493 of NC_067244.2, read as the reverse complement.
TTGAGTTGGCGGTTACATCCTGGCGGCAGAATAAGGTCTTGCTGCCCTATTCGCTCTAGAGGTGCACCTAGCATCGCCAGAGGACGCGTGGAGTTGTGTCTCCGTCGGCTCTCCTAGGATCCAATCTATCCTTCATCGGTGTGGTTACATGTTTAGCTCTTCCGACCTACTATTTCCATCATTAGCGATGATTGCTACTCTGCTACTTAGGTCTTTTGGGGGCTTTGCACGATAACCTCCAGTCAATCTGCTATAATAGTTAATGAAAATTCATTAAATTTTAGTGAGAATTTATGTCGTTATAATGGAAGACGACCTTTCTTAGAGAAGACACGTGGTACAATAGAGAAAACAACTTTCTCTTATTCCTAAGAAATCATCTTCTAGCTAAGAAAGACAACCTTTTTCTTTTTTTCATTCTTTTTTCTCTAACTAGAAGAAACCTTATATCGAGAAGACCGGATCATTCAGTTACAGTACTACATAGCTCGATTATGTTCCTTTCTTGAACGGGAAAAGGAAATACACAGCTCATTTTGCAAAGATGCTGTTTGTTATTTAACTGCTAGAGACAAGGGGTAGTGGTTCAGATGGGATCTATCGGGGTGGGCCTAGCGAGCAGTGAACTTTACAACTCGAGTCTGTGTCAGAAAAGGAGGCACTCCAGCAGGGGTCGTTAGGTTTGGTTAGCGACTTGATTAGCTCTTCCAAATACCACCTTGCACTGCGACAGCGAGCGCTCTAGACGCGCCACTTTTTGGCATCACCTCGCCGTGTTTGGTTTGATTCACGCTACCAAACCAAACGAAAATCGTGGCTGTCGTTTAGACACCTATGTACCAATTGTTGTTTTGAAACGACATTTTTACTGATCTGTCGTTCAGACGTCTATTTACCGTGTATTCGGGAGCTTATTTGTAATGATATCATGGGAGATTATGTGATCAGCGAACTACAGCATACGCGTTCCCTGAAAAGAAAAATGTGACCTTGATTATCAATGCCATGGAATGCCGCGGGGTGGCGGCCGCCGCAGCCGCAGAGGACGACAACTTCGACATCTCATGGTCTTCTGATGATCCTGATGCGCCTACCCGAAGGAGAAGGCGACGGAGCAGAGGACGTTAGTCGACTCCTTCGAGACGCTCAAGAAGACCGAGGACGCTGTGAACGAGAGGCTGCGGATGTGACAGCAAGAGGACGCGGCGGCCACCGAGCCCTAGCGGCTGCACGGCATTGGAAAATGGGTCACCCGCTCCTCCTCTACTTCATTCTCCGCGTCAGCCAGGAACTCGGCGTCCCTGACCGGGTCGAGGAGGTCGTCGGTGTTGTCGTCGTCGAACTCCTCATCGAAACTCGAGGTCGGGGGAGGTCGAGTCGGAGGTGGAGGTGGAGGTGGAGGTGTGGCAGCCTGGCCGCAGCTGGCGCTGCTCATGGGCAAAGGTGGAGGTTGAGCGGCAACGGTGCTACGGTGGAGGTTGTGCGGCGGCTAGGGTTTAGTGTGGGAGGAGATGAGATACGCGCGCCCCTGTTTATATAGGTTGGAGGTAGGCGATGGCCGCGGCACGCGTGACATCGTCATTACTTCGTGCGCAGAGGTAGGCGACAGTCGCGTGCCACGCGAGGCATCGCCATTACGTGGTCGTGGACTTCCGAAGCGACGCCTCGGCGCCGCTGAGAAGACGCATCGAGGTTGGAGCACTGCCAGGCAGGCCCGAGGAAACATCCGTCAGATGCGAGCGGACACTTTGCGCATCCGCACAACGTTCGCCGCGATGCATCCAAGACGCATATTTGGACAGGTTTGCATTGCTGCGGATTGACACAGACGCATTTTTCGACCCGGTCACTAGGTGACGTAGTACTGTACGGCTGCTTGGGATATTATTCTCGATCAGTACCCACTGCCCTAATTTGGCAATCAGTTCAGCATTCAAGTCACTGGATCTGACTAAGATCTAGAGGTAGCGGAAGAGGAATAATTTAGGGTACCGCTCATGACTGCGCTTATCTCTGGGTGTTGAAACGCAAATGTGCATAGTGCTTATTAGTCATTAAGTTTGGTGGGATCGTAAACCGAAAAAGCGGTACCAAACAAAGCAAACGGCAGCACATTACGCATATCACAGAGGATGGAGCCACATCACAGAAAAAATGTTTGACTTTAAGAAAAAAAATGTTTGACTTTAAGCGAAGACTCAAACTTGGGCAAGCGGAGATGCATCAACCCATCCCAACCACTGAACTATGCCGCGGTTCATGGAGCCACATCATAGAGTAACCGGGGTTATCACCTTGCTTACATATCGGCCGGCAGCAACGTCATAATGTTGGTGTTAGTTGATCGTTTCACGGTCCCTGTATGCATCCCCTTTATACCGTAACCACTCTACTGAGAACATCTCAGTTGCAAACCAGGATATTACTCATGACCAGCACGAATCATGTTGTAATTCAACGGTCTAGAAGTCAACCGAGAATTAGACTTCTGGACTATAGGGTCGCACCGTGGTTCGTGCTAGCATAAATTGCAATATGGGTTGCAACCGGAATTTTCTAGTTTCATATCAGTTGCAACTGAGAAAAAACATCCAGCCCGTTAAATTGCTTTGTGCTTTGTGTTAACCATGAGTTGCAACATGTGTTCCGAATGCCTTAGACCGTTGCATTGTTTCATGAGTTGTAACTTGGGTGGTAACTGAAATTCTAAAACATTATCTAGGGCCTGTTTGGTGTGGCTTTTGGAGGCTTTCCACCAAAAAAAGCAGCCCAAACGAGCCAAAGGGCTCGGCTGCGCGGTGGGCTTTTACAAAAGCCACACCATTTCCTTCAGATGGGGAAAAGCACCTCAAACGGTGCTTCCCGAGCTTCCCGAACCGAGCAACATCTCTCTTCGTTATTTTTCCCCAACTCGCCCCTGCTCGTGTCTGCCCCCCGCTAGGGTTGCCGACCGGCCGCCGCACGCCGCCGCCGCACGACCGCGCCTCCCCCTCGCCTCCGTAGCCGCCTCCCGTCGCCTCTGGTCGCCCCCGCCACGACCCCCCTCTCCGCTCCAGGTCCAGGCCATCCCGTCGCCTCTGGTCGCCCCCGCCGACGACCACCTCCCCTACGCTCCCCTCCTCCACGCCCACGACCGCGCCGTCGTCGACCGCGCAACAGCACCCCACAGCCCCGTGATGTCTACGGGTGCTTCTATTCTTGTAGACAGTGTTGGGCCTCCAAGAGCAGAGGTTTGTAGAACAGCAGCAAGTTTCCCTTAAGTGGATCACCCAAGGTTTATCGAACTCAGGGAGGAAGAGGTCAAAGATATCCCTGTCATGCAACTGTAGGATAACGTTGCATAGAAAACAAAAAATTTCCTACCGCGAACACGCAATCCAAGCCAAGATGCAATCTAGAAGACGGTAGCAACGAGGGGGTATCGAGTCTCACCCTTGAAGAGATTCCAAAGCCTACAAGATGAGGCTCTTGTTGCTGCGGTAGACGATCACTTGCCGCTTGCAAAAGCGCGTAGAAGATCTTGATCACGATCGGTTCCGGCGCCACGAACGGGCAGCACCTCCGTACTCGGTCACACGTTCGGTTGTTGATGAAGACGACGTCCACCTCCCCGTTCCAGCGGGCAGCGGAAGTAGTAGCTCCTCTTGAATCCGACAGCACGACGGCGTGGTGTCGGTGGCGGTGTATAAGTCCGGCGGAGCTTCGCTAAGCTACGCGGGAAATATGAAGTGGAGGAGCAAAGCTAGGGTTTGGGAGGGGGTGGCCGGCCACTCAAGGGGGGCGGCCAAGCTATGGTCTTGGGGTGGCCGGCCCCCTCCCTTGGCCCCTCATTATATAGGTGGATCCCAAGTGTTGGTGTCCAAGTCTTCGAATAAGACCCGAAACCAAAACCTTCCATAGGAGGGGGCAAACCTAGCCCAACTAGGACTCCCACCCAAAGGTGGGATTCCCACCTCCCATGTGGGGGGTGGCCGGCCCCCTATGGTGGAGTCCACTTGGGACTCCACCCCCGCTCGGGTGGGCTGGCCTGGGCGGGGGAGTCCCTGGTGGACTCCACCTTCCTTGGGGGTGTCTGCCGGTCTTTTCTAGAACCGTCTAGAACCTTCCATAGAACCTTCCGCGACATTTTATTTCACAGAAAATGACATCCTATATATGAATCTTATTCTCCGGACCATTCCTAACTCCTCGTGATGTCCGGATCTCATCCGGACTCCGAACAAATATTCGAACTCCATTCCATAATTCAAGAACTACCATTTCAACATCCAACTTTAAGTGTGTCACCCTACGGTTCGAGAACTATGCGGACATGGTTGAGTACTCACTCCGACCAATAACCAATAGTGGGATCTGGAGATCCATAATGGCTCCCACATTTTCTACGATGTCTTTTGTGATCGTATGAACATTACACATATATTACCAATTCCCTTTGTGTCGCGATATTTTACTTGTCCGAGGTTTGATCTTCGGTATCACTCTATACCTTGTTCAACCTCGTCTCCTGACAAGTACTCTTTACTCGTACCGTTGTATGTGGTCTCTTATGAACTCATTCATATGCTTGCAAGACATTAGACGACATTCCACCGAGAGGGCCCAGAGTATATCTATCCGTCATCGGGATGGACAAATCCCACCGTTGATCCATATGCCTCAACTCATACTTTCCTGATACTTAATCCCACCTTTATAGCCACCCATTTACGCGGTGGTGTTTGATGTAATCAAAGTACCTTCTCGGTATAAGTGATTTACATGATCTCATGGTCATAAGGACTAGGTAACTATGTATCGAAAGCTTATAGCAAATAACTTAATGACGAGATCTTATGCTACGCTTAATTGGGTGTGTCCATTATATCATTCACACAATGACATAACCTTGTTATTAATAACATCCAATGTTCATGATTATGAAACTAATCATCTATTAATCAACAAGCTAGTTTAAGAGGCATACTAGGGACTTCTTGTTTGTCTACATATCACACATGTACTAATGTTTCGGTTAATACAATTCTAGCATGATATATAAACATTTATCATAAACATAAAGATATAAATAATAACCACTTTATTATTGCCTCTAGGGCATATCTCCTTCAGTCTCCCACTTGCACTAGAGTCAATAATCTAGATTACATTGTAATATACCTAACACCCATGGCATACGGGTGTTGGTCATGCTTTGCCCTAGGGAGAGCTTTAGTCAACGGATCTGCTACATTCAGATCAGTGTGTACTTTGCAAATCTTTACTTCTCCATCTTCGATGTACTCGCGAATCGAGTGGTAACGCAGCTTGATATGCTTCAGCCTCTTGTGGGACCTTGGCTCTTGTGCATTGGCGATGGCACCCATGTTATCACAAGAATGATTAATGGGTCCAATGCACTAGGAACCACACCGAGCTCTACAATGAACCTCTTCATCCATACCGCTTCGATGAAGCCTCTGAAGCCGCTTATGTACTCGATTCTCGTTGAAGACTTCGCCACCGTGCACCGCTTCGAGCTTGCCCACCATCGCAGCACCATTCAATATAAACACGTACCAGATTGTGACTTAGAGTCATCGGGATCGTTGTTCCAACTTGCATCGGTGTAACCGTTTACAACGAGCTCTTGGTCACCTCCATAACAAAGAAACATATCCTTAGTTCTTTTTAAGTACTTCAGATATTCTTGACCGCTGTCCGATGTTCCATTCCTGGATCACTTTGATATCTGCTAGTCAAACTAACAGCATGTGCTATATCCGGTCTAGTACATAGCATGGCATACATGATAGATCCCATCGCCGAGGCATAGGGGATGTTACACATCCTTTCTCTTTCTTCTGCCGTAGCCGGTCCTTGAGTTTTACTCAATACCTTGCTCGGTAACATAGGTAAGAACCCTTTCTTACTTTCGTCCATTCTAAACTTCTTTAGAATCTTGTCCAGATATGTACTGTGATAGCCCTATTAGGCGTCTTGATCTATCTCTATAAATCTTGATGCCTAATATATACGATGCTTCACCAAGGTCTTTCATTGAAAAACTATTATTCAAATAACCCTTAACATCGCTTAATAGTTCTATATCATTTCCGATCAATAATATGTCATCTACATATAATATCGAGAATGCTACAGAGCTCCCACTCACTTTCTTGTAAATACAGCCTCTCCATGACACCGTATAAACCCGAAGTCTTTGATCACCTTATCAAAGCGTCGGTTCCAACTTCTTGATGCTTGCTTCAGTCCATAGATTGAACGCTGAAGTTTGCATACTTTGTCAAGCATTTTTAGGATCGACAAAACCTTTGGGTTGTACCATATACAACTCTTCCTCAATGTCTCCATTAAGGAACGCCGTTTTGACATCCATCTCGCCAAATCTCATAATCGAAAAATGCAGCTATTGCTAACAAAATCCTCACATTTTAGCTTCGCTACAGTGAGAAAGTCTCATCGTAGTCAACTCCTTGAATTTGTCGGAAACCCTTTGCGACAAGTCGAGCTTTATAGACAAGAATATTACCATCGCATCTGTTTTTCTCTTGAAGATCCATTTATTCTCGACAGCCTTTCGGCTATCGTGTAAGTCTACCAAAGTCCATACTTTGTTATCATACATGGATCCCATTTCGGATTTCATGGCTTCTTGCCATTTGTTGGAATCTAGGCTCATCATCGCTTCTTCATACGTCGCAGGTCCTCATCATTGTTATCTACAATCATGACATTTAGACAAGGATCATACCAATCAGAGTGGCACGTTCCCTTGTCGATCTGCGAGGTTCAGTAGTTTCCTCGTTCAAGTTTCATGATCATTATCATTAGCTTCCTCTCGTTGCCGGTGTAGGCGGTACAGTGTACAACTTCCCATCGCGCTACTCGATCAACGAGTATAGATTCATCAATCTCATCGAGTTCTACTTTTCTTCCAGTCACTTCTTTAGTGAGAAATTCTTTCTCAAGAAAGGTTCCGTTCTTAGCAACAAAGATTTTGCCTTCGGATGTGTGATAGAAAGTGTACCCTATAGTTTCCTTAGGGTATCCTATTAAGACGCATTTCTCAGCTTTGGGTTCTAGCTTGTCCGGTTGTAACTTCTTTACATAGGCTTCGCAACCCCAAACTTTCAGAACGATGACTTAGGTTTCTTATTAAACCATAATTCATACGGTGTCGTTTCTACGGATTTTGATGGTGCTCTATTTAAAGTGAATGCGGCTGTCTCTAATGCATAACTCCAAAATGATAACGGTAAATCAAGAAGAGACATCATACTACGAACCATATCTAAGAGAGTTCGACACGACGTTCGGACACACCGTTTCGTTGAGGTGTTCCGCGGTGTCAATTGTGAAAGTATTCCGCATTTCTTTAAATGCATGCCAAACTCATAACTCAGATATTCACCTCCACGATCAGATCGTAGAAATTTGATCTTCTTGTTACGTTGATTTTCTACTTCACTTTTAAATTCCTTAAAATTCTCGAAATTTTAGGATTTATGTTTCATGAAATAGATATACCCATATCTACTCAGATCATCTCGTGAAGGTTAGAACATAACGATAACCACCGCGCGATGCTACGCTCATTGGTCCACATACATCGGTATGTATGATTTCTAATAAGTCAAGAGCTCGCTCCATCATACCGAGAAAATGGAGTCTTTGTCATTTTTCCCATTAGACATGCTTCGCATCTATCAAGTGATTCAAAGTCAAGTGATTCAAGTAATCCATCAAGATGGAGTTTCTTCATGCGTTTCACTCCAATATGACCAAGACGACAGTGCCACACACAAGTACAATTATCATTAAGTTTAATTCGCTTAGCATCAATGTTATGTATGTGCGTATCACTACTATCGAGATCTAACAGAAATAAGCCATTCTTTTGTGGTGCTCGACCATAAAAGATATTATTCATAAAAATAGAACAACCATTATTCTCGCACTTGAATGAATAACCGTCTTGCATTAAACAAGATCCAGATATAATGTTCATGCTCAACGCAGTACATAATAGCAATTATTTAGGCTTAAAACTAATCCCGAAGGTAGATGTAGAGGAAGTGTGCCGACCGCGATCACATTGACCTTGGATCCATTTCCAACGCGCATCGTCACTTCATCTTTCAGAGCTTGTCGTTTATTCTTTAGTTCCTGTTTCGAGTTACAAATATGAGCAACCGAACCAAGATCAAATACCTGTACTAGAACGAGAACTAGTGAGATAAACATCTATAACATGTATATCGATATACCTTCTTTCTTCTTCTTGACAAGGCCGCTCTTCAGATCAGCCGGATACTTGGAGCAATTACGCTTCCAGTTGTCCCTTCTCCTTGCGAATAGCACTCAAAGCATCGTGCTTAGGGCCGTTCTTAGGTTTCATAGGGGCGTGGCAGCTTTCTTGCCACCCTTCTTGAATTTTCCCTTAGACTTGCCCTGTTTCTTGAAACTGGTGGTCTTGTTGACCATCAACACTTGGTGCTCTTTCTTGATCTCAATCTCAGCAGCTTTTAGCATGCCAAAAAGTTCAGGTAACTCCTTGTTCATGTTCTGCATATTGTAGTTCATCACAAAGTTCTTGTAACTTGGTGGCAGTGATTGAAGGACACGATTAATCCCCGATCTGTTAGGAATCACTATTCCCAAGTCATCGAGTTTCTTCGCATGCCCGGTCATGGCGAGCATGTGCTCACTAACGGAGCTGCCTTCTTCCATCATACAGGTGAAGAAATGTTTCGATGCTTCATAGCATTCCATCGCCGCATGAGTCTCGAATATAGCTTTCAGCTCATTCATCAACTCATGAGGATCATGGTGCTCAAAACGTTTTTGAAGATCGGATTCCAGATCGCACAGATGGCACACCGAACTTGAGAGTACCGAGTTTTCCGAGTCGCGTAAACAGCTTTTACTTCATCGGATTCATCTTCTGCAGAGGGTCACCTAGCGGTGCATCAAGCACAAATTGCAGATTTCCGCCAGAGAGGAAGATCCTCACATGACGGAACCAGTCGGTGAAGTTGCTACCGTTGCTCTTAAGTTTCTCTTTCTCTAGGAACTGATTAAAATTGATTGGGGACGCCATCTCTACAACATATATTTGCAATAGTTTAGACTAAGTTTATGACATATTGAGTTCAAATTTTAATTCAACATAATTAAAAACCTAAGTGAACTCCCACTCAAAACAATATCCCTCGCATTGTCTTAGTGATCACACGAACCAAATCCACCGCACCTAAACCCGATCATCACGAGAAAAGGTGTGATTTCAATGGCGAACACTCAAAGTGTTCATCATATCAACCATATGATTCATGCTCTACCTTTCGGTATCACGTGTTCCGAGACCATGTCTGTACATGCTAGACTCGTCAAGGCCACCTTAGTATCCGCATGTGCAAAACTGTCTTGCACCCGTTGTATGTACTTATCGAATCTATCACATCCGATCATCACGAGATGCTTCGAAACGATAAGACTTGATAACGGTGCTACTAAGGATGAACACTTTATTATCTTGAGATTTTAGTGAGAGATCATCTTATAATGCTACCGTCGCGATCTAAGCAAAATAAGATGCATAAAAGGATTAACATCACATGCAGTTCATATGTGATATGATATGGCCCTTTTGTCTTTGCGCCTTTGATCTTCATCTCCAAAGCACGGACATGATCTCCATCATCTTCGGGCATGATCTCCATCATCGTCGGCGAAGCACCAAGGTCAATGGCACCGTCTTCATGATTGTCCTCCATGTAGCAACTATTACAACTACTTTGAAATACTACTCAACATGAAATTTAAAGACAACCATAAGGCTCTGCCAAGTTGCCACAATACAATAATGATCATCTCATACATATTCATCATCACATTATGGCCATATCACATCACCAAACCCTGCAAAAACAAGTTAGACGCTCTCTAATTTGGTTTGCATATTTTACGTGGTTTAGGGTTTTCGTTATAGATCTAATCTACCTACGAACATGAACCACAACGTTGATACTAATGTTGTCAATAGAAGAGTAAATTGAATCTTTACTATAGTAGGAGAGACAGACACCCGCAAAGCCTCTTATGCAATACAAGTTGCATGTCGAACGAGGAACAAGTCTCATGAACGCGGTCATGTAAAGTTAGTCCGAGCCGCTTCATCCCACTATGCCATAAAGATGCAAAGTACTCAAACTAAAGATAACAAGAGCATCAACGCCCACAAACCATTGTGTTCTACTCGTGCAACCATCTATGCATAGACACGGCTCTGATACCACTGTAGGATAACGTTGCATAGAAAACAAAAATTTTCCTACCGCGAACACGCAATCCAAGCCAAGATGCAATCTAGAAGACGGTAGCAACGAGGGGGTATCGAGTCTCACCCTTGAAGAGATTCCAAAGCCTACAAGATGAGGCTCTTGTTGCTGCGGTAGACGATCACTTGCCGCTTGCAAAAGCGCGTAGAAGATCTTGATCACGATCGGTTCCCGCGCCACGAACGGGCAAAGACTCTCCGTACTCGGTCACACGTTCGGTTGTTGATGAAGACGACGTCCACCTCCCCGTTCCAGCGGGCAGCGGAAGTAGTAGCTCCTCTTGAATCCGACAGCACGACGGCGTGGTGTCGGTGGCGGTGTATAAGTCCGGCGGAGCTTCGCTAAGCTACGCGGGAAATATGAAGTGGAGGAGCAAAGCTAGGGTTTGGGAGGGGGTGGCCGGCCACTCAAGGGGGGCGGCCAAGCTATGGTCTTGGGGTGGCCGGCCCCCTCCCTTGGCCCCTCATTATATAGGTGGATCCCAAGTGTTGGTGTCCAAGTCTTCGAATAAGACCCGAAACCAAAACCTTCCATAGGAGGGGGCAAACCTAGCCCAACTAGGACTCCCACCCAAAGGTGGGATTCCCACCTCCCATGTGGGGGGTGGCCGGCCCCCTATGGTGGAGTCCACTTGGGACTCCACCCCCACTAGGGCTGGCCGGCCATGGAGGTGGAGTCCACAGGGACTCCACCTTCCTTGGTGGTTTCTTCCGGACTTTTCTAGAACCTTCTAGAACCTTCCATAGAACCTTCCGCGACATTTTATTTCACATAAAATGACATCCTATATATGAATCTTATTCTCCGGACCATTCCGGAACTCCTCGTGATGTCCGGGATCTCATCCGGGACTCCGAACAAATATTCGAACTCCATTCCATAATTCAAGAACTACCATTTCAACATCCAACTTTAAGTGTGTCACCCTACGGTTCGAGAACTATGCGGACATGGTTGAGTACTCACTCCGACCAATAACCAATAGTGGGATCTGGAGATCCATAATGGCTCCCACATATTCAACGATGACTTTAGTGATCGAATGAGCCATACACATATATTACCAATTCCCTTTGTCTCGCGATATTTTACTTGTCCGAGGTTTGATCTTCGGTATCACTCTATACCTTGTTCAACCTCGTCTCCTGACAAGTACTCTTTACTCGTACCGTGGTATGTGGTCTCTTATGAACTCATTCATATGCTTGCAAGACATTAGACGACATTCCACCGTGAGGGCCCAGAGTATATCTATCCGTCATCGGGATGGACAAATCCCATTGTTGATCCATATGCCTCAACTCATACTTTCCGGATACTTAATCCCACCTTTATAGCCACCCATTTACGCAGTGGTGTTTGATGTAATCAAAGTACCTTTCTGGTATAAGTGATTTACATGATCTCATGGTCATAAGGACTAGGTAACTATGTATCGAAAGCTTATAGCAAATAACTTAATGACGAGATCTTATGCTACGCTTAATTGGGTGTGTCCATTATATCATTCACACAATGACATAACCTTGTTATTAATAACATCCAATGTTCATGATTATGAAACTAATCATCTATTAATCAACAAGCTAGTTTAAGAGGCATACTAGGGACTTCTTGTTTGTCTACATATCACACATGTACTAATGTTTCGGTTAATACAATTCTAGCATGATATATAAACATTTATCATAAACATAAAGATATAAATAATAACCACTTTATTATTGCCTCTAGGGCATATCTCCTTCAGCAACCCTGCAAGCACAAAGCAAGAAGTCTCTTGTGTCCCCAACACACCTAATACACTTGTCAGATGTATAGGTGCACTAGTTCGGCGAAGAGATAGTGAAATACAGGTGGTATGAATATATGAGCAGCAGTAACAGCGCCAGAAAATACTTGATGCTACAACTGGCGTGTGGTTGATGGTGGTAATATTGCAGGCATTACGGATGCAGTAGAACAGTAAACAAGCAGCGATGGCAGTATTTGGAAACAAGGCCTAGGGATTATACTTTCACTAGTGGACACTCTCAACATTGATCACATAATAAAACCACTCTACACTCTATTGTTGGATGATGAACACCACTAATTGTGTAGGATTACACGAACCCTCAATGCCGGAGTTAACAAGCTCCACAATATTCGATATTCATGTTTAAATAACCTTAGAGTGCATGATAGATCAACACAACTAAACCAAGTACTAACATAGCATGCACACTGTCACCATCACACTATGAAGGAGGAATAGATCACATCAATACTATCATAGCAATAATTAACTTCATAATCTACAAGAGATTACAATCATAACCTACGCCAAGTACTACACGATGCACACACTGTCACCTTTACACCGTGAAGGAGGAATAGACTACTTTAATAACATCACTAGAGTAACACATAGATTAATAGTGATACAAAGCACATTGCAATCATAAAGGGATATAAATAAGCACTTCACTATGCTATTCATAACAGTGAATAAGTATTCTGTGAAATATAGCCTAAGAGACCCACACGGTGCACACACTGTCACCTTTACACACGTGGGACAAGGAGTCTCCGGAGATCACATAAGTAAAATTCACTTGACTAGCATAACGACATCTAGATTACAAGCATCATCATATGGATCTCAATCATGTAAGGCAGCTCATGAGATCATTGTATTGAAGTACATAGGGAGAGAGATTAACCACATAGCTACCGGTACAGCCCTTAGCCTCGATGGAGAACTACTCCCTCCTCATGGGAGACAGCAGCGTTGATGAATATGGCGGTGGAGATGGCAGCGGTGTCGATGGAGAAGCCTTCCGGGGGCACTTCCCCGTCCCGGCGGTGTGCCGGAACAGAGACTCCTGTCCCCTAGATCTTGGCTTCGCGATGGCGGCGGCTCTGGATGGTTTCTCGTACCGTGGCTCTCCGTATCGAAGATTTAGGTCAGGGACCTTTAAATAGGCGAAGAGGCGGAGTCGGAAGGTCGACGAGGCGACGACACAGTAGGGGGGCGCGGCCCACCCCCTGGCCACGCCGGCCTATCATCTGGGGCCCACAGGGCCCTCCTCTGGTGGCTCTCGGGTGTTCTGGAAGCTTCGTGTGATTCTAAGATGCTGGGCGTTGATTTCGTCCAATTCCGAGAATATTTCCTTACTAGGATTTCTGAAACCAAAAACAGCAGAAAACAGGAACTGGCACTTTGGCATCTTGTCAATAGGTTAGTTCCGGAAAACGCATAAAATCATCATAAAGTGTGAACAAAACATGTAGGTATTGTCATAAACAAGCATGGAACATAAGAAATTATCGATACGTTGGAGACGTATCAGCATCCCCATGCTTAGTTCCTACTCGTCCCGAGTAGGTAAACGATAACAAAGATAATTTCTGAAGTGACATGCTACTTACATGATCTTAATCATACTATTGTAAAGCATATGAGATGAATGCAGCGATTCAAAGCAATGGTAAAGATAATGAGTAAACAACTGAATCATATAGCAAAGACTTTTCATGAATAGTACTTTCAAGACAAGCATCAATAAGTCTTGCATAAGAGTTAACTCATAAAGCAATATTTTCAAAGTAAAGGCATTGAAGCAACACAAAGGAAGATTAAGTTTCAGCGGTTGCTTTCAACTTGTAACATGTATATCTCATGGATAGTTGTCAATGCAAAGCAATATAACAAGTGCAATAAGCAAGCATGTAGGAATCAATGCACAGTTAACACAATTGTTTGCTTCTAAGATAGAGAGAAATGGGTAAACTGACTCAACATAAAAGTAGAAGAAAGGCCCTTCGACGAGGGAAGCATCGATTGCTATATTTGTGCTAGAGCTTTTATTTTGAAAACATAAAGAGAGCATAAAAGTAAAATTTTGAGAGGTGTTTGTTGTTGTCAACGAATGGTAGTGGGCACTCTAACCCCCTTGCCAGACAGACTCTCAAAGAGCGGCTCCCATGAAACATTTTTATTTTTGGGTGGCACTCCTTCCAACCTTTACTTTCACAAACCATGGCTAACCGAATCCTCGGGTGCCTGCCAACAATCTCATACCATGAAGGAGTGCCTTTTTATTTTAGTTTTATTTAGATGACACTCCTCCCCACCTTTGCTTTCTCAAGCCATGGCTAACCGAATCCTCGGGTGCCGTCCAACAATCACATACCATGGAGGAGTGTATATTTTTGTAAAATTATGAAGGTTAGTTAATTTGGGACTGGGAATCCCATTGCCAGCTCTTTTTGCAAAGTTATTGGATAAGCGGATGAAGCCACTAGTCTATTGGTGAAAGTTGCCCAACAAGATTGAAAGATAAACACCACATACTTCCTCATGAGCTATAAAACATTGACACAAATAAGAGGTAATAGATTTTGAAGTGTTTAAAGATAGCACTCAAGCAATTTACTTTGGAATGGCAGAGAAATACCATGTAGTAGGTAGATATGGTGGACACAAATGGCATAGTTTTTGGCTCAAGGATTTTGGATGCATGAGAAGTATTCCCTCTCAATACAAGGCTTAGGCTAGCAAGGTTGTTTGAAGCAAACACAAGTATGAACTAGTACAGCAAAGCTTACATAAGAACATATTGCAAGCATTATAAGACTATACATTGTCTTCCTCGTTGTTCAAACACTTTACTAGAAAATATCTAGACCTTAGAGAGACCAATCATGCAAACCAAATTTAAGCAAGCTCTATGTATTTCTTCACTAATAGGTACAAAGTATATGATGCAAGAGCTTAAACATGAGCACAACAATTGCCAAGTATCACATTATTCAAGACATCATACCAATTACTACATGTAGCATTTTCTGTTTCCAACCATATAACACTTAACGAAGCAGTTTCAACCTTCGCCATGAACATTAAAAGCTAAGAACACATGTGTTCATACGAACCAGCGGAGTGTGTCTCTCTCCCACACAAGCATTTATTCAAACAAAAACAAAAACATACAGACGCTCCAAGTAAAGCACATAAGATGTGGCCGAATAAAAATATAGTTTCAAGAGAAGGAACCTGATAATTTGTCGATGAAGAAGGGGATGCCTTGGGCATCCCCAAGCTTAGATGCTTGAGTCTTCTTAAAATATGCAGGGATGAACCACCTGGGCATCCCCAAGCTTAGAGCTTTCACTCTTCTTGATCATATTGTATCATCCTCCTCTCTTGACCCTTGAAAACTTCCTCCACACCAAACTCGAAACAAACTCATTAGAGGGTTAGTGCATAATCAACAATCCACATGTTCAGAGGTGACACATTCATTCTTAACATTTCTGGACATTGCACAAAGCTTCTGAAAGTTGATGGAACAAAGAAATCCATCCAACATAGCAAAAGAGGCAATGCGAAATAAAAGGCAGAATCTGTCAAAACAGAACAGTCCGTAAAGACGAATTTCTAAGAGGCACCAGACTTGCTCAAATGAAAATGCTCAAATTGAATGAAAGTTGCGTACATATCTGAGGATCACTCACATAAATTGGCAGAATTTTCTGAGTTACCTACAGAGAATTAAGCCCAGATTTGTGACAGACAGAAATCTGTTTCTGTGCAGTAATCCAAATCTAGTATGAACCTTACTATCAAAGACTTTACTTGGCACAACAATGCAATAAAGTAAGATAAGGAGAGGTTGCTACAGTAGTATCAACTTCCAAGACTCAAATATAAAACAAAATTACTGTAGTAAAATAAACACATGGGTTATCTCCCAAGAAGTTCTTTCTTTATAGCCATTAAGATGGGCTCAGCAGTTTTAATGATGCACTCGCAAGAAATAGTATTTGAAGCAAAAGAGAGCATCAAGAGGCAAATTCAAAACAAATTTAAGCCTAACATGCTTTCTATGAAAAGGAATCTTGTAAATAAACAAATTCAAGAAGCATAATGCAACAAGCATAGAAAAACTAGACAAGCTCAACTTCAAAAATTTCAGCACATAGAGAGGTGTTTTAGTAACATGAAAATTTCTACCACCATATTTTCCTCTCTCATAATAATGTCCAGTAGCATCATGAGAAAACTCAACAATATAACTATCACATAAAGCATTCTTATCATGAATCTCATGCATAAAATTATTACTCTCCACATAAGCATAATCAATTTTATTAGTTGTAGTGGGAGCAAATTCAACAAAGTAGCTATCATTATTATTATCATTATCAAATATAGGAGGCATATTGTAATCATAATCAAATTTATCCTCCATAACAGGTGGCACCAAAAGACCACTATCATCATAATCATCATAAATAGGAGGCAAAGTATCATCAAAGAAAATTTTCTCCTCAATGCTTGGGGGACTAAAAAGATCATGCTCATCAAAACCAGCTTCCCCAAGCTTAGAATTTTCCATATCATTAGCAACAATGATGTTCAAAGTATTCATACTAATATGTTTCATGGGTTTTTAAATTTTCGCATCAAACCATCCATGTCTTAACTCAGGAAAAAGAATAAAAAGCTCCATGTTGCCTTCCATTATGCCAAACTAGTGTAAAACAAGAAATTAAAAGATGCAATTGCAGGATCTAAAGGAAATAGCTTCGAGTACTTACAACGGCGCCGGAAAATAGCTTAGTAGCCGAGATCCGGAGTGTGAGTACCTTTACCTTTCCTCCCCGGCAACGGCGCCAAAAAAGTGCTTGATGTCTACGGGTGCTTCTATTCTTGTAGACAGTGTTGGGCCTCCAAGAGCAGAGGTTTGTAGAACAGCAGCAAGTTTCCCTTAAGTGGATCACCCAAGGTTTATCGAACTCAGGGAGGAAGAGGTCAAAGATATCCCTCTCATGCAACCCTGCAAGCACAAAGCAAGAAGTCTCTTGTGTCCCCAACACACCTAATACACTTGTCAGATGTATAGGTGCACTAGTTCGGCGAAGAGATAGTGAAATACAGGTGGTATGAATATATGAGCAGCAGTAACAGCGCCAGAAAATACTTGATGCTACAACTGGCGTGTGGTTGATGGTGGTAATATTGCAGGCAGTATAGATGCAGTAGAACAGTAAACAAGCAGCGATGGCAGTATTTGGAAACAAGGCCTAGGGATTATACTTTCACTAGTGGATACTCTCAACATTGATCACATAATAAAACCACTCTACACTCTGTTGTTGGATGATGAACACCACTAATTGTATAGGATTACACGAACCCTCAATGCCGGAGTTAACAAGCTTCACAATATTCGATATTCATGTTTAAATAACCTTAGAGTGCATGATAGATCAACACAACTAAACCAAGTACTAACATAGCATGCACACTGTCACCATCACACTATGAAGGAGGAATAGATCACATCAATACTATCATAGCAATAATTAACTTCATAATCTACAAGAGATTACAATCATAACATACGCCAAGTACTACACGATGCACACACTGTCACCTTTACACCGTGCAGGAGGAATAGACTACTTTAATAACATCACTATAGTAACACATAGATTAATAGTGATACAAAGCACATTGCAATCATAAAGGGATATAAATAAGTACTTCACTATGCTATTCATAACAGTAAATAAGTATTCTGTGAAATATAGCCTAAGAGACCTACACGGTGCACACACTGTCACCTTTACACACGTGGGACAAGGAGTCTCCGGAGATCACATAAGTAAAATTCACTTGACTAGCATAACGACATCTAGATTACAAGCATCATCATATGGATCTCAATCATGTAAGGCAGCTCATGAGATCATTGTATTGAAGTACATAGGAAGAGAGATTAACCACATAGCTACCGGTACAGCCCTTAGCCTCGATGGAGAACTATTCCCTCCTCATGGGAGACAGCAGTGTTGATGAAGATGGCGGTGGAGATGGCAGCGGTGTCGATGGAGAAGCCTTCCGGGGGCACTTCCCCGTCCCGGCGGCGTGCCGGAACAGAGACTCCTGTCCCCCAGATCTTGGCTTCGCGATGGCGGCGACTCTGGATGGTTTCTCGTACCGTGGCTCTCTGTATCGAAGATTTAGGTCAGGGACCTTTAAATAGGCGAAGAGGCGGAGTCGGAAGGTCGACGAGGCGACGACACAGTAGGGGGCGCGGCCCACCCCCTGGCCGCGCCGGCCTATCATCTGGGGCCCACATGGCCCTCCTCTGGTGGCTCTCGGGTGTTCTGGAAGCTTCGTGTGATTCTAAGATGCTGGGCGTTGATTTCGTCCAATTCCGAGAATATTTCCTTACTAGGATTTCTGAAACCAAAAACAGCAGAAAACAGGAACTGGCACTTTGGCATCTTGTCAATAGGTTAGTTCCGGAAAACGCATAAAATCATCATAAAGTGTGAACAAAACATGTAGGTATTGTCATAAAACAAGCATGGAACATAAGAAATTATCGATACGTTGGAGACGTATCACCCCGCCGCTGGTCTGCCTAGTGAGAACGAATCCAGGCCGAGCCCCTGGCATTTTCTTCCATTATTTCTGCTATCAATTCGTGATTCGATTTGCTGGTCTGTATGAATGAAGTTTAGTGGATGATTTGCTGCTAGATATTGCTTCCATATAGATGAAATCAGTGCAAGATTTTTTGGTGTGTGTTACAGTGTTAGTGCTTGCTTGCTTACCCCATAGAGACGAAATTAGTGCATTTTTTGTGTATGTGCTTGCTTGCTTACCCCATTGTGATTAGGTAGATTGTATTTCATATAGTAATTCTGTAGTTTCTTCTGTGTTATAGCTTGTGTCCCCCGTTTCCATGAAGAAGGCAATTTGGGATGCACACTACCTTCGTTTTTTTTGCGACATTTGTATGGAGGAAGTGAATGCAAACAGAAAGGGATTTCTAGCTCCTTACAAAAACAACACATACCATATTCCTGATTTCCGTCGAGAAGGGCCACCAACGAAGAAGGAAGAAATTTTCAATCATGCCCACTCATCGTTGCGAAATTGCATCGAGCGCATCTTTGGGATCTTGAAGAATAAGTGGCGCATTTTGAAATACATCCCTCATTTCGACTTGGTTACACAGAAGAAAATTATCATTGCTTGTTGTGTGCTTCACAATTTCATTAGAGACTCCAACTTGCGTGATAAACAGTTTGATCGATGTGATGCAGATGAGGATTACATGCCCAAGGCCCAGAGGCAAACAATTACCTTGCCTAGTGATCATGTGTCGGGTGAACTACACACAAGAGGCATGAACGGAACACGTGACGACATTGCCAACACGTTGTTCATTTCTAGACAACGGAGGAATTAGCTAGTATAATATAGTGGAAATGTATTTTGGACAAATATATTCCCAATGGTTATGTAATGATAATTGTATGGCGACTTGAATTTTAGATGCATATTCTATTTATTACACGTGAAGTAGCGACAGTACAACTTTTCATGAATGTAAGGGCGTTTCAGACAATTCAACAGTTTACAGCCAGACAGCTAGCTGGTTTGCCAAAGACTTCCACTCAGAAAAGCAGCTTCTCCTAGACAGCAGCTTTTCTGCACAGCACCCACAACCAGCCACAGCCAGCCACAACAAACAGGCCCCTAATTAGGTGTGGCAGACCGCGACCTCTCGCCGGGGGGGGGGGGGAAGGAGGTTTCAGTTTTTCTTTTAATTTGTTTTGAGTGTCTTCTTTGGGATGGTGAGGCGATGGTTACATTTTAAAGTCAGAATAAGATCATCTCCGCCCTATCCTTGCTCTGATGGTGCGTCTAGCGCCGGCGGAGGGCGCGTGGAGTTCTGTGTCCGGTGGATCTCCTCGGATCCGATCCGTTTTCGTGTTCGTTGGTGCAGGTCGATCTCTTCCGATCTACGGCTATCATCATTGGCGATGGTTGTTGCTTTAGTGCCCTAGTTCTTTGGGGCCTTAGCACAACGACTTCATGTCTATTTACTACAACAAGCTCTACTAGGATAAGCTTTGCTTGGCTCCGGTAATGGAGGGGCGAGAACGGCGGCGCGTCTTCGGCTCGCGTTAGTGTCTGTAGTCGGCACTAGGTGATCAATGATCTATTTATAATTTTTTTATTTTTTGATCTCTTTATACTGATGTTGATGATTATTAATTGATCGTTGGTATTAAAGAATTAGCTTGACTGAGAATTAGTCAGGCCCATAAAATTACCTGGGCGTACTAAAAAAAAGTCTGCCCTCCATCCATGGCGGTCGCGTAGGACAAGCGCGTTTAGACGCAGGAAAAGTCGTTGTCGATCCAGCAAGCAAAGTAAACATGCAATTCGCATGATGATATTGTGCTACCTACGCTGCCGTGATGAACGTACCTGGACAGTGCGAGTGCCCAGATTTCAGCGCCAAGGCCGTCCAGCTCAAACGTGACATGAGTGAATGGGCAGTAAATAACGAGAGTGGTACTACCAACAGTTTGCGCAACGGCGTTTGCTTCGGTACAACCCCTTCCCTAAACTCAAAATAAACTTAAATACAAGGACGGCTGAGATCGCTTGATACCCATTCGTTTAATACTAAATGGGTATACGTAGCCCTGTACAAAACCCGTATGATCCAACTAAATTATATGCCGCATACGTATGTATATAATTATGTATGTACGTGGATTATTGGTGGCGATTCGTCAGCGCGGTGGCGGTTGTGGCCGCCGGGCGGGAGGAGCAACAAGGTGATGATAGGCAGCCACGAGGCACTGTGAGGCGAAGCTGGATAACACGAGTCTCGGCAATGTCTCTTAGGTCCGTACCGGTATGGTTGGGGCGGCGTGCATGCTAGACGGCGGCGTGACGGTGCGACGAACTGCCGGATAGTCCGTCCCGGACAGTCTGGTGCAATTCGGCCGGACTGTCCGTCGCGTTGGGAACGAGACTAACCGGACTGTCTTGCGGTGCTTGCGTTGGACTGTCTTGCGGAAGCCGGACTGTCTTGTGGTGTTCACGCCGGACTGTCTTGCGGCGCCGGACTGTCTTGTGGTGCCCGCCGGACTATCTTGCGACGACTGTATGCCTATACGTGGGAATACTGAGTTCTGGATTTGGGCTTGGATATAGGCCTAAATAATATCGGTTCGGTTTTGTTGAGTTTGGGGAGGAGGTTGTACTGGAGCAAAGCCTCTTGCGCAACATTCTCCAGCTTAGTGAAGGAATTCAGGACCCCCTTTGCCGCTTGTTTTGTTTCTTGTTGCAAGGAATGAAGGATACATCGAGCTGTTTTTAGTTACGCTGGAGCAGGACCCCGAGTACGGATAGCTGGCTGGACCTGTGTGATGGGCACACGAAACGAACAGCGTCATGATGATACGACATCACCAACCAATCTTGGTGCCGCTGCCTTATCTGCGTATTTGGCTGCATCTATTTTTGGACCTCCAGGGTATTTGGGATATCTTCTCTGTTTCGTTTGATGATAGCTTGTCATGCCACTAGTTGTATGGAGTGGACAACTATTCTCTTTTTATTTAGTACATAACTTATTTTGGCTCATGTTTATGCAAATTACTTATGGTTGTACACATGAGGCTACTATGATAACCACTTGTATAAAAGTGGTGAGGTTACCTAAGAGGGCTGAATACCTATTATAATTACCAATATTCAGTTCATCAAAAGGGGTGGTAATAGGAAGCACCACCCTAACTAACAGATAACCTGATGGCGGATGGCGGATGCACCATGAGTAAAGCTACTATAACTGGTGATGCACCACAAGTTCATCAACAAAGGGATATTAGATCACCTCCCAAAATATGCATGATTAAAATTGTATAGCAACTATCTGCATGGCCACGTCCTAAGCGAGGCCATCCTTTTTCACTTGCTCTCATCGTATCATAGTCACCACCTTCAGTTGTGTTGTCAGCGAGCAGCGAGGTAGTCTATTGCCTTGATTAGCAAGCGTGGATCCAAGAGTTGGCCCCGACCAATATATTTAGGTGTGAAGATCGTCTTCGTCTGACATCTGAACATAATTCACTATGGGCTTGTTTACCAAGCTAGCATGCTTCTGGCAGGCTAAAGATTGAGAATACAGTGTGTTAGTGGGCTTGCGTGAAGAGGAAGACCTACTGGAGGCCTGGACTCATGATCTAGCCGGAGAGTTGAGTTCCGGAAGGCTCCGCCGGTGAATGTAACAGCGTTTTTTTGCCTGGAGTTTGCTGGATCGGTGGTATTCGGTCGTGTGCACCCATGTTTTTATTCCGACCGATTGGTTCTGGAGGGAGCGGCGCGAAACTCTTTTTCTGTGTTGACATCAAGTGACTATGGATCCATGATGAAAGTCGGAAGAAGGGAAGTTCATGAAGGCCGGAGGGGAGGACTAGCTAAGGGAGGTTCAAATCTTCGCGCTGTTGAGGGATTTGCTTGGTGTTCCGGGCTTCACAGCAGCGGTATGAAAGTGGGGCGACAACACAGGTGAAGTTCAGAGTCCTACCTTTCAGGGTGAAACCCAAGGTCTAGCCTTAACTGGTTGTGCATGGCAATGACCTTGTTGGAGGCATTGTTTTGAGAGCGGGGACTATCTTCAAGGTGAAAACCTAAGATCTTTTGATCGGGCGACGATGGTGTTAGCGCACTATTCCCTTCTTGGAGGCGTCCTTTTTGGAGAGTCTGTACTTCGGGTGTTGTCTTAGCGGTGGATGTATTGCTGTTGTTAGGCCCGAGATACTGTAGCGGGACTTTTGTTTCTTAGTTTTATTTTCCATTTTTGGTTGTGTGCATCCGTAGTGCCATTAGGGTGGTGCGTTGTTGCAGAGGCTGAGTGTAATTGGTATCGTTTTGATATTAATATATTCCCTTTATCGAAAAAGTACATATCAACATGTAGGTTATCAACATGTAAGTTGATGTGATGGAATCTGAACTTGTACAGATTTGTTTAAGAAATAAATCGAACTTGCGTTTAACTACACACACATCTCAGTTAAGAGCTCAGTTCTCAAGGAACAACAAAAGATTAGTTTTACCTTTTCCCCCTTGATATGTAGTACTCCCCACAGGAGACTACTACAGCGGTTCCCGTGCTCAACACTTCGTCCGCATCAAGCAGCTCATCCACGAACACAAGGCGCTCCTCAACCTTCCAAATAGACAAACATTACATGCACAAAATGGTGGAATTTCAGGACATATTTAACATACAAATAAGAAGAAATTTAAAAACATATAAACTAAAACTATTTTTTGGCCTTCTTGTTCGAAGGCCCTGCGTCGTCGTCGTCGTGGAAACTCCTCCGCCTCTTGCTTGTCACCTCGTCGTCGGAACTGGAGGACGACGCGCCCGTCGAGGACTTGAAACTGGAAGAAATGGCGTCTTCGTCGTCGTCATCGGTGAACGGACGACGACGCGCCACCCGCGCCAGCGCCCTGGACTTCTTCCTTGCCACCGCCTTGTCGTCCGCCGCCTCTTGCGCCTCCAATCGGGCGAACTTGCTGTCGGAGTCCTCCTCCTCCTCCTGGCCCTCCTTCTCGTCGTCCGCGTCGCTGGCAGCGCCGCCTCCGTCCTCCTCCTGGCCTTCGCTGCCATTGCCGCCTCCCTCCTCCTCGTCCTCACTCGGTGTGGAGGTAGGGTTGAAGGAGATATGCCCTAGAGGCAATAATAAAATGGTTATTATTTATATCTTTATGTTTATGATAAATATTTATATATCATGCTATAATTGTATTAACCAAAACATTAGTACATGTGTGATATGTAGACAACAAGAAGTCCCTAGTACGCCTCTTAAACTAGCTTGTTGATTAATGGATGATTAGTTTCATAATCATAAACATTGGATGTTATTAATAACAAGGTTATATCATTATATGAATGATGTAATGGACACACCCATTTAAGCGTAGCATAAGATCTTGTCATTAAGTTATTTGCTATAAGCTTTCGATACATAGTTACCTAGTCCTTATGACCATGAGATCATGTAAATCACTTATACCGCAAAGGTACTTTGATTACACCAAACACCACTGCGTAAATGGGTGGCTATAAAGGTGGGATTAAGTATCCGGAAAGTATGAGTTGAGGCATATGGATCAACAGTGGGATTTGTCCATCCCGATGACGGATAGATATACTCTGGGCCCTCTCGGTGGAATGTCGTCTAATGTCTTGCAAGCATATGAATGAGTTCATAAGAGACCACATACCACGGTACGAGTAAAGAGTACTTGTCAGGAAATGAGGTTGAACAAGGTATAGAGTGATACCGAAGATCAAACCTCGGACAAGTAAAATATCGCGTGACAAAGGGAATTGGTATTGTATGTGAATGGTTCATTCGATCACTAAAGTCATCGTTGAATATGTGGGAGCCATTATGGATCTCCAGATCCCGCTATTGGTTATTGGTCAGAGTGAGTACTCAACCATGTCCACATAGTTCACGAACCGTATGGTGACACACTTAAAGTTGGATGTTGAAATGGTAGTACTTGAATATGGAATGGAGTTCGAATATTTGTTCGGAGTCCCGGATGAGATCCCGGACATCACGAGGAGTTCCGGAATGGTCTGGAGAATAAGATTCATATATAGGATGTCATTTTATGTGAATTAAAATGTCGCGGAAGGTTCTATGGAAGGTTCTAGAAGGTTCTAGAAAAGTCCGGAAGAAACCACCAAGGAAGGTGGAGTCCACATGGGACTCCACCTCCATGGCCGGCCAACCCTAGTGGGGGAGGAGTCCCAAGTGGACTCCCCCTTAGGGGGCCGGCCACCCCCCCATATGGGAGGTGGAACTCCCACCTCTAGTGGGAGTCCTAGCTTGGCTAGGTTTCCCCTCCATATGGAAGTTTTTTTGGTTCGGGTCTTATTCGAAGACTTGGATACCAACACTTGGGGTTCCACCTATATAATGAGGGGCATAGGGGAGGGGGCCGGCCACACCAAAGCCACAAGTTGGCCGCACCCCCTTGAGGCCGGCCACCCCCTCCCAAACGCTAGCCGCCCCCCTCTCCTCCATATCTCCCGCGTAGCTTTAGCGAAGCTCCACCGGAGTTCTCCACCGCCACCGACACCATGCCGTCGTGCTGTCGGATTCAAGAGGAGCTACTACTTCCGCTGCCCGCTGGAATGGGAGGTGGACGTCGTCTTCATCAACAACCGAACGTGTGACCGAGTACGGAGGTGCTGCCCGTTCGTGGCGCCGGAACCGATCGTGATCAAGATCTTCTACGCGCTTTTGCAAGCGGCAAGTGAACGTCTACCGCAGCAACAAGAGCCTCCTCTTGTAGGCTTTGGAATCTCTTCAAGGGTGAGACTCGATACCCCCTCGTTGCTACCGTCTTCTAGATTGCATCTTGGCTTGGATTGCGTGTTCGCGGTAGGAAAATTTTTGTTTTCTATGCAACGTTATCCTACAGTGGTATCAGAGCCGTGTCTATGCATAGATGGTTGCACGAGTAGAACACAATGGTTTTGTGGGCGTTGATGCTCTTGTTATCTTTAGTTTGAGTACTTTGCATCTTTGTGGCATAGTGGGATGAAGCGGCTCGGACTAACTTTACATGACCGCGTTCATGAGACTTGTTCCTCGTTCGACATGCAACTTGTATTGCATAAGAGGCTTTGCGGGTGTCTGTCTCTCCTACTGATGAGGTCTAAGACCCCGTGTGTGGCCCGATCTCGCGGATTGACTTCGAAACCAAGGGGAGAGATGGGAGAACGCGAGGAACACGAAGAACACGACGAACACGAGGAACTCCGAGACTCACGCACGCACACCACCCGATGCTTACCTCCGTGGCTCGATGGACCACGCCAATAGAATCTCCGAGGAAGAGGCCGTGGCAGAATTCCCGGAGAGAGATTGGGGTTGGAGAGGAAGAGCTTGGTGAGGGAGAGAGAGTAACTTGTACTAGAATCTCACTCAACAAGATCAAAGTCAACAACCAAGGTGCCTTGATTACAGAGGGATGATACCCAAGGGAGACTAAGCTCAAAGGTAGGTTTGAGTTCAAAACAAGTCTAAAGAGCTAATGAGGGGTCCCAGCTACTTATATAGGCACACATGGCCAGCAAGGGCGAACAGGTATGCGAAAGGATAAGTTAAGGCAGTTTGGTGGGGGCATTCCCGTCAGATCCGGTTTGGGTCCGGTCTGACCGGGCCTTTGACCGGGCTGTCCGGTCATGGGTCCGGTCTGACCGGGCCTGTGACCGGGCAGTCCGGTCATGGGTCCGGTCGACCGGGCGCAAACCGGGAATCTGCGAAGAATCCGGTCCTGGGTCCGGTCGTCGTCCGGTACGAGGGGGCTGGTCCGGTTTGCGCCCGGTTGACCGGGCCTGTGACCGGGGCGTCCGGTTGTGGGTCCGGTCTGACCGGGCCTGTGACCGGCCAGCCTCCGTCTCTTCCTTGGAGCGCTTCGAGCGACGTCGGCTTCGGCTTCAAGATCATCTCCATGTCCAGTGGCTTCCCTTCCTCTCTTGACCTTGGCGTCTCCTCCTCTCCGGGGTCTTGGTGCGCCTTGTACCTAATGACACATAGTACGTCGGCATGAGGTAGCAATCCATCCAAAGGGGTACCAAGATCAAGGGTGGTGAGGAGCGAGTTCACCTCATCATGTAGAGCCTTGACTCGGGCTCGTGTCATCGGTCCACTTGGGGGACTTGTTGGTCTTGGTGTGGAGGTGACCGAAGGCCACCCCGCATCATCTCCCCCCCTTGGGAAAGAGTCGTCCTCGACTCTTGTTCCTCCTCATCTTCATGATATGGCGACAAGTCCGCAACGTTGAATGTGTTGCTCACCAAGTACTTGGAGGTGGGGATGTCGATGACGTAAGCGTTGTTGTTGATGCGTTTGAGGACCTTGAAGGGACCATCTCCTCTTGGCTTGAGCTTCGAGTTGCGTTCATGAGGGAATCTTTCCTTCCGGAGGTGGATCCAAACGAGGTTGCCTTCTTGAAATATGCGTTCCTTCTTCTTGGCGTTGAGGCGGGTAGCTTGACGAAGGACATGTTCTTGAATGGTAGCTCTTGTTTCTTCATGTAGCTTCTTCACGGCGGCGGTGCGCTTGTCGAAATCCATGTTGATCCGCTCATGAAGGGGGAGCGGGAGTATGTCGAGTGCCGTGAGCGGCTCAAACCCGTAGACGACCATGAAGGGACTCCTTGATGTAGTCGAGTGCTTGGCGCGGTTGTAGGCGAACTCCGCGTGTGGAAGGCATTCTTCCCATGACTTCAAGTTCTTCTTCACGAGGATGCGTAGGAGGGTGGAGAGGCTTCGATTGACCACTTCCGTTTGGCCGTCCGTTTGCGGGTGCGAGGATGATGAGAATAATAGCTTCACTCCAAACTTTGCCATGAGCGACTTCCAAAGATAACTCATGAACTTGACGTCTCGATCCGACACAATGCTTTGCGGTACTCCATGTAGGCGAACAATTTCCCTGAAAAACAATGAAGCAATGTGTGAAGCATCGTCGCTCTTATGGCAAGGTATGAAATGAGCCATCTTAGAGAATCTATCCACTACCACGAATATAGAATCATGACCATGCTTAGTGCGAGGCAATCCTAGAACAAAATCCATACTAATATCGGTCCATGGTGCATGTGGAATAGGCAATGGAGTGTAAAGGCCATAAGTTTTGGATGTAGACTTAGCTTGTAAGCATGTGGTGCACCGGCGGCAAAGGCGTTCGATGTCGCGGTACATTCTCGGCCAATAGTAGTGGGTTGAGAGCATGGCATATGTCTTCTCTCGACCAAAGTGTCCCATAAGACCTCCTCCATGTGACTCTTGCAAAAGCAATTTTCGAAGCGAAGACTCGGGAATGCAAATCTTGTTAGCTTTAAACAAGTAGCCATCATGCAAATAGAAATCATCCACTCCTCGTTCAACGGAGCACTTCTCAAATATGGGAGCAAAGAAAGAATCGGAAGGATAGAGTTCTTTGATCTCTTCAAGTCCCAAAACATGAAAATCCAAACGAGTTAGCAAAAGGGTGTTTTTGCGGGAAAGAGCATCCGCCACAACATTGTCCTTGCCCTTCTTGTATTTGATCACATATGGGAAGGACTCAATGAACTCGACCCATTTTGCATGTCGTTTGTTCAAGTTGTGTTGGCTTTTCAAATATTTCAAGGACTCATGGTCGGAATGAATGATAAACTCTTTTGGCCAAAGATAGTGTTGCCAAACTTCAAGAACACGAACCAAAGCGTAGAGCTCCTTGTCATATATAGGATAGTTGAGGCGTGCGCCATCTAACTTCTCACTATAGTATGCCACGGGTTTGCCCTCTTGCATAAGAACACCACCAATACCAAGCCCACTTGCATCACACTCAATCTCAAAAGTTTTGGCAAAATTTGGAAGAACAAGAAGAGGAGCTTCGGTAAGGCGTTTCTTCAACTCATCAAAAGCATTTTGTTGGGCCTTGCCCCAAACAAACGGAACATTCTTCTTGGTAAGCTCATTCAAAGGGCAAGCAATGGTGCTAAAATCTTTCAAAAAGCGGCGGTAAAACCCGGCAAGTCCATGGAAGCTTCGGACTTGACCAACATTTGTAGGGGTAGGCCAATTATGGATGGCCTCCACCTTGGAAGAATCAACTTCAATCCCATTAGCGGAAACCACAAAGCCAAGGAAAACCAATTTGTTTTGAGCAAATGTGCATTTAGGGAGGTTAGCATAAAGCTTTTCATGTCGCAAGATGCACAAGACCTCTCTCACATGTTGCACATGGTCCTCGAGGTTTTTGCTATAAATAAGAATATCATCGAAGTAGACAACCACGCTCTTGCCAATGAGAGGACGCAAGATGTGATTCATGAGGCGCATGAAAGTAGATGGAGCATTGGAAAGACCGAAAGGCATAACGAGCCATTCATAGAGACCGAGTTTGGTCTTGAATGCCGTTTTCCATTCATCACCAATGGCCATGCGGATTTGATGGTAACCACTACGCAAATCGACTTTAGAGAAAATCGTGGCACCACTAAGTTCATCAAGCATGTCATCTAAACGCGGAATGGGATGGCGGTAACGGACGGTAATGGCATTGATGGGGCGACAATCCATACACATCCGTTGCGTCTCATCCGGTTTAGGCACAAGAATCACGGGAACCGCACAAGGGCTAAGGCTTTCGCGGACGTACCCTTTGGCGAGGAGATCTTGAATTTGGCGTTGGATCTCCTTGGTCTCTTCGGGGTTGGTGCGGTAGGCGGCACGGTTTGGAAGCGGAGCGCCGGGAATGAGGTCGATGCGGTGTTCTATGCCTCGAAGTGGTGGTAGTCCATGAGGGAGCTCGTCGGGGAAGACGTCTTGAAATTCCTACAAAAGAGACAACAAAGACGGAGGAATGTTGGTTAAGTCGTTAGTCGCCGACGAGGGTCCCTTGCATATGAGCACATAGTGCAATATGGTGGATGGGTTCTCTTGGAGCTCTCTCCACTCACTCTTGGTGGCTAGAAGGACACTCTTGGACTCACTCATGTATGGCTTGTGGCGCTCACTCTCTTTGTGGTGGGTCGCTCCCTCTCCTCTCATCTCACTATGGTGGGTGCGGAGTTGTGCCCTCGCTAAAGCCTTCGCATTATCCGCGATGATTTGGCTAGGAGTCATCGGGAGCAACTCGAACTTCTTGTCGTTGACCTTGAAGGTGTATGTGTTGGAGAGTCCATCATGTATAGCCTTCTTGTCATATTGCCAAGGGCGGCCAAGCAACATGTGGCACACCGTCATGGGTACCACGTCACACTCGATAGTGTCCTCATAAGGTCCAATCTTGAAAGTGACGGTGACGGTATGTTGTATCTTGACGTTGCCCTTGTCACTCAACCATTGGATATGGTAAGGGTGAGGATGCTTGCGGAGAGTGAGGTTGAGCTTCTCACACAACTCGGTGCTTGCAAGGTTATGGCAACTTCCACCATCTATGATGACCTTGATCGACTTGCCACCAATTCCGGCACGGGTTTGGAAGATGTTGCACCGTTGTTCTTCCATAGCATGAGGTTGTGTGGTTAGCACCCTTGTGACCACAAGTGAGGGACTTGGGTCATGCTCACATAAGAGAGGATCTTCTCCACCTTCTTGCTCATAAGCTTCTTCACTTTCCACGGCGGCTTGCACAAGGGCTTCATATTCATCCTCATCAAGCGTCTCGATGTCACCATTCTCCATAGTGATCATAACCTTGGTGTTCTTGCACTCAAACGATTTGTGACCTTGGGTGCCACACTTGAAGCAAGTGACACTAGAGGGTCCCGTGGATGCCTTGGAGGAGGCGGTGGAGGAGACCGTTTGCTTCATGCGACTTTGGATCGTCGGTTTCTTGGATGGTGTAGAGGACACGTCGGCCTTGGCACTTGTAGCATGAGGAGTTGATGTAGTAGGAGGAGTCGATGTAGCGAGCTTGGAGGAGAAATAGGTCTTGGCCTTGGAGTACTTGATGTCCTCAATCACTTGGCGCTCGGCCTTCGATGCTTGGTGGACCAACTCAACCATGTTGGAGTAGGGTTGGAACTCGACGATCCTCTTGATGGGGTAAGTGAGGCCATTGAAGAAGCGAGCAATGGTTTGTTCCTCGGACTCTTGGATGTTGGCTCGCATCATAGTGAGCTCCATTTCCTTGTAGAACTCCTCAACGGTCTTGGTGCCTTGCTTCAACTTTTGGAGCTTGTTGAAGAGGTCGGTCATGTAGTGCGTGGGGACAAAGCGAGCATGCATCTCTTTCTTCATGTCTTCCCAAGTGTCAATAGGAGGTTCACCCTTCTCTTCTCGAATAGTGAGGACTTGCTCCCACCAAGTGTTGGCGTAGTCCTCGAACTCAAGAGACGCCATAGCCACCTTCTTGGCACCGGAGTAGTTGTGGATGCGGAATATCTTGTCAACCTTGAGTGCCCATGAGAGGTAGGCCTCGGCATCTTCTTCTCCCTTGAACTTTGGCATGGTGAACTTGAGTCTTCCGAACATGTTCTCTTCGTCCTCCAAGGTTCTTCTACGAGGAGGGGCGCCGTCATCTCTTGCGGCTAGAGGAGGAATAGGAGGTCTTCTACGGCCAACCATAGCATTGGGTTGGCGTTGGAGGTGCACACTTGCTTCACTTGGTTCACGGTGAGGATGTGGTTGAAGATCTTGTCGTGGTTGTTGACGATGTTCAAGGTTGGGTCTCTCATCTTGATCATGGTGTGGCTCTCCTCGTCCACGTTGGTCATGGCGAGGGTGGCGACGGAGATCTCGCCGAGGTTGATCTTGAGGACCTTGGTCTTGGGGATGGCCATCACGCCCATGGTGGGCATGGCGATCCGCTTGGTGACGATCTTGTTGAAGGACTTGGTCTTGTGGAGGACGCTCATGTGGGCGAGCATGGCGATGTATTTCTCCACGCCTAGAGTTGGAGCGGGAGTCTTCATGACGAGCTTGTGGGCGATGAGGTCGATGATGGTCTTCATGCCTTGAAGAGGAGCTTGAGGACGAAAGGCCACCATGAGAATAGTAATCTTGTGGCGAGCTTGAGGACGATGAAGTAGAGCGGTGTCGACGATGACGACCCAAGTTGGTGATGGCGCGCTCGAGGCTATCCATGCGCCGCTCCATGTTGGCATCATTGGCCGCCATTTGGCCATTCAAGTTGTCCGTAGCTTCACAAAGAAGAGCCAAGTCTTGGTTCACGGCGGAGAAGTTGTGAGCCACCTCATCGTATTGCTCATCGATGCGTGTCTCGAAGAGGGTGAGTTGCTCCTTGAACTCTTGTCGTTGCGTCCATAGGTTGTGTTGAGTAGCCAACCTCTCGGTGTTGCGGAGGATCTCTTCATCCCTATTGGTATCTCCGTTCCTATCCATGATGGAAAGACAAGAACTATGTTGTGTATGTTAGTGGAAGGAGACTACCTCGCACTCTTACCAAGGTAAGATAGTATTGAGGCAATCCACCAAGCCGAAAGCAAGATCAAGTGTATCGGGAACACACGCAAGACCACACGCAAAAGCTAGCAAATATGGTGTTAGGCGAGTGTTGTGGAAATCCAAAAGACAAATCCAAGATCGAGTATGTTGTTAAAAGTGGGTAAGGTCCAAAAATCCAAATGTCAATGTGAAGATCACTATAAACACGGAAAAAGTTGTGGAACACACACACGAGATAAGCGGGGTTAGTGCAACCAAAAGTGAGCGGAAAAGTGTATGTATAAGTGCTCGTTGTCACACTAACACAAGGAGAGCCAAAGCTTCGGTTGCAAAGGAAGAGACAACAAGATTCACACGCGGCCTCTCTTCTCGTATCTCTCTTTGCTTAAAAGCTTTTTCTCTTTTGTATATGGTGGCACTTGCACTCGTTTGTATCTTTGGTGGCACTTGGACACTTTGTATGTATGGGCGTATGGATGTATGGATGTATGGATGTATGGTGCTACTCGCACTCTTTTTGTGTTTTTGGGGCTTTTTCACGCACTATGTTAGCGTTAGCCTCGCTTTTGCTATCTTGCCACACGAGTGTTTGCTTGGATGCCTTACTCAACGCGACACACACACCTCACAATGCGGGGCCACGTGCAATGTCTCGCAACACTAGACAAGCAATGCTCAATGGGATAGATCGCAAAAGGAAGAGGGGTTACAAGGGGAAAGTTGCAAGTTATACCTGCGATGATGGTGGTGGTGGTGGTGGTGGTGGAGATCGCCGGAAAACGAGGTCGAAGGGGGGCGCGAAGGTGCGCCCGGTCTGGGGCCCGGTTGGACCGGATCCTGGACCGGCCTGTCCGGTTGCCGCCCGGTCGACCGGGTTCTGTGCTGGCTCGTCCGGTCTGTGGCCCGGTTGACCGGGTTCGAAACCGGGTTTTACGATTTGGAGCTTTCTCTCTCCTGTTCTTCCCCAAACCAAAACCAAATCGACCAAAACGAAGGGAAACAATGGAATCGGAGGCTCAAAGTTGGGGAAATAGTAGATCAAGCACCACAACACCAGATCCACGGACCAAAACCACTCAAAACGCAACCAAATCACAGATCGGTCAAGAGGCAATTTGGGGCTATTTTTTTTTTGGGGATTTTTTGGGAAAATTTTCTAGGAACGAAATTGAGTGGGTGGAAGGTCAAATCCGCGGTAACCAAGAGCTGCTGATACCATATGATGAGGTCTAAGACCCCGTGTGTGGCCCGATCTCGCGGATTGACTTCGAAACCAAGGGGAGAGATGGGAGAACGCGAGGAACACGAAGAACACGACGAACACGAGGAACTCCGAGACTCACGCACGCACACCACCCGATGCTTACCTCCGTGGCTCGATGGACCACGCCAATAGAATCTCCGAGGAAGAGGCCGTGGCAGAATTCCCGGAGAGAGATTGGGGTTGGAGAGGAAGAGCTTGGTGAGGGAGAGAGAGTAACTTGTACTAGAATCTCACTCAACAAGATCAAAGTCAACAACCAAGGTGCCTTGATTACAGAGGGATGATACCCAAGGGAGACTAAGCTCAAAGGTAGGTTTGAGTTCAAAACAAGTCTAAAGAGCTAATGAGGGGTCCCAGCTACTTATATAGGCACACATGGCCAGCAAGGGCGAACAGGTATGCGAAAGGATAAGTTAAGGCAGTTTGGTGGGGGCATTCCCGTCAGATCCGGTTTGGGTCCGGTCTGACCGGGCCTTTGACCGGGCTGTCCGGTCATGGGTCCGGTCTGACCGGGCCTGTGACCGGGCAGTCCGGTCATGGGTCCGGTCGACCGGGCGCAAACCGGGAATCTGCGAAGAATCCGGTCCTGGGTCCGGTCGTCGTCCGGTACGAGGGGGCTGGTCCGGTTTGCGCCCGGTTGACCGGGCCTGTGACCGGGGCGTCCGGTTGTGGGTCCGGTCTGACCGGGCCTGTGACCGGCCAGCCTCCGTCTCTTCCTTGGAGCGCTTCGAGCGACGTCGGCTTCGGCTTCAAGATCATCTCCATGTCCAGTGGCTTCCCTTCCTCTCTTGACCTTGGCGTCTCCTCCTCTCCGGGGTCTTGGTGCGCCTTGTACCTAATGACACATAGTACGTCGGCATGAGGTAGCAATCCATCCAAAGGGGTACCAAGATCAAGGGTGGTGAGGAGCGAGTTCACCTCATCATGTAGAGCCTTGACTCGGGCTCGTGTCATCGGTCCACTTGGGGGACTTGTTGGTCTTGGTGTGGAGGTGACCGAAGGCCACCCCGCATCACCTACTATATTGAAGATTCAATTTACTCTTCTATTGAAAACATTAGTATCAACGTTGTGGTTCATGTTCGTAGGTAGATTAGATCTCTCTCGAAAACCCTAAACCACGTAAAATATGCAAACCAAATTAGAGACGTCTAACTTGTTTTTGCAGGGTTTGGTGATGTGATATGGCCATAATGTGATGATGAATATGTATGAGATGATCATTATTGTATTGTGGCAACCGGCAGGAGCCTTATGGTTGTCTTTAAATTTCATGTTGAGTAGTATTTCAAAGTAGTTGTAATAGTTGCTACATGGAGGACAATCATGAAGACGGCGCCATTGACCTTGACGCTACGCCGACGATGATGGAGATCATGCCCGAAGATGATGGAGATCATGTCCGTGCTTTGGAGATGAAGATCAAAGGCGCAAAGACATAAAGGGCCATATCATATCACATATGAACTGCATGTGATGTTAATCCTTTTATGCATCTTATTTTGCTTAGATCGCGACGGTAGCATTATAAGATGATCCCTCACTAAAATCTCAAGATAATAAAGTGTTCATCCTTAGTAGCACCGTTGCCAAGACTTGTCGTTTCGAAGCATCTCGTGATGATCGGGTGTGATAGAATCAACAAGTGCATACAACGGGTGCAAGACAGTTTTGCACATGCGGATACTAAGGTGGCCTTGACGAGCCTAGCATGTACAGACATGGTCTCGGAACACGTGATACCGAAAGGTAGAGCATGAATCATATGGTTGATATGATGAACACTTTGAGTGTTCGCCATTGAAATCTCACCTTGTCTCGTGATGATCGGACATAGGTGCGGTGGATTTGGTTCGTGTGATCACTAAGACAATGCGAGGGATATTGTTTTGAGTGGGAGTTCACCTAGATTTTTAATTATGTTGAATTAAAATTTGAACTCAATTTGTCATAAACTTAGTCTAAACTTTTGCAAATATATGTTGTAGAGATGGCGTCCCCAATCAATTTTAATCAGTTCCTAGAGAAAGAGAAACTTAAGAGCAACGGTAGCAACTTCACCGACTGGTTCCGTCATGTGAGGATCTTCCTCTCTGGCGGAAATCTGCAATATGTGCTTGATGCACCGCTAGGTGACCCTCCTGCAGAAACTGAAACCGATGAAGTAAAAGCTGTTTACGAGACTCGGAAAATTTGGTACTCTCAAGTTCAGTGTGCCATCCTGTGCAGTCTGGAATCCGATCTTCAAAAATGTTTTGAGCACCACGATCCTCATGAGTTGATGAAAGAGCTGAATGATGGAAGAAGGCAGCTCCGTTAGTGAGCACATGCTCGCCATGACCGGGCATGCGAAGAAACTCAGTGACTTGGGAATAGTGATTCCTAACAGACTGGGGATTAATCGTGTCCTTCAATCACTGCCACCAAGTTACAAGAACTTTGTGATGAACTACAATATGCAGAACATGAACAAGGAGTTACCTGAACTCTTTGGCATGCTAAAAGCTGCTGAGATTGAGATCAAGAAAGAGCACCAAGTGTTGATGGTCAACAAGACCACCGCTTTCAAGAAACAGGCAAGTCTAAGGGAAAATTCAAGAAGGGTGGCAAGAAAGCTGCCACGCCTCCTATGAAACCTAAGAACGGCCCTAAGCCCGATGCTGAAGTGCTATTATCGCAAGGAGAAGGGACACCGGAAGCGTAATTGCTCCTAGTATCTGGCTGCTCTGATTAGCGGCCTTGTCAAGAAGAAGAAAGAAGGTATATCTGATATACATGTTATAGATGTTTATCTCACTGGTTCTCGTTCTAGTACCTGGGTATTTGATACTGGTTCGGTTGCTCATATCTGTAACTCGAAACAGGAACTAAAGAATAAACGAAGACTACTGAAAGATGAAGTGACAATGCGCGTTGGAAATGGATCCAAAGTCGATGTGATCGCTGTCGGCACACTTCCTCTACATCTACCTTCGGGATTAGTTTTAAGCCTAAATAATTGATATTTTGTACCCGCGTTGGGCATGAACATTATATCTGGATCTTGTTTAATGCAAGACGGTTATTCATTCAAGTCTGAGAATAATGGTTGTTCTATTTTTATGAATAATATCTTTTATGGTCGAGCACCACAAAAGAATGGCTTATTTCTGTTAGATCTCGATAGTAGTGATACGCATATACATAACATTGATGCTAAGCGAATTAAATTGAATGATAATTCTACTTATATGTGGCACCTTGCTGCCTTGGTCATATTGGAGTGAAACGCATGAAGAAACTCCATATTGATGGATTACTTGAATCACTTGACTTTGAGTCACTTGATAGATGCGAAGCATGTCTAATGGGAAAAATGACAAAGACTCCATTTTCTGGTATGATGGAGCGAGCTACTGACTTATTGGAAATCATACATACCGATGTGTGTGGATCAATAAGCGTAGCATCGCGTGGTGGTTATCGTTATGTTCTAACCTTCACAGATGATCTGAGTAGATATGGGTATATCTATTTCATGAAACATAAATCCGAAACTTTTGAGAAGTTTAAGGAATTCCAAAGTGAAGTAGAAAATCAACGTAACAAGAAGATCAAATTTCTACGATCTGATCGTGGAGGTGAATATCTGAGTTATGAGTTTGGCATGCATTTAAAGAAATGCGGAATACTTTCACAATTGACACCGCCGGGAACACCTCAACGAAACGGTGTGTCCGAACGTCGTAATCGAACTCTCTTAGATATGGTTCGTTCTATGATGTCTCTTACTGATTTGCCGTTATCATTTTGGAGTTATGCATTAGAGACAGCCGCATTCACTTTAAATAGAGCACCATCAAAATCCGCAGAAACGACACCGTATGAATTATGGTTTAATAAGAAACCTAAGTCAGTTGCTCTGAAAGTTTGGGGTTGCGAAGCCTATGTAAAGAAGTTACAACCGGACAAGCTAGAACCCAAAGCGGAGAAATGCGTCTTCATAGGATACCCTAAGGAAACTATAGGGTATACTTTCTATCACAAATCCGAAGGCAAAATCTTTGTTGCTAAGAACGGAACCTTTCTTGAGAAAGAATTTCTCACTAAAAAAGTGACTGGAAGAAAAGTAGAACTCGATGAGATTGATGAATCTATACTCGTTGATCAGAGTAGCGCAGTACCGGAAGTTGTACCAGTACCGCCTACAACGGCAACAGAGGAAGCTAATGATAATGATCATGAAACTTCGAACGAGGAAACTACTGAACCTCGCAGATCGACAAGGGAACGTACCACTCCTGATTGGTATGATCCTTGTCTAAATGTCATGATTGTGGATAACAATGATGAGGACCCTGCGACGTATGAAGAAGCGATGATGAGCCCAGATTCCAACAAATGGCAAGAAGCCATGAAATCCGAAATGGGATCCATGTATGATAACAAAGTATGGACTTTGGTAGACTTACCTGATAGCCGAAAGGCTGTCGAGAATAAATGGATCTTCAAGAGAAAAACAGATGCAGATGGTAATATTACTGTCTATAAAGCTCGACTTGTCGCAAAGGGTTTCCGACAAATTCAAGGAGTTGACTACGATGAGACTTTCTCACCTGTAGCGAAGCTAAAATCTGTGAGGATTTTGTTAGCAATAGCTGCATTTTTCGATTATGAGATTTGGCAGATGTATGTCAAAACGGCGTTCCTTAATGGAGACATTGAGGAAGAGTTGTATATGGTACAACCCAAAGGTTTTGTCGATCCTAAAAATGCTGACAAAGTATGCAAACTTCAGCGTTCAATCTATGGACTGAAGCAAGCATCAAGAAGTTGGAACCGACGCTTTGATAAGGTGATCAAAGACTTCGATTTTATACAGTGTCATGGAGAGGCCTGTATTTACAAGAAAGTGAGTGGGAGCTCTGTAGCATTCCTGATATTATATGTAGATGACATATTATTGATCAGGAATGATATAGAACTATTAAGCAGTGTTAAAGGTTATTTGAATAATAGTTTTTCAATGAAAGACCTTGGTGAAGCATCGTATATATTAGGCATCAAGATTTATAGAGATAGATCAAGACGCCTAATAGGGCTATCACAGAGTACATATCTGGACAAGATTCTAAAGAAGTTTAGAATGGACGAAAGTAAGAAAGGGTTCTTACCTATGTTACCAGGCAAAGTCTTGAGTAAGACTCAAGGACCGGCTACGGCAGAAGAAAGGGAAAGGATGAGTAAAATCCCCTATGCCTCGGCAGTAGGATCTATCATGTATGCCATGCTATGTACTAGACCGGATATAGCACATGCTGTTAGTTTGACTAGCAGATATCAAAGTGATCCAGAATGGAACACTGGACAGCGGTCAAGAATATCCTGAAGTACTTGAAAAGAACTAAGGATATGTTTCTTTGTTATGGAGGTGACCAAGAGCTCGTTGTAAGTGGTTACACCGATGCAAGTTGGAACACCGATCCCGATGACTCTAAGTCACAATCTGGGTACGTGTTTATATTGAATGGTGCTGCGAAGCTGGGCAAGCTCGAAGCGGTGCACGGTGGTGAAGTCTTCAACGGAATCAGAGTACATAGCGGCTCGGAGGCTTCATCGAAGCGGTATGGAGGAAGAGTTTAATTGTAGAGCTCGGAGTGGTTACTCGTGCATTGTACCCATTAATAAGTTTCCGTGATAACATGGGTGCCATCGCCAATGCACAAGAGCCAAGGTCACACAAGAGGCTGAAGCATATCAAGCTGCGTTACCACTCGATTCGCGAGTACATCGAAGATGGAGAAGTAAAGATTTGCAAAGTACACACTGATCTGAATGTAGCAGATACGTTGACTAAAGCTCTCCCTAGGGCAAAGCATGACCAACACCAGAATGCCATGGGTGTTAGGTATATTACAATGTAATCTAGATTATTGACTCTAGTGCAAGTGGGAGATCAAGGAGATATGCCCTAGAGGCAATAATAAAATGGTTATTATTTATATCTTTATGTTTATGATAAATGTTTATATATCATGCTATAATTGTATTAACCTAAACATTAGTACATGTGTGATATGTAGACAACAAGAAGTCCCTAGTATGCCTCTTAAACTAGCTTGTTGATTAATGGATGATTAGTTTCATAATCATGAACATTGGATGTTATTAATAACAAGGTTATATCATTATATGAATGATGTAATGGACACACCCATTTAAGCGTAGCATAAGATCTCGTCATTAAGTTATTTGCTATAAGCTTTCGATACATAGTTACCTAGTCCTTATGACCATGAGATCATGTAAATCACTTATACCGGAAAGGTACTTTGATTACACCAAACACCACTACGTAAATGGGTGGCTATAAAGGTGGGATTAAGTATCCGGAAAGTATGAGTTGAGGCATATGGATCAACAGTGGGATTTGTCCATCCCGATGACGGATAGATATACTCTGGGCCCTCTCGGTGGAATGTCGTCTAATGTCTTGCAAGCATATGAATGAGTTCATAAGAGACCACATACCACGGTACGAGTAAAGAGTACTTGTCAGGAGACGAGGTTGAACAAGGTATAGAGTGATACCGAAGATCAAACCTCGGACAAGTAAAATATCGCGTGACAAAGGGAATTGGTATTGTATGTGAATGGTTCATTCGATCACTAAAGTCATCGTTGAATATGTGGGAGCCATTATGGATCTCCAGATCCCGCTATTGGTTATTGGTCAGAGTGAGTACTCAACCATGTCCACATAGTTCACGAACCGTAGGGTGACACACTTAAAGTTGGATGTTGAAATGGTAGTACTTGAATATGGAATGGAGTTCGAATATTTGTTCGGAGTCCCGGATGAGATCCCGGACATCACGAGGAGTTCCGGAATGGTCCGGAGAATAAGATTCATATATAGGATGTCATTTTATGTGAATTAAAATGTCGCGGAAGGTTCTATGGAAGGTTCTAGAAGGTTCTAGAAAAGTTCGGAAGAAACCACCAAGGAAGGTGGAGTCCACATGGGACTCCACCTCCATGGCCGGCCAACCCTAGTGGGGGAGGAGTCCCAAGTGGACTCCCCCTTAGGGGGCCGGCCACCCACCCATATGGGAGGTGGAACTCCCACCTCTAGTGGGAGTCCTAGCTTGGCTAGGTTTCCCCTCCATATGGAAGTTTTTTTGGTTCGGGTCTTATTCGAAGACTTGGATACCAACACTTGGGGTTCCACCTATATAATGAGGGGCATAGGGGAGGGGGCCGGCCACACCAAAGCCACAAGTTGGCCGCACCCCCTTGAGGCCGGCCACCCCCTCCCAAACCCTAGCCGCCCCCCTCTCCTCCATATCTCCCGCGTAGCTTTAGCGAAGCTCCGCCGGAGTTCTCCACCGCCACCGACACCACGCCGTCGTGCTGTCGGATTCAAGAGGAGCTACTACTTCCGCTGCCCGCTGGAACGGGAGGTGGACGTCGTCTTCATCAACAACCGAACGTGTGACCGAGTACGGAGGTGCTGCCCGTTCGTGGCGCCGGAACCAATCGTGATCAAGATCTTCTACGCGCTTTTGCAAGCGGCAAGTGAACGTCTACCGCAGCAACAAGAGCCTCCTCTTGTAGGCTTTGGAATCTCTTCAAGGGTGAGACTCGATACCCCCTCGTTGCTACCGTCTTCTAGATTGCATCTTGGCTTGGATTGCGTGTTCGCGGTAGGAAAATTTTTGTTTTCTATGCAACGTTATCCTACAAGGGTAGTTGGGCGTGGAGCCCGGATCGCTTGGCGTCGCCGGCGATTCCCACCAATGCAGGAATCCGGGCGACTTGCCCTCGCTCTCCGAGTCGGACGGCAGCGTGTAGTCGCTCATGACGTGCCGGTGTTGAAGAAGAAAAGAGGATGAAGAAGGAGGCGGTTGAACTTGAATTACCGTAGACGCGGGGGTTATAATGTGCGCGGATTAACGGCGGCGCGTAAAACGAAGAGGCCGGCGGTTGCTCTTCCGCGGCGGTTTGGCGCTCCATTGCGGCGGTTGGTCGCCGACGGTTGTGAATTCGAGGCCGATCGAACCTAGGTCGCTGCCATGAGGGCCCGTGGGGACGCGAGCGGACGCTCGGAGTGACCGCCGAGCGTCCGCGGAGACGCAAACCTGGCGCATATTTGGGCCAGGTTTGCGTCTCCGCGGACGGCCCGGTCACTTTGCGTCGCCCCGCTGGAACAGGCCCAGACGCATTTCCGGTCACGGTGGACGAAATCGGTCGCTCAGCGTCCGTTTGCGTCGCGCCGCTGGAGATGCCCTTAGACTACTCATAGTGGGAGTAACATAGCTAGTAACATCACACATCTCTAGATGTTTTGGTGATGTGGTATGCCAATAAATGAAGAAAGAGAGTGAGGTGGTAACTAGCTATGTTACCATAACATCACACACCTCAATGCAAGATGAGTCTATAACATACTAATGACACAATGCATGACACCACGTATAAGTTACTATCCACTATAAAGGTAGTAACTTAGACTAGTAACATGGCATATGTTCTACTCTAAGTTACTCCCCACTATGACCAGCCTTAGTACCGCAAACAACTTATTTTGGCTTTGATTGATGCAAACCACTTGTACACATAAGGCTGCTATGATAACCTATTGCATTAAAGTGGTGAGGTTGCCTCTGAATACTAACAGTTTCAAAAGAGGTGGTATATCTAGGCAGCACCACCCTAACTAACAGTGGCCCTGGTTGTGGATGCACCACGAGTAAATCAATTATAGCTCATGGTGCATCACAAGTTTATCATCGGAGGGATTAGTATATACCTCTCACGATATTACATACCAGGAACAAAGTCCTAACTAAGAGATATTAGATCACCTCCCAAAATATATATGATCTTATCACCAGATGATGACAACCACCGAGAGACGATGAGCAGCAAAGAAGCAACACTAATCAAAATATTTGTGTCGCCACGTCCTAATTAAGGCCCTCCTCTCACTTGTCCTCATCTTAGCATAGTCACCACCTTTAGATGTGTCATCTTAATCACTGAGCATGGATCGAAGAGTTGGCCCCCCTTAATATACTTTTTCGATAAAGAAAATATGTTAATATCGGGAAGATACTAAAAATACTAAGATGCACACAGTCAAAAATACTAAGAAAAATTATAGAAAAGAAAAGTCTCGCTAAAGTGATCAAACCCTTGTAGCAGCAGACCAAACAGCACCAAAACAGCACCAGAAACCCATCTTCTCCAAAAGTGACACCTTCAAGAAGGAAACAGTGCACAAACACCTTCATAGCCCTGATCATCGATCATAGGTTTTCAC
Source organism: Lolium perenne (assembly GCF_019359855.2). Classification (NCBI taxonomy): domain Eukaryota; kingdom Viridiplantae; phylum Streptophyta; class Magnoliopsida; order Poales; family Poaceae; genus Lolium; species Lolium perenne. The sequence continues at coordinate 154,473,764 of NC_067244.2, read as the reverse complement.
CCAAGAAAAAATCCATGCTAACAAAACAACTCCTTCAACAAGGTTGTTGTCACGCACAACCAATTAAACCTAGACCTTGGGTTTTCATCCTACAAGTTTAGATTCTGAATTTCTCATGTGTTGTCGACCCCACTTGCCAATGTCGCTGCTCCAAGTCAGGAATCACCAAGCCAAAACCTCGTCGCCACCAGAACTTGACTCATCATTACTATCCTCAAATCTCGGCTTCCATGCTATTCTCCACGACTGACTTCACCATGAAACTAAGACATGTCCCACGATGGCAACAATCCGCAGAGCTTCGCATCACTCCTCTAAAACCAAACGGTCTGGAAAAAAAACACGGTTGTGCGCGATAGAAATCCATCCGATCCGGCAAACACCATGCATGTCGTCCATTTGGAGTTCTCTTGTGGAGCCTTCCGGAACTTGACACTCGAGCTAAATCAATGAAGATAGGCGTCAAATAGATCTACATCATGCCGTGAGAGGGATCCTAGGACTGCCTTCTTTATTTAGGCCGGGGCCCCACGCAACCGACCATCCCATCCGCCGAAAGCCATGCCGGAGGGCTGCACCATGGTAGAGAGCGTGGGGTCCAGGGCTGGCCAAGACCCCCATCTCCACGCCTAGGCAGCGCCACGACGCAAGGAGCTACACCACGTGCGAGACAATCGCCATGCTGCACATCGGCGTGAGGGCCAAAACGGCCCAGATCGAGCCTGCTTGTGTCAGGCGTCGGACCGCCTCGACAATCATTGGTGACTCATCCTAGTGCTTTGGAAAAGCCATGGAACGGCTGAGATGCCCCCGCATAGCCACCACGCGCTCCAGCCGCTGCTCCCCGTGCGCAGAGCCGCACTCCCTTGCAGACGCATCAGTCCGCGCCGCTGCCGCGTCGCGTGGGAGAAGATGTTGCCCAGCCTTCGTACGGTAACGCTTCGCTGGCAGATGCGGGGAAGCGGAGGCAATGTTTGGGGGAGAGGCATCTGTGGCTTGTAGGAGCCCCCGGTCACTCGTCGGAGCGACGCGCCTAGCTAGGTCCATCAATGATGTTAGTTGACCCCGGTTAATACTTGGGAACGAAGATCGTCTTCATCTGAGCATAGTTCACTATGGGCTTGTTCACCAAGTCAGCATGCTTCGGGCAGGCCTAAGATTGAGAAGACAATGTATTAGTACATATCAACATGTAGATTATGAACAAGCATAACAAAAAAACGTTATGCTATCTTACCATGAGTGTTGCCTCATCTTCTCATCACCATCGGTCAGAAAGCATGTCTTGGAATTACACCATCTGAGGTTGCCTTGCTCTCTCATCTTGCATATCTAGTTCCACCTCATTCTCCACTTCCTGAGGTGGTTGTACAGCTGAAGAGTGGTCAATGTGATACCAGTGCATTGACAATCTTATGTACATGCATTTCTCTCAAGGTGTTGTTACAGCTTACCCCACTCTTCACGAGCTCAACCGTACTATACAGGACGAACTCTAACAAAGAAGCTTCAGAAACCATTGTACATGGTTGGATCGGGGATAGTATTGTTAGACTGCATCGAAGACATGTCAATGTTCTTCACTGAGGGATGATACACCTACAAACAATCTGTACCAATAAAATACGCAATCTAAGCTACAACATGAAAGGTTTAAGGTTTCTTACGGCCACAGATACAAGATTTAGCATAGAGGCTGGGGAAAAAGGAGAAGCCTCGAGGGATAACAAGGCGGGACCACCATCATCATGTTCGAGGGAGAAGAAGCCAAGACCTACAATCGAAGACATCAAATTCCAATAAGGTTAGGCATGGAAATAGGTAGCACATAACCTAAATCGCTAGCATGAATTGTAGTAATCACCCAATCAGTACCAACAAGCACTATCATATCCATACCGCAGGAGCTCGCGGTATCTCCATAAATGGCTCTACAAAAACGTGGCGTTCCTAATGGTATGGACCGAAGGTGCTTTAACCATCATGCGGGCCACAACTCCGAGGGAAGGCGACCTACCAAACACGTCCCTACTTGATGGTTTTGCAGCACGGTAGGAGTACCGGCGGCAATCAGTTTGAGTAAATCAATAAGCAGCAGCAATTGGCGAGGCTGCCGATCCATGAAATACAAGACTGGTGGCTGGGCTGTTGACCCAATCTAACATTGTTCGTGTTCTTTTCCTAAAGCTCCTGAACCATTAGGAACCAGATTGTTTTTTTCACTCATACAATTCAACTTTATTTCAGGCATTGCATGAGGAAGTACACTGGGCTGGACTAATCGCAAGATCTTCCGTCTATTTTTATTTTTACAACTCCAATAGGAAAACAGAACTGACTCATATTGTGGGTGTGTCATTTACCGCTGATATAGCTGGGGTCTTGCTTCATAGCTGGAGTACTCATCTCAAGCCAGTTAAGAAGATGAATTTTATCTTGATTAGTAGTTACATTATGAGCTACCAACAGTGAAGTTATGCTTTCATAGGCTGTGGACATGATGAACAAACAGAAAAAGGCCATAGGTGTACTGTATTTTGCATCTTGAAGATTGCTGCTCATTTTATCAGAAAAAAAGTGAAAGAAACATCTAGATACCGATGGGTCTTTATATCTGTTGAAAAATCCTTTCATCGACACCGTGAAAAAGGATGGAATCCAGCGACATCGATGGCGACATACTCCTGTCCATGGACGACATTGAAGATGGTACATGTTGTGCGTCTTCAAGATTCTACCGCCATCAACAACCTGGACGCACGAGCTTATAGCGCAAGCAAGACCTCTCGTCGGACCGGTAGCAACGTCATCTAACTTCAGACGACCTCCATGTGCCAGCAAGCATATCTTTCATCGGCTCATCGCCATTGCAACATTAGTCAGACAGAACATAACCGCGGGGGAGTAGTCAGACAGAACACAACCGCGGGGAACAACGGCAGGAAACCGACAAATACTGCTGCGATACCTAGCATGAACAAGTGGGCGAGTTGATCACCCTCGTCCATCGTAAAGAGGTTTGCCTACTTCAGGTGAATATATCTTAGTTTGGGGCAAGAGAGACAATGACACAAAGGATTGCTTGCGCGTTTAGTGTGAAAAGTTTAGACTAGCAGAAAGCCTCCCATGATTTGATCAGAGTCAGCTTACGGTTCCCTGGCATGATCAACGTGTCAACTAAAATGGTTAGGGATGTGGGTTCAGAGATACTAACTCATCTGCATCATCAGCTACATCAAATAGTCTTGTTAATAATTGTGGATGCATCACCTGATTAGTTCAGCCAATTCTCTAAGGACATGAAGTGGAGCATTTTATCTATCATAGCATTTCTAAGTAGATTTGTTCCTCAGAATATAAACCTGAAAATCTACAAAAGGAACAATCTAAATTGGTAATAGAAGTTGATGCCATGCAGAATTTGGTAGTTTCTGAAACTAGCATACCACTGAAATAGTCGATAGGGATGGCTGTTCTAAACTGCTGCTGGTCATGCCTTTTCTCTGGTCTGTATCTATGCTACAAGTGTGTGAATTTCTTTTACTGATAATGCATATTACCTACTTCTCTGAAGCCTTTCGGTGGCCATCTAGCTATAGGACAAGCACATGGAGAAGTTTGGGAAGATGATCAATTATGTTCCTTGACCTTCTGCTACATATAAATACGTGTTGATTGACTAAGGCCTGCTGCTACACATAAATACGTGTTGATTGACTAAAGCAGTTCATCTTCTCATATGTTGAAAAAAGCTGTATGAATCATTCTACCATATTAGCCTAGAGTAGTTATCTTTCTATGTACGTATCCTTTCTTTGCATTATTATATCTACTGAAGATCCCTTTCCTGTTGTGTAAATAATTTGAGCTGAACCATAAGACCAAGTTGATGTCATTTTATCATAGTATACTTTATTAAATGCACATCTCTAAATTTATAGACCAAAGTGTGTACTGTTTGGCAACTCCAAAAAATTTGTGGGGTTGTTTTTTTGCAAGTGCATTGTTGCACTTTATCCAAAAAAGGTGCATTGCTGCATATATATGTGTAAATGATCATAGAGAAGTAATTAATGTATTATATCATCTATTCAGTTTTCGGCAAAAGAAGTTAGTTCTAGGTTTTCAAATTAGCATCGATCATCTCTGCAACAACATGCATTAAGCATTGATGTGTTCTTTCGTTAGGAGAGATTATATGCATGATAGACTCGCTTGATTCAACTAGCCCATTGATAATACTAAGCAATGATGATGTTTTTTAATGCTTCTCAATGTGATTTTCTCAAAAAACATTGGATGGTTGCTACCTATGATAGACCTAAATTTTATAATGCATATGGTCATTTAATAAACAAATATATTAAATTAAAATCAGTTCTAAAATAGTAGATTAAATATAAAAAGTGTAAAATGAAGTATAAAAGAGTAGATCAACAAAAAAGATAATAAAAACTATAGATATGAAGAAATAATGAATTGAGGCTAGGTTAACATTGGTTGATCGAATTCGATGCAAAACGTGGGACGCAAAGCAAGTGATTTTTAAACACTCCCGGTGCAACGCACAGGTATTTTTCCTAGTACTCCCTAAAGGCCTCATCGAGTTGGAAATTTCTTTGTTATTGTAGTTTATAAATTTAAACTGAACCACGACAAAAAATTATGAGAAGACCGAATAGCATGCCACTGACAAAAAGATATTTCAAAATGGACTGAGTAGTGGGATAGTAACAGAGCACACGAGCGGCATCAGGCTACGATGTGGTTATGATGTATGCAGCTCAGGGTTTGAACGTGCCTGCACGGTTTGGTTTACCACCATTTCTAGCAAGAAATACACTTCGAAGTTTTCCTAGCACCAATCCCTTATTACATCATCATCATCATCATAAACCAAGGTACGCCATATGACAGATGATGCTTTACATCGCTCGCTAGTCGGCACATAGGCTATGGGTATCCACAAGACTAAATCTCAAAAAAGGCGCATACACAGATTGGCTAAGCGACTAGTGCCATCATCTACAGATGTGCACCAGGACGCCAATTCGACAGAGCCTACAAAACTGAGATCATGCTTTTTCAATCCTGGGTGTTCATGATCATGTTTAATCTAGGCTGACTCTAGGAAAATCATCCATACAAGGGCGGCAGGCAGATTTTTACTAATTCAGTTGCACGGTCCAGCCCATTGAATCCTCCTCCTGGCCCATCTGGAGGCTTGTCAGCGACGTGTATAGTTGCTGAGACACGGCACCGACTCCTTGGTTGCCAGCATATTCTATCCTGCAAGGCAGAAGCCGGTGGGCGTGAGATCTGGTATTTTTAGGAACTTAAGTGTATTCTATTCTTGGTTGCCAGCGTATGGAACTTAAACTTGTAGGAATTTGTTCAATAAACAAATCGGATTTCGATTTAACACATTGCAGCTAAAAGCTCAACTCTTAAGGAACAACGGAAGTTTAGCTTTACCTTTTCCCTTGATATGTAATACTACCCACGGGAGACACTACTACAGCGGTCCCTGTGCAGAACACTTCATCAGCATCAAGCAGCTCATCCACGGACACAAGGCGCTCCTCGACCTTCCAAAAAATAAATACATGCAAAAAAATATTACACAGATTTGAGAACAGATGCAATGATATTCAGTGATGGTTTCAGATATTTCCAGTTGGCAATTCTGAAGAGCATTTTGCTTCTTCTGATTAGATCGACATCACAAGGAAAAACAAACTATATTTTCATCCATCAATCACCATGTAGCTACAGCTCAGAGCTAAGCACAAAGATATTCTTGGTACAACGAAAGATATATATCCCTGTTAATATTCATACCGTAAGGAGCAATGAAATAACGTGGATCTACCTAACGGAAGAAATAACGTGGATCTATCTAACAGAAGTGTATTTTTTGGCTCTTGAGCTTAGGTGATTGTATTATTGGAAATTTTTCAAAGTTTATTCACAAGTAACCCAAACACATACTGCACAAGCAATACATTTATCAAATTCAAAGTGGATTCGCCCCAGCAAGGGAGTTGGGTAGACTAAAAGATACTGCCTTTAGCTCTGTGTGCCATCATCGTTTTGGTGGGGAACGGAACAACCAGGGACCGACTTTTTTTCACAATACGTAACCCGCAGAACGTCATCCGACCGAGGTAACCTCTACATTGGGCCGTTGGCAACCGACACAGCTATACCTCTCTGAATCCACGTGAATTCCTAAGAAAACGCGACCTCATTCCGTTCCCATACATTCCCACCAGCTTCGATTGAATGAAGTCCTTATGAACTGAAATCATGAATTGGATTCAAACCAATATTTCTGACTTTTCCTTCAGTCCATCATGATGGGAGAATCCCGCTGCCCAGGACGGGATCCCAGCATCCCTCCCACCTTTCCGTGAGATATTAGCCTGAATTATCAACAACAACAAAAGAACTCCAATCCAGAAAAAAAAGTCAACCATGGCAAAAAAAATCCTATTCTTCGAAAAACCTCCTAATGAAGTCGGCGCCGTGATGGAAAGGAGGTTGTAGCAAACAGTAGTGCTACTGTTTGCTATTCTACATCACCACATTTTCCTTTTGTGCATCTCACAAACGGAAGGTTTTTTCATGAATACTCGCATATTCATAGTGAGTCCCCTAATATTCCTGGGATTTTTTGGAATTTTTTTAACATGTAAATGTACTTTTTAAATATCTCCAAACACTAGAGCTTGGGATCCAAAAGCAATTAACACATTAAATATGCTCTCTTTACTGCTCAATGCTACTGTTAACTGGTAGCTATCAAAGAAAAAACTGAAAGGCATCAAACTATCCAATTACAGGCAAATATCTACACAGAACAAACTAATTGGTGACAATCTCGATTGTCGATTCATTGAATTACAAACCATACCTGGAAACCTTTGCTCAGAGCAACATCAATTATGCTTTTCCTTGTGATTCCCGGCAATATTGTTCCTTTTATTGCTGGAGTTGAAATAACATTGCCCTGGTGCAAATACGAAGAAAAGAAATAAAAAATATCAAAGTTACAAACAGCATGCATGAGTTAGCCCTGAAATGTGCTGAAATAACTGGTCTTAATCAAAATCAGTCTTATCATTCTGGAGATGGTACAGTTCTGCAACATTTATAAGAAACCAGGGTGATAGACAATCTTGCAAAACCTAACAGGTGTAGATCAGCCAGATGGTCCTACATCCCGGGGAACAGTCATGATGCCCTTATACTAGGATGATCTATGGTCACTATAGTCAAAAAAATATGAAGTAAAGCATGTTAAGTTCGAATTGAAGATGGTACTAGGTTAGCTAGAATGATCTATGGTCACTATAGTAGTAGCTTTCAGAACTAAACAGCAATGCCTGAACTTATGACAATTTTTTAATTCGAAATAGCAGGCAGAAGGCATAACTGACAGTGACAGCGATGTCTTACCTTCACAACAAAAATATTGCACGAAGATACTTCTTCGAGATACTTTTTGTGAACAGCATCCAAGTAGAGAACATCAGAATAGCCTTTCTCCTTTGCAATCTTCTGAGCCATCAAGACCTATGCAACAAAAAGAAGACATGTTGCTAACGAAGAAACCATGAATACAAGTTAAAGCTAGTTAGCACAACCTTACAAAGAGGACAGCAGAAAATATTCTATATCATGGATATCAACTAGTGAAAAGATTGACCACAATTTCAGGATATTACCCTTTACAGCTTTATAGTATAGGTTATTACCTCAATTAAAACAAGCAGAATAAAGTGCCCTTATGGATGAAATGAGCAATTATTACCATAACAAATAGGCTTTACTCCATAACAGATAGGGTTCCGATGAGAGTCATTTAGTCGGACCTCTCCAACGACGTCGATCTAGCTTCCGATCAGAGGGCTCCCCGTCTTCTTTTTACACTCGTTAACTAAGTATTGTTTTGCCAACCGAAATCCCGAAATTAATGGCTGTTAATTCTTGCAGGTCCAACCCCTCTGCCTCCGAGCGACCCAGTGCTCCCCAATCAAACCCTACTCCCCATGGAGCCCTGCTCTCCTCCATTCGCCTTAAATCTCCCACCACGCTGCCCAATCCAGGTCAAGCACCAGCAGCAGCGGCTGGTTTATCTCGTTCGCTGGTGACGCGCATGGTGTTCTGCCGGCCGACGCCGAAGGTGGTCGAGATGTCTCAATCCAACTGAAGCTTAGGGCCAGAGGGTGCTTCCACTTCTCACGGCCACCTTCTATGTCCCTTCAACGGCTACACAACCCGGCGGCGAGGGTAATAGCAAGACCTATATCTCCATGTGTTATTTCTGAAATTTCTCAACAGTAAGTTCTTGGGAGTCCTGTACCAATCGGTACAGTGAATCAATTTTTCCAGCGGAATCATATATCCAATTTCTGGTCATATAATGTATCTGCTATCTTTTAGATCCTTAGGGGTTAACAATAACTACAAATTTTCTAGTAGAAGATGTACTGTATGTTCATGCTTGCTGTGTCAAAAGGTAGGAAGTTATGATGATGAAGTTGGTACATATGTTGTACAATTGGAGGGAGCCAATGCTATATTACAAATTTCAAATTTGTCTGCTTCTACATAGATTGAAATTTGCTGCCTACAAAAAAATTGATGCCTTTATATTTCCATGCTTTAAATTCCCCAACTGATTCATATACTTATGTCATCACATATTTGAGTCACATGTGTTCGTAATCTCTATGGTTTAATATAACCTTGCTACTAGCTAATTATTTGGGAAGCAAATTGATGCTTGTTGTACTGTGAAAACTATATTAGCAAATAGCAATGATCGTGTTTAGATTTATTTTTGCTGCTTACATGTACTTCTTGTTATGCTGTCTCAGATTTGCCTTTTGCTTCAATTTAAATGTTTCCAAAAAATTATGCACAGATGATGACAATGATGTTTGGTACATATCTAGAAATTTTGGCGGCAGATCATTGTATATTACACTTTTGAAATATTTATGCTTCTAGAAAGATTTCAACAAGCTGCAACCAAGTATATTTGATGCTTCTGGTTCCCATGTTTCCACATAATATTTTTGTGTTTCTTAAGTACTCACTGTTTGCTTCTACAATTTCACACATAAACATGCTTCTGATATCCTTTGCAGCACTACATATCCAAATTGGCCAAGGATGTAAAGGCAGCGAAGGATGCCGATCCAGATTGTAGCCGACGAAGCCGTTCCCACGTTGCCCGCCTTGCCACACTATAGATTACCTTTTTTCCCAATGGCTGCTATCATCAGGCTACAAAAATGTTAACATGAGCACGTCGAGATCGAGATTACTCTGGTCGACGTCTCTTGTTTGAAGCACCACCAGTGAAGCGAGCAACTACTTCACGCTGCCGGTAGCAGACCGCTGTGCCATTACCCAGCAGGAGTAGGCAGGGAGGGTTGCCAACGGTGGCATGAGGTCTCTATTGCAGGCCATTGACAAGCCTATAATATTCCCCACGAATTGACGTGGATGTGCCATTGCTACAAGAATTGGACAACGGGCATTTTGCCAGATGACACACACCCTATGACCACTAGTAAAAAAGTTGTAAATTTGAAGTCCCAGCAGAAGAATTTAACATGTGCTAGTGAATGCTAAAGCGCCATAACTATAAAAGAAAATACATCATGTTTCATGAATGAAGACGCGTCATTTAATTATCTAGGCTATAATATTCCACTTTCAAAAATAACTCCAACGACATCACTCCATTTCAAGTATATGCTATCTCTAAAGTTTTTTTCATTTCAGATTAGCAAGATTAAAATAATTGCACTTATGGTATAAGAAAATCCGAAAATCATAACAACAGTCTTGCATTTTTTAACTTTTAACATTGAAAGCCCAAAAATCAAATCAAGGTGTAAGAAAGATAAATGCAAACTTGCATCATAGTCCTATAGGTACAATGTTGCACGACAAAGTTGTTGTAGATTCAAGCTAACAAAAAATAGAATTACCGAGGCATAATTTCCGATGGTCTTCACACCTCCAGTTCCACCAGGGGTAGCCCGATGAAACTTATCTTCAACTATCAAATTTATTGGAGCTAATCCTTCCTGCAAATATAACTAAACAAATTAAGCGGGCACACCATCATACAAAAAAAGAATCATTCATCGAAAAGTGCATCAACTAATACAGTACCACAACTAATTGTACTTACTATAGTTGGTACATAATTTTCAGTCCATAATATAATGTCATGCAGGGTGGAATTTAGAACAATATATACTAGTCCGTCCAATGATTTTTTATTGTGGGCTTGTGGCAAAAAAATCTCATGAAAGTAGTGGATGATCAAGCTTAACCTTTTGATACAAACCTTAAAGTAGTTCCCAACAGGGGAGGCGAAAATAATGAATGTATACTCAGGAGCAGGTGCCAGACCAAGAACAGCACCACTTCCCACAAGTAGTGGCCTGATATACAAAGAACCTTTACCAGTAGGAGGCACCTGCATCCATAAGATGCTTGATAAATGATTATATTATGCACATAAACAGTGACATAGCCACTGCGGAAGTGACCCAACATTTCAGATAGACAGCTCACCCATCTCTTGTTTGCTAAAACGGTTTGTTTTACTGCATCCACAAATTGCTCGACCGGAGGTGCAGGCATGCACATCCTCTCAGCACCAGTTTGCATCCTCGTCGCATTTTCCAATGGGCGAAACAACAGGATGGAGCCATCACTTTTCCTATACGCCTTTAGGCCTTCAAACAATCCCTACAAACCAGAACCAGAACAACGAGATTTGGGCCTTCTAAACGATACTCCAATCTACCAGAGACATGGACCAAGGGGTTTCTACCTCAAACACAAACCTGTCCATAATTTAGGACTCCGGAAGATGGGTTCATCGCTATGGGCCCAAACGGCACCATGTCACCCTTGTCGAAGTTCCCATCCGGCCCACATTTTGCGATATACATATAGTCGGTTTCCACTAGCCCAAAACCAAGGCTCTCCCAATCCAAATCAGCAAACTCTGATGTATCCCTGGTAAGCCGTAAGATTGCTATCAGAACTATTTTGACACAACTAAACACGTCACCACGAACAATCTATCACGGGCGAATCGCCATGCCCAGTGCGTTGTACAGTCTACCAAGGCATGCAATGCAGTTCAGACTGAAATCACATACATGTAGTTACTTGCTAGAGAAGCCTCGCATCTTCCTTTGCCTCGAGCCTTTGGTAGGGGAAGCTGTGAAATCGAATAAAGTCGACTGTGAATCTGCATCAACGATAAAGTGCCACACATGAGATTATTCAAGACACGTCTACATGAGAAACAACAAAGCGTCCTTACTTTCCGATCTCCAACTCAAAAAAAAAAATCATCAGATCCCCTAAAAAAAATCGCAACTTTTCAACCTAATCGCCCATGCTAATTAGTCTCGCTCTGTACGAATCTACGGATATCAACCCGTGAATAAAGAAGCCAGTGAGAGCTGAACAGACCTGAATAGCCGGCGTCGACGGCGGCGGCGACAGGGCTAGCACCCGGGGCCGCGGGCCAGCGAACGGCGCCGCGGCGAGCAGAGCGCCGTGGGAGGCAGTGCCGCAACCCATCATGTGTAAGGCTCGGTAATGGAGCTCACGCGCTCTCACGGTGGCCTAGGGTTTCGCGGCGGCGCACAGTCAGGCTGGTAGAGGAGGAAACCGAGTATCAGCAGCCAGAGTGTGTCGCCAAATAGCATTGCCAAATGCGTATTTGGCTTTTGGCGTCTCGATAAGCAACGCTGTGGAGAGAGAGAGATTGGAGACGTTGCCAAGTGCCAAAAAATATGGAGTGGACGCACATATATGCGCCGATGTCAAATCCAACGGAGGAATAGAAAAATAGGATGGATCCACATGCCACGTAGGTGCTGAGTGTGGAATTAGAGCATGTACAATGGTGATGACTCATCTGTCTGTAAGAGGTGGTTAGAGCTGATTTTGGTGATGTGGAGGGAAGAGAATGGGGAGAGAGAAGGAAGCTGTAAAGTTACAGACAGTCTGTAGGCTTCTTACAGACAGCTTACAGACAGCTTACAGACACCATTTTTATTGTTGTATGAAGGGTGTTTATAATTTATACTCACATATAGCTATGACTAAAAATAGATAACTTACAGACAGACTGTTGTATACACTGTTTGTATCATTGTCTATAGATGACATCGAGTAGTATTATAGATAGCATCCGTCTAAATCAATATACATGCCCTTAGTACCGATACAGGGAGAGAGAAAATGCCAACAATTGTTTTCTATGCTAACATGTGTCGGGATGGGTCCATATAGGAAGAAATTATCATTAAAATATGTTCCAGAGATCTTAACAAATTTGGCACCGCTTTCATTCATGCACACGTGGACAATTTGACTTTAGCAACTATGGCCGCTGGAAGAGCATCCCTACTAGATCTCCAAACCGCAAACCCAAACAGCCATATCCAGACCATCTCAAATGATTGAAAATACAAATAAATCTTAGTTGTTGTGTCTTTGCCAATGGTGGTGAAATAGATCTTTCTGGAGCTGTTTTGCATCCTTATCATTCTCAATCACATGGTATGTTTTAAAAAAACTTGCACAGTATCTAGATTTCTTGAAGGTTTAATGTAATAACCCAGAACATAGGAACAATGAAGGGTAGATTTAGAAATGGGATGTGCATTTCATCGCAAAACGGGGAAAATTTTCGCGCCTTATTGCAACTAAACCTAAGAGGGATCGAGGTTCTCTCTCATTTTGCACTTAGAGTTAGGCAATGTGAGTTAGGGAAATTTCGACATGATCTCTTTTGTATCTTGTTAAATTGGGGAATTGATTTCATTTGACAAGTAAGATGCATTTGGAATATCAAACATTAAGTATAAGTGGATATGGAAATTGAATTCACAATTCAAAAACAAATTATGAATTCAAATGACTTTGAATTTCAAAGTGAATAATAAATACAATATTTATTCCAGAATATAAACAATACACAAATCAAAAGCTCATAAGTAAAATTTGAGCTTTATTGATAAACAACACAGATTACATTGTCTTTACATTATTCTTGATACAAGAATTGATGAACAAGAAACAGAAATGAAAAAGGAAGATTACAATATTGTCCTAAACTAAAAACCTAGACTAAATTACTTGAAGAATATCTTCATGGTCATATTCATCTTCAAAACCTGCAAAAACAGAACAGCAAGTACTATCCAGAAGGTTAGTGTTAGACAAAGAATTCAGTTTGGACAGAGTAAGTGTTGACAGAATTCAGTTTGGACAGTAACACTGTCCTGCACACTTGTGCTTGTCCAAAGCCCTGGACAGCACAAGATAAGAGCAAGCAGACCAAAACTGAGCAGCCACAGAGGGCTCAAGTTTCAGCATATGAGAACTGGTGCTGATCAAGCAACAGCAAGGCAATGCAACAGCTGAGTCACAAAACAAGTCAAGCTTGTGTGTCATGGCCAGAGTAGAAGTAGGGATCATATAAAAGGAACACAAACCCTAGAACCATGACAGTCGACCAGATAGGATAATTCACCAGGTAAGGGTGAAGCTAGAGCAACACAAGTTCATCCAGTTCTTGCTCAAGAACAGCACCAACACACACAACCACTCATCAAACAGAAATCATGGTGACCTAGAAGATCAACCAGAATCTGGAGGTGAAGGGTTGTGCACAAACCACAAGTCTGCAACAACAAAACATTTCATACTAGGAGCTGGAACAAGGTATACCAAGTTCCTGGACAGATCCAATGGATCTGATCCATAAAATATGCATGACACAGTCATGGGTTTGAGCAGATGCTCCAAGGGGTGAATCATCACTTGGTTTTCACCAAGGATCACTGCCAGTCTAGAAGCCACTAAAATAGAAATCATCCAGACACAGATCTTGTGCACAGAAGCTAGCAATCATGCACAGATGCACACACTAGAAAGATCTTATGCACAGATAGCACCAGTAGATGTATTGCAATGATTAGCAGCTAATAAAGACTACACAGAAAATCCTAAGCATACAACCATCAGTAAACCCTAGATTTCATCACAGGCAAGCATATTGGCATTCATATCTAGTATGATCCCCAAATATGCAAGCAAAGTTGAGTAGCCCACAAGATCCAATCAAATAGGTGAGCAACCAATCAGTAGCAAGGCTACTGAGGTCACATCACACTTAGCACCAGATAAAGTAAAGCCAACCATAGAACATCATCATCCAGAATTGGATTCAGATTCATTTGCTTGTTAAATAATCATGAACAACAAATTCATATACAAGCAAGTCATTTAAATCATCACTGCATAAGCAGTTCATCATGAATCAAATTATTCAAGCATGAATATGTAACAAATTCATACTATTTATTGACAGTAGCACACTATAGGGCAACACAGCACCAATCACTGCATCATAGCCACTGGATCAAGTCCGGTAAGCTAGAGTCAACAACAGCACATGTATGTAGTAGCATAGTGATGCTTGAGCATCAGCATCAACAAGGAAAATGCTTCACTTAGTCACTGAATTAAACAGCAACCAAGCACTGACAGTTAATTGATCAAATGAATCAATTTAATCAAGTCAAGCCACACAGATACATTAGCCAACAAGCAATGGTTGATCCAATGGATCATTAGCTTACACAGGAAGCACAGAAGCACCTCACAGGCACCACTGGCACTCACAAGTGTCATTGATGCGCAGCAGTACACCTAAACACACAAGTGTAGATTGCCAGTAAGCATAGCAAGCCCATAAGCATGAATAGCATGGCATAGTAAGCTCATAAGCAAGCACATCATAGCATAACAAGATCAGAGCATGTACAGCAAGCAAGGCAGCACTGGCCAGTACCAGAAACTGGTGATTTGGCCATAAACTTGCAGCAAATGGAAGCTTAGGCATCTTAGGCAGCCATGGCAAGGCTCTGTGTGATCACAGGATCACCAGAGAGCAGTAGAACAGGAGGAAGAAGAAACACAGTAGCTCGGGAGGCGCACAGGCATGGAGAGGAGAAGGAGAAGGAGCAGAGCAACTTACACGCTCCTGGTGGCAGAGGCTATGGCATGGCGAGGTAGTGCTTGCGCGGCCATAGCAGCTGCAAAGCCCAGGGTAGGCGCCGGCGTTACGCCGACGAGCACGGACACCACCACCGTAGCACAGCACCGGAGACGACGGCACAGGTACTGCGAGCAGCACCCGCGCCAGGTCGGTCTCGGAGGCGCACACGTCGACGGCAAGGACGAGAACTCGTCGGAGATCGCCAATCGCCAGAGGCTATTCTCCACGAGATCCAGAGAGGAGGCGATTCACCAGGAGAGGAAGCAATCGAGGAAACCACGCGGACAGATCGATAGATCGTCTCGCGGCGGTCCAGATCTGGTAGGTGGCTAAGGCAGGGGAGCACGGAGATGGTAGGTGTTCCGAAGCTGGGTAAATCGCGTACCACCGTCCCGAGGACTCTCCGCCCTATGGCCCCTACTTCTTCTCCCCTCCATGATGATCCCTCCTCTGGAGTAACGTCGAATAGGCAACGACAGTTGGCGCCCACCGTGGGGCCAGCGGCGTCTGGAGGCCGGAACCGGGAGGGTTCCACCATGAGAAGCTTCAACTTTCCGATTGTCCTTCTGTCGAATTCTGGATTCCGACTAGGACAGACCCCGTCAAGTTCTTCATCATCCCAATTGGCGGGTTACACGTCTTGATCGGCGAGACCGTCGATTGCGAAGGAAACGCACTGGTAAGTACTGCAGCTACGACCGCCGCTGCGCTGGACGAAGCTGCAAAGATTCGATCTGAGTTGTTGGACCTTCCTAAGGAAGACTCCGCCTTAGATCTGAAAATTTCAAATCCTGGTTTTGGTAGTCGGATCTGCACCTATATTTTGGTAGCCGGATCCATACCTATTTTTGGTTGCCGGATCCGCGCCTACGTTTTTGGTAGTCGGATCCGCACCTAAATTTTTGGTTGCCTGATCCGAGCCTACGTTTTTGGTAGTCGGATCCGCACCTATGTTTTTTGTAGCCGGATCCGAGCCTACGTTTTTGGTAGTCGGATCCGCACCTTTATTTTTGGTAGCCGGATCCATACATATTTTTGGTAGTCGGATCCGCACCTGTATTTTTGAAGCCGGATCCATACCAAAATTTTGGTAGGTGGATCCGCACCTAAATTTTTGGAAGTCGGATCCACACCTAAATTTTGGTAGGTGGATCCGCACCTACAGGACCACTGCGACAATCAATCTTGCACCGGCTCGATGGAACACCGAAGAAAAACTGCCACGACCGACGTTGACTCCGCTCCAAATAGCTAAGTCCCTATTTATATTTAATATTTTAAAATTTTATGATCATGAGATTAAGATTGGTTCACTCATATCCTGAGTCTTTTACCGCTTTCACTGTTGGTCATATTTTTCCCACGATTTGCCTCGCGCTCGTGAAACACTTTGTACTGTTTTTACCGCTTAAGGCTCCAGTACGCTGCAAATATTCCGCTTTCGGGCGTTAGCTTAAGTTTTCTGGCCTACACGTTTTCTGTTGTTTTATGTGTGGATTCCTTAGTAGTGACATCTCGGTGCTTAAAGTCGGCCTCTGTTTCTGAGGTTCTTGATTGTTTCGCTATTAAGCGCTATCGCCTCAGCAGATGTCCTGTGTTTAAAGTTTGCCGTCTCGCGAAAAGTCAAGCATATAAACCAGAAGAACGGATAAACCAACACTTGCTTAAAACATATAAATTACATTAACTGTTCAAGATAGTCGAGTTTTTCCCGCCTTGACAGTTTTATGTTGTTCAACTGCTGCATAGTTTCAGCTTTAAAACATTTGTTCAAAGGCCGTTTTTGTTCCGCCTTACATTTGTTCGTTGAACATGATCAAAGAAACAATTTAATACAAATATTTTTTATGTTTATGTATCAGGTACATGACACTTGGACGCAGAACAGTCCTCGATTTAAGGTGTTTTTAAGCAGATCTAGCACCGTGCGAAGCCCCAGGGGAAGCTAGCCGGATCCAATGAGAGAAGGTTAGGCAGATCCATGGCGTGCACATCTAGAAAAGCAACTTGAGTCTTGATTCCGCTATGCTTAGCCGGAACCAACCCTCGGGGGCTGCGGTTTGATCTTAGGTGAAAAGTGTGTTTCCTTTCGGGTATCAGTGCTGGAAATTTCCGCCTAAATGCTTGGGATTTACGCTATTTCTAAGTCACATATAAAGATAAAGCTACTCTAAGAGCACCAAGCCGGATTTTCAAGTAAATTCACCTTGGTGCTCGGGGGCTACATCGATGAAGTTCTCTTTGGAGCAACAAGCTGGAAATTTTCCACCTTGACGCTTGGGGGCTAAGTTTCTGAGCATCGAGTCTCCTTGGAGCAAACTGACTCAACGCTCGGGGGCTACATACATATGGTTATGTCAAGAAAATTTTCAAAGATTGCGAAAATCTGGCTAACTAGTCGGATCCGCACCTAATTTTTTGGTAGCCGGATCCGCACCTAATTTTTGGTAGCCGGATCCGCACCTATATATTTGGTAGCCAGATCTGCAACTAATTTTTGGTAGCCGGATCCACACCTAATTTTTGTTTGCGGATCCGCACCTCAATTTTTGGTAGCCGGATCCGCACCTAATTTTTTGGTAGTCGGATCCGCACCTATATTTTGGGTAGTCGGATCCGAACCTACATTTGGCTAGTCGGATCCATACCGAAGATTACGTTGGATGGTGTCTCCGAAGAATCTGACCATTGGATCATGAAGTTTCCGACCAATACTTGGTTGGAGATATGAAGTTTGGAGTCCTTCAAGATTCTCTATTATTCGTTCCAGCCAAAGGATGAAGATACATGCGCAAGCTGAGCTGGATGGAACAACGGTGAATCTTGGAGAACTCCGGGGGCTACTGTTGTGGATATACTTCATAGGTATACCATCGACATGGTCCGATTCCGGCAAGCCCGGGTGGCCCACGGATGATAGCATATGGCCCACCGGGCGGCCTAGTTGTTGTTGATCAAGATGGAAGATGTCCAACCCAGGAACAAGGAGCCGGATCCCAACCGACCTATGAGGTAGCCGGATCCAAACCGCCCTACGAAGGTAGCCGGGTCCGAACCGCCCTACGAAGGTAGCCGGATCCGAACCGCCCTACGAAGGTAGCCGGATACGAACCGCCCTACAGAGGTACCCGGATCTGAACCGACCTACAGAGGTACCTGGATCCGAACCGACCTACAGAGGTACCCTGATCCGAAGAGGTCTATGCCAAGAGTCAGATCCATGAAGGCACATGAAGGAAGCCGGATCCATGACGACAAGTTAGGAATAGGTGGATCCTTGACGTACACGGCAATGTAATATTCTGTAGTTAGGCAACTTGTATTCCGGGTAGGACTCTCCGTAGAAACCCTAGATCCGGGCGCCTATATAAGCCGGATCCCGGGAGCCCTGAGGGGAGATCTCGAGCTAGAAGCGAGACAACCACAACTCATTGTAACAACGCGAAAGCGCCCAGATAATTCCAGACAAGCAGCAGTAGGCCCTGTCTTCGAGCAGGTGTTCCGAAGCTGGGTAAATCGCGTACCACCGTCCCGAGGACTCTCCGACCTATGGCCCCTACTTCTTCTCCCCTCCATGAGGATCCCTCCTCTGGAGTACCGTCGAATAGGCAACAACACCGGGTGCCAACATTATCAAAGAAAAAAGATAAGTTTAAACCCCTCTCATCTTCGACGATCATGTTGTGCAGAATCACACAAGTGGTCATGATGTCCTCGAGTGTGTTCATATCCTAAAATCGGGCTGGTCCTCAGACTATTGCAAATCTAGCTTGCAAAACATCAAAAGCTTGTTCTATATCTTTTCGAGTTGCATCTTGTGCTTTTGCAAACTCAGCTTCACCTCTGTTTCCTGGCTCCCTATGGTTTTCACAAATGTGGCCCAATCCGGGTATATACCCTCGGCAAGGTAGTACCTCATTGTGTACTCCGTCCCGTTGACGGTGTAGTTGCAAGCCGTCGCATCACCTTTAGCAAGCCGGGCAAGAAGATGGGATTGATGCAAGACATTGATATCATTAAGTGAACCGGGTAAACCAAACAAAACTGTGCCAAATACAAAGATCTTGCGATGCAACAGCCTCAAGAACGATTGTTGGTTCTTTGCTCCGGCCACAATACAAGACTTTCCAAGCTTTTGGACAATTTTTCCATGTCCATTGCATATAATCTATGCTGCCTAGCATGTCCAGCCACCCCCATTGTTCGTTATCCGCCATTAATCTTGCGGTATCTTCGTCATTGGGAGCTCGAAGATATATCGGCCCGTACACACGCATCATAACCTTACAATAACGATGGAAAAATTCCATCGTCATATCTTCGCCTATGAGAAGATACTCATCGTCATAGTCCGCCGGAATATCGTATGCAAAGATGCGCATGAGGGTGGATATTTTTTAGTGCGCGCTAAATCCCATGAGCCCGGCGGCATTTCTCTTACGCTTGAAGTAGCGCTTGTTTGAAAGGATCGTATGCCGCACCTATAGGGGGGTGAATAGGTGCTAACCAATTTGTAGTTATTTTTCAATTTAGGCTTGACACAAAGGTAAATTATCTAGATATGCAACTATGTGAATTTACCTACATGACAAGATCAACTACTAGGCAAAATATAACAAGACAATATATAGGAAAGCTAATAAGGATAGGAGTAATCGAGAGTGGATCACGCGGAGACACAGAGATGATTCTCGTAGTTCCTTCCATTTGACAGGAAGTACGTCTACGTTTGGAGGAGTGTGGTCACTACGAAAGTCAAACCAACGCCACAAAAGGCTTCACTTAGGTCTCCTGTGAGCAACGCCACAAATGCCTAGCCCACTTCCACTAAGGGATTTCCTCGAGGCGAAAATCGGACCTTTACAAGGTTCTTGGGGCACACATCCACAACCGAATTGGAGGCTCCCAATATCTGTAACAACACAACAGCAACAAGAACAAATCAACCACAAACAATTAGGGTTTCCAAAAGGAAAACACTAGCAAAGGGGCCCTCAAGCATATGAGTGGGAAATGCAAATCGCTTCGGTGAAGATGTAGATATTGTCATCAAACATTCAAAACTATAAACCGAGAGATATTCTTTCAATCTCCCCCTTATTGGCGTTTGATGAAAATATATGGATTTGCAATAAAACTACTAGAATGAACCGAGATGTTGGCAAAGGATAGAGGCACTCCTCCTACATGTGTATATATAAGTAATTTGCATTTGAATACAAATGCACAACATATAGGTGTGAGGTGCCTCAACACAAGAGATATACAACATGAGCTTAAGCAAGAGACATAGTCATATATAGTTGAGACAAAGTGATAGAGGTCATACCAATATGGAGATATATAATACCGAACATTTTAAATAACACACCATATCATAAACCTTGGTATCAATATGTAGAATTCCCATAACAAATTAATCCTTAACAATATGCCTCACAACCACACATAGAACATAGTATTAAATAACCAAACCAAGCCAAATTGTTCAAACAAATGATAAGAAAGAGGACACGAGCGATAAAGGAATGGTAAACACATATGCTTGTCAGGAGGTACCCGATTGGGCTTCTGGGCTTCGTAATCTTGTCGTGGGCCTTCAGTACACCCCAGGTACCTTCTTCGGCAGGCCCATTGGGGATGCCTATGTCAGGAGGTACCCCATTGGTGTTCTCAATGATACATGTATACTTACAATGATAAGAACTTATTTGGGACCTAAGTTAAGTAGCATGAGGTTTAGGTACTCGTATTCAAGGGGCACGAGGTTTTCAACTTGTGATTTGTCAAGCATATACCTCATATTTGCCCTCACATTAACTTTAACCATTCAAGATGCTTGTGATAGGGGCAATGAGAGCTCAAAGCTAATGAGTACCATATTTTTTGGAAGGTTTATAAAATTTGTTAATCTTGCTTCCTCTACAAAGAGTCTTTCTTTTACTTTTATGTTGAGTCTTCACCTTTTTCTTTATGCACCAATTAAGAGAGCATAGTTATCATTCTTAGTGCAATGTGCATAATCCTAAAATTATTATTGATTGATCCATGATTATGATATTAATTGCTTGTTCTTAAATTACTTGTATCTAGTCACCCTTTGAACTTTAAAGGTGTCCTAGCATTTAGGATTTGCTACTTCATAAAGGACATGTTGAGTACCACTTTGCTATGTTTTTATCTATGCTCATAAACAAACAGTTGCTTTTAATACACAATTATTCATGATCCTTTGTTTGAGTTACTTCTCATGTTATAACATAGTTGCTAAGTTCTATTGCTAGAATTATATCTATCATGTCTATGTTTAGAGTACTTTGATCCCAGCTTGCAATGCTTTACAATAACTTGATCAAGATTGTGTTGGCTGCATGTCACCTCAAAAATTATTTTTGTTATCACTTACCTACACGAGGACGAGAAGGATCTAAGCTTGGGGATGCTGATACGTTGCAAACGTATCTATATTTTTCAATGCTCCATGCTTGTTTTACGCCAATTGCTACATGTTTTGTTTACACTTCGTGGCACTTTTATGCATTTTCCGGAACTAATCTATTGACAAGATGTCACAGTGCCAATTCCCTATTTTCTGCTGTTTTATATTTCGGAAAAGTTGTAAAGGAAATATTCTCGGAATTGGACGAAACAAAAGCCAAAGTTCCTATTTTTCCCGGAGTGAAGACGGAGTTCAGAGGAGATACGAAGAGGGGCCACGGGGTGGCCAGACCAGGCCTAGGCGCGGCCTAGGCCCTAGCCGCACCTAGGGGTGGTCCGGAGCCCCATGGCGTCCACCGATCTCCTCCTTCCGCCTATAAGAAGCCTCCCGACACGTGAACCCTAAAAAAATAAGCCTTCGCCCATGAAAAGTTTCGTAGCTCCGCTGCCACAGACAAGATTCGAGGGACAGATGTCTCAGTTTCGGCACCTTGCCGGGACGGGGAATTGCCCCCTGAGCCATTTCCATTGACTCCACCGCCTTTTTCATCGCCATTGCTGACTCCCATGATGAGGAGTGAGTAGTTATCCCCCGAGGCTGAGGGCTTTACCGGTAGCTATGTGATCTATCTATCTCTCCATGCATGTATGATCTTTATGTGATCATTAGCTTTGTAATCCAGTTGAATAAGTAGATTTTATTCTTCTACTATTGTGCTACTCAATTGGTTTTATTATGTGATCTCCGGGAACACCTTGTCCAACGGTGTGAAGGTGACAGTGTGCACACCGTGTTTGTTTCTTATGCTTAATTTATAGAAATACTTATTAATTACGGTGACTAGTTAGTACCATCTTTGTATGCTCAAAGTGACAGCGTGGGGTGTCCATAGATTGGGAATGTGAACTTTAAGGAATTCTTATGCAGACCTACGCAATGAATTTGTGTTTATTATCAAATCGGAGAGTGGTTCAGAGTAGCGTAGTGAAGTGATAATATCTATGTATTCAATTATGGTATCGTTGTTGAGAGTGTCCACTAGTGAAAGTATGATCCATATGCCTTGTTTCCAAGCATTGAAACACCGTTTAGAACCAATTCTGCTACATGTTTGCTTGCTGCTATTTTTTATTTCAGATTGCAATTACTGCTTACAATCATCCATATTACTTGTATTTCACCATCTCTTCGCCAAACTAGTGCACCTATACACCTGACAAGTGTATTGGGTGTGTTGGGGATACAAGAGACTTCTTGTATCATAATTACAGGGTTTCTTGAGAGGGATATCTTTGACCTCTACCTCCCAGAGTTAGATACACCTTGCGTGATGCACTTAATGGAAACTTGCTGCCATTCTACAAACCTCTACACTTGGAGGCCCAGCACTATCTACAAGAATGGAAGTGTGCGTAGACATCACGCATCATGTCACATATTTCAGTTAATGTATTCAAGTGCATACCTGAATCCTCATCAGACGAGCCTCCAAATTGGTTTTGCCGAACCAAACTCAAAAGGTTGCTTAATTTCATAGTTCTCTGCTGTAACAGCGGGCTGAGTTATGGGTGCACGAATAAAATCATCACTGGGGATAACATATTCCCCAAATTTCTTTTGTGACATGGTAATTATCTTTTTGGTATTTTCTCATATGAATGTAAAAGATCAAGTAACTATTTTTTTGGGTTTTCAAATAGAGAATAAAATGTAAACTAATGACGGTAAAGACTAACAAGGTCTCTAGTAACCTTACCGGAATAGCGAAATTGCTTCCCCGGCAACGTCGCTAGAAAAAGGGTTGATACCTTCGATCCGGATTATGGATTGTAGTATGATAAGTTTTTTCCCTAGTAGACCTAGGTTTAATCGAACCTTGGGAAGCACTGCTAAAATGGTGCAAAGGAAACGTCTACAAGACTTGCTAGTTAATTTGATTTTATGTTTACCATACCTATCTAGTTTACTTTTAAAGGGGTTGTGTTCAATGATGAAAAATAGGTCAGGGTTAAGGTTTTTCCTGCAGCTATGCATACATATATAATTGAAGCGCAAATGTGTAACAAATAAAATAGAGATAAGAAATTTATGGGCAGCACATCTGTAAATACTCTTGCCCCTAAATTTAGAGGTGACAAGAATCTCTTGCTACAAACAATGTTCCCACAGCCGCGAGCAACAACAGTTATTAAGCATATGAATACATACCAAATCATTAAGCTCGATGATTGTGTCGTGATCTCGAATGAATCACTAAACATGTACCATTACCCCCTTTCTAGCACCGAGGTTTCGCGGTAGCACGCCGTTCTCCACTCATCCCACATCTTCCCTTGATCGATCCGATTAACATGGGTACCTACAGATCAACGAATCGAGGCAAAGAGACAAGGATACAAGATTGCAAAACTCCTATTTAATCCTTACACATATTAAAATATTATATGCACATAAATGCTGCGAGGATTTACCCCAACCCGCAGCTCGTGAGGACCACTCACACATAATCAAAAACAAAGATATAAATCGTTGTGGCAAATACCTTGGATTGAAATCACAATATTGTTACAATGGTCGCCAATTCTCAAGGAGATCTCTCTTACAATGGTGATGGCGATGTCGGCTCTGTTTGGCGACGAATGGCTCTCTCTTTGCCATAGGGTCCTGCGCAGAACTTATAGGGTTTGACGTCGGGAAGGCCGTGTTGACGCGTAAAGCACACGCCCGTTGGGAACCCCAAGAGGAAGGTGTGATGCGTACAGCAGCAAGTTTTCCCTCATTAAGAAACCAAGGTTATCGAACCAGTAGGAGTCAAGGAGCACGTGAAGGTTGTTGGTGACGGAGTGTAGTGCGGCGCAACACCAGGGATTCCGGCGCCAACGCGGAACCTGCACAACACAATCCAAATACTTTGCCCCAACTTAACAGTGAGGTTGTCAATCTCACCGGCTTGCTGTAACAAAGGATTAGATGTATAGTGTGGATAATGATGTTTGCAGAGAACAGTAGAACGAGTATCACGGCCTGATACGTCTCAAACGTATCTATAATTTCTTATGTTCCATGCTACTTTTATGATGATACTCACATGTTTTATACAAACTTTATGTCATATTTATGCATTTTCCGGCACTAACCTATTGACAAGATGCCGAAGAGCCAGTTGTTGTTTTCTGCTGTTTTTGGTTTCAGAAATCCTACAAAGGAAATATTCTCGGAATTGGACGAAATCAACGCCCAGGGTCTTATTTTTCCATGAAGCTTCCAGAAGACCGAAGAGGATACGAAGTGGGGCCACGAGGTGGCGACATGCTAAGGCGGCGCGGCCAAGGAGGGGCCCACGCCGCCCTGTTGTGTGTGCCCCTCGTGACGCCTCCAACCCTACCCTTCCGCCTACTTAAAGCCTTCGTCGCGAAACCCCCAGTACCGAGAGCCACGATACGGAAAACCTTCCAGAGACGCCGCCGCCGCCAATCCCATCACGGGGGATTCAGGAGATCGCCTCCGGCACCCTGCCGGAGAGGAGAATCATCTCCCGGAGGACTCTTCATCACCATGATCGCCTCCGGATTGATGTGTGAGTAGTTCACCCCTGGACTATGGGTCCATAGCAGTAGCTAGATGGTTGTCTTCCCCTCATTGTGCTATCATGTTAGATCTTGTGAGCTGCCTATCATGATCAAGATCATCTATTTGTAATGCTACATGTTGTGTTTGTTGGGATCCGATGAATATGGAATACTATGTCAAGTTGATTATCAATCTATCATATATGTGTTGTTTATGATCTTGCATGCTCTCCGTTGCTAGTAGAGGCCCTGGCCAAGTTGATACTTGTAACTCTGATACGTCTCAAATGTATCTATAATTTCTTATGTTCCATGCTAGTTTTATAACAATACTCACATGTTTTATATGCACTTTATATCATATTATGGCATTTATTGGACTAACCTATTAACAAGATGCCACGGTGCCAGTTTCTGTTTATTATGTCTGTTTATTGCAGAAAAGGCCCAAAAACCAAAGTGCTCGGAAAAATCCAGAAAAATCACAGAAATTCTATTTCGCCGGAAGACTCACGGAGCCAGAAGGGCAAGCCAGGGGGAGGCCCAGGGCCTCCACACCATAGGCCGGCGCGGCCAGAGGGGTGGCCGCCCCACCCTATGGGGTGGGCCCCTCGGGACTCTTTCGACTCCGCCTCTTCGCCTATTTAATCCCTCGTGACCTAAAAACACGACACCAATTGACGAAACTCCAGAAAGACTCTAGGGACGCCGCCGCCATCGCGAAACTCCATTTCGGGGGACAGAAGTCTCTGTTCCGGCACCCTGTCGGGACGGGGAATTGCCCCCGGAGTCATCTCCATCGACACCACCGCCATCTTCATCGCCGTTGCTGTCTCCTATGATGGGGAGGGAGTAGTTCTCCCCCGAGGCTGAGGGCTCTACCGGTAGCTATGTGGTTCATCTCTCTCCCATGTGATCTTTATGTGATCATGAGCTTTGTATCACTATTAATCTATGAGCTACTCTAGTGATGTTATTAAAGTAGTCTATTCCTCCTCCATGATGTAATGTTGACAGTGTGTGCATCATGTAGTACTTGGCGTAGGTTATGATTGTAATCTCTTGTAGATTATGAAGTTAACTATTACTATGATAGTATTGATGCGATCTATTCCCCCTTTCATAGCTATTGTTGACAGTGTGTATGCTATGTTAGTGCTCGGTCTAAATTGCAATGGTCTATTATGCACTCTAGAGGTTACTTAAATATGAACTCCGGATGTTGTGGAGCTTGTTTACTCCGGCTTGAGGTGTGCTTTTGTAGCCCTACACAATGAATGGTGTTTGTTATCCAACAAGAGAGTGTGAGAAAGTAGCATCTATTTATTCAGTTATGTGATCATTGTTGAGAGTGTCCACTAGTGAAATTATGATCCCTAGGCCTTATTTCTAAGCATTGAAACACCGTTTCCAACAAGTTCTGTTACATGTTCGCTTGATGCCATCTTTATTTCAGATTGCAGTTACTACTTACAATCATCCATATTACTTGTATTTCACTATCTCTTCGCCGAACTAGTGCACCTATACATCTGACAAGTGTATTAGGTGTGTTGGGGACACAAGAGACTTCTTGTATCGTAATTGCAGGGTTGCTTGAGAGGGATATCTTTGACCTCTACCTCCCTGAGTTCGATAAACCTTGGGTGCTTCACTTAAGGGAAACTTGCTGCTGTTCTACAAACCTCTGCTCTTGGAGGCCCAACACTGTCTACATTAAAAGAAGCGTGCGTAGATATCAAACTCCAAGAGGGAGTATTTATGCTCGATAGTGGGTTCATGCCTCCATTGAATCTGGGACAGTGACAGAAAGTTCTAAGGTTGTGGATGTGCTGTTGCCACTAGGGATAAAACATCGATGCTTTGTCTAAGGATATTTGTGTTGATTACATTACGTATCATACTTAATGCAACTGTCTATTGTTTGCAACTTAATACTGGAAGGGGTGCGGATGCTAACCTGAAGGTGGACTTTTTAGGCATAGATGCATGATGGATAGCGGTCTATGTACTTTGTCGTAATGCCCTAAGTAAATCTCATATTAGTCATCATGATATGTATGTGCATTGTTATGCCCTCTCTATTTGTCAATTGCCCAACTGTAATTTGTTCACCCAACATGCTATTTCTTATTGGAGAGACACCACTAGTGAACTGTGGACCCCGGTCCATTCTTTTACATCTGAATACAATCTACTGCAGTCATTGTTCTCTGCTGCTCATTGCAAATAAACATCATTTTCCACACCATACGTTTAATCCTTTGTTTACAGCAAGCCGGTGAGATTGACAACCTCACTGTTAAGTTGGGGTAAAGTATTTTGATTGTGTTGTGCAGGTTCCACGTTGGCGCCGGAATTCCTGGTGTTGCGCTGCACTACACTCCGTCACCAACAACCTTCACGTGGCCCTTGACTCCTATTGGTTCGATAAACCTTGGTTTCTTACTGAGGGAAATTTGCTGCTGTACGCATCACACCTTCCACTTGGGGTTCCCAACGGGCGTGTGCTTTACGCGTCAACAAGCTAAATTTCTGGCGCCGTTGCCGGGGAGATCAAGACACGCTGCAAGGGGAGTCTCTCACATCCAATCTCTTTACTTTGTTATTGTCTTGCTTTACTTTGTTTTATTTACCTTACTTACTGTTCAAGATGTCTACAACACACACAATAAGGTAGGCGAAGCCACTAGTTTACTTGCTTGAAAAAGGGCTTTGTTTGCTTTATCTATATCAAAAATACAAAAAAAATAGTTACTTACATTTACTTTATTTACTGTCTTGTTTGCGTTCTCTATATTAAAAACATAAAAAAATTAGTTATTTGCATTTACTTTATCTAGTTTGCTTTATTTACTACTGCTAAAATGGGTACTCCTGAGAATACTAAGTTGTGTGACTTCACAAGCACAAATAATAATGATTTTCTATGCACACCTATTGCTCCACCTGCTGCTACAGCAGAATTTTATGAAATTAAACCTGCTTTACTAAATCTTGTTATGAGAGAGCAATTTTCTGGTGTTAGTTCTGATGATGCTGCTGCCCATCTTAATAAATTTGTTGAAATTTGTGAAATGCAAAAGTATAAGGATGTAGATGGTGACATTATAAAATTGAAATTGTTTCCTTTCTCCTTAAGAGGAAGAGCTAAAGATTGGTTGCTATCTTTGCCTAAAAATAGTATTGATTCATGGACTAAATGTAAGGATGCTTTCATTGGTAGATATTATCCTCCTGCTAAAATTATATCTTTGAGAAGTACCATAATGAATTTTAAACAATTGGATAATGAGCATGTTGCCCAAGCATGGGAAAAAATGAAATCATTGGTGAAGAATTGCCCTACCCATGGACTGACTACTTGGATGATCATCCAAACCTTTTATGCAGGATTGAATTTTTCTTCGCGGAACCTATTGGATTCAGCTGCTGGAGGTACCTTTATGTCCATCACTTTAGGCACCGCAACAAAGCTTCTTGATGATATGATGATCAACTACTCTGAATGGCACACTGAAAGGGCTCCACAAGGTAAGAAGGTAAATTCTATTGAAGAAACCTCCTCCTTGAGTGATAAGATTGATGCTATTATGTCTATGCTTGTGAATGGTAGATCTAATGTTGATCCTAATAATGTTCCTTTAGCTTCATTGGTTGCTCAAGAAGAGCATGTTGATGTGAACTTCATTAAAAATAATAATTTCATCAATCAATGCTTACAGGAATAATTTTGGTAACAACTATAGGCCATATCCTTCTAATAATAGTAACAGTTATGGTAATTCTTATGGTAATTCTTACAACAATAATAGGAATGTACCCTCTGGTCTTGAAGCCATGCTTAAAGAATTTATTAGTACACAAACTGCTTTTAACAAATCTGTTGAAGAAAAGCTTGGTAAAATTGATGTTCTTGCTTCTAAGGTTGATAGTCTTGCTGCTGATGTCGATCTTTTGAAACTGAAAGTTATGCCTAATGAAACTAAAGATATTAAGTCATTTGCTACAGAAAACGCCATCCAAGTTCGAATTAATGAAAATATTAGATTGATGGCTGAATTGCATGCTAGGTGGGAAAAAGAAGAAAAATTTGCTAAAGAGAATAATGTAGCTAAAGTTTGGACTATTACCACCACTAATAATGTTGATGCTTCACATGTTGCTAAACCTCCTACTATCAATGGTAAAATAATTGGTGTTGGGAATGTTTCTACTCCTAATGGAAAGCGTGCAAAACTGCCTGAACTGCTAAAACTGCTGAAACTGTTTGTGATAAAACTGTTGAAATTTTTCAGAACATTGGGGACAATGATCCCATTGCTTTAGATCATAATGGTTTAGATTTTGATGATTGTCACATCTCTGAAGTTATTAAGTTCTTACAAAAACTTGCTAGAAGCCCTAATGCTAGTGCTATAAATTTGGCCTTTACAAAACATATTACAAATGCTCTCATTAAAGCTAGAGAAGATAAATGAAACTTGAAACTTCTATTCCTAGGAAGTTGGAAGATGGTTGGGAGCCCATCATTAAGATGAAGGTCAATGATTTTGATTGTAATCTTTATGTGATCTTGGTGCAAGTATTTCTGTTATGCCTAAGAAAATCTATAATATGCTTGACTTGCCACCATTGAAAAATTGTTATTTGGATGTTAATCTTGCTGATAATTCTATGAAGAAACCTTTGGAGAGGATTGATAATGTTCGCATTACGGTTAACAATAACCTTGTCCCCGTTGATTTTGTTGTCTTGGATATTGAATGCAATGCATCTTGTCCCATTATTTTGGGAAGACCTTTTCTTCGAACTGTTGGTGCTATTATTGATATGAAGGAAGGGAATATTAAGTATCAATTTCCTCTCAAGAAAGGTATGGAACACTTCCCTAGAAAGATAATGAAGTTACCTTTTGATTCTATTATTAGAACAAATTATGATGTTGATGCTTCATCTCTTGGTAATACTTGATTCACACTTTCTGCGCCTAGCTGAAAGGCGTTAAAGAAAAGCGCTTATGGGAGACAACCCATTATTTTACTACAGCAATTTTGTTTTATATTAGTCTTGGAAGTTGTTACTACTGTAGCAATCTCTCCTTATAGTTATTTTATTGCATTGTTGTGCCAAGTAAAGTCTTTGATAGTAAGGTTGATACTAGATTTGGATTACTGCGCAAAAACAGATTTCTTACTGTCACGAATTTGAGTAGCCCCTTCTGTAGAAAACTCAGAAAAATCTGCCAATTTACGTGAATGATCCTCAGATATGTGCGCAACTTTCATTCAATTTGAGCATTTTTATCTGAGCAAGTCCAGTGCCTCTAAAAAATTCGTCTTTACGTACTGTTCTGTTTTGACAGATTCTGCCTTTTATTTCGCATCGCCTGTTTTGCTATGTTGGATGGATTTCTTTGTTCCATTAACTTTCAGTAGCTTTGTGCAATGTCCAGAAGTATTAAGAATGATTATGTCACCTCTGAATATGTGAATTTTTGATTATGCACTAACCCTCTAATGAGTTTGTTTTGAGTTTGGTGTGGAGGAAGTTTTCAAGGATCAAGAGAGGAGGATGATACGATATGATCAAGAAGAGTGAAAACTCTAAGCTTGGGGATGCCCCCGTAGTTCATCCCTGCATATTTCAAGAAGACTCAAGCATCTAAGCTTGGGGATGCCCAAGGCATCCCCTTCTTCATCGACCACTTATCAGGTCACCTCTAGTGAAACTATATTTTTATTCCGTCACATCTTATGTGCTTTACTTGGAGCGTCTGTATGTTTTTATTTTTCTTTGTGTTTGAATAAAATCGGATCCTAGCATTCCTTGTGTGGGAGAAAGACACGCTCCACTCGTTCATATGAACACTGGCGTTCTTAGCTTTACTTTTAATGTTCATGGCGAAGGTTGAAACTGCTTCGTTCATTGTTATATGATTAGAAACAGGAAATGCTTCATGTGGCAATTGGTAAATTGTCTTGAATAATTTGATACTTGGCAATTGTTGTGCTCAAATAGATCATGTTTAAGCTCTTGCATCATGTACTTTGCACCTATTAATGAAGAACTACCATAGAGCTTGTTGAAATTTGGTTTGCATGATTGGTCTCTCTAAAGTCTAGATATTTTCTGGTGAGGTGTTTGAACAACAAGGAAGACAGTGTATAGTCTTATAACGCTTGCAATATGTTCTTATGTAAGTTTTGCTGTACCATTTCATACTTGTGTTTGCTTCAAACAACCTTGCTAGCCCAAAACCTTGTATTGAGAGGGAATACTTCTCGTGCATCCAAATCCTTGAGCCAAAAACTATGCCATTTATGTCCACCATACCTACCTACTACATGGTATTTCTCTGCCATTCCAAAGTAAATTGCTTGAGTGCTACCTTTAAAATTTCATTCCTTGTCTTTGCAATATATAGCTCATGGGAAAATAGCTTAAAAACTATTGTGGTAAAGAATATGTAGCTTATGTATCTTATTTCTTATAAGTTGCTTGTTGAGCGGTAACCATGTTTCTGGGGATGCCATCAACTATTACACCTTTGTTGAATATCATGTGAGTTGCTATGCATGTTCGTCTTGTCTGAAGTAAGGGTGATTTATCATGATCAAATGGTTTGAGTATGCATATTGTTAGAGAAGAACATTGGGCCGCTAACTAAAGCCATGAATCATGGTGGAAGTTTCAGTTTGGACATTAATCCTCAATCTCTTATGAGAATATTACCTGTTGTTGAATGCTTATGCATTAAAGAGGAGTCCATATCTGTTTTCTATGTTGTCCCATTATGGATGTCCTAAGCTGAGATGTATCAAAAACGAGAAATCAAATGCGATCTATCTCCTTGGACCTTTGTACAGGCGGCATAGAGGTACCCCTTTGTGACACTTGGTTGAAACATATGCTATGCAATGATAATCCATGTGCGAGCACTATTGGTATTCTATGCATGAGGCTTGCAACTTATAGGATGTCTTATGCATAACACATATGAATTATTACTACCGTTGACAAAATTGTTTCTGTGTTTTCAAAATAAAAGCTCTAGCATAAATATAGCAATCCATGCTTCCCTCTGCGAAGGGCCTTTCTTTTACTTTATGTTGAGTCAGTTTACCTACTTCTTTCTATCTTAGAAGCAAACACTTGTGTCAACTGTGTGCATTGATTCCTACATACTTGCTTATTTGCATTCATCACATTACTTTGTGTTGACAATTATCCATGAGATATACATGTTGAAGTTGAAAGCAACTGCTGAAACTTATATCTTTCTTTGTGTTGCTTCAAAACTTTCTACTAAGAATCTATTGCTTTATGAGTTAACTCCTATGCAAGTCTTATTGATGCTTGTCTTGAAAGTACTATTCATGAAAAGTCTTTGCTATATGATTCAGTTGTTTAATCATTGTCTTTACCATTGCTTCGAATCACTTCATTCATCTCATATGCTTTATAATAGTATTGATCAAGATTATGATAGCATGTCACTTCAGAAATTATCCTTGTTATCGTTTACCTACTCGAGGGCGAGTAGGAACTAAGCTTGGGGATGCTTGATACGTCCCAAACGTATCTATAATTTCTTATGTTCCATGCTAGTTTTATGACAATACTCACATGTTTTATATACACTTTACATCATTTATATGCATTTTCCGGCACTAACCTATTAATGAGGTGCCGAAGCGTCAGTTGCTGTTTTCTGCTGTTTTTGGTTTCAGAAATCCTACAAAGGAAATATTCTCGGAATTGGACGAAATCAACGCCCAGGGTCTTATTTTTCCACGGAGCTTCCAGAAGACCGAAGAGCATACGAAGTGGGGCCACGAGGTGGCCAAACCAAAGGGCGGCGCGGCCAAGGAGGGGCCCGCGCCGGCCTGTGGTGTGGGCCCCTCACTACAAGGGAAAGGCCTACCGCCGGCGCACCTAATAGGCCTATTGCCGGCGCACCAAAGCCCTCCGGTGATAACTGGCCACTGCCGACGCACCAGGCAGTGCGCCGGCGATAGGTCAGCTACTGCCGGCGCACCATCCATGCTTTGCCGGCAAAGGCAAGTTCCACCAGCGCACGTGCAGCTGTGCCGGCAGTAGGTCTTCCAGCACTGGCGCATGACACGTGCACCGGCAGTAGGGAATTTAGGTGCGCCGGCAATAATATTCGAAAATTCATTTTTACAGCTTTTTTCCAGCATATTATCATATTTGACAGCAGTATATATTTACAACGTAGTTCATATTTATACAGCAGTACATGCAATATGAGAAGCACATAGAGATCCAAGTTCCATTTTGGTATCAATACACAAATACGCAAGTCTCGTTTCGGAATGTTGATTCATACAACACATGTGCATATGCAACACCGAACGACGAAGTTTCACAAAGTTAGAAGTCTCGGTACATAGTCGTCACAAGTATCGTCATACACCTCACAATGTAGGTCCTAACCTAAACTACAATCACATAGAACATGACCAACATGGTCACGATGACCATCATCACGAAGGCCATGGTCTTCATCCGGTTCCTCCTCATGTCCCTCATCTCTCCCGCTAGATAACGGGCGTATCTTCCTTCCGCCTCCATGATACGTCTCAAACGTATCTATAATTTCTTATGTTCCATGCTACTTTTATGATGATACTCACATGTTTTATACACACTTTATGTCATATTTATGCATTTTCCGGCACTAACCTATTGACAAGATGCCGAAGAGCCAGTTGTTGTTTTCTGCTGTTTTTGGTTTCAGAAATCCTACAAACGAAATATTCTCGGAATTGGACGAAATCAACGCCCAGGGGCTTATTTTTCCACGAAGCTTCCATAAGACCGAAAGGGATACGAAGTGGGGCGACGAGGCGCCGCCACACTAGGGCCGCGCGGCCTAGGGGGGCCCGCGCCGCCCTAGCGTGTGGGGCCCCCGTCATCCCTCCGACTCTGCCCTTCCGCCTATAAAAAGCCTTCGTCGCGAATACCCCAGTACCGAGAGCCACGATACGGAAAACCTTCCAGAGACGCCGCCGCCAATCCCATCTCGGGGGATTCAGGAGATCACCTCCGGCACCCTGCCGGAGAGGGGAATCATCTCCCGGAGGACTCTTCATCACCATGATCGCCTCCGGATTGATGTGTGAGTAGTTCACCCCTGGACTATGGGTCCATAGCAGTAGCTAGATGGTTGTCTTCTCCTCATGTGCTATCATTGTTCGATCTTGTGAGCTGCCTAACATGATCAAGATCATCTATTTGTAATGCTACATGTTGTGTTTGTTGGGACCCGATGAATATGGAATACTATGGTATGTTGATTATCAATCTATCATATATGTGTTTTTTAAGATCTTGCATGCTCTCCGTTGCTAGTAGAGGCTCTGGCCAAGTTGATACTTGTAACTCCAAGAGGGAGTATTTATGCTCGATAGTGGGTTCATGCCTCCATTTAATCTGCAGGACAAAGGATGAAAGTTCTAAGGTTGTGGATGTGCTGTTGCCACTAGGGATAAAACATCAATGCTTTGTCTAAGGATATCTGTGTTGATTACATTACGCACCATACTTAATGCAATTGTCTGTTGTTTGCAACTTAATACTGGAAGGGGTGCGGATGCTAACCTGAAGGTGGACTTTTTAGGCATAGATGCATGCTGGATAGCGGTCTATGTACTTTGTCGTAATGCCCAATTGAATTTCACACTACTCATCATGATATGTATGTGCATTGTCATGCCCTCTTTATTTGTCAATTTCCCAACTGTAATTTGTTCACCCAACATGCTATTTATCTTATTGGAGAGACACCACTACTGAACTGTGGACCCCGGTCCATTCTTTTACATCGAATACAATCTACTGCAATACTTGTTCTACTGTTCTTCGCAAACATCATCTTCCACACTATACAATTAATCCTTTGTTACAGCAAGCCGGTGAGATTAACAACCTCACTGTTAAGTTGGGGCAAAGTATTTGGATTGTGTTGTGCAGGTTCCACGTTGGCGCCGTAATCCCTGGTGTTGCGCCGCACTACACTCCGCCACCAACGACCTTCACGTGCTTCTTGACTCCTACTGGTTCGATAACCTTGGTTTCTTACTGAGGGAAAACTCGCTGCTGTACGCATCATACCTTCCTCTTGGGGTTCCCAATGGACGTGTGCTTTACCATCACAAGCAACGTTTTTTCTAGCGCCGTTGCCGGGGAGATCAAGACACGCTGCAAGGGGAGTCTCCCACTTCCAATCTCTTTACTTTGTTTTTGTCTTGCTTTACTTTACTTTATTTACTGCTTTGTTTGCTTTCTTATATCAAAATACAAAAAAAATAACTACTTGTTTTACTTTACTTATTATCTTGTTTGCGTTCTCCATATCAAAAACACAAAAAAAATTAGTTACTTGCATTTACTTTATCTAGTTTGCTTTATTTACTATTGCTAAAATGAGTAATCCTGAAGTTGAAGTTCGTTCGTTTAAACAACAAGGAGGAGAATGTTTAAAAGATGCTTGGTATAGAATTAGTGATGCTCATAATAGGTGCACTAAGAAACACTCCACTATTATCCTACTCAGGAATTTTTATGTTGGTATCTCTAGCTGGAATAGGTATGTTCTTGATTGTCTTGCGGGAGGCAATTTCCTAGGCACTCCTCCTTTAGAAGCTAGTTGCATTATTGAGAGTCTATTTGGAATACCACCTGTTAATGAAGTTAAAATTGAAATCTCTCTTGAATATGTCATGAAAAAGATGGAGACCATAGAGCAAAATCTTCCAAGTATTGAGACTAAATTGGGAATATTACTTAATAGCACTGATAAACTTGATAAATCTCTAGGTGGAATTAATGAGAGAATTGCCGTCTTATAAGCTTGTGCTACTCATGATAATCAAACCCATAGGATTAGTGAGCTTGAAGAAGCTATGGGAACCTTGGGTTCAACGTTTTCTTCTCTTAAGTTTAAGGAGAAAGCTTATGTGGGTAAGGAGCAAAAGTTCATGTATGTCTCTAAGGTGCCTAAACCAAAAAACTAATATATGCCTAAAATTGACAAAGCTCTTAATACCACTATAGATAATGGAGCATCTAAGATACCTATTGTGACAAGTTGTGAAAATTATAATGTTGATGCTTCGTCTCTTGATAATACTTGATTCACACTTTCTGCGCCTAGCTGAAAGGCGTTAAAGAAAAGCGCTTATGGGAGACAACCCATGATTTTACTTCTGCACTTTTGTTTTATATTTGAGTCTGAAAGTTGTTACTACTGTATCAACCTTTCCTTATCTTTATTTTATTGCATTGTTGTGCCAAGTAAAGTCTTTGATAGTAAGGTTCATACTAGATTTGGATTACTGCGCAGAAACAGATTTCTTGCTGTCACGAATTTGAGTAGTATTCTCTGTAGGTAACTCAGAAAAATCTGCCAATTTACGTGCGTGATCCTCAGATATGTACGCAACTTTCATTCAATTTGAGCATTTTCATCTGAGCAAGTTTAGTGCCCCAGAAAAATTCGTCTTTACAGACTGTTCTGTTTTGACAGATTCTGCCTTTTATTTCGCATTGCCTGTTTTGCCATGTTTGATGGATTTCTTTGTTCCATTAACTTTCAGTAGCTTTGTGCAATGTCCAGAAGTGTTAAGAATGATTATGTCACCTATGAATATGTGAATTTTTGATTATGCACTAACCCTCTAATGAGTTCGTTTTGAGTTTGGTGTGGAGGAAGTTTTCAAGGATCAAGAGAGGAGGATGATACAATATGATCAAGGAGAGTGAAAGCTCTAAGCTTGGGGATGCCCCCATGGTTCATCCCTGCATATTTCAAGAAGACTCAAGCATCTAAGCTTGGGGATGCCCAAGGCACCCCCTTCTTCATCGACAAATTATCAGGTCACCTCTAGTGAAACTATATTTTTATTCCATCACATCTTATGTGCTTTACTTGGAGCGTCTTTATGTTCTTGTTTTTGTTTTGTTTGAATAAAATTTGATACTAGCATTCATTGTGTGGGAGAGAGACACTCTCCGCTGTTGCATATGAACACATATGTTCTTAGCTTTATTCTTAATGTTCATGGCGAAGGTTGAAACTGCTTTGTTAATTGTTATATGGTTGGAAACAGAAAATGCTACATGTGGTAATTGGTATAATGTCTTGAATAATTTGATACTTGGAAATTGTTGTGCTCATGTTTAATCTCTTGCATCATATACTTTGCACCTACTAGTGAAGAAATACTGTAGAGCTTGTTGACATTTGGTTTGCATGATTGGTCTCTCTAAAGTCTAGATATTTTCTGGTGAGGGTTTGAACAACAAGGAAGACAGTGTAGAGTCTTATAATGCTTGCAATATGTTCTTATGTAAGTTTTGCTGTACCGGTTCATACTTGTGTTTGCTTCAAACAACCTTGCTAGCCTAAGCCTTGTATTGAGAGGGAATACTTCTTGTGCATCCAAATCCTTGAGCCAAAAACTATGCCATTTGTGTCCACCATACCTACCTACTACATGGTATTTTTCTGCCATTCCAAAGTAAATTGCTTGAGTGCTACCTTTAAAATTCCATTCTTTGTCTTTGCAATATATAGCTCATGGGAAAAATAGCCTTAAAAACTATTGTGGTATTGAATATGTACTTATGTATCTTATTTATTAATAAGTTGCTTGTTGAGCGGTAACCATGTTCCTGGGGACGCCATCAACTATTACACTTTGTTGAATATCATGTGAGTTGCTATGCATGTTCGTCTTGTCTGAAGTAAGGGCGATTTATCATGAGTTGAATAGTTTGAGCATGCATATTGTTAGAGAAGAACATTGGGCCGCTAACTAAAGCCATGATCCATGGTGGAAGTTTCAGTTTGGACAACAATCCTCAATCTCTTATGAGAATATTATCTGTTGTTGAATGCTTATGCATTAAAGAGGAGTCCATATCTGTTGTCTATGTTGTCCCGGTATGGATGTCTAAGTTGAGAATAATAAAAAGCGAGAAATCCAATGCGAGCTTTCTCCTTAGACCTCTGTTCAGGCGGCATAGAGGTACCCCTTTGTGATACTTGGTTAAAACATATGTTATGCAATGATAATCCATGTAAATCCAAGCTAATTAGGACAAGGTGCGGGCACTATTGGTAATTTATGCATGAGGCTTGCAACTTATAGGATATCTTATACATAACACATATGCTTTATTACTACCGTTGACAAAATTGTTTCTATGTTTTCAAAATAAAAGCTCTAGCACAAATATAGCAATCCATGCTTCCCTCTTCGAAGGGCCTTTCTTCTACTTTTATGTTGAGTCAGTTTACCTACTTCTTTCTATCTTAGAAGCAAACACTTGTGTTAACTGTGCATTGATGCTTACATACTTGCTTATTTGCATTCATCATATTACTTTCTGTTGACAATTATCCATGAGATAAACATGTTGAAGTTGAAAGAAACTGCTGAAACTTATATCTTCATTTGTGTTGCTTCAAAACTTTCTACTAAGAATCTATTGCTTTATGAGTTAACTCTTATGCAAGTCTTATTGATGCTTGTCTTGAAAGTAATATTCATGAAAAGTCTTTGCTATATGATTCAGTTGTTTAACCATTATCTTTACCATTGCTTCGAATCACTTCATTCATTACATATGCTTACAATAGTATTGATCAAGATTATGATAGCATGTCACTTCAGAAATTATCTTTGTTATCGTTTACCTACTCGAGGACGAGTAGGAACTAAGCTTGGGGATGCTTGATATGTCTCAAACGTATCTATAATTTCTTATGTTCCATGCTACTTTTATGATGATACTCACATGTTTTATACACACTTTATGTCATATTTATGCATTTTCCGGCACTAACCTATTGACAAGATGCCGAAGAGCCAGTTGTTGTTTTCTGCTGTTTTTGGTTTCAGAAATCCTATAAAGGAAATATTCTTGGAATTGGACGAAATCAACGCCCAGGGGCTTATTTTTCCACGAAGCTTCCAGAAGACCGAAAGGGATACGAAGTGGGGCGACGAGGCACCGCCACACTAGGGCCGCGCGACCTATTGGGGCTGACAAGGTATTAACTTGTCAATGCCTACGGGTTGTAGACTAGGGTTTTAGTCGGAAGGAGAGGGCAAGTAGATCTCGAAGGTTTCAGCCGAAAAGTGCTCGACGATATGAAAACTAGGGTTTGTGAGACAATGAATCGATGCTTTCTTTGTCCCTCGACTCCCCCTTATATAAGAGGCGGAGCCGAGGGATTCGTGATACACAAGTTACAGAGTCCGGGAGGGTTTCCAACTCATCCCGCAAGATTACAAGTATTGTCTCCTAATACAATTCTAGCTTTCCTTAATAGTAAATTGGGCTTCCGATTCTTCTTATCTTTCGAGTCGTGGGCCTTCGGTAAAACCCAGGTACCATCTTCGGTAGGCCCATTGGGGATGCCTATGTCAGTAGCCCCCGAGATTTTGCTTGAATCACAGAGTCAGGGAAAATCTCCAACTTTATATTCATTCAATAGTTCCGAACTTTACCACATATCTTTGGATTCGAATTTATATATTGTACAAGGGATAATGGCAGTTGGGGCCAGTTCATCTGACGGATCAGGTACTAGTTAACTTCTCTAGTGGCAATCCGCAAAAACCTACTTCAAGATCACGTCCCTGGACATGATCTCGGGATACTGGTGTAAACTTCGACAGGTGCCGCTTAAGGTCTTACCATTCTGTCGAGTCCCAGTCATATTTTATCGGGTACCTAACGCGTCCGTTAGGATTTTTCTTCGGATCTGTTGATACGGAAAAAAGTAGCAAACCGACGTCAGAGACGGCGCCACGCCACACAGAACGGATCTGGGGTCTTACCTTTGCAAAGTTTTGCGGCATTCAGAGATTGTTCGCAATTTTGGCGCTCTGAGAATATATTGTTGAGTGCTTTTTCGGCTGCTAGAATAGCACATTTTATTGAGTCAACGGATGACTTATACAGCTCTCCCGATGGGAGTATATGTAGAGTTATTTATATAACTCGAAATATGCTCACATTTTCTTCTTCTTCCTTTCTTTTTTATAATTTCATCGGGCACGCGAACAGCGTTCCCGATGGGAGTAGCCCCCGAGGCTACAGCCAAGGACTTGTGCTTGGGTGTAGGCTCAACACCTTATGTTGCTATATTTTTCTTCTTTCTCGAAGTTTTCATATCTATCGGGTGCACGAACAGCGCTCCCGATGGGAGTAGCCCCCGAGGCTATGAGCAAATACTTGTATTTGATCATAGGCTCTCGCCATTTCTATTTTGTCATTCTCGAGCTTTTAATTTTTCCAAAGTAGCCCCCGAGCATTTGATCAAAAACTTGTATTTGATCAAAGGCTCTCGAAATAATCCACAATCTTCTGCTGTCGACATTCTTATGAAGTTGCTTAGCCGAATTTTTCTCTTACCAAGGTGACATCACTGCTGACGATAGCCACGATCGCTGTATCGGGAAAACGCGAGAACTGCTCGCTCACTGCCTTGCGGGCCCAAATTACTCTTCAAGTTGACACGTCGTGCAAGTGGGAGACACACGTCCTCCACTTTTTCTGGCGCATGTACAGTAGTTCCAGTTCTTTCTCATCTGACTGAAATTACTTTTTACCCCTTGTCCACGTGTACACCATCTATCCCGCAATTTCTTCATCCAACGGTGCGTCGATTCACCGCACCTCTATATAAAGTCATCGTGTTCCTCCTTTAGTACTTTCACTCGCGCCGCACCTCTGCTTCTCCTCTGCAAAATCCTCCATTGTTCCCATTGCTTCAAGCGCTCAACCACGCTCACACCTTTCTCCTCCACGCTCATTGATGCCACCTCGCGCGCGTCTGACCAGACATAGCACTCCGGAGTCCAAGATGGCCGCCGAAGATCTGGAGTGGGAGAGATCCAAGATCTCAAACCAGGACATGAACCTGCTGAAGAAGCTGGGGTTCACCAAGAAGGAGAATGCACTCCGCTTCCCTAAGGAGGAGAGCTATCCTTCGCCTCCAATCGAGTATCGGGTCAGTTTTGTTGACCACCTCATCCGCGGTCTTTCTCCCCCTATCCATGAGTTTCTTCGAGGTCTTCTTTTTGTCTATGGGCTTCAGCTGCATCAGCTGACACCCAATTCCATCCTCCACGTGTCGATTTTTATCACACTGTGTCAGTGCTTCCTCGGAGTCCAACCTAATTGGGCTCTGTGGAAGCGTATCTTCTGCCTCCGCCGTAATGGCTCCCACAACGTCGCCTACAACATTGGCGGCGTTGTTATCTGTGTTCGTTCTGACGTCGAATACTTCGACATCAAATTCCCCGACTCCGTCCAAGGTTGGCGGAAGAGATGGCTGTATGTGCACGAAGAGAGCTCCGATTCAGTGGAGAACAACATCGCTCCTTTCGATGGAGGAGCCAGAATCCTTCGCCGCCGTTCCTGGGATGCTGAAGCTACCGAAGATGAGAAATTGGCGACAGAGGCGCTGATGACTCGCATCCACGAGCTCCAGAACACCCACGGCAAGGAACTGTCGGGTATTGAGATCACTGCCTATTTCCTTAGGATTAGAGTGCAGCCTCTTCAGGCTCGCAAAAATCCCCTTTGGAGGTACGCCGGTGAAGAAGACGTCGACATGATCTCCAAAGACCTTCCTTTGAAGGATTTGGAGAAGCTTAGCCGAAGAATCTCATCACTTAGCAAGAAGGATACTATTCCATCCTCTTGCCGCATTATGCCATATAGTGGCGCCAATCCCCTTCCCGAGGTAATTTTTCCTCTTGTCTACTATTTTGTCTTCTCGAATTTTTAGCATTTTGTCGTTTACTATCTTGCTAGCATTGTTTGCTTAACTTCTTGTCAACGTTTCTTGCTTTTCGCAGAACCATCCTGTTTTGGCTTCTCTTCCTCCTCTTCCTGAAGGTGGAGAAGTTGAAGAACATACCGTTGTCGATGATGACAACCAGGGCACTTCTCGCCCTGAGAGTGAAGTTGCGGGTTCCCAAAAATCCACGGCTTCCTCTGAAAAAGAAGCCGAGTCTGAGGCCACTGCCTCGACACGCTCCCCTCCTTCCGCTGTTTCTCCAAGGAACAAAAGGAAAAGGGATGAAGTCGAAGATTTCGGCACCTCCAAAGCCGAAGAAGCTGGTCCTTCTGAAAGGAAGACAACTTTCAATCCTTACGAGGATGCCCTTGTTAGCTCGTAAGTTCTTTATTGCTCATTATTGTTATGATCTTGATATTTTTGTCTATCTTGATTCTTATACTGTCGCCATCTTATCTCAGCGGCGATGAGGGTGAAGACCAACCTATTGACGCGACTGCTCGAACGAGTACGTCGCGTACTTTAGTTGTTTCTGAAGCTCAGGCTGATGGAGATGAATCTTCGCCTCCTCAGCAAAACACCGAGCACCCAACTCCACCTGCAAGCCCCCGTGCCCCTTCGCCGAAAAGGGCAAGGGTCGAGTTAATTATGGAGCCTTCCCTACAACTTGGTGGCTCCATGACTCCTCCTCTGGATGATGTAAGTTCCTTCTTCTCTTTTTGTGCAAAGTACTTTTCGATGCTATCGGCTTCCTTGTTGTTTGCTTTTTTTTCTTTTTGCGGTCGAGCTTTTTGCTATATTGATGCTTTCTTTCTCTACCTTTCTGTGTCAGCATTTGATTAAGGAGTTCATCCGCTTCGGTACCCAGTTCGTCGGGTACCATGATCATGCTAACAAAGCCGAAGGTAATACTTTGCTATTTCTTCTGGTAAATGACCTCTCCCTTCTTTCTTGTCGTGATTTTGATTGGTTTCAACTATTTTGGCAGAAAATCTTGCGGAAGCCAACAAGCGTGCTGATGCACTTGCTCGAAAACTGGAGCAAAGTGAAAAGGCTCGTAAGAAGGCTGAAGCAGATGCTAACACTACAAAGGAAAACATTTTTTTTTGACAAATCACTTTCGTCATTTGAAGGCCAGTTTTCGTCAAGCATTACTTCGCGGTGACGAAATTTGATCGTCAAGGGGTTCGTCAAGGAAGCTCCGTCATAAAATATCGGGGGTGACGGTATGCATTTTTTCGTCAACGTCAAATGTTTGATGGTGACGACCTGCAAATTCGTCAACATCGAAGGTTTATTGTTGACAGAAAGGTTTGTCACGAAAAATTGCAAGTTTCGTAAATATCTAAATCTTGGGAAGTTTCTGATTGGTCCAAAAAAAGCATACGTGGCCTTACATGTGGGTCCCATTTGGCTTCTGACAACATGGTCCGACGGCGCTGACATGGTGGGACCCACAAAATATTATGACAAGCTGGACCCTCAATATTCTGACCGGTGGGATCCACAAAATTCAGACAAGTGGGACCAGGTTGTTGCCGACATATGGGTCCCAATAATGCTGACTGGTGGGACCCACAAATTCTGACAAGTGGGACCAGAAATTGGTGCCACGTGGTTTCATTTAATAGTGACGTTGTGACATTTTCCGTCACCTTTTGAATTTGACAAAATTTGAGAGTATTTGAATTATTTGCGAAATTTGGGAAACAAAAAAACTAGCAAAATATGAAAAAATAGACAATAAATATCATGCATAAATGGTGGCACAAGAAGTATATATGTCTCTCACAGACCGAAAGATTCATAAGAAAAATTACAATTGGAACACAAAGAAATTAAAAGACCTATGATTAATAATGTTGTAGG
Organism: Lolium perenne; assembly: GCF_019359855.2. Taxonomy (NCBI): domain Eukaryota; kingdom Viridiplantae; phylum Streptophyta; class Magnoliopsida; order Poales; family Poaceae; genus Lolium; species Lolium perenne. The sequence continues at coordinate 154,429,914 of NC_067244.2, read as the reverse complement.
ACGGTGGTGCAATATATCAGTTGCCCTGGGATTCAGACATGGATGGTGGCTGGGATGTCCTCAAGAGCAAATTAAGCACGGCATCCGTTTCTCTCTGCCTCTTTTCAAAAGCCAGAGTCTTTTCTTCTTGGGCTTTCTTCAGAGCTTCAAGTTCTTCCTGCTGCTTCTTCCTGATCTCTTCAAATTTTTGATCTTGTTCTTGCAGTCTTTAATTCATCTCAATGTGGTACCTTTCAGTGCACTGTATGGAGTTCTGCTCTTGATCTGCCGCCTTTGTTGTAGCTCTCGGATGCGTGCGAGTGAGACAGAAGACTTCACGGAGCTTGTTGCGACGCCCAATCTTGGTAGGAATGTCTTTGTGCAGGTGGTGGATGGGCTTTTCTCGCTCAGAACTAGCTGAACAATTTGCAAATCAGTCAAATCAGGTTCATCTTCATTGCGTGGCGCCGTTTTTTGCCACCATTTTATCCTGCATAAAGATTACAATCATTCCATGGACAACATACAAAACTGGATTATATTATATTGTGCTAATATGAAATATTTCTTACATATGCACTTTTTGCTTCAACACTCATAATGTTATCCTTGTTAGTGTGTGTGATTCTAAAAATTTCAATTGGAGAGGTTTCTTCTTCCTGCTGCTTAGCCTTCTGCTTGAAAAAATGTAGAATGCACATTACCATTGTACACTGTGTATGACAGAAGTATGAACTGTATGGGGAAATTCAGAACACTTACTATAAGTTCCCAGTGAGCAACATAGCTTCGAGATCCAGTGGTATGGAACTGTTTCACAGCTTCTCTGTTCTTTCCATTTTTTACACACACTACCTATGTTCAGTACATGCATTTTATTTATCCAGATCAGAGAAATGTAAGAATTAAGTAGCTGTTATTGAAAGGAATAATGTTTATGTACCTGGTACTTCTCATCAAACCATCTCTTCACCAGTTCTTTCCAGCTTTTCTCTTCTACATGATCTGGCTTCTTCAGATATGCTTGCTCCAGTGTGAGATTTTTAATTTTCGGCCAATACTCCTTTTTAAGCCTATATCGGAACTGCCGAATACTAACTTGCAGCATATCAGTGCACACATCTTGAGCCACCTCATCATTTTTGTCCATACTAAACTTTCCCTGCAAAATAGTGATGCATTAATTAGTAGATTCTTAGATAGTTGATCATGTAGCATACTAATTAGGTTAAACCAAGATTGTACACGACTCACCGCTACTGTACTTATAGCATGAGGAATGACATGCTTGAGACTTTCATCTTTCTTGTACTGTGTCCAGTGTGTTGCAAGCGGCATTTTCTCACGGATGTGAATACCAACCTCACTGCTCAGCTTTGCTGACTGGATATAATCCTTGGGTCTCCTGACACCAGCAGAGAATTCAATTGGCATCTTATTGCCACCATGTCTTCTTGTGTACTCATGTAGTCCATGGCCCATGGTAGGTCTGCGTCCACCTCTCTTTCTCTTACTACCGCCAGATGTTGTCAATGTCTCTGAAATAAGAGATATGAAATGATTCTCTTTTATATGAAAATATGCGGTACAGTGTTTAGTTTTTAGAAACTTTTATACCTTGCGACTGAAAGTTTACAATTTGATTGTCCTCAGGAGATGAGTTGCTGCCTCCAGATGTCATGATCTGGTTAGGTGAGGGTGCTCCTTCAGTGTTCTGACCAGCAGTGGCCGTCGGCTCATCAGATGACCCAGCTTCAGGTTCAGTTGTTGCCATTGATCTTGTTGCAATGTTGGATGGTGCAACTTCAGGTCTGGATCGCTTCTTCTGTGCAACTGTTGCAGAAGAAGCAACTATCTGCAAGCAAAGTAGAGGCTACATTAGTAGGAAACATTTAGCATGTACGTATTTGCTATCATAGTTCAGACATAGTTCCACAGACCTGAGCTGAAGTTTTGCCGACAGTGCGCTGATCCTCTTCTGAATGAAGATCATCTTCAGCAGTAGCTATCTCTTCTGGATTCGGTTCGTACGAAGGGTCCTCTTCGACCTCCTTCTCTTCGCAGTCTGTGTCCTTTAGATTGTTACTAGTTCCTATTTGTATCCCACCATACACTAATGAACGTGCAAAACTAGAGAATTCCTGCTGATTTTTGTGGCCAGGTCCAAATCTTTTAGCCAAAACTTTTTCCATGCGTTGTACATTTTCTTGCATTTGTTTCTCCTTGACAAGCTCATATGCCGGCTTGGCGGGGTTTTCTGTCTGCGCTGAAATAATCGGAAGAGCGGAGCGTGAACAAAACATAAGAGGGGGCCAATTCCATAGAAAACACCAAATAATTGTCTTTGCAAAATATTGTACAGCAGCTAATGATTGAAAACATAAGAGTCTATGTAAGATGTGGACGAACAAAACATAAGAGGGGGCATATGCCAGGCTAAGGGACATCATGTGCTTTTAGATATCTACTCGTAACAAATAATTTTCAGTGGGATGCAGCCAAGTCCCTCTACTTTTGTTTGAAGTCGTAATTAGGATGCACCATTTCTACCTGATTAATCCCTTGTCTCAGTTACTAACGCACATGCGCACCAAAAGCATCATTGAGGTTACAATATTAGAATCAGAAAAGAATTTAAAAGGAAGTATGTTTTGTGATCACCTAGATATGGGTCAATTGTTTTGTAGTTTGGTTGATAGCCTTTGGACCTGATCAACCTCCTAGATGTAGAGTTAATTGACACATTGATTTGGGAAACACGTGCAAACTAACTAGATCCATAGAAAATAGCAAACAATTGTTCTAGATCAAACTCTGCTTCCCTCTGAAACTGAGGAATAAAAGTCTGAAGCAATGTCGTTGTTCACTGTAGCTCGTAAGGCTGTTTTTGGCAACGGCTGGAATTAGTTCAGTTAAGTGTTTCGGCAAACAATTGTCTACGCAAAAGATTGTACAGTAGCGGGATGGCAAAGATTGCATAGCATGGCATGATTGTCTCTGCAATAAAAACGATAAACCCTAGACGTATGATGTTGGGATTGGATCTATCAAATATGCAAGATCTAGATATAGGTCAAACGGGCGAGGTAGACATGTAAAACCGATCTCTCGATCTAACCATCCGAAAAACACAACAACAAGCCGATCACCGACAGATTTACCTCGGGGTTTCTTCGAGCTGGGCGTCTTCTTCGGCGTGTGTGCGCGATTTTCCTTCCCCCCGACGTTTCGACGACTGCCGGCCATGGCGACCACCGGCCGGGGAGATAGATGCGAGCTGGAAGAACGTCCGGCGAAGACACCGGATCGGGGTGAGCACGAGAGGATGAGGTCGGGGGGGGGGTGGGGAGTTAAGATGCTCGTAAATCATGCGGGAGAGGCATGACGTATATAAGGGAGGGCGAAATATTTGATAGGTGGGGTGTGCGGGAGGAGTGGAGGGAACAAAAAATTTGGGCGTTTTGGCAGCCGGCGTACTACAATTTGGAGGGAACAAGTTTTTGCCGTGAAAGAAAAAATATTACTCTGAAAATGGAACTGTACATGTATATTTTAATTAAAAAATGACAGAAAACAAGTAAAACTCATAATAAATGCTAAATTCAATGTAAAATCATCAGTAACTAGTGGGACTGAGTAAATGTTGTGACATTCATGTGGAAAATTCAAATTTAAAGTTTTCATGAGGTTTGGTGTAGTTTGATGTGAATTTACACAAGTGAGGGCATTTTCGGCATAACGGTCGAATCGTCGACCCCGGAAGTTGTAAAACCTTTTGCATGTGAGGTATATGTGAGAACACATCCCACATATACATGTTATTGTTCACACATGTGAGATTTTGTCTGAAAACACTTGTGGAACCTCATGTTGGTTGGGTCGAACCATGTGTGGACCCACATCGATCATGTCGGTGAAGGGCTCTTTTTCAAGCAAGCTGCACTTCAAAGACTCAGATTGAGCTGCAAATTTTTGTGAGTGGTCATGAACGGTAGGTATGTGTGCCTGAGGAGTTTCAGATTTTTCTGACAATTTTAGGTGTTTGTTTATTTTTTTATTAAAAAATGAAAGAAAACGAGTAAAACTCATAATAAATGCTAAATTCAATGTAAAATCATCAGTAACTAGTGGGACTGAGTAAATGTTGTGACATTCATGTGGAAAATTCAAATTTAAATTTTTCATGAGGTTTGGTGTAGTTTGATGTGAATTTACACAAGTGAGGGCATTTTCGGCATAACGGTCGAATCGTCGACCCCGGAAGTTGTAAAACCTTTTGCATGTGAGGTATATGTGAGAACACATCCCACATATGCATGTTATTGTTCACACATGTGAGATTTTGTCTGAAAACTCTTGTGAAACCTCATGTTGGTTGGGTCGATCCATGTGTGGGCCCACATCGATCATGTCGGTGAAGGGCTCTTTTTCAAGCAAGCTGCACTTCAAAGACTCAGATTGAGCTGCAAATTTTTTGTGAGTGGTCATGAAGGGTAGGTATGTGTGCCTGAGGAGTTTCAGATTTTCTGACAATTTTAGGTGTTTGTTTATTTTTTAATTAAAAAATGACAGAAAACGAGTAAAACTCATAATAAATGCTAAATTCAATGTAAAATCATCAGTAACTAGTGGGACTGAGTAAATGTTGTGACATTCATGTGGAAAATTCAAATTTAAATTTTTCATGAGGTTTGGTGTAGTTTGATGTGAATTTACACAAGTGAGGGCATTTTCGGCATTGGGAAAATTGGGAGCACGTGCTGGTCTCATTTGGCGTCACCACATTACCCTACAACAGAAGTTTCACTTGGAAAAAGGTTTGACAACCTCTTAGTGCAATGAGGACAACCTCTTAGTGCAATGAGGGCAGTTCTTGACCATTTTTTGAGGTAGCTAACTTGAAATGGACTGAAATTTGGCATAAGGGTGCATCAACATGTGGGTAATGACGCTAGCATGCTATCTTGGCAGTTTGGTTTGAAAATTTTCAAAAATTCATCCCCTAAACTCAAGAAGAGGCTATGTGTGATCACTAATTCGTATTTCAAATATTTTATAGTTTTTAATACCCATACTGAAAATTTTGTGCCTGCCCATCCGTCATGCGTGGGACCCATGTCAAAGTAATGGGAAAGTGGACTGACTACATGCAGGAATCCACGTTTTCACACGCACGCGTCAGGCAGAGGAACCCAAACGGTAGCACCTACTGTATATCCATCGGCCCCATCGTCTCTCCCACCCGCAACTTCTATTCCCCAATCTCTGGCGAAAAACCCTGCTTGCACCTCCACCAGCGCACCACCGACCTCCCCTTCCACCGAAGATCCCGAAGATGAAGCGTGTTCGCGGAGACGAGCCGGAGGCGAGTGCGGTCGTCAACGTCGACAGAGGCGAAGGCGATGGTCCGGTAGTAGTCGACGGCGCTGAGGCGGGATCTTCTTCCAGAACTGGAGCCGCTCTTCGCCGCGCCGTGACCGTGGAGGGCTCCGCCCAACCGGCCGTGGTCGCCGTCGCTGATGAGGCCAAGGGAGACGTCCTCGCTCCCGCGGCACAAGCAGATGACCAGGGCTTCGATCTGAATGACCCGTTCTACCGCCACTCCAAGCAGTACCGCGAGCTATATGGCCCCAGAGAGTGCGACGAGTTCGAAGAGGAGGCCTCCGACAACTGCAGCGAGGTACTCTACTATTCCGATCGATCCCCGGTTTTTCTTGATCTTACTGTTCACCATAGGGTTTGCTCATAGGGTAGATTGATTTGCCTTGTCTGCTACTTCTTGTACAAATTGATGATTCTGGGGTTCTTGCTCATCTGATGTATGGTTTGTAGTTACTAGATCTGTATTATTTGATGCACATCTTGATTCAACTGTAATGATTCCTTTTGTGTGATGAATCATACCTGCTTAGTGTAATGCTCACTGCATTTCAAACTTAAATTCATCCGGATATGAATCATACCAGAGTGATTATGATTACAAGAATTATATTATAGGTACTATTAATTGATCTGATACATGGATTTTATAATCACCATTTGTCTTAAACTGGTGCTTATTTATACGATGAAACCATAGTGTGTACATCATTTTTATTTGGGGAACAAATGAATTATCAGATGCATGTAATTTATGACCACCATTTTTGTTGAATTCCTGCTTATTGACGTCATGAATCCATATTGTTTTATGAATCAGTACATCTTTAGGGAACAAATGATTGATCCCTGATCCATGAAATTTATAATCACCATTTTCTCTTAAATTGGTGCTTAGTTATATTACTGAAATAATGATTGGACTACCCATGAACAATTTGTGACAACAGTTTAAATTGGTGCTTATTTATATTAGTGAAGTATTTATGTATGGTTGGATCTGGATCATAAATGTTGATTCTACATGATGATTAATTCTTAATAATGTTCATACAAAAATATTTAATGCTTGAATTGTATTTCAGTTAATTTCCTTCTCTCACTTCCTATTTACTTTCAAAATCGCAGGAAGACTCTGAGGACGTTGACAGTGACAAGGAGGACCGGGACCGGAAGAGCCGCTTTGTTCTGAAGAAGCTGAAGACTGGCCAGATCCCTTTCCGTCGGAACGGAAAGCCTAATTGCCCATTCTGCGGCAGGGTTTTCCCGAACGATGTTGAGTGTCTGATCCAGCACGCGACGGGAGTTGGAAAAGGTGGCAAGCAGAAGCACAAGCCTGCTAGCAAGGCGAAGCACGCTGCCTTTGGCAAGTTCCTCAGGGACTACGTCAGGACTGGCCTCATCCCGCTCGTCGGTCCAGCTGTTGGCCCTCATGTTCTCCACTAAATTTAGTTTCTGTTTAGTTGTTCCCCTGGAGGTTCATGGTTAAACTATGTCATGTTTCAAAGACTATGTTCTACTTTTGTTATTTGGAACCTGGGCAATCATACCCAGTTGTTTAAGACTATGTCATGTTTATATGTTGTTTGCTGTGGCAGAAGCATTACTGCTGCACATGGTATCTCTTTTTTCATGTTGATGCACGCTGCATTTGTGTAGATGCTTTATTCTGTAGCTAAGCAAGTTTCGAGTTAATTTCGACTACCAATGTTTGGCTACACCAGAGTTGTGTAGATTACATATCCCTTTGTCCCACAAGGGTGCCAAATCTTGCCCCAATCCATGGTGGTTTGGTGAGTTTTTGGCGATTTCCCCCTCTTTTCGTCCGAAAACCCCTCTTTCGACACATGTCCACCATGGGGACACCATGACACCAACTCCAAAAAATCAAAAACCATAGCAACCAAGGTTTCATATCACAATGTGCACAAGGGTGCCAAATCTTGCCCCAATCCATGGTGGTTTGGTGAGTTTTTGGCGATTTCCCCCTCTTTTCGTCCGAAAACCCCTCTTTCGACACATGTCCACCATGGGGACACCATGCCACCAACTCCAAAAAATCAAAACCCATAGCAACCAAGGTGTCATATCACAATGTGCACAAGGGTGCCAAATCTTGCCCCTATCCATGGTGGTTTGGTGAGTTTTTGGCGATTTCCCCCTCTTTTCGTCCGAAAACCCCTCTTTCGACACATGTCCACCATGGGGACACCATGCCACCAACTCCAAAAAATCAAAACCCATTAGCAACCAAGGTGTCATATCACAATGTGCACAAGGGTGCCAAATCATGCCCCAAATCCATGGTGGTTTGGTCAGTTTTTGGCGATTTCCCCCTCTTTTCGTCCGAAAACCCCTCTTTCGACACATGTCCACCATGGGGACACCATGCCACCAACTTCAAAAAATCAAAACCCATAGAAACCAAGGTGTCATATCACAACGTGCACAAGGGTGCCAAATCTTGCCCCAATCCATGGTGGTTTGGTGAGTTTTTGGCGATTTCCCCCTCTTTTCGTCCGAAAACCCCTCTTTCGACACATGTCCACCATGGGGACACCATGACACCAACTCCAAAAAATCAAAACCCATAGCAACCAAGGTGTCATATCACAATGTGCACAAGGGTGCCAAATCTTGCCCCAATCCATGGTGGTTTGGTGAGTTTTTGGCGATTTCCCCCTCTTTTCGTCCGAAAACCCCTCTTTCGACACATGTCCACCATGGGGACACCATGCCACCAACTCCAAAAAATCAAAACCCATTAGAAACCAATGTGTCATATCACAATGTGCACAAGGGTGCCAAATCATGCCCCAAATCCATGGTGGTTTGGTCAGTTTTTGGCGATTTCCCCCTCTTTTCGTCCGAAAACCCCTCTTTCGACACATGTCCACCATGGGGACACCATGCCACTGATACGTCTCCAACGTATCGATAATTTCTTATGTTCCATGCCACATTATTGATGTTATCTACATGTTTTATGCACACTTTATGTCATATTCGTGCATTTTCTGGAACTAACCTATTAACAAGATGCCGAAGTGCCGATTCTTTGTTTTACTGCTGTTTTTGGTTTCAGAAATCCTAGTAACGAAATATTCTCGGAATTGGACGAAATCAACGCCCAGGGTCCTATTTTGCCACGAAGCTTCCAGAAGACCGAAGAGGAGACGAAGTGGGGCCACGAGGTGGCCACACCCTAGGGCGGCGCGGCCCCCCCTTGGCCGCGCGGCCCTGTGGTGTGGGCCCCTCGTGCCGCCTCCTGACCTGCCCTTCCGCCTACTTAAAGCCTCCGTCGCGAAACCCCCAGTACCGAGAGCCACGATACGGAAAACCTTCCAGAGACGCCGCCGCCGCCAATCCCATCTCGGGGGATTCAGGAGATCGCCTCCGGCACCCTGCCGGAGAGGGGAATCATCTCCCGGAGGACTCTACGCCGCCATGGTCGCCTCCGGAGTGATGTGTGAGTAGTCTACCCCTGGACTATGGGTCCATAGCAGTAGCTAGATGGTTGTCTTCTCCCCATTGTGCTTAATTGTCGGATCTTGTGAGCTGCCTAACATGATCAAGATCATCTATCTGTAATTCTATATGTTGCGTTTGTTGGGATCCGATGAATAGAGAATACTTGTTATGTTGATTATCAAAGTTATGTCTATGTGTTGTTTATGATCTTGCATGCTCTCCGTTATTAGTAGATGCTCTGGCCAAGTTGATGCTAGTAACTCCAAGAGGGAGTATTTATGCTCGATAGTGGGTTCATGTCTCCGTGAATCTGGAGGGGTGACAAGAACCTCTAAGGTTATGGATGTGCTGTTGCCACTAGGGATAAAACATTGGTGCTATGTTCAAGGATGTAGTCACTGATTACATTACGCGCAATACTTAATGCAATTGTCTGTTGTTAGCAACTTAATACTGGAGGGGGTTCGGATGATAACCTGAAGGTGGACTTTTTAGGCATAGATGCATGCTGGATAGCGGTCTATGTACTTTGTCGTAATGCCCAATTAAATCTCACTATACTCATCATAATATGTATGTGCATGGTCATGCCCTCTTTATTTGTCAATTGCCCAACTGTAATTTGTTCACCCAACATGTTGTTTATCTTATGGGAGAGACACCTCTAGTGAACTGTGGACCCCGGTCCAATTCTCTATACTGAAATACAATCTACTGCAATACTGTTCTACTGTTTTCTGCAAACAATCATCATCCACACTATACATCTAATCCTTTGTTACAGCAAGCCGGTGAGATTGACAACCTCACTGTTTCGTTGGGGCAAAGTACTTTGGTTGTGTTGTGCAGGTTCCACGTTGGCGCCGGAATCCCTGGTGTTGCGCCGTACTACATCCCGCCGCCATCAACCTTCAACGTGCTTCTTGGCTCCTACTGGTTCGATAAACCTTGGTTTCATACTGAGGGAAAACTTGCCGCTGTACGCATCACACCTTCCTCTTGGGGTTCCCAACGGACGCGTGTTGTACGCGTATCAAGCTCTTTTTCTGGCGCCGTTGCCGGGGAGATCAAGACACGCTGCAAGGGGAGTCTCCACTTCCCAATCTCTTTACTTTGTTTTTGTCTTGCTTAGTTTTATTTACTACTTTGTTTGCTGCACTAAATCAAAATACAAAAAAAAATTAGTTGCTAGTTTTACTTTATTTGCTATCTTGTTTGCTATATCAAAAACACAAAAAAAATAGTTACTTGCATTTACTTTATCTACTTTGCTTTATTTACTGTTGCTAAAATGGCTACCCCTGAAAATACTAAGTTGTGTGACTTCACAACCACAAATAATAATGATTTCTTATGCACACCTATTGCTCCACCTGCTACTACAGCAGAATTCTTTGAAATTAAACCTGCTTTACTAAATCTTGTTATGCGAGAGCAATTTTCTGGTGTTAGTTCTGATGATGCTGCTGCCCATCTTAATAACTTTGTTGAACTATGTGAAATGCAAAAATATAAAGATGTAGATGGTGACATTATAAAATTAAAATTGTTCCCTTTCTCATTAAGAGGAAGAGCTAAAGATTGGTTGCTATCTTTGCCTAAGAATAGTATTGATTCATGGACTAAATGCAAGGATGCTTTTATTGGTAGATATTATCCCCCTGCTAAAATTATATCTTTGAGGAGTAGCATAATGAATTTTAAACAATTAGATACTGAGCATGTTGCACAAGCATGGGAAAGAATGAAATCTCTGGTTAAAAATTGCCCAACCCATGGACTGACTACTTGGATGATCATCCAAACCTTCTATGCAGGACTAAATTTTTCTTCGCGGAGTTTATTGGATTCAGCTGCTGGAGGTACCTTTATGTCCATCACTCTTGGTGAAGCAACAAAGCTTCTTGATAATATGATGATCAATTACTCTGAATGGCACACGGAAAGAGCTCCACAAGGTAAGAAGGTAAATTCTGTCGAAGAAACCTCTTCCTTGAGTGATAAGATTGATGCTATTATGTCTATGCTTGTGAATGGTAGGCCTAATGTTAATTCTAATAATGTTCCGTTAGCGTCATTGGTTGCTCAAAAAGAATATGTTGATGTGAATTTCATTAAAAATAACAATTACAATGATTCTAGGCCATATCCTGCTAATGGTAACTCTTATGGTAGATATGTTTCACCTAATGAGGAAAAGATGCTAGAAATTGAAAGATCCACCAAAGGCTTTATGCAATCACAATATGAGCAAAATACATTGTTTACTAAAACTATGAATGAGCAATCTACCTTGTTGAAGAATATAGGAAATCAACTTGAAAATCTGAATAGGGAGATCTCGGGGTTGCAAACTAAACTTGCTAATACTGAAAACCGAATCTCATACATGTCTGCATCACAATCTTCTTTAATTAATAAAATGGCTGCTAAACCTGAGGATTTAGATAACAAAATTACTACTACAGCAAATGCCATCCAAGTTAGAATTAATGAGAATATAAGATTAATGGCTGAACTGCGTGCTAGGTGGGATAGAGAAGAAAATGAAAAACTAGCTAAAGAGAAGAATGTAGCTAAAGTTTGGACTATTACCACCACAAGCAATGCTAATGCTACACATGTTGCTGCACCTCCTACTATTAATAATAAAAGAATTGGTGTTAGCAATGTTTCCACTTCTAATGCAAAGCGCGAGAAACTGCCCGAAACTGCTAAAACTGCTGAAACTGCCTGTGATAAAGCTGCTGAAATTTTTTCCAACATTGGGGATGATGATCCCATTGCTTTAGATTATAATGGTTTGAATTTTGATGATTGCCACATCTCTGAAGTTATAAAGTTCTTGCAAAAACTTGCTAAAAGTCCTAATGCTAGTGCTATAAATTTGGCTTTCACGCAACATATTACAAATGCTCTCATAAAAGCTAGAGAAGAGAAACTAGAGCGCGAAGCCTCTATTCCTAGAAAGCTAGAGGATGGTTGGGAGCCCATCATTAAGATGAAGGTTAAAGATTTTGATTGTAATGCTTTATGTGATCTTGGTGCAAGTATTTCCGTTATGCCTAAGAAAATTTATAATATGCTTGACTTGCCACCGCTGAAAAATTGTTATTTGGATGTTAATCTTGCTGATCATTCTACAAAGAAACCTTTGGGGAAAGTTGATAATGTTCGCATTACCGTTAACAATAACCTTGTCCCCGTTGATTTTGTTGTCTTGGATATTGAATGCAATGCATCTTGTCCCATTATATTGGGAAGACCTTTTCTTCGAACTGTTGGTGCTATCATTGATATGAAGGAAGGTAATATTAAATATCAATTTCCTCTCAAGAAAGGTATGGAACACTTCCCTAGAAAGAGAATGAAGTTACCTTTTGATTCTATTATTAGAACAAATTATGATGTTGACACTTCGTCTCTTGATAATACTTGATACACACTTTCTGCGCCTAGCTGAAAGGCGTTAAAGAAAAGCGCTTATGGGAGACAACCCATGTTTTTACCTACAGTACTTTGTTTTTATTTTGTGTCTTGGAAGTTGTTTACTACTGTAGCAACCTCTCCTTATCTTAGTTTAGTGTTTTGTTGTGCCAAGTAAATTCGTTGATAGTAAAGTTCATACTAGATTTGGATTACTGCGCAGAAACAGATTTCTTTGCTGTCACGAATCTGGGCTGTTTTCTCTGTAGGTAACTCAGAAAATTATGCCAATTTACGTGAGTGATCCTCAGATATGTACGCAACTTTCATTCAATTTGAGCATTTTCATTTGAGCAAGTATGGTGCCTCGATAAAATTCGTCAATACGAACTGTTCTGTTTTGACAGATTCTGCCTTTTATTTCGCATTGCCTCTTTTGCTATGTTGGATGAATTTCTTTGATCCATGAATGTCCAGTAGCTTTATGCAATGTACATAAGTGTTAAGAATGATTATGTCACCTCTGAACATGTTAATTTTTATTGTCACTAACCCTCTAATGAGTTGTTCTAAGTTTGGTGTGGAGGAAGTTTTCAAGGATCAAGAGAGGAGTATGATGCACCATGATCAAGGAGAGTGAAAGCTCTAAGCTTGGGGATGCCCCGGTGGTTCACCCCTGCATATTCTAAGAAGACTCAAGCGTCTAAGCTTGGGGATGCCCAAGGCATCCCCTTCTTCATCGACAACATTATCAGGTTCCTCCCCTGAAACTATATTTTTATTCCATCACATCTTATGTGCTTTTCTTGGAGCGTCGGTTTGTTTTTGTTTTTTGTTTTGTTTAAATAAAATGGATCCTAGCATTCACTTTATGGGAGAGAGACACGCTCCGCTGTAGCATATGGACAAGTATGTCCTTAGGCTCTACTCATAGTATTCATGGCGAAGTTTCTTCTTCGTTAAATTGTTATATGGTTGGAATTGGAAAATGATACATGTAGTAATTGCTATAAATGTCTTGGGTAATGTGATACTTGGCAATTGTTGTGCTCATGTTTAAGCTCTTGCATCATATGCTTTGCACCCATTAATGAAGAAATACATAGAGCATGCTAAAATTTGGTTTGCATATTTGGTCTCTCTAAGGTCTAGATAATTTCTAGTATTGAGTTTGAACAACAAGGAAGACGGTGTAGAGTCTTATAATGTTTACAATATGTCTTTTATGTGAGTTTTGCTGCACTGGTTCATCCTTATGTTTGCTTCAAATAGCCTTGCTAGCCTAAACCTTGTATCGAGAGGGATTACTTCTCATGCATCCAAAATACTTGAGCCAACCACTATGCCATTTGTGTCCACCATACCTACCTACTACATGGTATTTTCCGCCATTCCAAAGTATATTGCTTGAGTGCTACCTTTAAACAATTCAAAATTTATTACCTCTGATTTGTGTCAATGTTTTATAGCTCATGAGGAAGTATGTGGTGTTTATCTTTCAATGTTGTTGGGCAACTTTCACCAATGGACTAGTGGCTTCATCCGCTTATCCAATAATTTGCAAAAAGAGCTGGCAATGGGATTCCCAGTCCCAAATTAATTAACTTAAATAGACACTCCTCCATGGTATGTGATTGTTGGACGGCACCCGAAGGATTCGGTTAGCCATGGCTTGAGAAAGCAAAGGTGGGGAGGAGTGTCATCGTAATAAAACTAAAAATAAAAAGGCACTCCTTCATGGTATGAGATTGTTGGCAGGCACCCGAAGGATTCGGTTAGCCATGGTTTGTGAAAGAAAGGTTGGAAGGAGTGCCACACAAAAATAAAATAAAATGGGAGCTGCTCTTTGAAGGTTTGTCTGGCAAGGGGGTTAGAGTGCCCACTACCATTCGTTGACAACAACAAACACCTCTCAAAATTTTACTTTTATGATCTCTTCATGTTTTCAAAATCAAAGCTCTAGCACAAATATAGCAATCGATGCTTTTCCTCTATGGAGGACCATTCTTTTACTTTTATTGTTGAGTCAGTTCACCTATTTCTCTCCACCTCAAGAAGCAAACACTTGTGTGAACTGTGCATTGATTCCTACATACTTGCTTATTGCACTTATTATATTACTCTATGTTGACAATATCAATGAGATATACATGTTACAAGTTGAAAGCAACTGCTGAAACTTAATCTTCCTTTGTGTTGCTTCAATGCTTTTACTTTGAATTATTGCTTTATGAGTTAACTCTTATGCAAGACTTATTGATGCTTGTCTTGAAGTACTATTCATGAAAAGTCTTTGCTATATGATTCTTGTTTACTCATGTCATATACATTGTTTTGATCGCTGCATTCACTACATATGCTTTACAAATAGTATGATCAAGGTTATGATGGCATGTCACTCCAGAAATTATCTTTGTTATCGTTTTACCTGCTCGGGACGAGCAGAACTAAGCTTGGGGATGCTGATACGTCTCCAACGTATCGATAATTTCTTATGTTCCATGCCACATTATTGATGTTATCTACATGTTTTATGCACACTTTATGTCATATTCGTGCATTTTCTGAAACTAGCCTATTAACAAGATGCCGAAGTGCCAGTTGTTGTTTTCTGCTATTTTTGGTTTCTGAAATCCTAGTAACGAAATATTCTCGGAATTGGACGAAATCAACGCCCAGGGTCCTATTTTGCCACGAAGCTTCCAGAAGACCGAAGAGGAGACGAAGTGGGGCCACGAGGTGGCCACACCCTAGGGCGGCGCGACCCCCCCTTGGCCGCGCGGCCCTGTGGTGTGGGCCCCTCGTGCCGCCTCCTGACCTGGCCTTCCGCCTACTTAAAGCCTCCGTCGCGAAACCCCCAGTACCGAGAGCCACGATACGGAAAACCTTCCAGAGACGCCGCCGCCGCCAATCCCATCTCGGGGGATTCAGGAGATCGCCTCCGGCACCCTGCCGGAGAGGGGAATCATCTCCCGGAGGACTCTACGCCGCCATGGTCACCTCCGGAGTGATGTGTGAGTAGTCTACCCCTGGACTATGGGTCCATAGCAGTAGCTAGATGGTTGTCTTCTCCCCATTGTGCTTAATTGTCGGATCTTGTGAGCTGCCTAACATGATCAAGATCATCTATCTGTAATTCTATATGTTGCGTTTGTTGGGATCCGATGAATAGAGAATACTTGTTATGTTGATTATCAAAGTTATGTCTATGTGTTGTTTATGATCTTGCATGCTCTCCGTTATTAGTAGATGCTCTGGCCAAGTTGATGCTAGTAACTCCAAGAGGGAGTATTTATGCTCGATAGTGGGTTCATGTCTCCGTGAATCTGGAGGGGTGACAAGAACCTCTAAGGTTATGGATGTGCTGTTGCCACTAGGGATAAAACATTGGTGCTATGTTCAAGGATGTAGTCACTGATTACATTACGCGCAATACTTAATGCAATTGTCTGTTGTTAGCAACTTAATACTGGAGGGGGTTCGGATGATAACCTGAAGGTGGACTTTTTAGGCATAGATGCATGCTGAATAGCGGTCTATGTACTTTGTCGTAATGCCCAATTAAATCTCACTATACTCATCATAATATGTATGTGCATGGTCATGCCCTCTTTATTTGTCAATTGCCCAACTGTAATTTGTTCACCCAACATGCTGTTTATCTTATGGGAGAGACACCTCTAGTGAACTGTGGACCCCGGTCCAATTCTCTATACTGAAATACAATCTACTGCAATATTGTTCTACTGTTTTCTGCAAACAATCATCATCCACACTATACATCTAATCCTTTGTTACAGCAAGCCGGTGAGATTGACAACCTCACTGTTTCGTTGGGGCAAAGTACTTTGGTTGTGTTGTGCAGGTTCCACGTTGGCGCCGGAATCCCCGGTGTTGCGCCGCACTACATCCCGCCGCCATCAACCTTCAACGTGCTTCTTGGCTCCTACTGGTTCGATAAACCTTGGTTTCATACTGAGGGAAAACTTGCCGCTGTACGCATCACACCTTCCTCTTGGGGTTCCCAACGGACGCGTGTTGTACGCGTATCAGCCACCAACTCCAAAAATCAAAACCCATAGCAACCAAGGTGTCATATCACAATGTGCATAAGGGTGCCAAATCATGCCCCAAATCCATGGTGGTTTGGTGAGTTTTTGGCGATTTCCCCCTCTTTTCGTCCGAAAACCCCTCTTTCGACACATGTCCACCATGGGGACACCATGCCACCAACTCCAAAAAATCAAAACCCATAGCAACCAAGGTGTCATATCACAATGTGCACAAGGGTGCCAAATCATGCCCCAAATCCATGGTGGTTTGGTGAGTTTTTGGCGATTTCCCCCTCTTTTCGTCCGAAAACCCCTCTTTCGACACATGTCCACCATGGGGACACCATGCCACCAACTCCAAAAAATCAAAACCCATAGCAACCAAGGTGTCATATCACAATGTGCACAAGGGTGCCAAATCTTGCCCCAATCCATGGTGGTTTGGTGAGTTTTTGGCGATTTCCCCCTCTTTTCGTCCGAAAACCCCTCGTTCGACACATGTCCACCATGGGGACACCATGCCACCAACTCCAGAAAATCAAAACCCATAGCAACCAAGGTGTCATATCACAATGTGCACAAGGGTGCCAAATCTTGCCCCAATCCATGGTGGTTTGGTGAGTTTTTGGCGATTTCCCCCTCTTTTCGTCCGAAAACCCCTCGTTCGACACATGTCCACCATGGGGACACCATGCCACCAACTCCAAAAAATCAAAACCCATAGCAACCAAGGTGTCATATCACAATGTGCACAAGGGTGCCAAATCTTGCCCAAATCCATGGTGGTTTGGTGAGTTTTTGGCCATTCCCCCCTCTTTTCGTCCGAAAACCCCTCGTTCGACATATCTTCACCATGGGGCCACCATTTTATGTTATTGTTCACCACTTTGAGATTTTTTCGATGAAAAATTTCAGAAAATGAGTAAAAGTCATAAAGAAAATTTGAATCACAATTTTTGGTGATTTTTACGTCTGGTATGTTTTGATTTTGAAGAACTCTACTGCTCTGAACATTTAGTTTACTAGCACTTTGAAGTACTAGGATGTACACAACATAAAATTGAAACCTCCCAGGACAATTGTTAACATATCATGGCAAAATATTTACAGTTTCAAAAGAACGGACTACTAGCCAAAAGCACCTCACGCAGGAGGGAGACCAAACCAAAAGATCAGGGGGTTATGCAGCAGAAGAGATGATCAATCCACCATCAGCAGGACTCTGTCGACCACGATCTTGCGGTAGAGCTCGTACGAGACCCAAGCATCAATGGCTGCATACTCGATGTTCATATTTGGAAGTGGGAAGTCCCCCCACAGTCTGTGCCGATGGTGGTGGAACTTCTTCTTCATATCACCGTACCATGAATCAATGAGTCTTGCTGCCATGGTAGCCATGCCAGCCCTCGCATGACCAGTGTACTTGAAGTACTCGTCCTGGAGATCGACGTAGTACTCACAAGGAATCTCCATGTGCCATGTCCTCCACAGAACTCTCTTGTCACCACGGATGTCAACACTCGCAAACGTAGCGCCTTCTCGAAAGAAATCGCAGATAGCCGGAGACTCCCACCAGTTAGCACTGTAGTAAACAAAGTAATGTACTAGTCACAGATCAGTTACAAATATGCAAGAACCTACAGAGGATACGAAGATGAAACAAATTAATAAATCGGGAACAATGTGTAGCAGATTTAGATCGGGAATGTACTGCTTTTCGGGAACAATGTCTAGCAGATTTAGATCGGGAATGTACTGATTTTCGGGAACAATGTCTAACGAGAGTCAAAGAGAGACACAACGGCGGCAAGTAAAAACCCCAATCGAAAGATTAAAAAAGGGGATTAGTTCTTACGCTGCGTAGTGGAACACCAGCACATGTCGACGCGTGCAGAGTTGAACCACGGCGATCTTCTTCTCGTTACTCGGCTCGATGGTTGGTGTACTCGAAGTCGAGGCCGACGAACTTGTGCTCGTCCTCCTTGAGCCACTCCGTGTACATGTCGAGGACGCGGCGCACTTCCCAGGGGTCGTTGGTGTAGACCACCTCCAGGTCCTGGCCGTCGTGGATGTGGACTGCGCGCGTGCTGGACCAGTAGTACATTTGCTGCTCATCCATGTCCATGGCGACGCGGCGGCGGGAGACGAAGATAATGAGGGAGCGGAGACGATGAGAAGTGTGGAAACCAGGATGCGGTGCGAATATTGAGACGGTAGGGGAGGGGGAAGGGGATAAATATCATCCCCATTAATTACTCCGTGCGAATATTGAGACGGTAGACGAAGAGAATACTGACGCGGGTCTAGTCCAACTGACGCGCATTCGATCGTGTTGTCACGTCAAAACCCAGCACCGCCCATTTGCACTCCTCTTGACCTACCGAAATTTACTCCACGATATAACTGGCCATCATATCACGACCTCCTTCAGACGCCGCCAGATCTCGCCACGTCTCTCGCCGCCACAGCTCGCCACTAATCTCACCGGCGAGACTTGTAAGACTCTCGCTCCGCGTCGAGACCAAGGATGGCGCCTACTAGTGGAGTACGTAAATAACATGTACGTCTCGCGATCGATCGTTGTTTCCGATTTGTAATATTTCTTCATATTTTTTGCAGTGTCCAGTTTGCTTTGACAAGAAGGGGATGTGCGGCGGAGGGGGAGTCGCGTTAGGTTTTTTCGTGCAAACACTACAAGAGGGTTTTGAGGAGAAGACGGTACATGCACTTATAAGTTTAAAATTCATTCAGATGTTTTATTAATTCACCGCCACATCAAAGTTTGACACGTGATCCTAGTAGTTATTGCTAGTTTAGTACTATTATTCAGATGTGTGTAATAATTGTTGGTCACCATATGTATTAACCGCTTATTTATGGTTGAGTTTTAGGATAGTTGTGATAACTTTTACGTTCATATGAGTTTTACGATAGTTGTAGCTGTTAGAGATAGAGGTATCGGTAGTTCAATCCTATACCGATAGAAGTTCAGATATGTGCTGATAGAAGTTCAGATATGTGCTGATAGAAGTCCAAGATCTGAGACTCGGTGATTATCCGAGTAGACGCATAATTCTACCTGATCATTAGATTTTACAGTAGCTACATGCAATTCATGATTCTTCAAGGTCCTAATATGACACGATGTGTAACATTCACATGTTTCTATCTTATTGAATTTTCAGAATAGTTAACTTACTTTTGTATTAACTCTACTGAATTTAGGTCATCCCTTGCTACTATAGACCGTATTTCCTTAAGAAGTATGGTGTCCAGACCTCCCACAGGACAACTTTTGAAGCTGCACTCAAAACCAAAGATGGCCATGCATTTGTTGTTAATGTTACCAACAGAGTCATGAGAACCTATATCAACGGAAGATTTTGGAACGAATTTGCTAGAGTGTACAATTTTAAGGTTGGCATGGAGTTAATTTTCAGAGTTAACTCATCTGGTCAGGATACTCTTGTAATAACTGGAACTGAACCACTAATCCATCCAGGTAATTTTCCACCTTTGGACAGAATGATTGATCATATTAATTATTCCATCTTATGTCAGTTATTTTAATTATGCAGCTTACTACCAGTTGTCCCGTACGAAGCGTGACATTGTTGACTCACTCAGTAGTACTGATGGAACAATGATAAATTGGAGGATGATGCATACCGTCATTCTTCAGGTGGACAACTTGGACTACCATGTTGAGTACCACAATGCTGGAGATTATGATCAAGGAGCACTAGTTGTCCCAATGCTGCATACTCTGAATTGGACAAACAGCGAAAATTACAACAAACACGTGGTAAGCAGTAGATCATAATTTCATTAACTTTGCGAGCTACATTACGTACAAGTGTTAACTAAACTATGTCTCTACTGTTGGAACAGAAAATCCCTAGCCGTTTGGTTCCTAAAGATATGGAACAATATGGTGCAATCAGTATTGTGTGTCATCCCAGTACTTTGGTGCGTGCGTCCTACGCAATTTCTTCTGACGATGGTCGTCTCTGCGTCAGTGGGTGGAAGGAGTTCATGGACAAGGAAAAACACCTTCAGATGGGTGACAAGATGCTGTTCTTGCTTTACCTGGGAAATGCAGGGGTTTACTTGTTTGCTACCCATGTGCCTGAAATCGATCTGGAGTAGCTAGTCAGTGATTCATGGTGCCCGGGTGTCCAACTATGCAGCCCCTTTAGGTTTAAATTAAGTTGTAAGACTCTTTATGCGATTGTCGATTTTGCTTCTGTTAAAACAATATTTAGTCATATCGTGCTGCTGGTTGTAATCGTGTCAAGTGTCGATTAATTAAAACCATTGTCAAAGTTATGTTACCGACATGTTGGCTTTTCTTATATTTGTCCATATTTTAGCTTATATTAATTTGCTCTTAAACCCTTCTGGATAATTGAATGACAAGTTCGAGATCGTAAACATCTAAATAAGAACATTTCAAATGTTTGGAACAAAACATATAGTTGTATGCATAACATGTTTCTATCAATCTACATCACTATCTTCTTCTGAAGTTTTTCCCTCGTCATCATGTATGTTCTCTTCCAATATGAGACTATCTTCCTCATTCTCTAGTTCATCTTCGCTCATATCCATGTCAACATTGGGACTATCTTCCTCGTTCTCTAGTTCACGAATTGTACGAGCATCATGAATATGTACAACTTCATCAGCACGATGATCATCCTCCTCTGCTTCCTCGTCTAGGTCGACAACATCATGAAATGTATGGTCGACTGAACCTTCATCCTCCTGGTATGCGTCTTCATTCCGTACAAATGCATCATCATTACCATCTTCTAATTCTGGAACGTCGTACACGTGTCTATGGCTGAACTTCTGCACCACTTTCCACGGATCACCAAACTTTGTATCCTCCAAATAGAAGCATGTTTCAGCTTGACTGGCCAATATGAATGGTGAATTCTTGAACCATAGGACAGAAGTGTTAACGCTTTTAAAATAACCATCATATTTTATCTTGGAACCCCTGCCCGCAAGGTCGAACCAGTCGCAACGAAACAAGTACACGGACCTGTCACCGTGCTTGTTAGTCCCGTACTGCAGTTCAAGAACTTCTTGCAAAACACCATAGAACTCGGTCTCATCTGCATCACCAAAAGATCCCTTAGTCGCTACACCCGAATTTTGAGTCTTCAGGTCTTTATCCCGAGTAAGCGTGCGAAACCTCGCACCCTTTACGTTGCAACCAGCGTATACTACTACACGCCGGTCTGGCCCAGCAGCCAGAGACTTCAAATCTTCTGATGCATTGTCCAACTGTCTCACATGGTTTGCAAACCAACCTGCAAACTCTCTCTGAACCGTTTCCTCAATGTCACGCACACCCCTACCTCCCAATTTTGTCGGAATTCACTGAAACATAGAAAAAACACATATGAAATACAGGACAATTATGTCTGCAACATTGAGAAGTAGTTATTAAAGTGAAGCTAACTACTTACTTGATATAACGTTCTACATCGTCACAGTTGTTCAGCACATACCAAACCATTTTGTCAAATTCCTTGTCAAAATGTTTCAAAATGGATTTCCCAAGACCTTTAGCTCCAACTGAAAATACTTCCATCTCGTCACGATCAGGTTTTCTCCATATGTCTTGGTTCCTATCATCTTTGTTAAATCTTGTTTCTGTGCCATCCTTGAAAAATCTAGAGCAAAAAATCAAACACTCATCAACAATGTAGCCCTCTGCGATAGAACCTTCTGGCCTTGCTTTGTTACGGACCGTAGACTTTAGATAACCTAATCTTCTCTCAACTGGATACATCCAACCATAATGAACAGGACCCCTTGTAACATCCCAAGTTTCAACAACAATCAACAAGAAATAAATTTCCCAAAACTCAAAATTTGCAATTAACAAAAACTTTTTCTATGCATATAGTGCCACATATAGGTTCATGCATTTGAGTGAATTTCTTTTGTGCAATTTCCATGATGAGTGTTAGTATGATTAACAATTGCTATTTGAACCCTAACAAAGATCATCAAACCCTAAATTGAGGAGAATTGAAGAAAATGGGAAAAACCCATATTTCACTTACATACACAATATGCCAAATTGCAAATCCTCACCCTAGGCCATAATTGCTTGCTCCCTTGCTTGTAGAATACTTCAATATGATAAACTAACACAATTGCATCATTGGATCAAGAATCAAACACAAGGAAATCAAAATTCTTACATACATATGATAATGGTCACTTGTCACCAAAATATTTTCTTCACTACTTTACCCCTCTGGTTTTCTCATTTCTTAAACTAAACTTGGTCAACCAAAGCCATGTCATCCAAGACCATGTCAAGGTGAGTAACTTTGATGTTGACCACCATGGCTAGAGTTGACTAGGTTGACCAGTATAAAGGTGACAAGTAGTGATGCTGAAATAAAGAGAAGATCATGTCACATTTGCCATTTTGCAAAACAACTCCAAATTGAACCCCACCACCACCTTTCTAACCCATAATTAATATGTTTAAGTTCCACCAAAAAGAATTTCAAAATTCAAATAAAAATCTCATGCGGCCATTTCATCGAACACTTGGCAGGCATTATTCCAGATTTGTGTTACACTCTATTACACTCTGGTTTCTTGCCTAAACCCCTTTAACTTGTGATCATTACACCCTCCTACATCCCCTGCCTCACCCCAGTACCTGCCTTGGTCGATTAAAGTGAGAGGAAGGGGAGAGAAAACCCTAAACTAGGCATGCCGTGGCCATGCCGGCCACTTTTGGCCACCATCTCTCTGGCCTCCCTCTCTCCTCAAATTCTTGTCCTGGAGCATCTACTCTGCACAAGGATGGTGACCATGCACGGCCGAGCCTCGCGCACGCCCAGCATTGGCCAGGAGAGCCGCGTCCAAAACCTTGCCAGAGCGTGCCAGTCGACGCGGTGAGCGCGCTCTGGACACGCCAGTACGTCGCGCGCTCGAGCAGCCTACGCCTCCCCTGCAAAGTCTACCACTGCGTCGAGCACCGCCTCCCCGCCCTCTACCCCCTAGACACACTCAAGCGACTGCGGCCGCCTCGTCACCGTCGTCCTCGTCGGAATCTTACCGCAAGGACTGCCGCACTCGAATCGACCTCCTGAGCGATCCCGTCGTCCTCTCGCTGCGCCAGCTACTCCTCGAGCATCGCCAGGAAAACGCCTACACGCTGCCGTCCTTGCCTTGCCCCTTCGAGCACCCCAAGCACCGCGCCATGGCCGTTCCTCCACAGCACCTCACGGCCACCCCCGCCCGCTATAAATAGAGGAGCTCTGAGCTCAAGTTCTTCACAACATCTGCTCTCCTCTCATCTCTGCATCCTCTCCACCCCTCAATTTGACACCACCTCGCCGGAGTCGCCTCAATTGCAAGATCGGAGCCACTGGAGCCAGGACATCGACGCCGTTGATCCACGCCGCCCCAGGCCTCGCCACTGCTACCAGGAGCTTCAGCACCCTCGAAAACGCCACCTCGACCCCACCAGAACCTCGCGGGAACGCCGGTAGGCCCTCCGACCCCCTAGGCTCGCCGCCAGTGAGCTCGTCGCTCGTCGGAGACGACGACGATCACTGACCGTCGGATCGCGTTCTAATCCTACGGCCTAACGCGCGCGTACCGTTTCGGCGTTTAAAGAGCCGCTGACGGGTGGCCCCCACCTCGTCAGGGCAGCCCACCCGCACCCGTTGCTAGTTGGGCTGCGAAGTGGATTTTAAACCTGTTTCGGCCCATTTAGTTTCCCGCCCAAGCCCAGCAATTCAAACTGAGGTTTATTTATTACTCAAAATGTGCTGCAGATGGTTTAGTAAAATTTGAATAGTTTGAAATCTGCCAAACCAAATTTAGCAAACTTTATACCGTTGGAAAGCCCATGAAATTATCTATCCAATGCCACTGGCCCCACCTCCAAATTCATAGTAGATTTAAATTGATAAAAAAGACAAGACAGGGACTTTTGAACATTCAAACTTTATTTAAAATTTAACCAGAATAGATTTTGAATTGATTCCAATTCTAATAAATCACAAATGATGTCCTCTAATTGATTATGCAATAATATAGACATGTTGTTCGTAAGATCATGGACTAGATCAAATAAAATGGCTATGTAGTCAATTCTAGAGCAATTGAAATTAGAATTCAAACTCAACAACTAATATGAGAGCTACCCCCTCATTTAAATCTTGATCCTAAGTACTATAACCAGGGGGAATGACTTAGGCTAATGAACCCTTGAGAATTATTACTTAGAGATTTTTAATTCATTTAAATGTTAATTATTTCAAACTATGTGAAGTGTAACACTTCAATAAAATTATACTCACATATAATAGATATGAAATGTTGACTTTGGGTCAACCTATATTTCATACCTTATTATTATATGAAGAGATTAAATCTTAATAAGAGGTAATGAGAAGAAATGAATTCCTCTAAGGCTTTACATACCAAATTTAAGAAATAGGAATAATGAGAGGAAATTATTCTTCTTTTAAATAAAGACTAATCAAATAATCCACCATGCCATGTTTGATTGATGATAGGATTAGTGTGTGAACTCGTTTGAGTGTTTCTAGTTTAGTATGTGAGCTTGGTTTAGTATTTATACCTCGTATTCGTATATAGACGCTAGTAACGAGGAATACCAAGAGGAGGAGGCCTACTCTCAGGAAGAAGAAGAGAACTTCGATAACTACCCAGCTCAAGGCAAGCTAACCCTTGCTAAAAACAAGTGCTTAGCTCTACAAGAGCAAAGGCACCATCACACTTTACTTTTATGTATTACCTATCCCATGTTTTTTACTTACATTTACTTTTGCTTATTTATTTCAAAGTACTTTTTGATTTATGATTCACTTGGTCTAGAGTAGAACAATACTTGAAGTTAGATTAGCACAACTCAAAGCTAGATAGCACCCCTCATATAGTTGCTAGTGCTAATCAATTAAAATTGACTACTCTAGATGGGAACATAGTGAAGTGAAATGACTTTGAAAGAAAGTAAAGTGGAGGTGGATATGAACAAGAGAAGGTGGTGATTTTTGATAAAATTGATGATTGGGTTTGAATGCGATACCCTTCCAATTATACAAGTACCCCCACAATACCTGATTATGGGTAGGGCTTAACTAGAAACTTGTGTATTTTAGTATGGGTTCCCTCTAAACAAGCATCATAGGGGTTACGCCGAGGCTGCCTCCGTTAAGTGTGGATTGATGTTAAAATGAGGTGAATGTACGGCCCAAGCCCTGTGCAGTTCCCGGGTTAACTGCGGTTTCCACCGGGAGGCCAAGCTCATGGGGAGAGGTGATCATACTAGCACATATAAGTGAAAGGTTACGGTTGATGATCCGCGTACTGTGTTACGATGATTCGGGGTTATCCTCGACGGATGTAATCAAAAGTTGTGGCACAAGAGTACAACCTCTGCAGAGTGTTAAACCTATTCGAATAGCCGTGTCCACGGTTACGGACGATTGGAAAGGCCATACTATCTCCGTTATCATTAATATGTTTTGATCTTAAAAATGAATGGTAAATTGAAAGGTGATATTGTGGTGAATCAATATGAGTTGTGGGAATGACACTAATGTTCCCACTTGAGTTAGTCTAGCACATGACAAGGCTTTACTAAATGTTTATCAAACTAAAACTTGGCTTTATGCAAATAAACCTAGAGCTTAGCACCCCCTTATTACACTTAATAAGTAATTACTCTAGAGTTAGTTTGCGAGTACTTTAAAGTACTCATGGCTTTGCCCTGGCTATTCAAATGCCAGACTATGAAGGAGAGCACCAGTATCAGGATGACGGACAACAGGACGTCTACGATAACTAGGATCGTCTTCTAACGTCAAGCGTTGCCTGTGGAATAGATAGTCCACTACTACTTCGCTTCCGCTACTATTTGTGATGTTGAACAATATATTCGTGTAATATTGGATCATGTGATCTATGGTTGTAAGACAATATGTGTTGTAATAAATGATGACTCTATGCTACCTACTATTATGTCTCGCAAAAACATTATTCCTGGGATTGCGACGTACGGCATAATAGGCATCTGGACTTAAAAATCCGGGTGTTGATAAGTTGGTATCAGAGCCATTGTTTGACCTTAGGAGACCCTAGTTAGAATGGACGCTCAAAAACTTAGTTTCAAATTCCATGATTTGACTTGTTATGAAAACCTTATTCACCCTCTTACCTTGAAGAGTCTATTACAAACTTTAAATTCATGCCCTTCTTATAAGAGAATTAAAATTTGGAACACTTGCACTTCTCTAACTTAATCATCTAATCTCTCTACAGATGGATCACGTCGTGGACGCATAGCCCTTCCTCCAGACTGAGTTCTATCAGTTGGGGAACGGTGGAGAGATCATCTTTGAGAGGGACCTCTTCTCCCTCTCAGAGTTCCTCGGGCGCCCACCACCGGAAGTCTTTGGTGGAATGGTCAATGACCAGCCCGGTGGTCAACTTCAGTGGGTGATCATGGTGGACCTTCGTGGAAGGTTCACGCTCCCAATGAGCGCAAGGATCCAGTTCTCCTTCCGGGAGAACAACTGGGCGGATGGTCTCGCAAGAGGACTTCAGGAAGGGCTCGCACGTCTGTGCGGGCAAAACTTCATGGACTTCGAGGATAGCCGCTTTGTGCACTATGCAAGGCACAACTCCCTCGGGGTGCCAATGAACCTGCCGTCGCACCCGCAACTTCGCCACCATGTGGATCATCTCGACTTCATGTTGAATGAGACCCGCATCGACCTCGACAACTCCCGCGAATACGCCAACCACACTCACATCCAGTTGGCGCAGCAGGCGGAGACCATCAAGGTCATCGCCGGAGAACGCAGGGCACTCCGCCGTGCCAACCAGAAGAAGGATCATGCCATCAACCGCCTCAAGGCCAGGATCGCCACTCTGAAGGCGACCATCGCCGCCCAAGCTGAGCAGATCCAGGAGCTGGAAGGCGAAGGTGAAGGGGAGAACATCCAGGGGGACGGCTACTCCTACGTCAGCAACGACGACGACTACGAGGAGGAGGAAGACGACGACCTGGAGTTCCACCCTTACGAGGATGGCCACGAGCACCTTGCTGCCGGGATAGACAATGTCTACCCTATCAACGTCGATGGCGAGTAGTCCCATCTGAGCACTTGCGTCCCGTGTTATGTATCGGTCCTTTGTACCCGCCCCATGTATCGTAGTTTGTTGAAAGGGTTCTTCAAACCCTCCGGAACATTTGGCTTGTAATATTTGCTACCTCCATGACTATGTTTGTGTGTGTGTAATATTATTATTATGAATCAAGTTTTAAGTTGTGTGAAATTTTATCCCAAAATGAGCCATAGAAATTTCCCTCTCATCTCATGATCCCTATCACTGTTCAGATGGCACCCCCAACTCGCAGCGAAGCCGCAATGATGCAAATGCTGCAACAGATGATGGCAGAAAGAGAAGCTGAGAGAGTTGACCGTCAAGCCAACCTAGCTGCACTTCAACAGATTGCTCAGGGCAATCAAGGCCACGGAAACCACGACCACCCAGGGTCGAAGCTGAAAAACTTCCAAAACACCAACCCACCGGTGTTCAGCAAGACAGAGGAACCCCTCGATGCTGATGACTGGCTCCAAACTATGGAGAACAATCTAGAGGTTGCCGGAGTGGAGGACAACGAGAAGGTGTTGTTCGCCACCCACTATCTGGCTAGACCTGCACGTGCCTGGTGGACAAGTACCCGCGCATTGAATGCGGGGCAAATGAAGACTTGGGAGGACTTCAAACTCAAGTTTAGCAAGTATCATGTGCCCCCGGGCCTGATTAAGAAGATGAGGGATGAGTTCAGGGAACTGAAGCAAGGCAGAATGACCGTGGTGGAATACCGCGACAAGTTCCTCACCTTGTCAAGATATGCCCCGGATGAGACGGATACCGTCGAGAAAAGGAAGGAGAGGTTTCTGAATGGACTGCATGATGAGATGCAGACTGTGCTGATCAATATCCCCTTCGCTGACTTAGAAGCCCTCGTTGACTCCGCCATTCAGATGGAGGGGAAGATACACCAAGCAAATGAGAACCGCAAGCGCCGTATGATGAACCAGAGTGGGCCCAGCAATAACCACAAGTATCGCCCCAGCTCAAGTGGAGGGTTCGCCCCAAGAAACAACAAGCCCCCGATGCAGAATCCACGTCCGAGTTATCAGAACCGGAGTGGAGGAAACCCCAGGTCTGGAGGACACAACAACCACAACAACTACAACAACAACAACAACTTCAACCGCGCTCCACCCCGCGCCCCCAACAATAACTCTAACACCGCTCCAAGGACAGGGAGCAATGCTGTTCCCATCACCCCCAAGGACAAGTCCACCTACAACTGCTACGAGTGCGGAGTGGCTGGGCACTTCTCCTATGAGTGCCCCAAGAAGCTCGCCAAGACTGCCGCCAACACCTCAGGCACTGCTCAGCAGCAGCGTCGTGTCACCACCAACAAGAAGTTCGCCCCCAACAACCCGAACAACCGCAACGGCCGCCTCTACCACATGAATGCAGAAGAAGCTCAGGAAGCCCCAGACATGGTGCTGGGTATGTTCTCTGTTAACTCAATACCCGCAAGAGTGCTGTTTGATTCTGGAGCTTCGCATTCATTCATTACCGAAGATTTTGCATGCACTAGTAAGATTCAACCCATCAGTTTGAAGCATGTCATGATAGTTCAAATACCAGGATCAACAACTAAAGCTAGAAAAATTTGCAAAGATGTGCCAATCAGAATACATGAAATAGAATTCTATGCAAATTTGATTGTTCTGGGAGCCAAAGGTTTGGAAGTAGTCCTGGGAATGGACTGGATGGCGAAACATCATGGACTGATTGATTGTGCCAAGAAGGCCATCACCATGACTAGTAGCACCGGAATAATAGTCGAACACCTATCTAAAAGGATGCCCCGAAAGTTCACCTGCAACCAAAGCCTAGCCAAACCCACCTTGGATCAGATCAGGGTCGTCTGTCGATACCCTGATGTGTTTCCGGATGACCTACCCGGTATGCCCCCAGATCGGGATATCGAGTTTATCATCGAGCTAATCCCCGGAACCGGACCTATAGCCCAGAGAGCCTATAGCATGAACCCGACAGAGTTAGTGGAACTGAAGAAGCAACTGGATGATATGCTATTCAAAGGTCTGATTCAACCAAGTGCGTCACCTTGGAGATCGCCAGTTTTGTTTGTGGATAAGAAGGATGGTGCCACTCGTTTGGTTACGGACTACCGTAAGCTTAACGATGTCACCATTAAGAACAAGTATCCGTTGCCCAAGATAGAAGATCTGTTTGACCAGCTGACCGGAGCCCAAGTATTCTCGAAGATTGATCTGCGGACAGGATACCATCAGCTGAAGATTCGTGCCACCGATATCCCAAAAACTGCCTTTACCACCAGATATGGATTGTACGAGTACAATATCATGTCATTTGGATTGACCAATGCCCCCGCTTACTTCATGAATCTCATGAATAAGATCTTTATGAACTTCCTGGACAAGTTTGTCGTTGTCTTCATCGACGACATCCTCATATACTCCAAGTCCGAAGAAGAACATGAGCAACATTTGGAAGTGGTCCTAGATACCCTTCGGGAGGATCAGTTGTATGCCAAGTTCAGCAAGTGTGAGTTCTGGTTGAAAGAACTAGGATTCTTGGGTCATATCTTGTTAGCCGGAGGAATTGCCGTTGACCCCGCAAAAATCAGGACTGTTGAGGAATGGAAAGCCCCAACCACTCAGACCGAAGTCCGTGCATTTCTCGGATTGGCGGGATATTACCGCCGATTCGTTGAAGGATTTTCGAGCATAGCAAGACCGATGACTCAATTGTTGAAGAAGGACCGGAAGTTTGAATGGACCGACAAGTGTGAAGAGAGCTTTCAACAGCTCAAGCTAAGATTGACAACAGCCCCAATACTGGTTATGCCGGACATTACCAAGCCATTTGATGTGTACTGTGACGCCTCCAAGATTGGTCTTGGATGTGTGCTAATTCAAGAAGGCAAAGTGATATCCTACTTATCAAGACAGTTGAAGCATCATGAACAGAACTATCCAACCCATGACTTAGAGCTAGCAGCCGTGGTTTTAGCACTGAAAGTATGGCATCATTACCTCATGGGTCATCGATGCGAGGTTTACTCGGATCACAAGAGCCTGAAGTATATCTTCACGCAGAAGGAGCTGAATATGAGACAGCGCAGATGGATAGAGTTAATCAAAGATTACGACATGGAAATCCACTATCACCCCGGCAAGGCCAATGTGGTAGCGGATGCTCTGAGTAGACTGCCGTGTCAGTTGAACTCCATGTTAGCAATTGAGCAACCCAGCTTGTTTGAAGAGTTTGAACAGTTTAGGCTTGAACTGGTTAGCGAAGGATACCTCGCCAGCATTGAACTACAACCCACCCTGATTAGTCAGATCAAAGAAGCTCAGAAAGGAAATGCTAGCATTGACGGAATCAAGAACCAAATAGCCGCCGGAAAAGCACCGGGATTCACCGTAGATGAAGAAGGAGTGCTCTGGTATAACAAGCGCCTTTGCGTGCCGTCATTCTGAAAGAAGCTCACGACACCCTGTACTCCATTCACCCCGGAGGAACCAAGATGTACCAGGATTTGAAAGAACAATTCTGGTGGCATGGAATGAAGAGAGAAATTGGAAGCTACATCGCCAAGTGTGACATCTGTCAAAGAGTCAAAGCAGAACACCAACGCCCCGCAGGACTGTTGCAACCCCTACAGATTCCCGAATGGAAGTGGGATTCCGTAGGAATGGACTTCATCACCGGACTGCCCAAATCTAGTAAAGGAAATGATTCCATCTGGGTAGTGGTCGACAGACTGACCAAAGTCGCCCACTTCATTCCCGTCAAGACCACCTATCAAGGACCGAGACTCGCAGAGCTATATATCTCAAGGATAGTCAGCCTGCACGGAACCCCGAAGTCGATAGTATCCGACAGAGGATCCCAATTCACCTCCGCATTAAGCGAAAGTACATGAAGGACTCGGAACCCGTCTGAATTTCAGCACCGCCTATCACCCGCAGACAGATGGACAGACTGAAAGAGTCAACCAGATACTAGAAGATATGTTGAGAGCATGTGTGCTAGAGTATGGATCTAAGTGGGAAGAATGCTTGCCGTACGCAGAATTCTCTTACAACAACAGCTACCAAGCCAGCTTGCAGATGGCCCCCTTCGAAGCACTGTACGGAAGGAAGTGCCGTACCCCTCTGAATTGGTCGGAAGTAGGAGAGAGTCAAGTCTTTGGACCAGATATTCTCCGAGAAGCCGAAGAGAAGGTTCACAAGATCCGCGAGTATCTCAAGACAGCCCAATCAAGACAGAAGAGCTACGCCGACAAGAGACGCCGAGAGATGACCTTCGAAATCGGAGATTTGGTATATCTCAAAGTGTCCCCTCTTAAAGGAATGCAGAGATTCCAGCTTAGAGGAAAGCTCGCACCCCGATATGTCGGACCTTTCAAAGTCCTGAGTCGCCGAGGAGAAGTATCCTATCAGCTGGAGTTACCGGAGGAAATGTCAGCGGTGCACAATGTGTTTCACATCTCGCTACTCCGGAAGTGCTTAGAAGTGCCTGAGAAGACCGAGGTTTTCAAGAACATCGACCATCGAGCTGTGGATATCAACTCAGATCTGACATACCGCGAAGTACCTGTTCGCATCTTGGAAGAAGCTTTCAGAACCATCCGTACCCGAAGTATCAAGTTTCTGAAGATCCAATGGAGTAACCACACCGAAGAAGAAGCCACTTGGGAGAGAGAAGACTTCATGAGGACTGAGTACCCAGATCTCTTTAGTACCTAGTTTTCTCAGATCTCGGGACGAGATCTTTTGTAAGGGGGAAGGGTTTGTAACATCCCAAGTTTCAACAACAATCAACAAGAAAGAAATTTCCCAAAACTCAAAATTTGCAATTAACAAAAACTTTTTCTATGCATATAGTGCCACATATAGGTTCATGCATTTGAGTGAATTTCTTTTGTGCAATTGCCATGATGAGTGTTAGTATGATTAACAATTGCTATTTGAACCCTAACAAAGATCATCAAACCCTAAATTGAGGAGAATTGAAGAAAATGGGAAAAACCCATATTTCACTTACATACACAATATGCCAAATTGCAAATCCTCACCCTAGGCCATAATTGCTTGCTCCCTTGCTTGTAGAATACTTCAATATGATAAACTAACACAATTGCATCATTGGATCAAGAATCAAACACAAGGAAATCAAAATTCTTACATACATATGATAATGGTCACTTGTCACCAAAATATTTTCTTCACTACTTTACCCCTCTGGTTTTCTCATTTCTTAAACTAAACTTGGTCAACCAAAGCCATGTCATCCAAGACCATGTCAAGGTGAGTAACTTTGATGTTGACCACCATGGCTAGAGTTGACTAGGTTGACCAGTATAAAGGTGACAAGTAGTGATGCTGAAATAAAGAGAAGATCATGTCACATTTGCCATTTTGCAAAACAACTCCAAATTGAACCCCACCACCACCTTTCTAACCCATAATTAATATGTTTAAGTTCCACCAAAAAGAATTTCAAAATTCAAATAAAAATCTCATGCGGCCATTTCATCGAACACTTGGCAGGCATTATTCCAGATTTGTGTTACACTCTATTACACTCTGGTTTCTTGCCTAAACCCCTTTAACTTGTGATCATTACACCCTCCTACATCCCCTGCCTCACCCCAGTACCTGCCTTGGTCGATTAAAGTGAGAGGAAGGGGAGAGAAAACCCTAAACTAGGCATGCCGTGGCCATGCCGGCCACTTTTGGCCACCATCTCTCTGGCCTCCCTCTCTCCTCAAATTCTTGTCCTGGAGCATCTACTCTGCACAAGGATGGTGACCATGCACGGCCGAGCCTCGCGCACGCCCAACATTGGCCAGGAGAGCCGCGTCCAAAACCTTGCCAGAGCGTGCCAGTCGACGCGGTGAGCGCGCTCTGGACACGCCAGTACGTCGCGCGCTCGAGCAGCCTACGCCTCCCCTGCAAAGTCTACCACTGCGTCGAGCACCGCCTCCCCGCCCTCTACCCCCTAGACACACTCAAGCGACTGCGGCCGCCTCGTCACCGTCGTCCTCGTCGGAATCTTACCGCAAGGACTGCCGCACTCGAATCGACCTCCTGAGCGATCCCGTCGTCCTCTCGCTGCGCCAGCTACTCCTCGAGCATCGCCAGGAAAACGCCTACACGCTGCCGTCCTTGCCTTGCCCCTTCGAGCACCCCAAGCACCGCGCCATGGCCGTTCCTCCACAGCACCTCACGGCCACCCCCGCCCGCTATAAATAGAGGAGCTCTGAGCTCAAGTTCTTCACAACATCTGCTCTCCTCTCATCTCTGCATCCTCTCCACCCCTCAATTTGACACCACCTCGCCGGAGTCGCCTCAATTGCAAGATCGGAGCCACTGGAGCCAGGACATCGACGCCGTTGATCCACGCCGCCCCAGGCCTCGCCACTGCTACCAGGAGCTTCAGCACCCTCGAAAACGCCACCTCGACCCCACCAGAACCTCGCGGGAACGCCGGTAGGCCCTCCGACCCCCTAGGCTCGCCGCCAGTGAGCTCGTCGCTCGTCGGAGACGACGACGATCACTGACCGTCGGATCGCGTTCTAATCCTACGGCCTAACGCGCGCGTACCGTTTCGGCGTTTAAAGAGCCGCTGACGGGTGGCCCCCACCTCGTCAGGGCAGCCCACCCGCACCCGTTGCTAGTTGGGCTGCGAAGTGGATTTTAAACCTGTTTCGGCCCATTTAGTTTCCGCCCAAGCCCAGCAATTCAAACTGAGGTTTATTTATTACTCAAAATGTGCTGCAGATGGTTTAGTAAAATTTGAATAGTTTGAAATCTGCCAAACCAAATTTAGCAAACTTTATACCGTTGGAAAGCCCATGAAATTATCTATCCAATGCCACTGGCCCCACCTCCAAATTCATAGTAGATTTAAATTGATAAAAAAGACAAGACAGGGACTTTTGAACATTCAAACTTTATTTAAAATTTAACCAGAATAGATTTTGAATTGATTCCAATTCTAATAAATCACAAATGATGTCCTCTAATTGATTATGCAATAATATAGACATGTTGTTCGTAAGATCATGGACTAGATCAAATAAAATGGCTATGTAGTCAATTCTAGAGCAATTGAAATTAGAATTCAAACTCAACAACTAATATGAGAGCTACCCCCTCATTTAAATCTTGATCCTAAGTACTATAACCAGGGGGAATGACTTAGGCTAATGAACCCTTGAGAATTATTACTTAGAGATTTTTAATTCATTTAAATGTTAATTATTTCAAACTATGTGAAGTGTAACACTTCAATAAAATTATACTCACATATAATAGATATGAAATGTTGACTTTGGGTCAACCTATATTTCATACCTTATTATTATATGAAGAGATTAAATCTTAATAAGAGGTAATGAGAAGAAATGAATTCCTCTAAGGCTTTACATACCAAATTTAAGAAATAGGAATAATGAGAGGAAATTATTCTTCTTTTAAATAAAGACTAATCAAATAATCCACCATGCCATGTTTGATTGATGATAGGATTAGTGTGTGAACTCGTTTGAGTGTTTCTAGTTTAGTATGTGAGCTTGGTTTAGTATTTATACCTCGTATTCGTATATAGACGCTAGTAACGAGGAATACCAAGAGGAGGAGGCCTACTCTCAGGAAGAAGAAGAGAACTTCGATAACTACCCAGCTCAAGGCAAGCTAACCCTTGCTAAAAACAAGTGCTTAGCTCTACAAGAGCAAAGGCACCATCACACTTTACTTTTATGTATTACCTATCCCATGTTTTTTACTTACATTTACTTTTGCTTATTTATTTCAAAGTACTTTTTGATTTATGATTCACTTGGTCTAGAGTAGAACAATACTTGAAGTTAGATTAGCACAACTCAAAGCTAGATAGCACCCCTCATATAGTTGCTAGTGCTAATCAATTAAAATTGACTACTCTAGATGGGAACATAGTGAAGTGAAATGACTTTGAAAGAAAGTAAAGTGGAGGTGGATATGAACAAGAGAAGGTGGTGATTTTTGATAAAATTGATGATTGGGTTTGAATGCGATACCCTTCCAATTATACAAGTACCCCCACAATACCTGATTATGGGTAGGGCTTAACTAGAAACTTGTGTATTTTAGTATGGGTTCCCTCTAAACAAGCATCATAGGGGTTACGCCGAGGCTGCCTCCGTTAAGTGTGGATTGATGTTAAAATGAGGTGAATGTACGGCCCAAGCCCTGTGCGATTCCGGGTTAAGCTGCGGTTTCCACCGGAGGCCAAGCTCATGGGGAGAGGTGCTCATACTAGCACATATAAGTGAAAGGTTACGGTTGATGATCCGCGTACTGTGTTACGATGATTCGGGGTTATCCTCGACGGATGTAATCAAAAGTTGTGGCACAAGAGTACAACCTCTGCAGAGTGTTAAACCTATTCGAATAGCCGTGTCCACGGTTACGGACGATTGGAAAGGCCATACTATCTCCGTTATCATTAATATGTTTTGATCTTAAAAATGAATGGTAAATTGAAAGTTGATATTGTGGTGAATCAATATGAGTTGTGGGAATGACACTAATGTTCCCACTTGAGTTAGTCTAGCACATGACAAGGCTTTACTAAATGTTTATCAAACTAAAACTTGGCTTTATGCAAATAAACCTAGAGCTTAGCACCCCCTTATTACACTTAATAAGTAATTACTCTAGAGTTAGTTTGCGAGTACTTTAAAGTACTCATGGCTTTGCCCTGGCTATTCAAATGCCAGACTATGAAGGAGAGCACCAGTATCAGGATGACGGACAACAGGACGTCTACGATAACTAGGATCGTCTTCTAACGTCAAGCGTTGCCTGTGGAATAGATAGTCCACTACTACTTCGCTTCCGCTACTATTTGTGATGTTGAACAATATATTCGTGTAATATTGGATCATGTGATCTATGGTTGTAAGACAATATGTGTTGTAATAAATGATGACTCTATGCTACCTACTATTATGTCTCGCAAAAACATTATTCCTGGGATTGCGACGTACGGCATAATAGGCATCTGGACTTAAAAATCCGGGTGTTGATACCCCTCAAAAGAGCCTCGTCAGGAAGATGAATAGCTAAGTGCACCATTACATCAAAAAAAGCTGGGGGAACAGCTTCTCAAGTTTGCATAGGATCACAACAATTTCAACCTTCAATCGCTTCAGCACATCAACTTTCAGGGTTTTGGCACACAGCTCTCTAAAAAATCTTCCTAGCTCTGCAATAGCCACATACATTTCCTTAGATGCAATTCCCTTGAGCCCAGCCGGCAACACTCGCTGCAGAAGTATGTGGCAATCATGCGTCTTCATACCGGTAACCTTACAACCATCAATATTCACACATCTTCCCCAGTTTGCGCAATAACCATCTGGGAACCTAGTGTTTGCCAAATACCTACACAAATGTCTCTTCTGTTCCTTCGAAAGCGTCCACGGTGCAGGGGGCTTCGCATAAGTTACTGCTGCATCATCATCATCCTTCACAATTTTCTTCAACCAATACTTCTCCCAGATTTTGAATTTCTTCAAATCAATTCTAGCACTAACAGTGTCCTTATTCCTGCCCTCAAGTTCAAGTAGTGTACCAACAATATTGTCACATATGTTCTTCTCAATATGCATCACATCTAAGTTGTGAGCTAACTTAAGTTACGCCGATACGGTAGATGATGTAAGCTGACTTTCAGGTGCCATGTTGGTTCACCGGGTACAGTTGCACGCTTCCGCTTTCTACTAATTATTGGATTTTTCCCATGTTCAAAATCCTTAACCCTTTCTACCTTCTCAGCTACCTCTTTGGGTGTGTACTTCCTTGGTGGATCTCTAGTCTCAGTTTTACCATTGAAAAGTCTGCTTCTCCTATATGGGTGACTTTTATCAAGAAATCGCCGATGCCCAATATATCCAATTTTGTTTTTCAAAGATTCATAGCAAGGATTCTCATCGCAATGCACACACGCATGAAATCCTCTTGTGCTTCGGCCTGACATAGTGGCATATCCAGGATAATCATGAATAGACCAAAGAAACGCAGCATGCAATGGGAAATATTCCTCTGTGCATGCATCAAATGTCTGCACACCACTCCATAGCTGCATCATATCTTTTATCAGTGGCTGCATAAATACATGAAAATCTTTCCCTGGGGAATACTTTTCGGGGATTAGCAATATCATCATGTAATTCGATTGATCCATGCACATCCATGGTGGGAAGTTGTAAGGAATGACAAAAACAGGCCACATACTGTAAGGATTACTCATACTTCCAAAGGGACTGAAGCCGTCTGTGGCAAAACCTAGTCTTATGTTACGAGGATCTTTAGCAAACCAATGAAACTTGGCATCAAAGTGCTTCCATGCCTCACCATCAGCAGGGTGCCTCAGTACATTGGGCTCATCAACCCTATTCTCTTTGTGCCATCTAGTATGTGTCGACATTTCCTTTTTAACAAATAGTCTCTGCAACCTTTTAATTATAGGAAAGTACCTTAACACCTTGTGAGGGATTTTCTTTTTTGTAGTAGGGTCTCTATATCTTGATAATCCACAAACATGGCAGTGCGTATCGTCCTTGGGATCTCCCCAAAATAAAGAACAATCAAACTTGCATACATGAATTGTCTCATAACCAAACCCAACATCAGAAAGAACACTCTTAGCATCAGCATATGATTTGGGAAAGTCCACACGTGGCAAAGCTGTACGTAAAAGGTGAAGTAAGAGATCAAATCCTCTGTTTGTTATCCGGCTGTATGATTTGACATGAAGGAGCTTAATAATGAACGACAACCTAGTGAAAGTGGTGCATCCCTCATGAAGTTCTTTTTTGGCTGACTCAATTAGATTAGCATAAATATTTGGCAGGTTAGGACCTTTATTTCCAGACTTCTGCAGTTCATCGATCATACTAGACGAATCATCAACATAACAATCACCACTGTCTTCGTCTTCATCATTGTCACTATCATACGCACCATCATCGTTTCTATCCCGCCCTTCGTCATCACTAAAACCTTCCCCATGTCTAGTCCATCTTGTATACGTCATTGACATACCTGAACAATTGCAGTGATCCTCGACTGTTTTTATATCCTGACGTATCAGATTTAGGCAGTCCTTGCAAGGGCACAAGATTGGTTCATCTGTATTGTCCAAGTGTTCTCGCGCAAACTTGATAAAATCCCTAACACCTGCCATGTACTTTGTTGTGAACTTCTGGGTGCCATCAGTTATCCAACTTCGATCCATTGCCTACAATTCAGTTAAGATTATGCCAACGTTCTTCAGAACAGATCTTGACAACTGATTAAAAATTCTAGACCTAGCGAACAATCAGGAGAACTCACCGATGATGCGTCTCGCCGCCTCTACAATGGAGCCTTCACGGATTTCTTCTCACCTCGACGAGAACCCTAGTCGATTCGACTGTTAGCAAGATCACCTAGATAGGCCGTGTCTGCTAGCGGCGCGACTTAAACGAGGCACCCGCGGCCGACTTAAATATTAATAAAGAAATTATTATGTCGTAACATCTACATCACACCATTGAAATAAATATGTAGAATAGACTAGTTACGGATCCAGATCAAAACTCCATGTCTACCTTAGCGGTAACACTCCGCGTCGGTCACGTCAAAGCCCTGGTTCGATTCTTCCAAAACACAATTTTTACTTAATTAAATATGTTCCTGACAAGTGGGTCACACATGATATATAAAACTAATAACATTTAATAAAGTAACTTAGTATTATTTACCTGCTATGTGGGTCCATTGTATACGCAAATCATGGTTTACATACACCACGATCTTTTTGATTTCGTCACCTATTAACAGACACGATGGAAGCCCTTCCCGGTTGGGTAATGGGTGGCGATTTTTTGTTGACGAAAAATCATACCGTCAAGCATTACCTTAAATGCACGGAAGATGAATTCGTCACCTATAAGGACACATCCATGACGGTATGCATTTTTGTCACCAGGGTTTTCGTCAACAAATATCCCATTTCTTGTAGTGTAAGAAGGCTAAAGCAGATGCTCCCGCTGTCGAAGATCTTCGCCAAAGACTTCATAACGCGGAAACTGCTTTGAGTGACCAGGTATCGGAACAAGCTGTTCGCGAAGCTGGAATCCTCAGTCGCTTGCAATCGCAAAGTCGACGTTTTGTCAGTAAGCTCCCAAACCTCTGCTACTTCTTCGGGTTGTTAATCTGATGGATCCTTGCGCAATCTTTGACGATCTTTCTTTTACTCCTTTATAGGGAAAACACATCAAGACTTTGACTTGGAATGTCCTGAAGGCGATGAGCTGCTTGACGAACTTTCCCTTCTTGAATTTCATGGAGAGGAAGCACGCGAAGGCCTTGCTGAAGCCAAAGCAGGTCTGTCGCACCTTTTTCCTTATTTCTTCCCGAAGAAAGAAGAACCCAAGGTTTTCACAAATCTTGCCAAGTGCTTCAACTCTCAAGAGGACCTTGGGCTAAAACTTCGCCAAGAAGGCCTGAAGATTGGTGTCGAGGGCACCATTTCTCTGGTTGCTGATAGCCAACAGGATGTCGACTGGGCTAAGGTTGGCGAGATAAAGGAGATGGAAATGAAGAAATGGCAATCCTTCATTAAGGCTGCCAAACCACCCTCAAAGCCGATCCTTGCCTTCCTCGGTTGCAAGCCAACTCCTGCTCCAAGCTCATCCAAGCCGGAGGTCAAGTAGACCACCCTGTTTTTCTTATTTTTTCTTTTTCTTTTTGATGATGTCGCCAAAGTAGCTTTTGTCGACACTTCTCCCACTAGTTCGCTAGGGTGTACTCCATTGTAATTCCTTGTAAATATTCTGAAAATCAATGGAATTCTATCTTGCTTGATGATTGATGTCGAAACTTTTATTTTCAGTTGATATTTGATAACTACACTTCAACTCCTCGTCCCTCCGATGTTTTTCCTGCTTCCTCCCACTCGAAGAAAATGCCTGTCTATAATGATTTTGGTGAAGATTCCTCGAGTAAAGGTTCAGCGCAGGACTTAGAGGAACTTCGTCAGCAGCTTCAGTATGCAAAGAAGCAAACACTTGTGATGATGGAGCAATCTCGAAAGTCATCCGAAAAAGAAAAGGTTGCGCTGCAGCAGGCTCAGGAAGCCATAGCTGCCAAGGAAGCCGTCGTTTCTGAAGCTGCAAAGGCTACCACCCGAGAAAATTTTATGCTCGAGTTGATGAATGAAGCCAATTTGGATATGTCAGGTATGCTTGTGCAAACAAAAACTCTTTCCGTTTTTTCGCTGTTTCCTCCTTTGAAATTCTTGTCTTGTCGCCAAATAGGTTCTTTTCTAGACACTGCTGCTGAAGACCAAAGGGTAGATGCAAGGACAAATCTCCTGGTTAACCTTTCACTTGACCATGGTTCTCTGTACTGGGCCACTCCAGAACGCACCCGACAGATTGTCAGATTTCAAGATCGCGCCTGTCAGGTTCGTGAGTTCCTTGACTTCTGTACCAGAACCTTGTCCTTGGTTTATAGTACAATGGTTCCTCGGAACGAGATACCGGACACTCTTCTTGGTCTGATGGAAAAATTTCGGGATGCCCCTCGTATCCATAACTTTGTGCGAGCTCAACTGTCTGCTGGAGCAAGATTCGCCATGATTATGATACAAATCTGCTACCGAAAATTAGACCTGACGAAGATTGTCGCCAAATGTCTGGCCAAGCAGTCGAAGCGAAAAAGGAACATCGACAAGATCAATGATATTGTAACTCCTGTCACCGAAGAGATGATGGACGAACTTCTTCGGATGGACTCTGAGTTTTTTGTGAAAGGGAGCTATGCTGAACATACAACAACTGCTGCAAACAAAGGTTTAACCATAGACAATATATTAGGTATCAACTGAGTTGTACTATATTGCGGGAAGTCATATATTTCTTGTGTCGAATTCTTCTTGTCGATGAAGTTGTCTATATTGTAAAGTATAATCTATATTGCGAAGCCCCCGAGCCTTTGGCCGGAGCTCAAGCTATTTTTGCGTGTCGATGAATTTACTATTTTGCGAGAGTATATATATTTTGTTGTCGTGGGTTATGAGCCCCCGAGCCTGTCGACGAAGAAAGATGTATATCACCAATATCTTTTACTATATTGCAGCACCGCGAGCCCGCCTCATTAAAAACCTTTTCAGCCCCACTCGGTGCCCTGAAAAAGGAAAAGAGTGCGTCTGAAAACTCGCGGGCGTTTCAGTACATTGTATTTTTACAAGGAGGACTATATTTCGACACTAAGCGTAAAAACGCCTTAGCTGCGCCACGTTCCAGGGGTTTTTCTCGGGAACCCCCGTCTTCTTGTCCTTTATCCTGTATGCTCCTCCTTCGATGACTTCCGTGACGATGTAAGGGCCAAGCCACGGTGACTCGAGTTTTTCAGTGCTCTGTTGATTGAGTCGTAGAACTAGATCTCCAACCTGAAAGGATCTTGGTCGCAGGCGTCGACTGTGGTAATTTTTTAGATCTTGCTGGTACTTGGTGACCCGTGATAGTACTTCATCTCGAGCTTCGTCAAGTGCATCGACATAGTCCTCTAGTGCTCTTCTGGAAGTTTCTTCATCATACTTCGTGACTCGTGGAGAATCATGCTCTATTTCTATCGGCAGCACTGCCTCAGCTCCATGGACCAGAAAAAATGGAGTCTCTTGTGTCGCTGTATTTGGCGTTGTTCGAATACTCCACAGTACACTTGGCAACTCTTCTGGCCACGTATGCCGAGCTTTTTCCAGTGGTCCCAACAAACGCTTCTTGATACCATTGCAGATGATACCGTTGGCTTTCTCGACTTGACCGTTGGTTTGCGGGTGCCCAACTGACGCAAAGTGCAATTTGATGCCTACTTCTGCGCAGTATTGTAGGAATTCGTTGCATAGAA
Organism: Lolium perenne; assembly: GCF_019359855.2. Taxonomy (NCBI): domain Eukaryota; kingdom Viridiplantae; phylum Streptophyta; class Magnoliopsida; order Poales; family Poaceae; genus Lolium; species Lolium perenne. The sequence goes on along the minus strand of NC_067244.2, from coordinate 154,387,496 downwards.
AACAAAAATTTTCCTACCGCGAACACGCAATCCAAGCCAAGATGCAATCTAGAAGATGGTAGCAACGAGGGGATTATCGAGTCTCACCCTTGAAGAGATTCCAAAGCCTACAAGATGAGGCTCTTGTTGCTGCGGTAGACATTCACTTGCCGCTTGCAAAAGCGCGTAGAAGATCTTGATCACAGCGCCACGAACGGGCAGCACCTCCGTACTCGATCACACGTTCGGTTGTTGATGAAGACGACGTCCACCTCCCGTTCCAGCGGGCAGCGGAAGTAGTAGCTCCTCTTGAATCCGACAGCACGACGGTGTGGTGTCGGTGGTGGTGGAGAAATCTGGCGGAGCTTCGCTAAGCGTGCGGGATGTGGAGGAGAGAGAGCCGCTAGGGTTTGGGAGAGGGGGGCGCCGGCCTCAAGGGGTGCGGCCACCTTGGTGGTTGTTGGGGTGGCCGGCCCCCTCCCCTTGGCCCTCATTATATAGGTGGAAGCCCCAAGTGTTGGACTCCAAGTCTCCGAATAAGACCTGAACCCAAAACCTTCCATGTGATAGGGAAACCTACCCAAGGTGGGAATCCCACTTGGGGTGGGATTCCCCCCTTCCATGTGAGGGGGTGGCCGGCCCCCCTTGGGGAGTCCACTTGGGACTCCTCCCCCTTTAGGGTTGGCCGGCCATGGAGGTGGAGTCCCTCCGGGACTCCGCCTTCCTTAGTGGTTTCTTCCAGACTTTTCTAGAACCTTCTAGAACCTTCCATAGAACCTTCCGGATCATTTTAAATCTTATAAAATGACTTCCTATATATGAATCTTATTCTCCGGACCATTCCGGACTCCTCGTGATGTCCGGGATCTCATCCGGGACTCCGAACAAATATTCGAACTCCATTCCATATTCAAGTTCTACCATTTCAACATCCAACTTTAAGTGTGTCACCCTACGGTTCGCGAACTATGCGGACATGGTTGAGTACTCACTCCGACCAATAACCAATAGCGGGATCTGGAGATCCATAATGGCTCCCACATATTCAATGATGACTTTAGTGATCGAATGAACCATTCACATACGATACCAATTCCCTTTGTCACGCGATATTTTACTTGTCCGAGGTTTGATCATCAGTATCACTCTATACCTTGTTCAACCTCGTCTCCTGACAAGTACTCTTTACTCGTACCGTGGTATGTGGTCTCTTATGAACTTATTCATATGCTTTCAAGATATTAGACGACATTCCACCGAGAGGGCCCAGAGTATATCTATCCGTCATCGGGATGGACAAATCCCACTGTTGATCCATATGCCTCAACTCATAATTTCCGGATACTTAATCCCACCTTTATAACCACCCATTTACGCAGTGGTGTTTGATGTAATCAAAGTACCTTTCCGGTATAAGTGATTTACATGATCTCATGGTCATAAGGACTAGGTAACTATGTATCGAAAGCTTATAGCAAATAACTTAATGACGTGATCTTATGCTACGCTTAATTGGGTGTGTCCATTACATCATTCATACAACTAGCCCCCTAATTCCATTAACCGTATTTATCGATGCCTGTTACAATCCAAGATCGGTGTGATCGTCTTATATGCGTACTTACGATGTCTGAGACGCACGGGCCACCGGCATGGTGAGATGGATCCTTGTTTTCACCCATATTTCATGGCGTATTGCTGATGCATCAGGGTTAGGGATGTATGTTTCGCTGGCCGATATTTACGAAATCCGAAAACTGCAAGGCTGGACAAAAGTTACCGGTATTCAAATAATTAGCTCAAAACTTAAATAATTTTGGATAATTTTATAAATTCATTTGACAAATCTTGGACCGTATTGTGACCAGTATTTCCGTAAACTATATTTACCGGCGCTTACCAGTATTCTTTTGGTACTAAGAAGGAAAAAATCGGTCTAAAATATGTTGATATGTTGCTATGCTACGATTTGAACATCAACACATACACTCCTGTAGTCTCACGGTCAGTCAACTTTGGGCTAGCATATAAGATATATTTATTTAAACGAACTCACCAGGAGTCCTATTAACACACGGAGATATTTTGGTGTTCAGGTCCATTTTATATTCCCATGCGTGTACGCCAGTTTTGGTTTTTTTTTTGTTACCGAACAACTTTTAGTTATGTTTGTGTACGGTCATCTACCAGCATGGGTGACCTGTCACGTTCATCCGTGTTACGTAATTATATAACATCTATTTAATCCTAGCCGTAAATTATTAATCTAACTGATCAAATAATTTAGATGATGTGGATTAACTGGGTGCCTCGGAAAACATCCTTATTTTGCTTTTAGTATATAATAGATGATATAACCTTGTTATTAATAACATCCAATGTTCATGATTATGAAACTAATCATCCATTAATCAACAAGCTAGTTAAGAGGCATACTAGGGACTCTTTGTTGTTTACATATCACACATGTATCAATGTTTTGGTTAATACAATTATAGCATGGTATATAAACATTTATCATAAACATAAAGATATATAATAACCACTTTATTATTGCCTCTAGGGCATATCTCCTTCAGTCTCCCACTTGCACTAGAGTCAATAATCTAGATTACATTGTAATATACCTAACACCCATGGCATTCTGGTGTTGGTCATGCTTTGCCCTAGGGAGAGCTTTAGTCAACGGATCTGCTACATTCAGATCAGTGTGTACTTTGCAAATCTTTACTTCTCCATCTTCGATGTACTCGCGAATCGAGTGGTAACGCAGCTTGATATGCTTCAGCCTCTTGTGTGACCTTGGCTCTTGTGCATTGGCGATGGCACCCATGTTATCACAGTAGATGATTAATGGGTCCAATGCACTAGGAACCACACCGAGCTCTACAATGAACCTCTTCATCCATACCTCTTCTGATGAAGCCTCTGAAGCCGCTATGTACTCTGATTCTGTTGAAGACTTCGCCACCGTGCACTGCTTCGAGCTTGCCCAGCTTACTGCAGCACCATTCAATATAAACACGTACCCAGACTGTGATTTAGAGTCATCAGGATCAGTGTTCCAACTTGCATCGGTGTAACCGTTTACAACGAGCTCTTGGTCACCTCCATAACAAAGAAACATATCCTTAGTTCTTTTCAAGTACTTCAGGATATTCTTGACCGCTGTCCAGTGTTCCATTCCTGGATCACTTTGATATCTGCTAGTCAAACTAACAGCATGTGCTATATCCAGTCTAGTACATAGCATGGCATACATGATAGATCCTACTACCGAGGCATAGGGGATATTACTCATCCTTTCTCTTTCTTCTGCCGTAGCCGGTCCTTGAGTCTTACTCAAGACCTTGCCTGGTAACATAGGTAAGAACCCTTTCTTGCTTTCGTCCATTCTAAACTTCTTTAGAATCTTGTCCAGGTATGTACTCTGTGATAGCCCTATTAGGCGTCTTGATCTATCTCTATAAATCTTGATACCTAATATATACGACGCTTCACCAAGGTCTTTCATTGAAAAACTATTATTCAAATAACCTTTTACACTGCTTAATAGTTCTATATCATTCCCAATCAATAATATGTCATCTACATATAATATCAGGAATGCTACAGAGCTCCCACTCACTTTCTTGTAAATACAGGCCTCTCCATGACACTGTATAAACCCGAAGTCTTTGATCACCTTATCAAATCGTCGGTTCCAACTTCTTGATGCTTGCTTCAGTCCATAGATTGAACGCTGAAGTTTGCATACTTTGTCAGCATTTTTAGGATCGACAAAACCTTTGGGTTGTACCATATACAACTCTTCCTCAATGTCTCCATTAAGGAACGCCGTTTTGACATCCATCTGCCAAATCTCATAATCGAAAAATGCAGCTATTGCTAACAAAATTCTCACAGATTTTAGCTTCACTACAGGTGAGAAAGTCTCATCGTAGTCAACTCCTTGAATTTGTCGGAAACCCTTTGCGACAAGTCGAGCTTTATAGACAGTAATATTACCATCAGCATCTGTTTTTCTCTTGAAGATCCATTTATTCTCGACAGCCTTGCGGCTATCAGGTAAGTCTACCAAAGTCCATACTTTGTTGTCATACATGGATCCCATTTCGGATTTCATGGCATCTTGCCATTTGTTGGAATCTGGGCTCATCATCGCTTCTTCATACGTCGCAGGGTCCTCATCATTGTTGTCCATAATCATGACATTTAGACAAGGATCATACCAATCAGGAGTGGCACGTTCCCTTGTCGATCTGCGAGGTTCAGTAGTTTCCTCATTCGAAGTTTCATGATCATTATCATTAGCTTCCTCTGTTGCCGGTGTAGGCGGTACAGGTACAACTTCCGATCTTCGCGCTTCTCGATCAACGAGTATAGATTCATCAATCTCATCGAGTTCTACTTTTCTTCCAGTCACTTCTTTAGTGAGAAATTCTTTCTCAAGAAAGGTTCCGTTCTTAGCAACAAAGATTTTGCCTTCGGATCTGTGATAGAAAGTGTACCCTATAGTTTCCTTAGGGTATCCTATGAAGACGCATTTCTCCACTTTGGGTTCTAGCTTGTCCGGTTGTAACTTCTTTACATAGGCTTTGCAACCCCAAACTTTAAGGAACGACAGCTTAGGTTTCTTATTAAACCATAATTCATACGGTGTCATTTCTACGGATTTTGATGGTGCTCTATTTAAAGTGAATGCGGCTGTCTCTAATGCATAACTCCAAAATGATAACGGCAAATCAGTAAGAGACATCATAGAATGAACCATATCTAAGAGAGTTCGATTATGACGTTCGGACACACCGTTTCGTTGTGGTGTTCCCGGCGGTGTCAATTGTGAAAGTATTCCGCATTTCTTTAAATGCATGCCAAACTTATAACTCAGATATTCACCTCCACGATCAGATCGTAGAAATTTAATCTTCTTGTTACGTTGATTTTCTACTTCACTTTGAAATTCCTTAAACTTCTCGAAAGTTTCGGATTTATGTTTCATGAAATAGATATACCCATATCTACTCAGATCATCTGTGAAGGTTAGAACATAACGATAACCACCACGCGATGCTACGCTCATTGGTCCGCACACATCGGTATGTATGATTTCCAATAAGTCAGTAGCTCGCTCCATCATACCAGAAAATGGAGTCTTAGTCATTTTTTCCATTAGACATGCTTCGCATCTATCAAGTGACTCAAAGTCAAGTGATTCAAGTAATCCATCAGTATGGAGTTTCTTCATGCTTTTCACTCCAATATGACCAAGACGACAGTGCCACATATAAGTAGAATTATCATTCAATTTAATTCGTTTAGCATCAATGTTATGTATATGCGTATCACTACTATCGAGATCTAACAGAAATAAGCCATTTTTTTCAGGTGCTCGACCATAAAAGATATTATTCATAAAAATAGAACAACCATTATTCTCAGACTTGAATGAATAACCGTCTTGCATTAAACAAGATCCAGATATAATGTTCATGCTCAACGCGGGTACAAAATAACAATTATTTAGGCTTAAAACTAATCCCGAAGGTAGATGTAGAGGAAGTGTGCCGACAGCGATCACATTGACTTTGGATCCGTTTCCAACGCGCATCGTCACTTCATCTTTCAGTAGTCTTCGTTTATTCTTTAGTTCCTGTTTTGAGTTATAAATATGAGCAACCGAACCAGTATCAAATACCCAGGTACTAGAACGAGAACTAGTGAGATAAACATCTATAACATGTATATCAGATATACCTTCTTTCTTTTTCTTGACAAGGCCGCTCTTCAGATCAGCCAGATACTTGGAGCAATTATGCTTCCAGTGTCCCTTCTCCTTGCAGTAATAGCACTCAGCATCAGGCTTAGGGCCGTTCTTAGGTTTCATAGGAGGCGTGGCAGCTTTCTTGCCACCCTTCTTGAATTTTCCCTTAGACTTGCCCTGTTTCTTGAAACTGGTGGTCTTGTTGACCATCAACACTTGGTGCTCTTTCTTGATCTCAATCTTAACAGCTTTTAGCATGCCAAAGAGTTTAGGTAACTTCTTGTTCATGTTCTGCATATTGTAGTTCATCACAAAGTTCTTGTAACTTGGTGGCAGTGATTGAAGGACACGATTAATCCCCAGTCTATTAGGAATCACTATTCCCAAGTCATTGAGTTTCTTCGCATGCCCGGTCATGGCGAGCATGTGCTCACTAACGGAGCTGCCTTCTTCCATCATGCAGCTGAAGAAGTGTTTCGATGCTTCATAGCATTCCACGGCCGCATGAGTTTCAAATATAGCTTTCAGCTCATTGACCAACTCATGAGGATCGTGGTGCTCAAAACGTTTTTGAAGATCGGCTTCCAGACTGCAGAGGAGGGCACACTGAACTTGAGAGTACCGAGTTTTCCGAGTCTCGTAAACATTCTTTACTTCATCGGTTTCAGTTTCTGCAGGAGGGTCACCTAGCGGTGCATCAAGTACAAATTGCAGATTTCCGCCAGAGAGGAAGATCCTCACATGACGGAACCAGTCGGTGAAGTTGCTACCGTTGCTCTTAAGCTTTTCTTTCTCTAGGAACTGGTTAAAATTGATTGGGGACGCCATCTCTACAACATATATTTGCAATAGTTTAGACTAAGTTTATGACAAATTGAGTTCAAATTTTAATTCAACATAATTAAAAATCTAGGTGAACTCCCACTCAAAACAATATCCCTCGCATTGTCTTAGTGATCACACGAACCAAATCCACCGCACCTAAGCCCGATCATCACGAGACAAGGTGTGATTTCAATGGCGAACACTCAAAGTGTTCATCATATCAACCATATGATTCATGCTCTACCTTTCGGTATCACGTGTTCCGAGACCATGTCTGTACATGCTAGACTCGTCAAGGCCACCTTAGTATCCGCATGTGCAAAACTGTCTTGCACCCGTTGTATGCACTTGTTGATTCTATCACACCCGATCATCACGAGATGCTTCGAAACGACAAGTCTTGACAATGGTGCTACTAAGGATGAACACTTTATTATCTTGAGATTTTAGTGAGGGATCATCTTATAATGCTACCGTCGCGATCTAAGCAAAATAAGATGCATAAAAGGATTAACATCACATGCAGTTCATATGTGATATGATATGGCCCTTTTGTCTTTGCGCCTTTGATCTTCATCTCCAAAGCACGGACATGATCTCCATCATCTTCGGGCATGATCTCCATCATCGTCGGCGTAGCGTCAAGGTCAATGGCGCCGTCTTCATGATTGTCCTCCATGTAGCAACTATTACAACTACTTTGAAATACTACTCAACATGAAATTTAAAGACAACCATAAGGCTCCTGCCGGTTGCCACAATACAATAATGATCATCTCATACATATTCATCATCACATTATGGCCATATCACATCACTAAACCCTGCAAAAACAAGTTAGACGTCTCTAATTTGGTTTGCATATTTTACGTGGTTTAGGGTTTTCGAGAGAGATCTAATCTACCTACGAACATGAACCACAACGTTGATACTAATATTGTCAATAGAAGAGTAAATTGAATCTTCACTATAGTAGGAGAGACAGACACCCGCAAAGCCTCTTATGCAATACAAGTTGCATGTCGAACGAGGAACAAGTCTCATGAACGCGGTCATGTAAAGTTAGTCCGAGCCGCTTCATCCCACTATGCCACAAAGATGCAAAGTACTCAAACTAAAGATAACAAGAGCATCAACGCCCACAAAACCATTGTGTTCTACTCGTGCAACCATCTATGCATAGACACGGCTCTGATACCACTGTAGGAATTCGTTGCATAGAAAACAAAAATTTTCCTACCGCGAACACGCAATCCAAGCCAAGATGCAATCTAGAAGATGGTAGCAACGAGGGGATTATCGAGTCTCACCCTTGAAGAGATTCCAAAGCCTACAAGATGAGGCTCTTGTTGCTGCGGTAGACGTTCACTTGCCGCTTGCAAAAGCGCGTAGAAGATCTTGATCACGGCGCCACGAACGGGCAGCACCTCCGTACTCGGTCACACATTCGGTTGTTGATGAAGACGACGTCCACCTCCCGTTCCAGCGGGCAGCGGAAGTAGTAGCTCCTCTTGAATCCGACAGCACGACGGCGTGGTGTCGGTGGTGGTGGAGAAATCCGGCGGAGCTTCGCTAAGCGTGCGGGATGTGGTGGAGGAGAGAGAGCCGCTAGGGTTTGGGAGAGGGGGGCGCCGGCCTCAAGGGGTGCGGCCACCTTGGTGGTTGTTGGGGTGGCCGGCCCCCTCCCCTTGGCCCTCATTATATAGGTGGAAGCCCCAAGTGTTGGACTCCAAGTCTCCGAATAAGACCTGAACCCAAAACCTTCCATGTGATAGGGAAACCTACCCAAGGTGGGAATCCCACTTGGGGTGGGATTCCCCCCTTCCATGTGAGGGGGTGGCCGGCCCCCCTTGGGGAGTCCACTTGGGACTCCTCCCCCTTTAGGGTTGGCCGGCCATGGAGGTGGAGTCCCTCCGGGACTCCGCCTTCCTTAGTGGTTTCTTCCGGACTTTTCTAGAACCTTCTAGAACCTTCCATAGAACCTTCCGGATCATTTTAAATCTTATAAAATGACTTCCTATATATGAATCTTATTCTCCGGACCATTCCGGGACTCCTCGTGATGTCCGGGATCTCATCCGGGACTCCGAACAAATATTCGAACTCCATTCCATATTCAAGTTCTACCATTTCAACATCCAACTTTAAGTGTGTCACCCTACAGTTCGCGAACTATGCGGACATGGTTGAGTACTCACTCCGACCAATAACCAATAGCGGGATCTGGAGATCCATAATGGCTCCCACATATTCAATGATGACTTTAGTGATCGAATGAACCATTCACATACGATACCAATTCCCTTTGTCACGCGATATTTTACTTGTCCGAGGTTTGATCATCGGTATCACTCTATACCTTGTTCAACCTCGTCTCCTGACAAGTACTCTTTACTCGTACCGTGGTATGTGGTCTCTTATGAACTTATTCATATGCTTGCAAGACATTAGACGACATTCCACCGAGAGGGCCCAGAGTATATCTATCCGTCATCGGGATGGACAAATCCCACTGTTGATCCATATGCCTCAACTCATACTTTCCGGATACTTAATCCCACCTTTATAACCACCCATTTACGCAGTGGTGTTTGATGTAATCAAAGTACCTTTCCGGTATAAGTGATTTACATGATCTCATGGTCATAAGGACTAGGTAACTATGTATCGAAAGCTTATAGCAAATAACTTAATGACGCGATCTTATGCTACGCTTAATTGGGTGTGTCCATTACATCATTCATACAATAATATAACCTTGTTATTAATAACATCCAATGTTCATGATTATGAAACTAATCATCCATTAATCAACAAGCTAGTTAAGAGGCATACTAGGGACTCTTTGTTGTTTACATATCACACATGTATCAATGTTTCGGTTAATACAATTATAGCATGGTATATAAACATTTATCATAAACATAAAGATATATAATAACCACTTTATTATTGCCTCTAGGGCATATCTCCTTCATGTATGCCTTGAATTCCTTGGATGTGAAGTTACTGCCATTGTCCGTGATGATGCTATGAGGTACTCCAAACCGAAAAACAATGCTTTTCACGAACTTTATTGCTGATGCTGCGTCTGGTGAATTTATCGGCTTTGCTTCTATCCACTTGGTGAATTTGTCGACAGCGACGAGCATATACTCGTATCCTCCTGGCGAGGCCTTGTGTAACTTTCCCACCATATCGAGGCCCCATTGAGCAAAGGGCCAAGACAATGGTATTGGCATCAGCTCTGCTGCCGGAGAGTGAGGTTTTGCGGCAAATCTCTGGCACGCGTACAAGTTCGTACTATCTCCTTCGCGTCCTCGATTGCTGTCAACCAGTAGAATCCAGCTCGAAAAACCTTGGCCGCAATAGCTCGACTGCTCGCGTGATGACCACATATTCCCTCGTGTACGTCCTTCAAGATTATCCTTCCTTCTTCGGGTGTGATGCACCTTTGTAACACACCCGAAATACTGCGCTTGTACAACTCCCCTTTAACCACTGTAAAGGCTTTGGATCGTCGAATAACTCGCCTTGCTTCAACTGGGTCGTCGGGTATTTCTTTCCGTAAGATGTATGATATGTACGCTTGCATCCATGGGACCTGCACCATCATCACTAACTCCTGGACCTCTTCTTCTGGAGCTTCTTTGAGAGCCGTCGAGGTTTTGTCCTCCTTCTGCTTCTTCTGCGCATTCTTCGGCTTTGTAGACCTCTCGGTTATCTCCTCCCAAAACACACCTGGTGGAATTGCGAGGCACTGCGACCCGATGTTTGCAAGAACATCGGCCTCATCGTTGCTCAACCTGCTGATGTGGTTTACTTCGCATCCATCAAATAATTTCTCGAGCTCATTATACACTTCTTTGTACGCCACCATGCTATCATTGACTGCATCACATTGGTTCATGACTTGCTGAGCCACCAATTGTGAGCTGCCAAAGATTTTTAGTCGAGTTGCACCACAGGCCTTTGCCATCTTCATCCCGTGTATAAGAGCTTCGTATTCTGCCTCATTGTTAGACGCGTTTGGGAACGTCATCCGTAAGACATACTTCAATTTGTCGCCTTCAGGTGATATAAGTATCACGCCTGCTCCAGCTCCTTCTACCCTCTTGGACCCATCGAAGTCCATAGTCCAAGTTCTCGATAAATCCGGGGGTCCTGTGTTTTGCAGCTCCATCCACTCTGCTATGAAATCTGGCAGTATTTGCGACTTTATTGCTTTTCTTTTTTCATACGTGATGTCCCGAGGAGAAAGTTCTATTCCCCAAAGGGAGACACGACCTGTAGCTTCTGGATTATTTAGTATATTGGATAGAGGTGCTTCATTGACCACTATTATCGGGTGTGCCGAAAAATAGTGCCGCAATTTTCTTGCAGTTGTGAACACTCCATACGCTAGCTTCTGGTACTGCGGGTACCGCTGTTTTCAAGGCGATAAAACTTCACTGATGAAATATACTGGCCTCTGCACTCCATGGAGTTTTCCTTCTTCTTCTCTTTCGACAACTAGCGCCGTGCTGACCACCTGGGGTGTAGCTGCAATGTATAACAGGAGGGGTTCTTTCTCTTTTGGCGCCACCAAAATTGGTGGTGTCGAAATTGTGCGTTTAAGATCCTCGAAGGCTCTATCTACCTCTTCGTTCCACTGGAACTTCTCCCCTTGTTTGATTAAAGCATAGAACGATAACGCCTTTTCTCCCAGCCTGGCGACGAATCTGCTTAAAGCTGCGACTCGCCCAGTTAATTGCTGTATTTCTTTCAACTTTGTTGGCTTCCTCATTGTTACGATAGCTTGGATTTTTTCGGGATTAGCTTCAATCCCTCTTGCTGAGACTAGGAACCCAAGAAGTTCTCCTGCAGGGACGCCGAAAGATCACTTTGTCGGATTCAACTTGAGACAAAACTTGTCGAGGTTGTCAAAGGTTTCCTTCAAGTCCTCGATTAGCGTGGCCCCCTTTTTTGACGTTATGACGACATCATCAATGTACACTTGTATGTTTTTCCCGATCTGTGTTGCTAAGCACTTCTGGATCATCCGTTGATATGTTGCTTCCGCGTTTTTCAAACCAAAGGGCATTGTTCTATAACAAAACACGTCGCAAGGTGTAATGAACGCTGTTTTGACCTCGTCCTCTTCTTTCAATCTGATCTGGTTATAACCAGAATATGCATCCAGGAAGGAAAGACGTTCACATCCTGCCGTGGAGTCGATAATTTGATCGATCCTCGGGAGGGGAAAGTGATCCTTTGGACAATGTTTGTTGAGACACGTAAAGTCGACACACATGTGAAGGACTTTAGTGTTTTTCTTCGGGACCAGCACTGGGTTTGCTACCCACGTGGCCTCTGTATGCAGCTCCTTAATGAAACCAGCTTCTCTTAGTCGATCAATTTCTGACAGCATAGCTTTGCGGTTTGGCTCTGAAAAACGCCGCAAAGGTTGTTTGATAGGTCTCGCTATTGGATCCAAGTTTAGGTGGTGTTCGGCAAGTTCCCTGGGTACTCCTGGCATGTCAGCTGGACACCATGCGAAGATTTTCTAGTGCTCACGGAGGAACTCGACGAGCGCGCTTTCCTATGCGAGGTCCATGTCTGTCGCGATGGACGTCGTCTTCTTTGGATCTGTCGGGTGAATCTGCACCTCCTTGGAATCTTTTGCAGTGTTAAAGGTCGGTTCTTTGTTAGGCCTCCCAACATCTGGCAACACATTGATGTCTACTTCCCCCTCCTTTTCCTGTAGACAGTGTTGGGCCTCCAAGAGCAGAGGTTTGTAGAACAGCAGCAAGTTTTCCCTTAAGTGGATCACCCAAGGTTTATCGAACTCAGGGAGGAAGAGGTCAAAGATATCCCTCTCATGCAACCCTGCAACCACAAAGAAAGAAGTCTCTTGTGTCCCCAACACACCTAATAGGTGCACTAGTTCGGCGAAGAGATAGTGAAATACAGGTGGTATGAATATATATAAGCAGTAGCAACGGTGCCAGAAAATAGCTTGCTGGCGTGTAGTTGATGGTGGTAGTATTGCAGCAGTAGTAACGCAAAGAAACGATAAACAAGCAACGATAGCAGTATTTAGGAACAAGGCCTAGGGATTACACTTTCACTAGTGGACACTCTCAACATTGATCACATAACAGAATAGATAAATGCATACTCTACACTCTTGTTGGATGATGAACACATTGCGTAGGATTACACGAACCCTCAATGCCGGAGTTAACAAGCTCCACAATTAAATGTTCATATTTAAGTAACCTTATAGTGTAAGATAGATCAAAAGACTAAACCAAGTACTAACATAGCATGCACACTGTCACCTTCATGCATATGTAGGAGGAATAGTACACATCAATACTATCATAGCAATAGTTAACTTCATAATCTACAAGAGATCATGATCATAGCATAAACCAAGTACTAACACGGATGCACACACTGTCACCATTACATCGTGCAGGAGGAATAGAACTACTTTAATAATATTGCTAGAGTAGCACATAGATAAATTGTGATACAAACACATTACAATCATAAAGAGATATAAATAAGCACCTCACTATGCCATTCATCAGTGAATAAGTATTCTGTGAAATATAGCCTAAGAGACCCACACGGTGCACACACTGTCACCTTTACACACGTGGGACAAGGAGTCTCCGGAGATCACATAAGTAAAACTCACTTGACTAGCATAATGACATCTAGATTACAAGCATCATCATATGAATCTCAATCATGTAAGGCAGCTCATGAGATTATTGTATTGAAGAACATAGGAGAGAGATGAACCACATAGCTACCGGTACAGCCCCGAGCCTCGATGGAGAACTACTCCCTCCTCATGGGAGCAGCAGTGGTGATGAAGATGGCGGTGGAGATGGCAGCGGTGTCGATAGAGAAGCCTTCCGGGGGCACTTCCCCGTTCCGGCAGCGTGCCGGAACAGAGACTCCTGTCCCCCAGATCTTGGCCTCGCGATGGCGGCGGCTCTGGAAGGTTTCTGTGGTTTTCGTCGAACGTATCAGGGTTTTCGATCCAGGGGCTTTAAATAGGCGAAGAGGCGGCACAGGAGGGCTTCTGGGGGGCCCACACTATAGGGTGGCGCGGGCCCCCCTGGCCGCGCCGGCCTATGGTTTGGTGGGCCTGTGCCCCCTCCCTGGTGGCTCTCGGGTGTTCTGGATGCTTCCGGGCAAAATAGGAACCTGGGCGTTGATTTCGTCCAATTCCGAGAATATTTCGTTACTAGGATTTCTGAAACCAAAAACAGCAGAAAACAGGAACTGGCACTTCGGCATCTTGTTAATAGGTTAGTTCCAGAAAATGCACGAATATGACATAAAGTGTGCATAAAACATGTAGATAACATCAATAATGTGGCATAGAACATAAGAAATTATCGATACGTCGGAGACGTATCAGCATCCCCAAGCTTAGTTCTGCTCGTCCCGAGCAGGTAAAACGATAACACAGATAATTTCTGGAGTGACATGCCATCATAATCTTGATCATACTATTTGTAAAGCATATGTAGTGAATGCAGCGATCAAAACAATGTATATGTCATGAGTAAACAAGTGAATCATAAAGCAAAGACTTTTCATGAATAGCACTTCAAGACAAGCATCAATAAGTCTTGCATAAGAGTTAACTCATAAAGCAATAATTCATAGTAAAAGCATTGAAGCAACACAAAGGAAGATTAAGTTTCAGCGGTTGCTTTCAACTTATAACATGTATATCTCATGGATATTGTCAACATAGAGTAATATAATAAGTGCAATATGCAAGTATGTAGGAATCAATGCACAGTTCACACAAGTGTTTGCTTCTTGAGGTGGAGAGAAATAGGTGAACTGACTCAACATTGAAAGTAAAAGAATGGTCCTCCATAGAGGAAAAGCATCGATTGCTATATTTGTGCTAGAGCTTTGATTTTGAAAACATAAAGAGAGCATAAAAATAAAGTTTTGAGAGGTGTATGTTGTTGTCAACGAATGGTAGCGGGTACTCTATCCCCCTTGCCAGACAAACCTTCAAAGAGCGGCTCCCATTTTATTTTATTTTTGGATGGCACTCCTTCCAACCTTTCTTTCACAAACCATGGCTAACCGAATCCTCGGGTGCCTGCCAACAATCTCATACCATGAAGGAGTGCCTTTTTATTTTAGTTTTATTATGATGACACTCCTCCCCACCTTTGCTTTCTCAAGCCATGGCTAACCGAATCCTTCGGGTGCCGTCCAACAATCACATACCATGGAGGAGTGTCTATTTTTATTAATTAATTTGGGACTGGGAATCCCATTGCCAGCTCTTTTTGCAAAATTATTGGATAAGCGGATGAAGCCACTAGTCCATTGGTGAAAGTTGCCCAACAAGATTGAAAGATAAACACCACATACTTCCTCATGAGCTATAAAACATTGACACAAATCAGAGGTGATAAATTTTGAATTGTTTAAAGGTAGCACTCAAGCAATTTACTTTGGAATGGCAGGAAATACCATGTAGTAGGTAGGTATGGTGGACACAAATGGCATAGTGGTTGGCTCAAGTATTTTGGATGCATGAGAAGTATTCCCTCTCGATACAAGGTTTAGGCTAGCAAAGTTATTTGAAACAAACACAAGGATGAACCGGTGCAGCAAAACTTACATAAAAGACACATTGTAAACATTATAAGACTCTACACCGTCTTCCTTGTTGTTCAAACTCAATACTAGAAATTATCTAGACCTTAGAGAGACCAATTATGCAAACCAAATTTTAGCAAGCTCTATGTATTTCTTCATTAATGGGTGCAAAGTATATGATGCAAGAGCTTAAACATGAGCACAACAATTGCCAAGTATCACATTACCCAAGACATTTATAGCAATTACTACATGTATCATTTTCCAATTCCAACCATATAACAATTTATCGAAGAAGAAACTTCGCCATGAAAATTAAAAGCTAAGAACACATGTGTTCATATGAACCAGCGGAGCATGTCTCTCTCCCACAAAAGCATTTATTCAAACAAAAACAAAAACAAGAAACATACAGACGCTCCAAGTAAAGCACATAAGATGTGACCGAATAAAAATATAGTTTCAAGAGAAGGAACCTGATAATTTGTCGATGAAGAAGGGGATGCCTTGGGCATCCCCAAGCTTAGACGCTTGAGTCTTCTTAGAATATGCAGGGGTGAACCACCGGGGCATCCCCAAGCTTAGAGCTTTCACTCTCCTTGATCATGTTGCATCATACTCCTCTCTTGATCCTTGAAAACTTCCTCCACACCAAACTTAGAACAACTCATTAGAGGGTTAGCGACAATAAAAATTAACATATTCAGAGGTGACACAATCATTCTTAACACTTCTGGACATTGCATAAAGCTACTGGACATTAGTGGATCAAAGAAATTCATCCAACATAGCAAAAGAGGCAATGCGAAATAAAAGGCAGAATCTGTCAAAACAGAACAGTTCGTATTGACGAATTTTATTAGGCCACCAGACTTGCTCAAATGAAAATGCTCAAATTGAATGAAAGTTGCGTACATATCTGAGGATCATGCACATAAATTGGCATATTTTTCTGATTTTTCTACAGAGAAAACAGCCCAGATTCGTGACAGATAGAAATCTGTTTCTGCGCAGAAATCCAAATCTAGTATCAACCTTCGATTAGAGGCTTCACTTGGCACAACAAAACACAAAACTAAGATAAGGAGAGGTTGCTACAGTAGTAAACAACTTCCAAGACATAAATATAAAACAAAGTACTGTAGCAAAATAACACATGGGTTATCTCCCAAGAAGTTCTTTTCTTTATAGCCATTAAGATGGGCTCAGCAGTTTTAATGATGCACTCGCAAGAAATAATATTTGAAGCAAAAGAGAGCATCAAGAGGCAAATTCAAAACACATTTAAGTCTAACATGCTTCCTATGAAAAGGAATCTTGTAAATAAACAAGTTCAAGAAGCATAATGCAACAAGCATAGAAAGATAAAACAAGTGTAGTTTCAAAAATTTCAGCACATAGAGAGGTGTTTTAGTAACATGAAAATTTCTACAACCATATTTTCCTCTCTCATAATAACTTTCAGTAGCAACATGAGCAAACTCAACAATATAACTATCACATAACGCATTCTTATCATGAGTCTCATGCATAAAATTATTACTCTCCACATAAGCATAATCAATTTTATTAGTTGTAGTGGGAGCAAATTCAACAAAGTAGCTATCATTATTATTCTCATCAAGTGTTGGAGGCATAGTATAATCACAACAAAATTTACTCTCCATAGTAGGTGGCACCAAAAGACCACTATCATTATAATCATCATAAATAGGAGGCAAAGTATCATCAAAGAAAATTTTCTCCTTAATGCTTGGGGGACTAAAAAGATCATGAAAACCAGCTTCCCCAAGCTTAGAACTTTCTATATTATTATCAACAATGGTGTTCAAAGCGTTCATACTAATATTACTACCAGCATGCAAATAAGATTCCATAGGTTTTTTAATTTTCGCATCAAACAATCCATGTTTTAAATCAGGAAATAGAATAAGAAGCTCATTCTTGTCCATTATGCCAAACTAGTGTAAACAAGAAACAAAAAGATGCAATTGCAGGATCTAAAGGAAATAGCTTCGAGTACTTACAAATAGGAAAATAGCTTGGTAGCCAAGGTCCGAGTGTGAGTACCTTTACCTTTCCTCCCCGCAACGGCGCCGAAAATAGCTTGATGTCTACTTCCCTCCTTTTCCTGTAGATGCTGTTGGGCCTCCAAGAGCAGAGGTTTGTAGAATAGCAGCAAGTTTTCCCTTAAGTGGATCACCCAAGGTTTATCGAACTCAGGGAGGAAGAGGTCAAAGATATCCCTCTCATGCAACCCTGCAACCACAAAGAAAGAAGTCTCTTGTGTCCCCAACACACCTAATAGGTGCACTAGTTCGGCGAAGAGATAGTGAAATACAGGTGGTATGAATATATATAAGCAGTAGCAACGGTGCCAGAAAATAGCTTGCTGGCGTGTAGTTGATGGTGGTAGTATTGCAGCAGTAGTAACGCAAAGAAAACAAGAAACA
Source organism: Lolium perenne (assembly GCF_019359855.2). NCBI lineage: Eukaryota > Viridiplantae > Streptophyta > Magnoliopsida > Poales > Poaceae > Lolium > Lolium perenne. Next base: position 154,369,838 of record NC_067244.2, on the reverse strand, counting down.
AGCAGCGATAGCAGTATTTAGGAACAAGGCCTAGGGATTACACTTTCACTAGTGGACACTCTCAACATTGATCACATAACAGAATAGATAAATGCATACTCTACACTCTTGTTGGATGATGAACACATTGCGTAGGATTACACGAACCCTCAATGCCGGAGTTAACAAGCTCCACAATTAAATGTTCATATTTAAGTAACCTTATAGTGTAAGATAGATCAAAAGACTAAACCAAGTACTAACATAGCATGCACACTGTCACCTTCATGCATATGTAGGAGGAATAGTACACATCAATACTATCATAGCAATAGTTAACTTCATAATCTACAAGAGATCATGATCATAGCATAAACCAAGTACTAACACGGATGCACACACTGTCACCATTACATCGTGCAGGAGGAATAGAACTACTTTAATAATATTGCTAGAGTAGCACATAGATAAATTGTGATACAAACACATTACAATCATAAAGAGATATAAATAAGCACCTCACTATGCCATTCATCAGTGAATAAGTATTCTGTGAAATATAGCCTAAGAGACCCACACGGTGCACACACTGTCACCTTTACACACGTGGGACAAGGAGTCTCCGGAGATCACATAAGTAAAACTCACTTGACTAGCATAATGACATCTAGATTACAAGCATCATCATATGAATCTCAATCATGTAAGGCAGCTCATGAGATTATTGTATTGAAGTACATAGGAGAGAGATGAACCACATAGCTACCGGTACAGCCCCGAGCCTCGATGGAGAACTACTCCCTCCTCATGGGAGCAGCAGCGGTGATGAAGATGGCGGTGGAGATGGCAGCGGTGTCGATGGAGAAGCCTTCCGGGGGCACTTCCCCGTTCCGGCAGCGTGCCGGAACAGAGACTCCTGTCCCCCAGATCTTGGCCTCGCGATGGCGGCGGCTCTGGAAGGTTTCTGTGGTTTTCGTCGAACGTATCAGGGTTTTCGATCCAGGGGCTTTAAATAGGCGAAGAGGCGGCGCAGGAGGGCTTCTGGGGGCCCACACTATAGGGTGGCGCGGGCCCCCCTGGCCGCGCCGGCCTAGGGTTTGGTGGGCCTGTGCCCCCTCCCTGGTGGCTCTCGGGTGTTCTGGATGCTTCCGGGCAAAATAGGAACCTGGGCGTTGATTTCGTCCAATTCCGAGAATATTTCGTTACTAGGATTTCTGAAACCAAAAACAGCAGAAAACAGGAACTGGCACTTCGGCATCTTGTTAATAGGTTAGTTCCAGAAAATGCACGAATATGACATAAAGAGTGCATAAAACATGTAGATAACATCAATAATGTGGCATAGAACATAAGAAATTATCGATACGTCGGAGACGTATCACACATCATAATCAGTTGTGAGCCTTGACGCCATGTACTCTGCTTGCATCCCGAAAGTTTCTGACAGTCGATGAAAATCCTTGTCACATTTATCGGCTAGCGCGAAGCTTCCTTTGACTGTGATTGGTCCCTTAGGTCCAGGAATCCTCCATAGCAAGTATGTGTAATGTGGTACCGCCATAAACCTGGCATATGCTGGTCGTCCCAACAAGGCGTGATACTGCGACGGGAAATCCACGACTTCAAATTCCAGCCTTTCTATTCTGTAATTCTCTCGGGTCCCAAACTAAACGTCGAGATTAATCTTCCCCAACGGATAACTCGGCTTCTCTGGCATGATTCCATGGAAACGGGTGTCGGTTGGTTTCAGATTTGCTAGAGATATGTTCATCTTCCTTAGTGTATCTGCGTACATAAGGTTTAGAGTGCTGCCTCCATCTATGAATACTCGAGATACGTCGAATCCTGCGATTACTGCTGGTAAGATAAGTGCTGACTGTCCTGGCCGAGGAACTTGCTGCGGATGATCCGCTATTGTGAAGCCAATGTCTTGCCCTGACCAATTGAGGTACTCAATCGTTGGTGGAGGCATCTTCTCTGCCATGAACACTTGTCGCGAGATTACTTTCTGAGCTCTATTGGACGGCCTACCCTTCTGAATCATCGAGACCGCTCCGTTGGAATTGGGATCAACGTAAGGAGGTGGTTGAGGTGTTGCCGCTATTCTGAGCTGGTGTCGATTTTCGTCCGTAATTGCGGGAGGCGGTGGCAAGTGGATCTCACTCCTGGGCCCTTGAGGGTTTCTATTTGTCGCCTGTGCATTGGCTTGCCCTGCAAACCTTAGCATTGCTTGAAAATTTTGACAGTCTTTCTGCAAGTGTCCTGACTGTCTCTTCCCGTTGCTGTCGAGATAGAAGTGCATCTGACACGGCCCGTTCATCATATCCTCGGGAGATACGAAAGGTCTCTGGAACCTTGGCCCACTATTTTGCCTGTAGTTTCGGGAGTCATCTCTATTGTTGCCTCGCTGCTCGTTGCTCCTCTGATAGTCATCTCTATTGCTTCCTCCAGCGCTTGCTCGAAATCCGGCCGAGATTTGGCCAGGAGCGTCGTAATTCGAGAACTGCCGAGAAAATCGACATCTATTTTGATAATTTCGACCACGGTCCTCCTCTGGTGACCTGTGCCGCTTGTTGTGAACATCATCTTCTCCATCTGCCCATCTGTTTGCTAGCTCCATCAACGCTGATACTGTCTTTGGATTGGTTCTCCCCAAATCCTCGACAAAGTCTCCTCGTCGGATTCCTGCGACAAACGCATCTATCGCTCTCTCATTAGATATGTTCTCTGCCGAGTTTTTAATGATGTTCCACCTTTGAATATACTTTCTCATGGATTCATCCTGCTTTTGTCGACACGCTCTCAACTCTTCTAACGATGCAGGTTTTTTGCAGGTAGATCGAAAGTTCTTGACAAACACATCCTCAAAACTGTCCCAGCTGTCGATGGAACCCGAGGGAAGCTTCTTTATCCACGATCTCGCGGCTCCACTCAGATGTACTTGGATGCTCTGCATAGCTGTTGCTCTGGTTCCTCCTATCAGCTTCACCGTCTCGAGATAGTCAACTAGCCAATCCTCTGGATCTTGCAAGCCGTCGAATTTTTTGAAGTTATCGGGTAACTTAAACCCTGAAGGAATTCGAGTTTTCCGGACCCTCCTTGTGAAGCACGGCAGCCCACACATATCCTCGTCATCTATCTCCGGAGAGTGCCGATGTTCTCTTCTGCTTTGTCGTGCTCTGTCCACCCGTGCTTGGGCTGCTGAATCTCTTGCCCCACTTGCTCTCTCGGGACCTGGTGCTGCTGCAGCGGGTCGTGGACTATTTTGCCTTGCTGATCCTTCGGGAGGCGAAGTTACGAACGCCGTTCCCATGGCTCCAACTCCTGCCATGGCCATATTGTACAATGCTTCCCTTGGATCTCCGGGCGGTGGCCTGGATGCAAGGATGAATGCTTGCGTCGCCATATACCCAGCTTCTGGTGTCTTAGGGATAATGTTTCCTCTCGTGTCTATTGACATAAAGGACATATCGAGGTTTTGAACCAAGTTTTCCCTATCAGCCTCAGGTATGTTTTGCAACCTAGATCTTGCTCTGTTCCGAGCTTCTCTGTGGTTATCTCCCGAGCCTGAATGTCGACTTAACTCCGCCCTTCGCCTGCTTGATGCGGAAGCTGCCTCCTTTCTTCTGTTCAGCGCAACTGTCTGTTTTTCCAATTCCCTTCCAGCTCGTGCGAGCCTATATTGGTATGCTTGCAATTCTTCGGTTGTAGCGGTTGTGGCCATTGGTTCTGAACCATCCATAGCTCTTGCGGCTCTATCCCATGCTGCTTGTGGAAGTTGAACCCTAACACGTGGTGTAGGCCCACCATATTTATTGCCTAAACCTCGCCTTAGGTCAGAGGGATCGACGTATGGATTTCCCAACTCGTCGAAAGCCTCTGATGTCTCCTCCTGGTCGCGACTTGTTTCTCCAATGGCATAGATCTGATGATATTTTGAATTCTAATCCTTGCTAGGTTTGGTGACACCATCATAGAGATTAGTGAAGACCTTGCCAACGGTAGTGGATCTGTCGATGAAATTGAAGCTGTCGAAGCTGCTCGAGTCATTGCTTATATCGGAGTCCGCAGATGACTCGAAGGACATGTCGCTGAAGATCTTGGCGAGCTTTTCGCTTGCCCTGGTGCTGATGAAGCATGGCGAAGAAGTCTCCTCGTTGCCTGACTCGATTGACGATGTTGAACTCAAAAAATCGGAATCAACCGCTGATAATCCCGACGAGGTCGGAATTTCGAGACGATAGGATCCTTCTTTCTCGACGCGAAAGTGGAACCTTCCGAACGTCATCTCCATAGGCTCCTCCAGATACGCATATGCATCCAAACGGGAGGGCGGGTGAGGAACAAAATTGACTAGACCAGTTTCGATCTGTTTACCTCGATCCATCGCGTTGCTTGCTGTTGATGAAGTCGATGATCTTGAACGTGCCATCGAGATCAGATCCTTGACGCCTCTAATTCCCACAGACGGCGCCAATTGACAAGGGATTAACTTGTCAATGCCTACGGGTTGTAGACTAGGGTTTTAGTCGGAAGTAGAGGGCAAGTAGATCTCGAAGGTTTCAGCCGAAAAGTGCTCGATGATATGAAAACTAGGGTTTGTGAGACAGTGAATCGATGCTTTCTTTGTCACTCGACTCCCCCTTATATAAGAGGCGGAGCTGAGGGATTCGTGATAAACAAGTTACAGAGTCCGGGAGGGTTTCCAACTCATCCCGCAAGATTACAAGTATTGTCTCCTAATAATATTCTAGCTTTCCTTAATAGTAAATTGGGCTTCCGATTCTTCTTATCTTTCGAGTCGTGGGCCTTCGGTAAACCCCAGGTACCATCTTCGGCAGGCCCATTGGGGTTTACCCCGCGCCGCCCTAGCGTGTGGGGCCCCCGTCAGCCCTCCGACTCTGCCCTTCCGCCTATAAAAAGCCTTCGTCGCGAATACCCCAGTACCGAGAGCCACGATACGGAAAACCTTCCAGAGACGCCGCCGCCGCCAATCCCATCTCGGGGGATTCAGGAGATCGCCTCCGGCACCCTGCCGGAGAGGGGAATCATCTCCCGGAGGACTCTTCATCACCATGATCGCCTCCGGATTGATGTGTGAGTAGTTCACCCCTGGACTATGGGTCCCTAGCAGTAGCTAGATGGTTGTCTTCTCCTCATGTGCTATCATTGTTCGATCTTGCGAGCTGCCTAACATGATGAAGATCATCTATTTGTAATGCTACATGTTGTGTTTGTTGGGACCCGATGAATATGGAATACTATGTTATGTTGATTATCAATCTATCATATATGTGTTGTTTAAGATCTTGCATGCTCTCCATTGCTAGTAGAGGCTCTGGCCAAGTTGATACTTGTAACTCCAAGAGGGAGTATTTATGCTCGATAGTGGGTTCATGCCTCCATTTAATCTGGGACAGTGACAGAAAGTTCTAAGGTTGTGGATGTGCTGTTGCCACTAGGGATAAAACATCAATGCTTTGTCTAAGGATATTTGTGTTGATTACATTATGCACCATACTTAATGCAATTGTCTGTTGTTTGCAACTTAATACTGGAAGGGGTGCGGATGCTAACCTGAAGGTGGACTTTTTAGGCATAGATGCATGCTGGATAGCGGTCTATGTACTTTGTCGTAATGCCCAATTGAATTTCACACTACTCATCATGATATGTATGTGCATTGTCATGCCCTCTTTATTTGTCAATTGCCCAACTGTAATTTGTTCACCCAACATGCTATTTATCTTATTGGAGAGACACCACTACTGAACTGTGGACCCCGGTCCATTCTTTTACATCGAATACAATCTACTGCAATACGTGTTCTACTGTTCTTCGCAAACATCATCTTCCACACTATACAATTAATCCTTTGTTACAGCAAGCCGGTGAGATTGACAAACTCACTGTTAAGTTGGGGCAAAGTATTTGGATTGTGTTGTGCAGGTTCCACGTTGGCGCCGGAATCCCTGGTGTTGCGCCGCACTACACTCTGCCACCAATGACCTTCACGTGCTTCTTGGCTCCTACTGGTTCGATAACCTTGGTTTCTTACTGAGGGAAAACTCGCTGCTGTACGCATCATACCTTCCTCTTGGGGTTCCCAACGGACGTGTGCTTTACCGTCACAAGCACTCCACCCTAGTGGGGTATCCCTTGTAGCTGTTGCCGCTGAAACGGTGCACCTGTCTCCGACAGTCCTCCCAGTCGTCGTAGACTCCAGGAACCCTCCCCTTGTACACGACATATGTCGTCGGCATCTCCATTCACAAGACAAGTAAAATGTTAGCACCAATGCAATGAACAAGTGCCAACTCAAATAAGAGACAAGTAGTATGAACTAAATAGCATGTGCCTCATACTTTGTTGGTTGAAATAAATAATAACATACATGGATGGGGTCAGCGAGGCTAGGTAGGATGCACAATAGATTGATATTTGTGGCCATCACACCAAGCCTCACTGGCCCCACCCCGGAGTGTACAAGTGACCAAACATTTTAATCATCGGCCAATGCAATTAAGAAGTGCGAACTCAAATAAAGGACAAGTAGTACGAATTAAATAGCGTGCCTCATACTTTGTCGGTCGAAACAAATATTAACATCCAGGGATGGAGTCAGTGAGGCTAGGTAGGATGCACAATAGATTGATACTTGTGGCCATCGCACCAAGGCTCACTGGCTCCACCCCCGAGTGTACGAGTGACCGAACATTCTAATCATCGGCGAACTCCAAATACGAGGCAAGTAGTGGTCGAGTAAATGCAAATAATTATTAAGCTATTGATACGTCCAAAACATATCTACTTTCCCGAACACTTTTGCTATTGTTTTGCCTCTAATTTGTATATTTTGGATACAACTAACACGGACTAACGCTGTTTTCAGCAGAATTGCCCTGGTGTCTCGTTTTTGTGCAGAAACTCAACTTTCAGGAAAATCCCCGGGATTAATTCCAATGGGCCTATTTTCATAGAAGAGGGACGGAGCCAGAAGACCAGAAGGAGGGGGGCCACGAGGCGCCAACCCCATAAGGCGGCGCGGTGGGCCCCTGGGCCGCGCCGCCCTATGGTGGCGACGCCTCGGGCAGCCCCAGGTGCCCCCCTCTAGACTACTTAAGGGCTTCGACCTAAAAACGCACGGGGTTTAGACGAAATCGCTAGAAGCCATCCAGAACACCGCCGCCATCGCGAAATTCCGTCTCCAGACCAGAAACTCCGTTCTGGCACTCTGATGACCCACAAGTATAGGGGATCGCAGCAGTCTTCGCGGGTAGTATAACCCAATTTATTGATTCGACACAAGGGGAGACAAAGAATACTTGAAAGCCTTAACAGCGGAGTTGTCAATTCAGCTGCACCTGGAAATAGACTTGCTCGCAAGAGTTTATCAAGAGGTAACAGCTTTATAGCAGTAGCAGTAGTGAAATAACAGCAGCAGAGTAACAGAGACAGCAGTAGTGATTATAGTAAACATCAGGATTAAAATACTGTAGGCACGGGGACGGATAACGGGCGTTGCATGGATGAGAGAAACTCATGTAACAATCATAGCAGGGCATTTGTAGATAATAATAAAACAGTGTCCAAGTACAAAGCAATCAATAGGCATGTGTTCCAATTATAGTCGTACGTGCTCGCAATGAGAAACTTGCACAACATCTTTTGTCCTACCAGCCGGTGGCAGCCGGGCCTCAAGGGAATCTACTGGATATTAAGGTACTCCTTTTAATAGAGTACCGGAGCAAAGCATTAACACTCTGTGAACACATGTGATCCTCACATCACTACCATCCCCTCCGGTTGTCCCGATTTCTGTCACTTCGGGGCCCTAGTGACAAGCATTAAGCATAACAAGTTGCAACAATATCATCAAAGTACCAATTACGGACACTAGGCACTATGCCCTAACAATCTTATGCTATTACATGACCGATCTCATCCAATCCCTACCATCCCCTTCGGCCTACAGCGGGGGAATTACTCACACATGGATGGGGGAAACATGGCTGGTTGATGGAGAGGCGTCGGTGGTGATGATGGCGATGATCTCCTCCAATTCCCCGTCCCGGCGGAGTGCCAGAACGGAGACTTCTGGCTCCCGAGACGGAGTTTCGCGATGTGGCGGCGTTCTGGAGGCTTTCTGGCGACTTCGACTTCTCCACGTGCGTTTTTAGGTCGAAGGCAATAAATAGTCCGAAGGAGAGCGTCGGGGGCTGACCGGGGCCGCCACACAGTAGGGCCGCGCAGGCCCCTCCTGGGCCGTGCCGGCCTATGGTGTGGGGCCCTCGGGCCTCCACCTGGCTTGCCCTTCTGGCTCCGCCAATATTCTGGGAAAATAGGACCTTCTGCATAAATTCCGAGGATTTTCCTGAAAGTTGGATTTCTGCACAAAAACGAGACACCAGAACAGTTCACTGAAAAACAGCGTTAGTCCGTGTTAGTTGCATCCAAAATACACAAATTAGAGGCAAAACAATAGAAAAAGTGTTCGGGAAAGTAGATACGTTTTGGACGTATCAACTCCCCCCAAGCTTAGCTTATTGCTTGTCCTCAAGCAATGCAGTTAAAAACTGAGCGATAAAAGAACTTTCACGAACACATTTGTTCATATGATGTATATATTCTCATAATATGGCTAACACTTAAGCAGTTCATAATAAGATACATGCAAATAAGATCATCTAATAGCTATGTCAATCATGGAGAGGTACCAACAATTAATAATAAGCATCATGAATCATGTCTATAAGCAGGATTGCAATGTTCATAAAAGAGTATGATAAAGTGGTATCTCGCTTGCCCATATTTGATCAGCAAAACATAAATGCTCAGGCACCTCTGAAGTTCATAGAAAGACTAGAAGTAGTGATTGTGAAAGATAAAAGCATCAAAGTTATACCACAATCAATCATATTTTGAGACAAGCATATTATACTAAGAATGACAGTTGTGCTCTCAAGATAGTGCTCAAAGAAAGAATGGAGACACAACACAAAAGTAAAAGATTGACCCTTCGCAGAGGGAAGCAGGGATTAACATGCGCTAGAGCTTTTCATTTTTAAAACAGGAGTAAAATTATTTTGAGAGGTGTTTGTTATTGTCAACGAATGGTAATGGGTACACCAACTACCTCGCCAACCGGACTTCCAAGAGCGGCTCCCATGAATTATTTTTATGTTTATGTGGCACTCCTTCCAACCTTTCTTTCACAAACCATGGCTAACCGAATCCTCGGGTGCCTGCCAACAATCTCATACCATGAAGGAGTGCCTTTTTATTTTAGTTTTATTATGATGACACTCCCCCCAACCTTTGCTTACACAAGCCATGGCTAACCGAATCCTTCGGGTGCCGTCCAACAATCACATACCATGGAGGAGTGTCTATTTAGGTTAATTAATTTGGGACTGGGAATCCCATTGCCTGCTCTTTTTGCAAAATTATCGGATAAGCGGATGTGCCACTAGTCCATAATGAAAGTCCGTCAAGAGTAAATGACAAGGTTGAAAGTTAAACACCACATACTTCCTCATGAGCTATGAAACATTAACACAAATTGAGAAGCATTTTGAAGGTTTTAAAGGTAGCGCATGAGAATTTACTTGGAATGGTTTGAAATGCCATGCATAGGTATTTATGGTGGACACTTTGGAACAACTTGGTTTTCAGGTGTTTGGAAGCACGAGCAGCGTTCCCGCTCAGTACAAGTGAAGGCTAGCAATAGACTAGGGAGCGACAAATCAAGAGAGCAAGAATCGTCATAATCATGCTTGCGGCAAAATAAATTAACGGAGGCATAAAAGTGATACAAGAACTCTGAAGCAATATAAATCATCGAGGCTTAATTGACTTTTGTTCAGTCATATGCATGCGTGAGCATGTGCCAAGTCGATATAAATGAATCATTCAGAGGAGGATACCACAATGCCATACCTACTTATGAATAAAACAATGCAAGCAAACATCCATCACATGCTACTCATATTAATATATTGGAGCTAAACATGAGAGATCATGAACTACTAGACTTTCTCAAATGACATATACCTCACATGAACCAACTAAGCATGCTCACATGGATGAGTATATGTACAAAAATGAAAACAAATAGAGTTCATACCAGCCTCTCACCACAGTCGAGTTGTCGTAGATCGTCATTATTGCCTTTCACTTGTGTAGCTTGGATAATATGAAATGAAAAGCACGCTCCAGCCACCGAAGACCATTGAACTCAAGATGAACTTTACAAACCAAAGAAGAACAGCAAATATTTTTGGTGTTTTCGAATTCGAGAACAAGAACAAAAGGAAACAAGCAAACAAAGCAAAATCTTTTTGGATTTTCTTATAGCAAACCAACGATAGCAAATAAAGCAAAATAAATGCTAAAAACCAAAACAAACAAATGATGAAGAGAAACAACAGAAATATTTTTGGTCTTTTTGTGTTTTGGGAAAGAAACAAAGCAAAAAACAAGAAATAGCAAACTAGAAGACTCACATAAACACAAAGCAGCAGAAATTCGTCAAACTTGACAGCAGTACAGTACTCGATTTTTAAGAAATTCTTCCACTGCTCAAATCGAAAAGTGTTCAACTAATGAAAGTTAGATAACGATCTGGGGAACATGCACAAAAATTGGCTTCACAAAATACTGTCCTGTATATTTTTGGGAATTTTTTCGGTAACAGTCCAGAATCTGTTTTCAGGCAGCACTTCCCCAAATATCATCTTCCTCTCATAGAAAACCACTCAAAGCAACTAAACAAGTATGTACAAGTATCCAGCAACCATAATATGCAAAGAATGAGTGATGCCGCTATACCTCCCCCCAAGCTTAGGCTTTTGGCCTAAGTGGAGTTCAACCCCAGCGAGGGTCGCTGTTCCTCGCCGGTGGATAATGCATGGCGTAGTCATAGTAAGGTTCCTGTGCAGAAGAAAAGCGTGGAGGCTCCACATGCCCAAAATGTTGATGCGAGGAACTTGCTGCATCGGATGATGAGTCGAGGTGTTCCTCGGCCTCCTCCGTGTTGCCTCTTGCATGATGGCCTCCTCCCTCTATGTGTGCATTTAGTGCACCTTCTGTGACTGACCAATCCTCCCTGGAATCAAGGTTAAATAGAACAGGCGCAGGCAATCTTACTAGTTTTTCAGTTTTCTTAGTTATTCTCCAAGCTTTCTTATAAAATGTCATCTTATAAAACAGGTTACCCAAATTAGATAAATCAGAAACAAATTCATGTTTAATCATAGAGACTATGTCAAGTTTTTCTATGGCAAGTTGTTATCACCAGAATTTGACCAGATCAGGGGTGGGCCGTAATTAAGATGGGCTTGAAGAATATACACGGAAGATATACATGAATCGGCCTTGTGCATGAAGTTTGGGCTAGTTTGCCCGTGTATCTGTAAATATAGTAGAATACGTGTCGGTTAGTTAGAATTTGGCTCGTACACGGTTGGGATTATTCCCACGTTAGAAAGTCTACGGACTATAAATATGTATCTAGGGTTATTGAGAAAAACAACAATCACGTTCATCACAAACCAATCTAGGCGCATCGCCAACCTCTTGTTTCGAGGGTTTCTTCCGAGTAAGCATCATGCTGCCTAGATCGCATCTTGCGATCTAGGCAGCATACGTTTATTCGTTGTTCATGCGTTGCTCGTGCTGAAGCCTTGTTGATGACGAGCAACGTAGTTATCATAGATGTGTTAGGGTTAGCATTGTTTCATCGTATTACATGCTTTTGTCCATGCAACCCTTAGACGTCTAGCCGCCCTTACACCTATCTTAGGTGTAAGGGCGGCACCTTGCTTGATCCATGTTTAGTAGATCCGATCCGTTATGATTGCTCCTTGTTCTTCAAGGATTAGTTTAATATCTGCATAGTTAGGCCTTGCAAACGGGTTGAAGGATCCAGTGGCGCGTAGGGTGTAGTTTGCTAGCCCTAGATAAGATGTTCCGGGGATCAACTTCATGTTGGTTTTTAGGCCTTATCTAGGGCTGGTCTATTATCATCTTACGTGGCCGCCAGGCTCAATCACGTGTAGGATGTTCCGATTATGCAGTGAAAACCCTAAATCGTCGTAGGTCGTTTTAGCTTTATATCGATCAAGCAGGACCACCATGTGATCGTAGACCTCATACGAACCATGGGTGGATCGGCTCCTTGAGCCGATTCACAGGACAACCTGAGAGCCGATCGAGGCTCGTATTTAATGTTTACGTGTATGCCATGCAGGAAACTAAGCGAAGCAAATCCATCACCTTCCTGACCAGGTATAGGTCAGGTGGCACGCCCTTGCACCAGCATCGGGACGTGTGTACCAGGAGCTTTGCGGGCCGTCGCTCGGAGGGACCAGGGCCAGCCGCAGCTCTGAGTTGTTCCCGGCTCTACGTGTTGCCAGCCGTTGCTCGCCGGTGGGTTTCAGACGCCAACACATTCTGGCACGCCCGGTGGGACAGTCTTCGACATCAACTGCATCGCCATCTACATCTGAGATGGCGGAAGGTACTCCCGTCACGTACGAGGATCTGACTGAGGAGCTCAAGAAGAAGTATGACGAGGTCAAAGCTATCCTCGAAGCCGACCTCATCGACTCTTTCCAGAGGACCCGCTCACACGGCATCAGGTGGAAAGGGTTCTCGCCTGAAGGCGCGCTCGATGGAGTGGACCTGTCTACCCCTTCAGAAGAACGCACAAGGTCTCTGCGTCAGGTGATTAATTTCATGGTAGCTCATTCGCTACACCGCCATTCTGAGAACCTGGTGAACACTTTGGAGCGTGTCGCCCTTCGGGTGATCCAGGAAATCATGAGGCATCAGTACTCTCCGTCAGGACCTGCTCTAGGGACTCACCAAGGAGAGATACCACTCCAGTCCCGACCACCGCTGCCGTTCGCGTTGGCAGCACCAGAAGTGCCGAGTTCACCGGCATTCGTCGTCCACAAGATCGGTGGTGACCCTAGTGATTACCAGTTCTTGTATGAGGTGCCTAAGGAGATCCCTCACGGGTACACGTGCACATACGTGCCAGACTGCAGTAACTGGACACTCACGAACCAGACTGCAACAGCAGGGACTTCTGGAACAACAGGAGGAGCTTCTGGATCAGATCTTGAGAAGCAGACGTGGCTAGCCAAGTATGCCACCCCGACGAACCTCCAGAGCTCAACTCCTGCAGCTGGCTCAGATCGTGAGAAGCATATGTGGCTAGCTAAGTATGCCACTCCAACGAACATCCAAAGCTCAACTCCTGCAGCTAGCTCAGAGCTTGAGAAGCAAGCGTGGCTGGCTAAGTACGCCACTCCAGCGAATCTTCAGAGCTCGACTCCTGCAGCCAGCACCGCGGATCAGATCAGTACAATCTTGAGAGACCAGTTCGGCATGGTGCCGAAAAGGAGGGTAATCGGCTATTCCAAGCCGTACCCCAACGAGTACGATTTGATCCCACTACCACCCAAATATCGGCTCCCTGAATTCTCCAAGTTTAGTGGGTCAGATGGCTCCAGTTCAATCGAGCATGTGAGCCGATATTTGGCGCAGCTGGGCACGATCTCAGCATCAGATGAACTACGTGTGAGGTTCTTTGCACAGTCCCTCACAGGATCGGCTTTCGGGTGGTACACCTCGCTGCCACCAGATTCAATCCGGACTTGGAAGCAGATGGAAGAGCAGTTCCACATGCAGTATCACTCAGAGGCTTCCGAGGCTGGCATTGCCGATCTAGCACAAGTACGGCAGAAGCGCGGAGAAACAGTGTCAGAATACATCCAGCGCTTCAGGGCCATCAGGAACCGATGCTATTCGGCTCGTTTGACTGAAAAAGAAGCAGTCGAGTTGGCGGTGGTGGGTCTCGCATCGCCGATCAAGGACATGGCTTCCCAAGCAGATTACCCTTCACTGGCGCATATGGTTCAGAAACTGTCATTATATGAACAGCGCCACCCAGAGTTGTACCAGGACAAATTCAAGCGTGCGGTAGTCCTGGTTGAGACAGAAGAAGATGAAGGCTCTGCGGGAGATCAAGAGGTAGCAGTGGCTGAATGGATTCGGGGGGCAAGCCCCGTGTCCTGCAAGTGGGTTAAGCCACAAGGTCCTCCCAGAGGGTTTGACTTCGACGTGACCAAAGCTGAGCAAATTTTCGACCTCTTACTCAAGGAGAAGCAGCTAAAGTTACCCGAAGGCCTCAAAGTCCCCACGGCACAGGAGCTGAACGGAAAGCCATACTGCAAGTGGCATAACACGTTCACCCATACCACCAACGATTGCAGGGTGTGGCGCCAGCAGATCCAAATGGCGATAGAACAAGGGCGTCTAATTTTCAACCAGTACGCCATGAAAGTCGACACACACCCCTTCCCCGCCGTTAACATGGTGGAGTACGCTTACCCCGAGGGGTGCCAGCCAGGTTTCTCGTTCAGCATCAACATGGTCGAGTCTGGGCACCACTCTGGTAAGGACAGAGGCGAGGGCAGCCGCTCTCGTAGCAAGGACAAAGAGGAAGCCGTTCCACGCGATCGGCTCCGACACGATGGCAAGCGCTACATCACAGAGGGAGAAGTGAAGAATGTGCGATATCAGCGACCTCTCTCTGATCATCTCCTCAACAAATATGTGAGTAAGTACGACCAACGCCGACGATACGATGACAATGACGAAAGAGATCGTCTGGCTAGCAGGGACGCCAGGAGACATCGTCGGCACGATCGAGACGAGGAAAGATATGAGCGCCATGCCAAGGACAAGTCGAGAGAGCAGGACGACGTGGACAAGCACTGGGACTGTCCCTTCTTCAAACACTGCTGGGATTCAGGAATGAGCCGATTGCCCACAATCGGCAACTGCCCAGAATGTAAACAGAAGAAGAAGAGCACAGGAGACGTGTCAGTGTTCAAGCGTCTGGGACCTCTCCCATCTCGGAACAAGCAAGCTGAGTCCTCTCGGGTGGAAGATCTCGAGGAATTAGAGGACGACGAAGAAGAAGAAGATAAGTGCCACCGGCCAAGGTGGTGCCCTGATGGACTCAGCCGTTCCCAAAAGCGTAGGGTTCAGCGACTACGTGGTTTGGAGGAAGCCGAAAGGTTATACCTGCACATGTTAAGGAAGGCGCGGCCTGATCTAGCCGCGAAAATTCAGCGAACCCTGGACGAAGAGGGTCGACCACAAAAGATGGAGTGGCGCCCCAAGCAAAGAAAGCCGATGATGAGACATCGGCTGGTACAAACATGGTGTTCATCCTTCCAGCGGAGTTTTGTACTCCAGGATTAGACGAAGCACTTGTGGCACAACTTGACTGCGGCCCACGGCCGGTTATCTTCGAGAAGCCACGAGAAAGAAGCTACAGGCACCTGAAGGCCCTGTACGTACGAGGTTACATCAATGGGCAGCCTGTCAACAAGATGCTGGTGGACACCGGAGCGGCAGTCAACATCATGCCATACTCCATGTTACGTCGTTTGGGACGCTCTAGCTCGGATCTGATCAAGACCAACGTTACACTGAGCGATTTCAACGGCCAAGCATCTGAAGCACAAGGTGTTCTGAACGTGGATCTGACCGTAGGGAGGAAAACCATCCCTACGACATTCTTCATTGTCAACAGCAAGAGCACCTACGCTGTCCTGCTAGGGAGAGATTGGATCCACGCCAACTGCTGCATTCCATCCACGGTGCATCAATGCTTAATACAGTGGGATGGAGATGAAGTAGAGATCGTCCACGCAGATGACTCAGCCGAAATTTCAACGGCTGGCATGAACGTTTGGGAGACGGCAGGCCAAGAGCCACTCTCAGGCATCACCTTGGACGACTGCGAATTCATCGACGTGACAAAAAACGGGGTGAGGCTGGTCTTATCCACCGGCCTGACCGTGTAACAAGAGCACAAGCTATGGACGTACGTGGGAAGGCCGATCCTTGTGATCGGCCCCAAAAAATAAAAAGTGATGATCTTGTCTCAAGCACGTCACGTAGTTGTAGTAAAGCACGAACAAGATGTAAACCTCTTTTGAGCAATGCAATCAAGATGGGGGCCGATTCCAGCAATCGGCCCATATTATCCTCGCCATACGTTTTGCCTGTATTCAGTGTCGATCTAACAGGTGACGGAAAGCTAGGGTATGGGTTTACTTCGGCTGATGAGCTAGAAGAAGCCTGCCCAGGTTCAGATATAAGTTCTTTGGACGACTGCAGAGCCGATATCTGCAGTAACCTGGCAGATTCGGCTCGGGGGGCACCTAATCAGACGAACATGTGCGATACATGTGGACAATGGAATATGGGTGGCCGATGAAATCGGCCAGTAAAAAAAATGTACATGTGAGGCACAGCCAACGTACAGACGTCGACTTGAGAAAATATCTGAAGACAACAGTATACAAGTACAGCCGATGCAAAGACATCGACTTCAGAATATAAAAGCCGATGCACAGCCATCGACTCTAGAGGTACAAGTTCAGCAAAGCATTGATCAGTTTACATAAAGAGGCTCTACTGAAGAAACACGTTGAGGGCGTGAAGGGCGTCAACACGGATACGATCCACCTCAGTGATCTCAGCCTTGTCGTCCTCGTCTTTGCCTGTCACCAGCTGACTGCTCAGGGCATGAATTTTAGCCAGATCGGTCTTCAGATCGGCTGTGAGGCCTTTTGCTTCCTCTTGATAGCGGGCAATGAGGGCTTCCTTGTCTTGGATAAGCTGCTTGGTCACCCTGACCCTCTCTTCAAGGTTCTCCAGTTCCTTGCGCAGGGTCTCGAGTTCGGCACTATTGGCAGAAGTGTCAGTTTTGGCGTCTAAAGCAGCCTTTTTCTCGTTGAGCCGTTGACACTTGTCTGCAATATCGGCTCTCAACGGTAGCTGGGCGTGACGAATGATAATTCTTTGACGAGCCGATTGCACCCTTGACCTGAAGACCGACAGAGTCACAGCTGGCCAAAGCTTCACCTGCAGTGTCACCGGGAGATGGGGCTGGATGTCTTCGAGGATACCCTTGACTTCCTCAGGGTTTTCAACCAGGGTCTCAACTGAGGAGGAGAGCAAAGCCTTGAGACGCTGGAGTGGACCACGGACCGTGCTAGGACTTGGCTCTTCACCTGCCTTGGAAGTAGCTGGTTCGATGGATTCAGGATCGAACGTCAGCAAGCTTGAAAGATCACAACCCTGACAGACGAACAAGAGCAGTATTAGTATACAACAAAGAAAGGGTGGAGCCAAGGGAGTGGAGTGTACCTCTCCCAAGGTAGGAGGAGCAGCCGATGTTGTGATAATCGGCTTTTCCGTGGGCTTGGCTAGGTTAGCCACTTGGTCAGCCACGCTCGTCGAGGTGGCTAGGTCTAGCGTGGCGGACGACATCAGTACCTCTTCGACGTCTCCGCTAGAGGTATCATTGGTCTACAAAAGGAAGCGATTAGCCGATCCGAGTGGCAATGGGTTAGCATGAAATATAAACCAGGGAGGTAATTACATTTGAAACCTCCTGGCTTGATGGAGAAGCTCGTGGGTCTTTGCGAGCCCTCTTGACGCATCGACGCTTCACGCGTGACCCTGTTCTGATCGGAGCTTGAAAGGCAGCAGGCTCGGGAGTTGACCTTTTCTTGGAAGCCGACGCTGGCGAGTCCGTCTGGCTCTGTGTGGTGGATCTCCCGGAGTTGCCCGGGCTCGACTCCCTTTGGCTGGACTGTGCCTCCCCGCTGGAGTTTTCTTCGGTGGAAGTCTGTAAAAAGAAGTACAAGCATGTTGCAAAAGACTGGGAGGACAGATAAATTTAGCCAAGGCACGAGTCAGCTTACGTGCAAGCTTTCTTGGGCAGGAGCTTTGCGCTTCAGGGTCTTTCTGGCAGCTACTTTCCTCACCGCCTTCCTCGCCTAGATTGAGGCTCGGGGGGCAACTGGCCCCGAGGATGCTTTGCTCTTGGGAGCCCATTATGACCTTCTTCAGGGGTGGCGAGCTCTGGCAGAAGAGAACCACCGGGGCTGGTGGAAGGAATTTGAAGGGGGAGCCATCGGCTTGCATGGGCTCTGGGCCATCTTGTTGCTGCCAAGAGATAGAGCCAGGTTACAGACAATTATCATGGGCCATTGCAAGAAATTTATAAGTAATGGTAACTGGTCTGCAGGAACGTCATATTCGGCATCAAGTTGCCTCAGCAACGGTCCTAGAACCCTTCTGAAGGCATGGGTCTTCCACATGGACCACCAAGTCTCGAAACCATCGGTAGTAGTGGTGAAACAGAGGTTGTGAGGAATTGGAATGACCAGAGCGTCAAAAAAGGATTACCTTCAGGCCGGAGACCATGGTGTTGGCGTTGGATGATTCCGCCATTGGATGCGCTGTGGAGTTGGGACGGCGCGGTCGAGATCTGAGATGCGTGTGGTCGAGAGTTGGAGCTGCTCGGGCGGCGATTTGGGGATCTGAGTTTGCTTTCTCAGACGGAGGTCGCAGGTTACCGTTTGGAGGGGCAACCGGGTTGGCCTTACTCGTGTTTTATGGTAGAGGCCGATGCGATGCCATTGGCTCTTTTTGGGATTGTTTGACTTTGACTATCGGCAAAAAATTGATGGGAAACACTTCTTCATTAATAAAAGGGGATTCTTACAATGAAGAGCCGATCGCTCAAGAAAGGAGGAACAAAAGAAGAGCCGATTGCTCGAGTACTACTAATCCTACATTACTAATCCTCGTTGGCCTCGTCGTCGGCATCGTAGCTGCCGCCGGCGCTGCTTCTGGAGAGTTCCTCGTCGCTGCTGCCCCAGCCCTCAGCCGGAGCTTCTTCCTCCTCGTCATCATCGTCGTCTTCACTATCCGCCCAAGCGCGGAAGCGCTTCGCCGGCGGGTACCCAGTGGAGGAGGAGGAGTCATCCTCCTCCTCTTCCTCCTGTTCCTCCTCCTCCTCCTCTTCCTCCTCTTCTTCTTCTTCCTCCTCCTCGTCAGAGGAGGTGGGGTTCGCCCAGGAGTGGAGGTCGTCCTCGCTCTCGCTCTCCAGCTCCCCTTCGACGAGGAACTGGAGGTCGTCCTCCCCATCGGTCAGGGGCAAGTCACCATCTGACCCAACGAGGGCCTCGGGTGGGCCATCTGGCACGAAGTCGAAGTCCCACTCTTGCTCTGACATCGGCTCACTCGAAGAAGAGGATTGGAAAGAGAGGCCTGATGAGACGGAGGAAGAGGAAGACATTGCTACAGGGAAAGAGGGTTTTTTAGGTGCCGATGGCTAGAACAGAGCAAGGGGATGAAGAGGCGAACTGTTCAGCACAGTTAAATAAGGGGAGCATAGTGGAAATTTAATGCCATTACAGTTTCCAAGGAAGTGATGCTAAGGCTATCAAATCTTGCAGAGAAGTTGAGAAGGCAAGGCGTCATGATGAAGAATACTGCGACGGTTCTGCTCTGCCACGACATGACCCGACGAAGAAGAAGCAGAGTGATTTTGGAATTATTAATTCCAAAACCAGGGGGGCATGTGTTATCACCAGAATTTGACCAGATCAGGGGTGGGCCGTAATTAAGATGGGCTTGAAGAATATACACGGAAGATATACATGAATCGGCCTTGTGCATGAAGTTTGGGCTAGTTTGCCCGTGTATCTGTAAATATAGTAGAATATGTGTCGGTTAGTTAGAATTTGGCTCGTACACGGTTGGGATTATTCCCACGTTAGAAAGTCTACGGACTATAAATATGTATCTAGGGTTATTGGGAAAAACAACAATCACGTTCATCACAAACCAATCTAGGCGCATCACCAACCCCTTGTTTCGAGGGTTTCTTCCGAGTAAGCATCATGCTGCCTAGGCAGCATACGTTTATTCGTTGTTCATGCGTTGCTCGTGCTGAAGCCTTGTTGATGGCGAGCAACGTAGTTATCATAGATGTGTTAGGGTTAGCATTGTTTCATCGTATTACATGCTTTTGTCCATGCAACCCTTAGAAGTCTAGCCGCCCTTACACCTATCTTAGGTGTAAGGGCGGCACCTTGCTTGATCCATGTTTAGTAGATCCGATCCGTTATGATTGCTCCTTGTTCTTCAAGGATTAGTTTAATATCTGCATAGTTAGGCCTTGCAAACGGGTTGAAGGATCCAGTGGCGCGTAGGGTGTAGTTTGCTAGCCCTAGATAAGATGTTCCGGGGATCAACTTCATGTTGGTTTTTAGGCCTTATCTAGGGCTGGTCTATTATCATCTTACGTGGCCGCCAGGCTCAATCACGTGTAGGATGTTCCGATTATGCGGTGAAAACCCTAAATCGTCGTAGGTCGTTTTAGCTTTATATCGATCAAGCAGGACCACCATGTGATCGTAGACCTCATACGAACCATGGGTGGATCGGCTCCTTGAGCCGATTCACAGGACAACCTGAGAGCCGATCGAGGCTCGTATTTAATGTTTACGTGTATGCCATGCAGGAAACTAAGCGAAGCAAATCCATCACCTTTCTGACCAGGTATAGGTCAGGTGGCACGCCCTTGCACCAGCATCGGGACGTGTGTACCAGGAGCTTTGCGGGCCGTCGCTCGGAGGGACCAGGGCCAGCCGCAGCTCTGAGTTGTTCCCGGCTCTACGTGTTGCCAGCCGTTGCTCGCCGGTGGGTTTCGGACGCCAACAAAAGTTGAATATCAAGATGGTGAGGTTCTACTCCATGCAAAGCTAGTAAACGAGAGGCGATGAGACCTCCACAAATTCCGCCCTTCTCACGGTTAGTAGCAAGTCTATAAGCTATCAATGCCCCCAAATTATAAGTCTTACTACCTTGCAGTGCAGCAGCTAGAAAAGCTAAATCCTGGATAGATAGTTTACCACCATTCTTTCTAGCAAGAACGCATTTAGTAATGAAATAAGCAAAGTAGCGGATAGCTGGGAGTTGAATGCTAGTGATTTTACCACCATCCTCTGAGAAACTCCTTCCATGACAAATCATCTCGAAGAGGCTTAAGAGCTCTCGCGGCGATCCCCTTATCTTCTCGCATGACCCCCATTGCGGTACTCTAATTGCTGTACAAAAATCATTGAATGGCAAGTTGACAGTTTTATTATAAATCTTATACTGAACCATGGGGTTAGATCGCGACCAATTGAACTTAAAATCCTACACAACAGACATAGTCAATTTTGCATATTGGCATGGTTCTCCATCAACAAAATCATTCAACCCTGCACGAGAAATTAGATTATGAACATCTTCCAATATTCCTGCACTTCTCATGAAATCTGTGCACGGGTAGTAAGAGGGGTATACTCCCTCTTCGCGGTTCACTCTCATGACTTGTTGCACCTCCAATTCTTGTTGGTTTAGTTGATATCTATTCCACTCCATTTTCTGAAATTTTTCAACAAATAATATAAAATTTGATTTGGTGACATATAATCAAGGGTAACTACTATAGGAACTTGCTAGAGTACTAATCATGCATCAAAACTAGTTTATACAACTTAGAACAAGCATGCAAGCTCACTAAACATGTTACCTACAGCAGCAAAATATTCAAGATATACTCAACCAAACAAAATTCTACTTGGATAGACGGAGGAGTCACATACCGGAGAGCAAATGTGCCAAATTTCAGACAGAAATCTGGGCTGAGCAAAGAGATCGAAAAATCCTGAGCACTTGAGCAAAAACGCGAGTGAGAGGAAGCTGGTGTCGATTTTTTCGGGAGAGAGAAGAGTCTGGGAGGAAGAGATGCTAAAGTGGGGTAAAGGGGGGGCCCACACGCCAGGGTGGCGCGCCCCCCTTGCTGGCCGCGCCAGCCTGTGGGGTGCCACCCTGGGGTGCCCCACTGGTCATCCCCAGGTGCTCCCAGGTGCATTTTCGAAAAATAGGACCAACGGTATAATTTTTGTGAATTTTTGAAAACTTTGAAAAATGCACATTTCTGGGCATTAAGTTTATTATTACTGGCCAGGAATTTTTTTGAAATCTCTAATTAACTAAGGAACTTTGCAAATTAAAAATGCTACAGCAAGTAAGACAAGTGGAGGAAGAAAGAGATGTTGTTTACCTCCTCTATGCATATAAAAAGTATTTGTTAACAAGGTTGATCAAGCCTTGCCACCAAATAAATTTTACATAGCATAAGAAGAAATAAACCTCAAATCAATCATGTTACCTTGAATTGTATCGATATGGATCCAATCATAAGGCTTTGATATCCTTCTTTAGGCTCATATATAGGACAATCAATAGTTCCAATTTTGATAGTCTTCACATTAGAAATAGTATTAACTCCACATACTTTATCAATCCTCTTGGGGAAATAGACGGTATGCTCCTTATCATCAACATTGAAAGTAACCTTTCCTTTATTGCAATCAATAACAGCCCCTGCGGTGTTAAGAAAAGGTCTCCCAAGAATAATAGATATATTATCATCTTCAGGCATTTCCAACACAACAAAATCAGTTAATATCAAGCAGTTATTAGTAACTTGAACAGGAACATTCTCACATATACCAACAGGAATAGCAGTAGATTTATCAGCCATTTGCAAAGATATATCAGTAGGTATCAACTTATCTAAATAAAGCCTCTTATAAAGAGAAAAAGGCATAACACTAACACCGGCTCCCAAGTCACATACAGCAGTTTTAACATAATTATTCTTAATAGAACAAGGAATAGTAGGTATACCTGGGTCGCCCAACTTCTTTGGCACTTTGCCATTGAAAGAGTAATTAGCAAGCATAGTGGAAATTTCCTCATTGGGGATTTTCCTTTTTTTAGTAACAATATCTTTCATATACTTTGAATAAGGAGACAATTTAATAGCATCAGTCAAAGGGATTTGCAAGAATAAAGGTTTCATCCAATCACAGAATTTATTATAGTGTTCTTCTTCCTTTGATTTTAGTTTCTTAGCAGAAAAAGGCATTTGCTTTTGTACCCAAGGTTCCCTTTCATTACCATGTTTCTTAGCAATAAAATCCTCTTTAGTATACTTTTTATTTTTAGCATGCTTTTCAGGTTCATCTTCAACTTCTTCTTTATCAGAAGCATCATTCTTATCATTATCATTATCATTATCATGTTCATTACCACTTTCAGTTTCAGCATCGGAAATAGAAATACTATTAGGATCATTAACAGGTTCAGAGGATTCTACAACATTTTTATGTTTCTTCTTCTTTTTCTTCTTAGAAGGAGCACTAGGTTCAATGCGTTGAGAATCTTGTTCAATTCTTTTGGGATGCCCTTCAGGATATAGAGGATCCTGGGTAGAGACACCACCTCTAGTTGTTACTTCATAAGCATGTTTCTCTTTAGAATTATTATTTAGCAAGTCATTTTGCACTTTAGTGAGTTGATCAATTTGAGTTTGAATCATTTGAAAATGGTTAACAAGCATCTTAACATCATTGGAGGTTCTCTCCACAATATCATGCAAATTGCTAATAGCTTGAGAATTTTCCATTATATGATTCTCTACTCTCATATTAAAATTTTCTTGCTTAACAATATAATTATCAAACTCATCTAAGCATTGCGCAGGAGGTTTCGAATACTGAATATCTTCCCTAGTAAAGCGTTGAAGAGAGTTTACCTCAATCATGGGTGAAGGGGGAATTATCTCACATATATCCTCTATGGGAGGTAGATTCTTCACATCTTCGGATTTAATACCTTTCTCCTTGAGAGACTTCTTGGCTTCCCTCATATCTTCATCATTCAATTCAATTAAACCCCTCTTCTTCAATATTGGCATTGGAGTTGGTTCAGGTGTATTCCAATCATCATGATTCCGGCTTATTTTAGCTAATAATTCTTCAAATGCAGAGTTCTTTTCCTGAAAACACAACCAGCACAACTATCCAAATATGCTCTAGATTCAATGGTTAGTCCACTATAAAATATATCAAGTAGATCATTCTTCTCTAAATCATGTCCAGGTCGAGCTCTGATAAGAGAACAAAATCTTGCCCATGCCTCAGGCAATTTCTCTTCATCTCCCTGGTCAAACCTATAAATTTTCTGTAAAGCAACATGTTGAGCACTAGCAGGAAAGTATTTTCGAAAGAAAACATCACGCAGCTCAGTTGGACTTTTAATAGAACCAGGAGGTAAATTATTATACCAAGTTTTAGCATCATCCTTTAATGAGAAAGGAAAAAATTTAGCGACAAAGTAAGTACGCATCTTGACATCATCAGAAAACAAGCTACTCATAGAAGAAAGTTCAATCATGTGCTCTACAGCACTTTCTTTTTCAGTACCACAAAAGGGTGCTTTCTCAACAATAGCTATATGAGATAGATCAAGAGAAAAATCATAATCTTTATCCTTAATACATATAGGAGATGTGGCAAATTTAGGATCAGGAGATAGCTTATGTCTAACAGTATATTGTGTGAGAAACTTTTTAATTTTTCTTGCATCAGCAGTAGCATTGCATCTATTAATAAAATCATCATTAAGCTCCACATAATCTTCATCAGGATCATCACTAGAATAATCAAGTTCAGGTGAATTAACAGGTGTAGTGGAATTTTCATTAGGAGTTTCAGCATTTTCAATTTGTCTAGACCTAGCAATTGTAGCATCTAGAAAGGATCCCAATGAACCACTATCATCAAGCACAGCAGAAACATTATCAATATTATGAGAATTTTCATATTCAACAGAAGTACCAGCAAGTGAAGCTTGTGGCGGTGAAACAAGTTGACTTATCACAGATGGTGAATCAAGAGTAGCAGAGGTACTCAGAGTTGTACCTTTTCTTGTAGTGGATGGTAATATGGCGACTTTAGAATCGCGAGGTTTACCCATGATGGAGAATTTGCAGCGAACAATATCAATCCAAGTGAACTTCCAAATAAAGTTATGCTCCCCGGCAACGGCGCCAGAAAACAGTCTTGATGACCCACAAGTATAGGGGATCGCAGCAGTCTTCGCGGGTAGTATAACCCAATTTATTGATTCGACACAAGGGGAGACAAAGAATACTTGAAAGCCTTAACAACGGAGTTGTCAATTCAGCTGCACCTGGAAACAGACTTGCTCGCAAGAGTTTATCAGTAGTAACAGTTTTATAGCAGTAGCAGTAGTGAAATAACAGCAGCAGAGTAACAGAGATAGCAGTAGTGATTATAGTAAACAGCAGGATTAAAATACTGTAGGCACGGGGACGGATAACAGGCATTGCATGGATGAGAGAAACTCATGTAACAATCATAGCAGGGCATTTGCAGATAATAATAAAACGGTGTCCAAGTACAAAGCAATCAATAGGCATGTGTTCCAATTATAGTCGTACGTGCTCGCAATGAGAAACTTTCACAACATCTTTGGTCCTACCAGCCGGTGGCAGCCGGGCCTCAAGGGAATCTACTGGATATTAAGGTACTCCTTTTAATAGAGTACCGGAGCAAAGCATTAACACTCCGTGAACACATGTGATCCTCACATCACTACCATCCCCTCCGGTTGTCCCGATTTCTGTCACTTCGGGGCCATCGGTTCCGGACAGCGACATGTGTATACAACTTGCAGGTAAGACCATAAACAATGAATATCATGATGAAATAATAACATGTTCAGATCTGAGATCATGGCACTCGGGCCCTAGTGACAAGCATTAAGCATAACAAGTTGCAACAATATCATCAAAGTACCAATTACGGACACTAGGCACTATGCCCTAACAATCTTATGCTATTACATGATCGATCTCATCCAATCCCTACCATCCCCTTCGGCCTACAACGGGGGAATTACTCACACATGGATGGGGGAAACATGGCTGGTTGATGGAGAGGCGTCGGTGGTGATGATGGCGATGATCTCCTCCAATTCCCCGTCCCGGCGGAGTGCCAGAACGGAGACTTCTGGCTCCCGAGACGGAGTTTCGCGATGTGGCGGCGTTCTGGAGGCTTTCTGGCGACTTCGACTTCTCCCCGTGCGTTTTTAGGTCGAAGGCAATAAATAGTCCGAAGGAGAGCGTCGGGGGCTGACCGGGGCTGCCACACGGTAGGGCCGCGCGGGCCCCTCCTGGGCCGCGCTGGCCTATGGTTTGGGGCCCTCGGGCCTCCACCTGGCTTGCCCTTCTGGCTCCGCCAATATTCTGGGAAAATAGGACCTTCTGCATAAATTCCGAGGATTTTCCTGAAAGTTGGATTTCTGCACAAAAACGAGACACCAGAACAGTTCTGCTGAAAACAGCTTTAGTCCGTGTTAGTTGCATCCAAAATACACAAATTAGAGGCAAAACAATAGCAAAAGTGTTTGGGAAAGTAGATACGTTTTGGACGTATCACACGCCGCCGGGACGGGGAATTGGAGGAGATTATCACCATCATCACCACCGACGCCTCTCCATCGACCAGCCATGTTTCCCCCATCCATGTGTGAGTAATTCCCCCGTTGTAGGCTGAAGGGGATGGTAGGGATTGGATGAGATTGGTCATGTAATAGCATAAGATTGTTAGGGCATAGTGCCTAGTATCCGTAGATGGTACTTTTATGATATTGTTGCAACTTGTTATGCTTAATGCTTTTCACTAGGGCCCGAGTGCCATGATCTCAGATCTGAACATGTCATTGTTTCATGATGATATTCATTGTTTTATGATCTTACCTGCAAGTTGTATACACATATTGATGTCCGGAACCCGAGGCCCCAAAGTGACAGAAATTGGGACAACCGAAGGGGAAGGCGGTGATGTGAGGATCACATGTGTTCACGGAGTGTTAATGCTTTGCTCCGGTGCTCTATTAAAAGGAGTACCTTAATTTCCAGAAGATTCCCTAGAGGCCCGGCTGCCACCGGCTGGTAGGACAAAAGATGTTGTGCAAGTTTCTCATTGCGAGCACGTACGACTATATATGGAACACATGCCTATGGATTGTTTAGTACTTGGATACTGTTTTATTACTATCTGCAAATGCCCTACTTTGATTGTTACATGATTTCTCTCATCCATGCAACGCCCGTTCATCCATCCCTGTGCCTACAATATTTTAATCCTGCTGTTTACTATAATCACTACTGCTGTCTTTGTTACACTGCTGCTGATATTTCACTATCAAGCATCGCTATAAAATTGTTGCTACTGATAAACTCTTGCGAGCAAGTCTGTTTCCAGGTGCAGCTGAATTGACAACTCCGCTGTTAAGGCTTACAAATATTCTTTGGCTCCCCTTGTGTCGAATAAATAAATTGGGTTTTACTTCCCGCGAAGACTGTTGCGATCCCCTATACTTGTGGGTCATCAAGACTATTTTCTGGCGCCGTTGCCGGGGAGCATAGCTTTATTTGGAAGTTCACTTGGATTGATATTGTTCGCTGCAAATTCTCCATCATGGGTAAACCTCGTGATCCTAAAGTCGTCATATTACCATCCACTACAAGAAAAGGTACAACTCTTAGTACCTCTGCTGCTCTTGATTCACCATCTGTGATAAGTCAACTTGTTTCGCCACCACAAGCTTCACTTGCTGGTACTTCTGCTGAATCTGAAAATTCTTATAATTTTGATGATGCTTCTGCTGTGCTTGTTGATAGTAGTTCGTTAGGATCTTTTCTAGATGCTACAATTGCTAGGTCTAGACAAATTGAAAATGTTGAAACTCCTAATGAAAATATTGTTACACCTGTTAATTCACCTGAGTCTGTTGAATACTCTAGTGATAATCTTGATGAAGATTATGTGGAATTTGATGATGATTTTATTGTTAAATGCAATGCTACTACTGATGCAAGTAATATTAAAAAGCTTCTTGCACAACATACTGTTAGATATAAACTGTCTCCGGATCCTAAATTTCCCACATCTCCTATAAACATTAAGGATAAGGATTATGATTTTTCTCTTGATTTATCTCATATATCTATTGTTGAGAAAACACCTTTTTGTGGTACTGAAAAAGAAAGTGCTGTAGAACACATGAATGAGCTTTCTACTTTGAGTAGCTTGTTTTCTGATGATATCAAGAAGCGTACTTATTTTGTTGCTAAATTTTTTCCTTTCTCATTAAAGGATGATGCTAAAACTTGGTATAATAGTTTGACTCCTAATTCTATTGATAGTCCAAGTGGTTTGCTTGATGTTTTCTTTCGAAAATACTTTCCTGCTAGTGCTCAACATATTGCTTTGCAGAAAATTTATAGTTTTGACCAGGAAGATGGAGAGAAATTTCCTGAAGCTTGGGCAAGATTTTGTTCTCTTATCAGAGCTCGACCTGGACATGATCTGGAAAAGCATGATTTACTTGATATATTTTATAGTGGACTAACCATTGAGTCTAGGGCAGATTTGGATAGTTGTGCTGGTTGTGTTTTCAAGAAAAGAACTCCAGACGAAGCTGAAGAATTATTGGCTAGAATAGGCCGGAATCATGATGATTGGACTACACCTGAACTAGCCCCGACGCCAATATTGAAGAAGAGGGGTATGATTAAATTAAATGATGAAGATATGTGGGAGGCAAAGAAATCTCTTAAGGAGAAAGGTATTAAATCTGAAGATGTGAAGAATTTACCTCCCATAGAAGATTTATGTAAGATAACTCCCCCTTCATCCATGATTGAGGTACACTCTCTTCAACGCTTTACTAGGGAAGATATTCCTTATTCAAAACCTCCTGCTCAATGCTTAGATGAGTTTGATAATTATATTGTTAAGCAAGATAATTTTAATATGAGAGTGGAGAATCATTTAATGGAAAATTCTGAAGCTATTAGTAATTTGCATGATATTGTGGAGAGAACCTCCAATGATGTTAAGATGCTTGTTAAACATTTTCATATGGTTCAAACTCAAATTGATCAACTCACTAAAGTGCAAAATGACTTGTTAAAAATAGTTCTAAAGAAAAACATGCTTATGAAGTAACAACTAGAGGCGGTGTTTCTACTCAGGATCCTCTATATCCTGAGGGGCATCCCAAAAGAGTTGAACAAGATTCTCAACGAACTGAAACTAGTGCTCCTTCTAAGAAAAAGAAGAAGAAACATAAAAATGTTGTAGAATCCTCTGAGCCTGTTAATGATCATAATAGTATTTCTATTTCTGATGCTAAAACTGAAAGTGGTAATGAACATGATAAATATAATGATAAGAATGATGCTTCTGATAATGAAGAGGTTGAAGATGAACCTGAAAAGCATGCTAAAAATAAAAAGTATACTAAAGAAGATTTTATTGCTAAAAAACATGGTAATGAAAGAGAACCTTGGGTTCAAAAGCAAATGCCTTTCCCTGCTAAGAAATTAAAATCAAAGGAAGAGGAACACTATAATAAATTTTGTGATTGGATGAAACCTTTGTTCTTGCAAATCCCTTTGACTGATGCTATTAAATTGCCTCCTTATTCAAACTATATGAAAGATATTGTCTCTAACAAAAGGAAAATTCCTAATGAGGAGATTTCCACTATGCTTGCTAACTACTCTTTCAATGGCAAAGTTCCAAAGAAGCTGGGCGACCCAGGTATACCGACTATTCCTTGTTCCATTAAGAATAATTATGTTAGAACTGCTCTATGTGATTTGGGAGCAGGAGTTAGTGTTATGCCTTTTTCCCTTTATAAGAGACTTTATTTAGATAAGTTGATACCAACTGATAT
The DNA here is from genome assembly GCF_019359855.2 of Lolium perenne. Lineage (NCBI taxonomy): Eukaryota > Viridiplantae > Streptophyta > Magnoliopsida > Poales > Poaceae > Lolium > Lolium perenne. The sequence goes on along the minus strand of NC_067244.2, from coordinate 154,340,297 downwards.
ATCTTTGCAAATGGCTGATAAATCTACTGCTATTCCTGTTGGTATATGTGAGGATGTTCCTGTTCAAGTTACTAATAACTGCTTGATATTAACTGATTTTGTTGTGTTGGAAATGTCTGAAAATGATAATATATCTATTATTCTTGGGAGACCTTTTCTTAACACTGCAGGGGCTGTTATTGATTGCAATAAAGGAAAAATTACTTTCAATGTTGATGACAAGGAGCATACCGTTTATTTTCCCAAGATGATTGATAAAGTATGTGGAGTTAATACAATTTCTAATGTGAGAACCATCAAAGTGGGAGTTATTGATTGTCCTATATATGATCCTAAAGAAGGATATCAAAATATTATGATTGGATCCATATCAATTCTATACAAGGCAACATGATTGATTTGAGGTTTATTTCTTCCTATGCAATGTAAAATTTATTTGGTGGCAAGACTTGATCAACCTTGTTAACAAGTACATTTTATATGCATAGAGGAGCTAAACAACATTTCTTTCTTCCTCCACTTGCTTTACTTGCTGTAGCACTACTTGTTTTGCAAGATGCTTTAGTTGTTTAGAGGTTTGAAAATCTTTTTCTGCCCAGTAATAATAATTTTAACACCCAGAAATGTGCATTTTTCAAAGTTTTCAAAAATTCACAAAAATTATACCGTTGGTCTTATTATTCGAAGAGCTATCTGGGAGCACCTGGGGCTGACCAGTGGGGCACCCCAGGGCTGCCCCCCATGTGCCGGCGCGACCAAGGAGGGAGGCGCGCCACCCCGTGGTGTGGGCCCCTCCTTGCCCCACTAACTCATCTCTTCCTCCCATTCCACTCTCTCTCCCGAAAAAACTCGTACCAACTTTCTCTCACTCGCGTTTTTGCTCAAGAGCTCAGGTTTTCTCGATCTCTTTGCTCAGCCCAGATTTCTGTCTGAAATTTGGCACATTTTCTCTCCGGTATGTGACTCCTCCGATTATCCAAGTAGAATTTTGTTTGGTTGAGTATATCTTGAATATTTTGCTGCAGTAGGTAACATGTTAAGTGAGCTTGCATGCTTGTTCTAAGTTGTAAAAATTAGTTTTGATGCATGTTTAGTACACTACCAAGTTCCTATAGTAGTTTCCCTCAATTATATGTCTCCAAATCAACTTTTATAATGTTTGTTGAAAAATTTCAGAAAATGGAGTGGAATAGGCACCAACTAAACCAACAAGAATTGGAGGTGCAAGAAGTTATGAGAGTTCACCGCGAAGAGGGAGTATACCCCTCCTATTACCCATGCACCGATTTTATGAGAAGCGCAGGAATCTTGCAAGATGTTCAAAATCTGATTTCCAATGCAGGGTTGGAAAGTTTTGTTGTTGTTGAATCTTACCAATATGCAAAACTAACCATGTCAGTGGTGCAGGATTTTGAATTCAATTGGTCCCAATCTAACCCCATGGTTCGATACAAAATTTATAATAAAATTGTCAACTTGCCCTTTGATGATTTTTGTGCAGCAATTAGAGTGCCCCAATGGGGATCATGTGAGAAGGTTAGAGTACTGCCGCAGGAGCTTTTGAGTCTATACAAGACGATCTGCCAAGGGAGAAGCTTCTCAGATGAGAGTGGTAAAATTAGTGGTATTCAACTCCTAGCTATTCGCTACTTTGCTTACTTCATCACCAAGTGCGTTCTTGCTAGAAAGAATGCAAATAAGTTATCTATCCAGGATTTGGCTTTCCTAGCTGCTGCATTGCAATGTGATAGGACTTATAATTTGGGTGCTTTGATAGCCTTTAGACTCGCTACTAACCGTGAAAAAGGAGGAATTTGTGGAGGCCTCATCGCCTCTCGTTTGCTAGCTATGCACGGTGTAGAACCTCATCCTCTTGATGTTCAGCTCTCCATAGAGAGACTTGATATTGTTTCCATGGTAAAACATGATTTTGTTTCTGAGTGGTCTAATTTGAGTAACCTATCTTATAAGATAACCTTTTACAAGAAAAATTGGAGAACAACTAAGAAAACTGAAAGGCTAGTAGTATTGCCTGCACCTGTTTTGTTTAACCTTGATTCCAGGAGAAATTGGTTGGTCACAGAAGACGAACTAGATGCATATACAGAGGGAGATGGCCATCATGCAGAGGACGACACAGAGGAGACCGAGGAACCCCTCTACTTGTCATCCGACGCAGCGAGTTCCTCACATCAACATTTTGGGCATGTGGAGCCTTCACCCTTTTCTTCTGCACCGGGACCTTATTATGACCACGCTATGTATGATCCACCGTCGTGGAACCCTGACCCTCGATGGGGTTGATCTCCACTTAGGCCAAAAGCCTAAGCTTGGGGAGAGGTATACCGGCATCACTCATTTATTGCATATTATAATTGCTGGATACTTGTACATACTTGTTTAGCTTCTTAAAGTGGTTTCTAATAAGAGGGAGATGATATTTGGGGAGGTGCTGTTTGAAAACAGATTCTGGACTGATACCAAAAAAATTCCCGAAAACATCCAGAATGTTATTTTGCGAAGAAAATTTTTGTGCATGTTACCCAGGTTATTATCTAACTTTCATTAGTTGAGCACTTTTCGAGCTGAGCAGCGGAAGATTTTCTTAAAAATCGATTACTGTACTGCTGTCAAGTTTGACGAATTTCTGCTGTTTTGTGTTTATGTGACTCTTTTAGTTTTCATTCTTTTGTTTTTGCTTTGTTTCTTTCCTAAAACACAAAAAGACCAAAAATATTTCTGTTGTTTCTCTTTGCCATTTGTTTATTTTGGTTTCTTGTTTCTATTTTGCTTTATTTGCTATCGTTGCTTTGCTATAAGAAAATCCAAAAAGATTTTGCTTTGTTTGCTTGTTTCCTTTTGTTCTCGTTTCTAATTCGAAAACACCAAAAATATTTGTTGTTCTTCTTTGGTTTTTTAAAGTTCATTATGGAGTTCAATGGTCTCCGGTGGCTGGAGCTTGGTTTTCATTTCATATTATTCAAGCTACACAAGTGAAAAGCAATAATGAAGATCTACGACAATTCGACTGTGGTGAGAGGCTGGTATGAACTCTATTTGTTTTCATTTTTGTACATATACTCATCCATGTGAGCATGCTTAGTTGGTTCATGTGAGGTATATGTCATTTAAGAAAGTCTAGTAGTTCCTGATCTCTCATGTTTAGCTCCAGTTTATTAATATGAGTAGCATATCATAGATATTTGCTTGCATTGTTTTATTCATAAATAGGTATGACATTGTGGTATCCTCCTCTGAATAATTCATTTGAATCGACTTGGCACATGCTCACGCATGCATATGACTGAACAAAAGTCAATTAAGCCTCGATGATTTACTTTGCTTCAGAGTTCTTGTATCACTTTTATGCCTCCGTTAATTTATTTTGTCGCAAGCATGATTATGACGGTTACTGCTCTCTTGATTGTCGCTTCCCAGTCTCTTGCTAGCCTTCACTTGTACTGAGTGGGAACGCTGCTCGTGCTTCCAAACCCCTGAAAACCAAGTTATTCCAAAGTGTCCACCATAAATACCTATGCATGGCATTTCAAACCATTCCAAGTAAATTCTCATGTGCTACCTTTAAACCTTCAAAATACTTCTGAATTTGTGTTGATGTTTTATAGCCCATGAGGAAGTATGTGGTGTTTATCTTTCAACCTTGTCATTTACTCCTGATAGACTTTCATCAATGGACTAGTGGCACATCCGCTTATCCAATAATTTTGCAAAAAGAGCTAGCAACGGGGTTCCCAGCCCCAATTAATTAACTTTCATCGATACTTCTCTTCACATGTTTTGCTCTGATTTATCAGTAAGCGACTTAATTTGCAAATAGACACTGCTCCATGGTATGTGAATGTTGGAAGGCACCCGAGGATTCGGTTAGCCATGGCTTGTGTAAGCAAAGGTTGGGGGGAGTGTCATCCATAATAAAACTAAAATACGTGTAAACAAAAGAGAAGAGGGATGATTTACCTTGCTGGTAAAGATAACGTCCTTCATGGGAGCCGCTCTTGAAAGTCTGGTTGACGAGGTAGTTGGAGTGCCCACTACCATTCGTTGACAACAACAAACACCTCTCAAAATAATTTTACTCCTGTTTTAAAAATGAAAAGCCCTAGCGCATGTTAATCCCTGCTTCCCTCTGCGAAGGGTCAATCTTTTACTTTTATGTTGAGTCACCATCCTTTCTTTGAACACTTTCTTGAGAGCACAACTGTCATTCTTAGTATAATATGCTTGTCCCAAAATGTGATTAACTGTGGTATAACTTTGATGCTTTTATATTTGATAATCTCTACTTCCAGTCTTTCCATAAACTTCAAAGATGCCCGGGCATTTATGTTTTGCTGTACAAATACAGGAAAACGAGATACCACTTTATCATATCCTTTTATGAACATTGCAATCTTGCTGATAGACATGATTCATGATGCTTATTATTAATTTGTTGGTACCTTTTCCATGATTGACATAGCTATTAGATGATTTTATTTGCATGTATCTTATTATGAATTGCCTAAGTACTTGTCAATATCATGAGAATATTTACATCATATGAGCAAATGTGTTCGTGAAAGTTCTTTTATCGCACTCAATTGTTAACTGAATTGCTTGAGGACAAGCAATAAGCTAAGCTTGGGGGGAGTTGATACGTCCAAAACGTATCTACTTTCCCGAACACTTTTGCTATTGTTTTGCCTCTAATTTGTGTATTTTGGATACAACTAACACGGACTAACGCTGTTTTCAGCAGAATTGCCCTGGTGTCTCGTTTTTTTGCAGAAACTCAACTTTCAGGAAAATCCCCGGGATTAATTCCAATGGGCCTATTTTCATAGAAGAGGGACGGAGCCAGAAGACCAAAAGGAGGGGGGCCACGAGGCGCCAACCCCATAAGGCGGCGCAGTGGGACCCTGGGCCGCGCCGCCCTATGGTGGCGACGCCTCGGGCAGCCCCAGGTGCCCCCCTCTGGACTACTTAAGGTCTTCGACCTAAAAAGGCACGGGGTTTAGACGAAATCGCCAGAAGCCATCCAGAACACCGCCGCCATCGCGAAACTCCATCTCGGGACCAGAAACTCCGTTCTGGCACTCCGCCGGGACGGGGAATTGGAGGAGATCATCGCCATCATCACCACCGACGCCTCTCCATCGACCAGCCATGTTTCCCCCATCCATGTGTGAGTAATTCCCCCGCTGTAGGCTGAAGGGGATGGTAGGGATTGGATGAGATTGGTCATGTAATAGCATAAGATTGTTAGGGCATAGTGCCTAGTATCCGTAGATGGTACTTTTATGATATTGTTGCAACTTGTTATGCTTAATGCTTGTCACTAGGGCCCGAGTGCCATGATCTCAGATCTGAACATGTTATTGTTTCATGATGATATTCATTGTTTTATGATCTTACCTGCAAGTTGTATACACATATTGCTGTCCGGAACCCGAGGCCCCAAAGTGACAGAAATTGGGACAACCGAAGGGGAAGGCGGTGATGTGAGGATCACATGTGTTCACGGAGTGTTAATGCTTTGCTCCGGTGCTCTATTAAAAGGAGTACCTTAATTTCCAGTAGATTCCCTAGAGGCCCGGCTGCCACCGACTGGTAGGACAAAAGATGTTGTGCAAGTTTCTCATTGCGAGCACGTACGACTATATATGGAACACATGCCTATGGATTGTTTAGTACTTGGATACTGTTTTATTACTATCTGCAAATGCCCTACTTTGATTGTTACATGATTTCTCTCATCCATGCAACGCCCGTTCATCCATCCCTGTGCCTACAGTATTTTAATCCTGCTGTTTACTATAATCACTACTGCTGTCTTTGTTACACTGCTGCTGATATTTCACTACTGCTACTGCTATAAAATTGTTGCTACTGATAAACTCTTGCGAGCAAGTCTGTTTCCAGGTGCAGCTGAATTGACAACTCCGCTGTTAAGGCTTACAAATATTCTTTGGCTCCCCTTGTGTCGAATCAATAAATTGGGTTTTACTTCCCGCGAAGACTATTGCGATCCCCTATACTTGTGGGTCATCAGCTATCTACGCCATAATCTTGAAATATATGGCAAAGTAAATGAAACTATAGACACATGTTCACATGCACATCCATACAACTAAATAAAAGCAACAAGTCGATTCTATGGGAATATATAGCAATTATTACAATACGGAAGTTCAAGGAGATATCGTTCAAGCTTTAGCAAGTGTTCCCGTCGTAGGATCAGGTTGTACGCCTAGGGGGGAATGGACGGCAGCCCTCAAGCGAGTTGAACGACCTCTCATCACGCGACATCTCCAAGCGGAGTTCTATCTCGTCATTAGGTGGTAGACCGTAGCCGTAGAAGAACACGCCAGACCTACCGTTGACATCCTGCAGGATTATCGTGCAAATGAACTGCTGGATGCGACCCCAGTTCTTTCTAATCTCTCTATCAGGGGCATCTGCCATGTTTGCAAACCTGTTTCTGAGATTCTCTGGCAGCAACATGTCATCTGCGTACTTTATGTACTCCTGCATCTGAAGGATGGCGTACCACGCGTCCATCCCATTGTCTTACGTCGACTGCCTGAGGCAGGGGAAGTTGGTTGTGTGGGTTAAGACCAAGCCTCCTCGGGATTTCCTCTCTACTTTGAGGGGGCCTGCCTTGTTGGCGAAGCCGGTGAGAGCATCATTGAGAAGGGCCTTGATGTGGGTGTAGTCTTTCTTGTGGTCCCTACCCGAGTCGAGATAGACTGCATGCGAGTGTTGCGGGTGCACGACGATGAGGGTGCAGAACTTGTATCTGCGGAAAACACACGGATTAACCTTTGGAAATGCAAATGGAGATATAGAATAGAATGGTAATGGGGGACTAGCGAGTGATTACTGATGTCTACGGGAGCTTCTATTCTTGTAGACAGTGTTGGGCCTCCAAGAGCAGAGGTTTGTAGAACAGCAGCAAGTTTCCCTTAAGTGGATCACCCAAGGTTTATCGATCTCAGGGAGGAAGAGGTCAAAGATATCCCTCTCATGCAACCCTGCAACCACAAAGCAAGAAGTCTCTTGTGTCCCCAACACACCTAATAGGTGCAGTAGTTCGGCGAAGAGATAGTGAAATACAGGTGGTATGAATAAGTATCAGTAGCAACGACACCAGAAAAGTGCTTGCTGGCGTGTAGTTGATGGTGGTAATATTGCAGGCAGTGGAAACGCAGTAAAACAGTAAACAAACAGCGATAATAGCAGTATTTAGGAACAAGGCCTAGGGATCATACTTTCACTAGTGGACACTCTCAACATTGATCACATAACAGAATAAATAAATGCTAGACTCTACACTCTCTTGTTGGATGACGAACACCACTAACCGTGTAGGATTACACGAACCCTCAATGCCGGAGTTAACAAGCTCCACAATATTCGATGTTCATATTTAAATAACCTTAGAGTGCATGACAGATCAACATAACCAAACCAAGTACTAACATAGCATGCACACTGTCACCTTCACGCTACGAAAGGAGGCATAGATCACATCAATACCATCATAGCAATAGTTAACTTCATAATCTACAAGAGATCACAATCATAGCCTACGCCAAGTACTAACATGATGCACACACTGTCACCATTACACCATGCAGGAGGAATAAACTACTTTAATAACATCACTAGAGTAGCACATAGATGAATTGTGATACAAAACATATTGCAATCATAAAGAGATATAAATAAGCACTTCACTATGCCATTCATAACAGTGAATAAGTATTCTGTGAAATATAGCCTAAGAGACCCACACGGTGCACACACTGTCACCTTTACACACGTGGGACAAGGAGTCTCCGGAGATCACATAAGTAAAATCCACTTGACTAGCATAATGACATCTAGATTACAAGCATCATCATATGAATCTCAATCATGTAAGGCAGCTCATGAGATTATTGTATTGAAGTACATAGGAGAGAGATTAACCACATAGATACCGGTACAGCCCCGAGCCTCGATGGAGAACTACTCCCTCCTCATGGGAGACAGCAGCGTTGATGAAGATGGCGGTGGTGTCGATGGAGAAGCCTTCCGGGGGCACTTCCCCATCCCGGCGGCGTGCCGGAACAGAGACTCCTGTCCCCCAGATCTTGGCTTCGCGATGGCAGCGGCTCTGGAAGGTTTCTCGTACCGTGGCTTTTTCATATCGAGGTTTTAGGTCGAGGACCTTTATATAGGCGAAGAGGCGGCGTCAGAGGGTCGAAGAGGCGGCGAGAGGGTAAGGCGGCGTGGCCAGGGCCTGGGCCGCGCCGGCCTACCTCCTGGGCCCACCAGGGCTCCCCTCTGGCAACTCTCGGGTGTTCTGGAAGCTTCGTGGAAAAATAGGATGCTGGGCGTTGATTTCGTCCGATTCCGAGAATATTTCCTTACTAGGATTTCTGAAACCAAAAACAGCAGAAAACAGCAACTGGCCCTTCGGCATCTCGTCAATAGGTTAGTTCCGGAAAACGCATAAATATGACATAAAGTATGCATAAAACATGTAGATATCATCAATAATGTGGCATGGAACATAAGAAATTATCGATACGTCGGAGACGTATCAGCATCCCCAAGCTTAGTTTCTGCTCGTCCCGAGCAGGTAAACGATAACAAAGATAATTTCTGGAGTGACATGCCATCATAACCTTGATCATACTATTGTAAGCATATGTAATGAATGCAGCGATCCAAACAATGGTAAATGACATGAGTAAACAAATGAATCATATAGCAAAGACTTTTCATGAATAGTACTTCAAGACAAGCATCAATAAGTCTTGCATAAGAGTTAACTCATAATGCAATAATTCAAAGTAAAGGTATTGAAGCAACACAAAGGAAGATTAAGTTTCAGCGGTTGCTTTCAACTTATAACATGTATATCTCATGGATATTGTCAATATAGAGTAATATAACAAGTGCAATATGCAAGTATGTAGGAATCAATGCACAGTTCACACAAGTTTTTGCTTCTTGAGATGGAGAGAAATAGGTGAACTGACTCAACATAAAAATAAAAGAGAGGTCCTTCAAAGAGGAAAGCATCGATTGCTATATTTGTGCTAGAGCTTTGATTTTGAAAACAAGAAACAATTTTGTCAACGGTAGTAATAAAGCATATGTGTTATGTAAAATATATCCTACAAGTTGCAAGCCTCATGCATAGTATACTAATAGTGCCCGCACCTTGTCCTAATTAGCTCGGATTACCTGGATTATCATCGCAATGCACATGTTTTAACCAAGTGTCACAAAGGGGTACCTCTATGCCGCCTGTACAAAGGTCTAAGGAGAAAGCTCGCATCGGATTTCTCGCTATTGATTATTCTCAACTTAGACATCCATACCGGGACAACATAGACAACAGATAATGGAATCCTCTTATATGCATAAGCATGTAACAACAATTAATTTTCTCATATGAGATTGAGGATTTGTCCAAAACTGAAACATTCACCATGGATCATGGCTTTAGTTAGCGGCCCAATGTTCTTCTCTAACATTATGCAATGCTCTAACCATTTTGGTGGTAAATCTCCCTTACTTCAGACAAGACGAACATGCATAGCAACTCACATGATATTCAACAAAGAGTAGTTGATGGCGTCCCCAGGAACATGGTTATCGCACAACAAGCAACTTAATAAGAGATAAAGTGCATAAGTACATATTCAATACCACAATAGTTTTTAAGCTATTTGTCCCATGAGCTATATATTGTAAGGGTAGAGGAATAGAAATTTTAAAGGTAGCACTCAAGCAATTTACTTTGGAATGGCGGAGAAATACCATGTAGTAGGTAGGTATGGTGGACACAAATGGCATAGTGGTTGGCTCAAGTATTTTGGATGCATGAGAAGTATTCCCTCTCGATACAAGGTTTAGGCTAGCAAGGCTATTTGAAACAAACACAAGGATGAACCGGTGCAGCAAAACTCACATAAAAGACATATTGTAAACATTATAAGACTCTACACCGTCTTCCTTGTTGTTCAAACTCAATACTAGAAATTATCTAGACTTTAGAGAGACCAAATATGCAAACCAAATTTTAGCATGCTCTATGTATTTCTTCATTAATAGGTGCAAAGTATATGATGCAAGAGCTTAAACATGAGCACAACAATTGCCAAGTATCACATTATCCAAGACATTCTACCAATTACTACATGTAGCATTTTCCGTTTCCAACCATATAACAATTAACGAAGCAGTTTCAACCTTCGCCATGAAAATTAAAAGCTAAGAACACATGTGTTCATATGAACCAGCGGAGCATGTCTCTCTCCCACACAAAGAATGCTAGGATCCATTTTATTCAAACAAAACAAAAACAAAAACAAACCGACGCTCCAAGCAAAGTGCATAAGATGTGATGGAATAAAAATATAGTTTCAGGGTAGGAACCTGATAATGTTGTCGATGAAGAAGGGGATGCCTTGGGCATCCCCAAGCTTAGATGCTTGAGTCTTTTTTAAATATGCAGGGATGAACCACCGGGGCATCCCCAAGCTTAGAATTTTCACTCTTCTTGATCACATTGTATCATCCTCCTCTCTTGACCCTTGAAAACTTCCTTCACACCAAACTCAAAACAACTCATTAGAGGGTTAGTGCATAATCAAAAATTCACATGTTCAGAGGTGACACAATCATTCTTAACACTTCTGGACATTGCTCAAAGCTACTGGAAGTTAATGGAACAAAGAAATCCATCCCACATAGCAAAAGAGGCAATGCGAAATAAAAGGCAGAATCTGTCAAAACAGAACAGTCCGTAAAGACGAATTTTAAAGGGGCACCATACTTGCTCAAATGAAAATGCTCAAATTGAATGAAAGTTGCATACATATCTGAGGATCACTCACGTAAATTGGCATAATTTTCTGAGTTACCTACAGAGAATTTTTCCCAGATTCGTGACAGCAAAGAAATCTGTTTCTGCGCAGTAATCCAAATCTAGTATCAACCTTGCTATCAAAGACTTTACTTGGCACAACAATGCACAAAACTAAGATAAGGAGAGGTTTCTACATTAGTAACAACTTCCAAGACACAAATATAAAATAGAGGTACTGTAGCAAAATAAACACATGGGTTATCTCCCAAGAAGTTCTTTCTTTATAGCCATTAAGATGGGCTCAGCAGTTTTAATGATGCACTCGAAAGAAATAGTATTTGAAGCAAAAGAGAGCATCAAGAAGCAAATATGAAACAAATTTAAGCCTAACATGCTTCCTATGAAAAGGAATCTTGTAAATAAATAAGTTCATGAAGCATAATGCAACATGCATAGGAAAACTAGACAAGCTCAACTTCAAAATTTTAAGCATATAGAGAGGTGTTTTAGTAACATGAAAATTTCTACCACCATATGTTCCTCTCTCATAATAACTTTCAGTAGCATCATGAGCAAACTCAACAATATAACTATCACATAAAGCATTCTTATCATGAGTCTCATGCATAAAATTATTACTCTCCACATAAGCATAATCAATTTTAGTAGTTGTAGTGGGAACAAATTCAACAAAGTAGCTATCATTATTATTCTCATCATAAAATATAGGAGGCATGTTGTAATCATAATCAAATTTATCCTCCATAACAGGTGGAACCAAAAGACTACTATCATTATAATCATCATATATGGGAGGCATATCATAATCAACATAAACTTTCTCCTCAATACCCGGAGGGCTAAAGAGATCATTTTCATCAAAACCGACCTCCCCAAGCTTCGAATTTTCCATAGCATTAGCAACAATGGTGTTCAAAGCATTCATATTAATAACATTCCCATTAGCATGCATATAAAGTTCCATGGGTTTTTTAATTCTCTCTTCAAACACATCATGTCCTAATTCAAGATAAAGTTCATAAAGATCTCTCATATTTTTGTTGTTTTCCATTATGCCTAACTAGTGTAAACAAGAAACAAAAAGATGCAATTGCAGGATCTAAAGGAAATAGCTTCGAGCACAAACACAATGGCGCCAAAAAAGTACTGTTACCTGGAACCGGAGTATGAGTGCCTTTTACCTTTCCTCCCCGGCAACGGCGCCAGAAAAGTGCTTGATGTCTACGGGAGCTTCTATTCTTGTAGACAGTGTTGGGCCTCTAAGAGCAGAGGTTTGTAGAACAGCAGCAAGTTTCCCTTAAGTGGATCACCCAAGGTTTATCGATCTCATGGAGGAAGAGGTCAAAGATATCCCTCTCATGCAACCCTGCAACCACAAAGCAAGAAGTCTCTTGTGTCCCCAACACACCTAATAGGTGCACTAGTTCGGCGAAGAGATAGTGAAATACAGGTGGTATGAATAAGTATCAGTAGCAACGACACCAGAAAAGTGCTTGCTGGCGTGTAGTTGATGGTGGTAATATTGCAGGCAGTGGAAACGCAGTAAAACAGTAAACAAACAGCGATAATAGCAGTATTTAGGAACAAGGCCTAGGGATCATACTTTCACTAGTGGACACTCTCAACATTGATCACATAACAGAATAAATAAATGCTAGACTCTACACTCTCTTGTTGGATGATGAACACCACTAACTGTGTAGGATTACACGAACCCTCAATGCCGGAGTTAACAAGCTCCACAATATTCGATGTTCATATTTAAATAACCTTAGAGTGCATGACAGATCAACATAACCAAACCAAGTACTAACATAGCATGCACACTGTCACCTTCACGCTACGAAAGGAGGCATAGATCACATCAATACCATCATAGCAATAGTTAACTTCATAATCTACAAGAGATCACAATCATAGCCTACGCCAAGTACTAACACGATGCACACACTGTCACCATTACACCGTGCAGGAGGAATAAACTACTTTAATAACATCACTAGAGTAGCACATAGATGAATTGTGATACAAAACATATTGCAATCATAAAGAGATATAAATAAGCACTTCACTATGCCATTCATAACAATGAATAAGTATTCTGTGAAATATAGCCTAAGAGACCCACACGGTGCACACACTGTCACCTTTACACACGTGGGACAAGGAGTCTCCGGAGATCACATAAGTAAAATCCACTTGACTAGCATAATGACATCTAGATTACAAGCATCATCATATGAATCTCAATCATGTAAGGCAGCTCATGAGATTATTGTATTGAAGTACATAGGAGAGAGATTAACCACATAGCTACCGGTACAGCCCCGAGCCTCGATGGAGAACTACTCCCTCCTCATGGGAGACAGCAGCGTTGATGAAGATGGCGGTGGTGTCGATGGAGAAGCCTTCCGGGGGCACTTCCCCGTCCCGGCGGCGTGCCGGAACAGAGACTCCTGTCCCCCAGATCTTGGCTTCGCGATGGTGGCGGCTCTGGAAGGTTTCTCGTACCGTGGCTTTTTCGTATCGAGGTTTTAGGTCGAGGACCTTTATATAGGCGAAGAGGTGGCGTCAGAGGGTCGAAGAGGCGGTGAGAGGGTAAGGCGGCGTGGCCAGGGCCTGGGCCGCGCCGGCCTACCTCCTGGGCCCACCAGGGCTCCCCTCTGGCGACTCTCGGGTGTTCTGGAAGCTTCGTGGAAAAATAGGATGCTGGGCGTTGATTTCGTCCGATTCCGAGAATATTTCCTTACTAGGATTTCTGAAACCAAAAACAGCAGAAAACAGCAACTGGCCCTTCGGCATCTCGTCAATAGGTTAGTTCCGGAAAACGCATAAATATGACATAAAGTATGCATAAAACATGTAGATATCATCAATAATGTGGCATGGAACATAAGAAATTATCGATACGTCGGAGACGTATCAATTACTTACTCGGGGAAGTAAGGGATGAGAATGGCGCCCTTTTTAATGTTCGCCAGCATGAAATCCTCGACCTGCTGGGTGGCAATCGCCTGATCCCCAGCGTTGCAGATGATGCTCTCCCACATATAGAAGGGGTCCATTATCGCGATGGTCGGCGTCCCCTCCCTAACAATCTGGGAAGACAAGCTAAGAGCAACTAGGAGAACCACACTAAAGTGGAGCATTTGCATGCGATAGATGCTGAAGATGTCATTGAACCGGATGAAGCACAAGTCCGCGGGGTACTTCTCGACGAAGTTCATGCCAGTTGGCACCTTCGCCATGAAGAGAGGGTAACTAGGATTTTTTGATTTGAGAAGTTGCTTCTCCAGATGCCTGACACTCTCATGCAAGCTCCTCATATCCGGGGTGAGTATGTTGACGACATGCTCCGGCAGCATCGGTTCACCCAAGTGATGCAGAGGTCGCCAATTGTTTGGCAACTTGTCAAGGAGTGGGACCTTGTCCTTGGATTTGGCCGCCGCCTTGTCTTGGGCGTCCTTCTTATTTGGCCTCTTCCTCTTCTTGGGTTGTATTACTGGACCATCCATCGCCGTATTGGCCATAGCACGAAGTGTGTTTGGGCTCAGCATCTTTTTGACGGCGGCGGTGGCGACCTCCTCAGGATTTTCCTCCTCAGCCGTTTCTTGAGAATCGAATAGCTTCTTGGAGCACACATATATCGAGGCTGGCGCATCCTCATGGACAACTTGTGAAGACGTAGGAATATCCCATTGGATGTTATCACTTTCGTATTCCTCGGCCTCTGGTGCAGCTGGCCGTTGTGGTGGGGCGCTGACCTCTGGCGCAGCTGGGCGTTCTGGTGGGGCGATGACCACCGGCGCCGCTGGCTATCGTGGAGGGACGCTGACCTGTGGCGCCGCAAGGTGCTTGTCTTTGCTTGTCGTCGACCCCAAGTAGGTGTTGATCCGAATTAGGGTCTTCGGCCATAGCAGTACCCAACCCTTCAGTGAGGCCAGATTCAACGGGCTATCGTCATCGGCACCATGCGGTTGACTAGGAGGAAACAAATCCTCATAGCCCGGTAACGCCCGATCCACTTCAACCCGGTAAACGTCATCCTCCATATCTTGTGTGTGCCACTTCTTATCTAGGGGCCGAAGGATGGACCCCCTCGCAACGTCTTTGAGTTCGTCATTTACTCTCAGCAGGAAGGTGCATGGCGTTGAGAGCGCCTGCGAGAACATGTGTATGGCGTTAGAGAGAGGGCAAGAATGACGAAACTAATATATTAACTTGATGTACACATTAGTTAATTACCGTGAGGGCATTGAGCTCGGCTAATGTCAACGGGCCGGCACATGCGGCGGCGGGCGTGCAAGTGACGGAGGGGCTGCTACCCGGCATGGACGGTGAATCCCTAGCACCAGCGACATTGCCGGCGGCCGGAGGAGTCTCCATTATAACATTGTCATTGCCGGCGGACGGCGGCACCATCGAGTTGCTGGCGTCGAAGCTAACCACTTGCATTTCCGGGGGGGGGGGGGGTCCTTGTTTGCCACCCTCATACCACGCGCGTAGAGCGTTGAAATCTGCTTGGACTGAAGCGGCGACTTCAGCTTTGACTTCAGGTACGAGTGTAGCTTTGAGTTGCGGTACCAATTGCGGTACCAAACTAGCTTGGACTTGGGCTAGAATTAACTCCCTCATCTCCTCCGCCTCCCGCTGCTTCCTCTCATTGCGCGCATTTTTATCGGCCGCAGACGACAAGCCGTAGTGACCATGCTTGTAGCCTGTACCGGCGCCAGCCACACGGCCTCTATGCGGCCTTATCGTAGGTGAATGCTCATTGACGATGTTTAGCGCCCGTACGAGAGGCTTGTCCCATGCTACCCTGCCCGTTGACGCCTGGGACGAGGAGCCTTCGTCACCTTGAGAAAGTCTTTGTCTTTCTTCTTCCTGCGGAAGAAACGTGAACCATTTAGAAATGTTGCTACTATTATATGAACGATACTTGATCTAATTAAACCGGTAAATTGCTTACCAGTTTTTTCTCCAACGACAGGACCTTCTGGTCGTTCGTGAACCAAATTATGTTGGTTACGACCTTGGGGTCCGTGACAAGTTCCCCGGTTAGTTTCTTCTTATGGTACCTGGACCTGATGAATCTTCTTTCAAGCGGGTCCTTGTACTTGAGCCAGGGGTTCTCAATGCCGGCATTTACATACGCCTCTTCTTCCTTCGCCCAATAGGGCTCCTTTCCCTCGTACCCACGGCTCCCAAGGTTGTGGTTGCCGATGTTAAGCTCCCGCATTTCCTTCCCCCACAACTTGCGATTCTTCGTCGTTTTTAGCTCTTCATTGGCCACAAAAGCATCAAAGTCCGCCTGGGAGACATGCGGAAAGGCAGAGTGAACCTCTACGAAACCTTTGCCGTCAGCAATCAGCTTCCGCACCATGTACTTATAGCTGCTGAGGTGTTTGGTGATTTTCAGGAGGGCTTGTGAGTTCACAATGTTCTTGGTTTCATGAGTGGAGGCGTAGTCACCTAGGAACTTGTATCGTGAGTGCAACCTTGCAATGAGCTGGGCTCGCAAATGCGCTTTGTTCTCAGCTCGGAGATCCGTCTCGTTGAGATTGATGACCTCTCGGAGGATACATGCCAGTTGGTTGTCGTACCCCTTGGCAACATCCTTAGGCTCCACCGACAAACCACTGGCGGGGTCCACCTCTTTGATTGTGTCTTTGCCTTGCCTTCCGCGGCCTCTTGGAACCACTTGTCCCGGTGCCAGTACTCCCGGCGGCGCCGCTAGGATCGTCGCCGCTTGTCTCGCCGCCACCCCCGGCGGTGCCAGTTGCCTCATCGCCGCTAGGCTTGTAGGTACTACCCCCGGCGGCGCCGCTTGCCTCGTTGCCGCTTGGCTCGTCGGCACTACCCCCAGCGGCATCCTCCATCTCATGGTCCTCGTCGCCGCCAACACCAGCGGCCTCGGCATCCTCCTCTGTCCTAAAGAAGTGCCTATTATAGTGCTCCTCTAACTGTTCTTGAGATGCCATGGTGGCTTGCACTAATAGAATATGAAAAAGAGTTAGAATTCACGAAAAAATTCGGCATGACCTTTGCTAAAAATTGGTCATGCCGAGTGCTAGAATTGCCGGAATAGAAATGAATCGACATTCCGGCACTCAATAGCAACTCAATCCCTGCAACTATAACCAGCACTTATAACCAGAGACAAATATCATATATTTGCAACAACACATCATATATTTGCAAAAACACATCATATATTTGCTAAAAAAATCAACCTGTAACCACAACCATCAATCATACTGATTTCCTGATACATCTAGGAATTTTCTCCAACCTCCCATCTCAAATTACATGACTCAAGTTATATAACCAGAGACAATAGTAGCAACAACAATTGTTTTAAATGAACAATTCCCATCTCAAATTACATAACCAGAGAATGAATTTAAACCAGAGAATGATACACAAGCATACAACATCATCTATGCATACTACTAACTACTGCTAACTAAATGTATGAATGCATTACTGTTTCAAGAACACAAAACAAATGTATGAATGCATATTTATTTAACATAACAGAGCAAAAATTGTTAGAATATCTGTTAAACTAGGAGTACTTGTGAAGTGTTGACTCTCTTATGAACTACTCCCTAGTTTACAGTACTCCAACATTTGGTGAATCTAATTTCTTCAGACAACATTTTCTTTTTGCATTATAAATCAGTGTACAACAAGTCATTTAGTTATTACTAGTCACTCATAAAGCAGCATCCAGCTCACCCAAAAATTAAACAGCAAGCAATGAATAAAGAAAACAAAAGCTGCTATCACAAGCTGCTACCAGAGATACCAAAATCATGCTGCTATCATAGATACCAAAATCATGCTGGCTAGACAACAACATCAGAAAGCACATTGCCAAGATCTGGATGGAGATTGCCAAATAATTGAGCTAAGAAATGAAACCCATATGATCATAAGATACACTGATTCTCACTCCATTTTCATTTTGAACCAAATTGAAAATACAACCAGTGAACATGAGCATTTTGAACCAAACAACTGAGCATTTTGAACCAATGGCAATTTATGGCAAGCATGAGCATGAGCAAGCATTTTTGCATTTCATTATTGTTATGAGCATCAGCATGCCCACAGCAGCACCAATAAGCAGTAGCAGTTTTATCTCATTGCTTAAACCAACCATGAATTAAAATAGCACAAAGGCCCACATGAGCTTCTTACTAAAGAAAAATGTGAAATTAAAATATCACTTCTGTTTGATTGAATGCCAGAGCTCCTGCATAATCATGGACTTGATAATTGAAAGAATGCACTATCTGTTTGATTGAATAATGTCAGAGCTCCTGCCTCTTTCCTTTAACATGATAATGATGTATATAATCAATAGATGCACTGGTTTAATTACTGTAACACACTAAATAGTATTGGCATAATCATGGACTTGATAATTGCAATATGGTTGTTCATTTAAAAATACTACTTATTGCTATATCAACCAGTACATACTTCATTTGCAAGTAGCATTAGGCATTTTCATTTGCATTTGCATTAGGCATTTGTAAGCATTAGGCATTTTCATTTTCACACTAGTAGGAAAACCCTTATAGGCGGAGCTTATTTCTGTGGCGCACCACTAAAAATGCGCCACAGAATATTATTTTGTGGCGCACCATTCTGGGTGCGCCACAGAAATAGCTTAATTTTGTGGCGCACGCTTGGGTAGTGCGCCACAGAAACTATGTGGGGCCCACATCCTGCCACCACCATTTATTACTGTAGGTATTTCTGTGGCGCACATGTCGTGCTGCGCCACAGAAATAACTTTTTCTGTGGCGCACTGGCTTTGGTGTGCCACAGAAGTAGTTGATTCTGTGGCGCACCTTCTCTGGTGCGCCACAGAATTAAGGGACTTATATCATCTCGCCCGTGCCCTCCCCCGCCTGTTCACCTCTCCCCTCCCGAGCCCCTCCCCTCTCCCCTCTCCCCTCTCCTCCGTGGTTGCCTGGATCCGCCACCGCCGCCTTCCTCTGTGGTCGCCTGGAGGATTCCTCCCCTCTCCCCTCTCCCCTCTCCTCCGTGGTCGCCTGGATCCGCCGCCGCCGCCTTCCTCCGTGGTCGCCTGGATCCTCCATGGTCGTCGCCGCCGCCGTCGCCGCCGCCTTCCTCCGCGAGGGGCGCATGCCGCCGCGGTCCTCCCATCCCCGCCACCTGCAGCACAAGCTGCCCCTACGGCGAGGAGGGGCCGCCGCGAGAGGAGGCCGCCGTCGCGGCAAGGTGGAGGATCCGCCGCCTCCTCCTCCTCCTCCACCCTCGCCGTCATCTTCAAGCTCGTCCTCCACCCGGCATCGGTGCTCTCTCCCCTCCCCTCCTCTCCCTCTTAATTCCTCCTCCGCTGCCCCTATGGCTTGTGTTTGCAAGCTCTGGTGATCATTTGATCACCAATTGGTTGATAATTACTTACTACTTTCTCTATCTATGCATGTTGCTTGATATACTGTGTTGTTGCTTGATTTGTATAGCTTCTCACCATGTACTGGTGGTTGCTTATGCTTTGAAAAGCATATGAATGGATGCATGATGCTTGCCAAGCATCCCTGTTGCCTAGCAGTTGACTAATTCATTTATCTGTGAAACTTTATCTTGTTAATGTAGATAATTGAGATGAACTACTTTGCAGTAATGATTATATTACTGTATTTACTTAAGCTAGATGGATGCCAACTATTGTTGGGGACCCTAGCTTCATTTTGAATCCTGTTGGGTAATGATAAGTGTGTAGGCTTGGTGGTTTGGATGGTTTGGTGGTTGAATTGGCCTTTGCAGTCATGAACTGGCTGGCTTGGTAAATCATCTGGGATGGTTTCCTTCCTAGTTCCATTTGGAAGATGCTACTATTCAATTGGTTGGCATAACCATGGTGACTTGAGTTGGTCAAATTCCTGGTCCTTGCCATTTGTACCAGGCTTCACTTGGTCTATGATTAAATGATGACCAAACATTGTTATTCCACCCTATGTGCTTGTGTTTGACATGGCTGTTGCTATGTCTCTGTACATATTTACTTGATGGATTCTTGTGAGCTTATGGTATGCTAAAATAGAGATATCCACAGTAGGGGATCATGTAAATGAATGCCACTGTGGTATCCTTTGAAGAAAATGGGAAGTTTCTGATGGTTTAAAAGACTAGGTGATGCTAGGTTATTAAGTTGGCTGTCAAGGTTGGTTTTATCTGGTTAAGGTGGATAGGCGATGTGTTCTTGCTTACTTAGGCATATCCATCTCGACCGGATTGACTAGCTCAGGCTTGGCCTCTCTCTTGCCAGCATCACTTGGTTACTACCAAGTGATGAATAATCCCTTATGGTACCCCAGCTTTGTTTTGAACTCAACTGAGTAATGATAAATTTCTATTCCTTGTTGGCTTTGATGAAAATAGAGATATCCACAGTAGGGGATCATGTAAATGAATGCCACTGTGGTATCCTTTGAAGAAAAAGGACTGTTTCTGATGGTTTTAAAAGGCTAGGTGGTGCTAGGTGATTCAGTTGGCTACCAAGACTTGTCTCATCTGGTTAGCTGGGATATGCTATGTGTTGTTGCTTGTTTAGGCATATCTATCACTTACTGGATTTACTGGTTCTTGATTGGCCTCTCTTTTGCCAGCATCACTTGGTCTATATACCAAGTGATGAATAATCCCTTTGGAGCATCTGCTCCATGCATGCTATGTGTGTTTGAGCATCTTGACTTATGTCACCATGGTTGCTGGTTTGTTGGTGTTTTTGTACTTGCCAATGATTAGATGGTTGGTCGATCACTCGTACACTCGGGGGTGGAGCAAGTGAGGCTTGGTGTGATGGCACAAATATCAACTTGTGCATCCTACCTGGCCTCACTTACTCCATCCCTGGATGTTAATATTTGTTTCGACCAACAAAGTATGAGGCATATGATATCTAGTTGAGATACCACTTGGCTCTTTCTTCCATTTTAGTGCCGATGATTAGAATGTTTGGTCACCTATACGCCGCAATATACTTTGTAGACGAGCCCCCCTTTCCCTGGCCGCCGTTCCGTGAACGAGTCCTTGACGAGACAACAACGCCGACATGCCTCTCCGGTGCAGCACCACTTTTCTTCTCTCGCCGTCCAGTACGTGAACGAGTCCTTAATGCCAAGACGGTGCCAGCCTCCCTAGCATCATGCCGACCCCTGTTGTCACGCTTCAGGCCGTGTCGATCACGCGCCCTGCACTCTTCGCCTTTTTGCCCGGTGAACGAATAGACTAATCGTTGGAATAAGGAAGCCGATGACGGCCGATCGCAATTTAATCTTGCGACCGGCTGTCATCGGTTTCCTTATTCCAACGATCAGCCTATTGGTTCACCGGGCAAGAAGGCGAACAGTGCAGGGCGCGGGACACACGGCTTGAAGCGTGGCAACACGGCCCGGCATAATGCTGGGCAGGCCGGCACGGTCTTTGCATCAAGGACTCGTTCACTGGACAGCGAGGGACTGGCGTGGTTCTGCGCCGGAGATGCAGATCGGCGTTGTTGTGTCGTCAAGCACCCGTTGACGGAACGCCGACCGAGGAAAGGGGGCCCTTCTGCAAAGTATACGGCGGTGTATACTGCAACTATGGTTTGTGACCATAGTATTTGTGTTGACCAACAATGTATGAGGCACATATTCTATTTTGTCATTCCATTTGCTTTGAGATTTTCAAAATGCCGATGATTAAAATGTTTGGTCACCGTACACTCGGGGGTGGCGTAAGTGAGCCTGGTAAGATAGCACAAATATCAATCTCTTGTGCATCCTACCTGGCCTCGCTTACACCATCCCTAAATGTTAATATTTGTGTTGACCAACAATGTATGAGGCACTTATTCCATTTTGTCATTCCATTTGCTTTGAGATTTTCAAAATGCCGATGATTAAAATGTTTGGTCACCGTACACTTGGGGGTGGCGTAAGTGAGCGTGGTAAGATAGCACAAATATCAATCTCTTGTGCATCGGACTTGGTCTCACTTACGCCATCCCTGAATGTTAATATTTGTGTTGACCAACAATGTATGAGGCACTTATTCCATTTTGTCATTCCATTTTCTTTGAGATTTTCAAAATGCCGATGATTAAAATGTTTGGTCACCGTACACTCGGGGGCGGCGTAAGTGAGCCTGGTAAGATAGCACAAATATCAATCTCTTGTGCATCGGACTTGGTCTCACTTACACCGTCCCTGAATGTTAATATTTGTGTTGACCAACAATGTATGAGGCATTTATTCCATTTCTCTTGTGCATCGGACTTGTTGGTCTCACTTTCTTCCATTTTCATCATAGTAGGAACTGGATGAAGGACCCCGATGCAAGCGAGCCTGGTGGGTAGAGATGACGGAGCAAAGGAGGAACCGGATGAAGACTACTTTGTATCTCGAAATTGTGAATTTTGTATGAATTAAGAGTTGTATGCAAAACATTTGACACTTGCCACTATATATGTATCTCGATCGGGCTCTAAGTAATGTGATGATGATGTCTATGTTATATCTGTGCAATGTACATGATATTTGTATTATATCTGAATGTTGCTGTATATAACCTGTGTATCTGTATTGCTGTCTATAAACTGCATGTGTATAGCAGGCAGCACAAAATCGTGTATAATACAAGCAAATTCTGTGGCGCACTAAAAACCAATTCTGTGGCGCACGCTTTTCTGTGGCACACCTAAGAACAAGTGCGCCACAGAAACCTTAATTCTGTGGCGCATGGGCAGGTGCGCCACAGAAACCTTATTTTTGTGGCGACGTTTCTGTGGTGCACCTCCCATGCGCCACAGAATCCATTTTTGGTGCGCCACTGATGAGGCTTTTCCTACTAGTGTCATTTGCATTTGCATTAGGCATTTGTAAGCAAATATATTTCTCTACTTTTGTATACCAACTGACTACTATCCCACATGTTGCAGCTTTGCTACATTATGGCATAGACCAGAGTTCGAACACTGTGACCATGAGTTGCATCATTTTTTCGAATCATAACAAATTTTGAAACTAAGCAAAATTCAAATTTGAACAAATTTTAAAACAGGGCAAATTCTCTACCAAATTCAACTGCAGAGAGGGGAATTCGGGAGAAATTCACTTTCTTCTCAACAATACTACACGGTACCAACTGCAGAGAGGGGAATTCGGGAGAGGGGAAGGAAGAGGGGGAGGGAGAGGGGAAGGGAGAGGGGGTTCTTACCAATGGCGATGGTGGCGACGCCGTGCCCTCCTCCTCCTCTCGGCGACGGTGGCCGGCGCGTGATGCCCTCCCCCTCCTCTCCGCGGCGACACCCTGCTCCTCCTTGCGCGGCGGCTCCGGCGTGCAGCGAGGTCGACAACGGCGTAGGGGCGTGCTAGGGTTTAGCGTGGAGAGAGGTCCGGCGTGCTAGGGTTCGGCGCAGGGGCGAGAGGTCGACGACGGCGGGTGAAGAGATTGACTGGAAGGGGATCGACACACGCGTGCGGTTAAGTCCCCACTATAGCCGGACCCCTTACTGTCGGCGCACTACCCCTTTGGTTCGCCGGGGACAAGTGTAACCCCCAGCGCACTAAGGCCCTGGTGCGCCGGCAATAACCTTGGCACGGCTATACCTGGGACTTGTCCCTGTGCCAAATCAGGCATGGCCATTTCCATTTCCTTTTTTATTTTCTTTTTCTTCATTTCTTTATTTCCTTTCTCTTTCTTTTATATTTGTTTTCTATTCCCCCAAATCCTATACTATTTTATTTCCTTCTCTTTTCAAGATAATAACCAAGCAATATGAGTTAATTATGCATTACAAAAAAATATGAGTTATATATACATACACAAAATATTGACTAGCACAATATTAATTAGTCATACATAAAATATTGGCCATGACCATATGAGTAGTTATGAATTACACAAAATATGAGTAATACATTGCAAATAAAGTTTTACATCATCGATTGAGAAGAGTGTTTCACTTTCTTCTTGCTTTTCTTGCTCGTCGTTGAATAATTTAGCCCCGTGTCGTGACTTCTTCTTTTGAAGGGTCGACCTGACCTCGGTAGCGTGGTCCTGCTTCTTCTTGTGGTGTATGTTGTGTCTTCGTCCTCGGATTCTTCCATCATTGGGTTTCCGACTTGTCCTTCGAAGTCTTCCTCGTTGGCAACTCCATCCATTCCGACGATGGTCCTCTTGCCTCTCCTCACGATAACACGGCTAGGCCTGGATGGGTCGGTTATGAAGAAGCATTGGTGCATGTGTTCTGCCAGTACCCATGGCTCATTCTGCGCGGTGGCGTTCGTGGACTTTGATTTGTTGGATTCGGAGAAACATGGTGGTGAAATACCGGTCTTCTTTTGTGACGCTCTTAGCCCATCTGATACGGAACATCGGCACTTTCTCCCCAGCGTAGCTAAGCTCCCAGATTTTCTCGATTCTTCCGTAGTATCTAGTCTTTACGTCACCCGTCCAGGAATCCATCGTTACCCCTGAGTTCTGGTAAACACTGTTCTTGTCTT
Source organism: Lolium perenne (assembly GCF_019359855.2). Taxonomy (NCBI): domain Eukaryota; kingdom Viridiplantae; phylum Streptophyta; class Magnoliopsida; order Poales; family Poaceae; genus Lolium; species Lolium perenne. The sequence continues at coordinate 154,315,877 of NC_067244.2, read as the reverse complement.
TTTCTTCCGTGTAGAATGTGTACCCGTTGATATCGTACGCTTGGTAAGTCATGATGTTTGGCGTGGGGCCATGTGACAAGGCCAATACTAGTTTATCCTTGTCAGAATCCATTGGTGGGGGATTAGCATCAATGCGGTCTTTGAACCAGCGCGTGAAAGAGGAGTTGTGCTCTCTGTATATTTCTGCTTCCGTCATCATCGGCTTGCCACTGTTCTCTATCATGGTTTTGTGCTCTTTCAACCAAGGATCGATCAAGTCAATGTGTTGTAGCGCTACTAAGTTGGCCCTGTCAAAGTCGGAAGTCCGACTAGACATGTGCACGTGCAGTTCCTTCCTTCCATTTTTGTGGCCTACTCCCTCGAACCTGCGGAGGTGCTTGTTTTGAGGCAAACCAACAGGGTCCTCGATGTCTAGATAATTCGTGCAGAAAGAGATGTACTCTTCGGTGAGCCAGCCCTGGACGATGCTTCCATCCGGATGTGACCTGTTACGAACGTATCCTTTAATGACCCCATTCATTCTTTCAAACGGCATCATGTTGTGTAAGAATGCCGGCCCTAGACTGATGATATCATCCATGATATGGACCAACAGATGGACCATCACGTCAAAGAATGCAGACGGGAAGTACATCTCAAGCTCACATAGGATCACCACGATCTCTTCCTGGAGCCTTGCGAGTTTCTTCACGCTTATCGACTTCCGAGTTATGACGTCGAAGAAGTTACAGACCCCAGTCAGCGTTGCACGGACATGGTCATCCATTATACCTCGGATTGCAACCGGAAGAATCTGCGTCATCATCACGTGACAGTCATGAGACTTCATGCCGCTGAAGTTTCGTTTCTTGGGGTCCATGTATCTGCTTATTATCCCGGAGTAACCAAAGGGCACTTTGACTCCTAGAAGGCAATTGAAAAATTGATCGACCTCAGCCGGACTAGAAGTGAAGCAGGAGGGGGGACAGTAATAGTCTGGCTGCTTAATCCTTTTGCGCTTCTGACCGCCGTCCGCCTCCTCCTCCGACTGTCCCTCTTGGGCCGCCAGGATCTGAAGCTCTTCCCTGATGCCCAAAACTTCCAGGTCGTGTCTTGCTTTCGGCCCATCTTTGGTTCGGTCCGGCATGTTGAGAAGAGTGCCAAGCAAGCTCTCGCACACGTTCTTTGTAATATGCATGACATCAAGGCAGTGAGGTGTATCGAGAATTTTCCAGTACGGCAAGTCCCAAAACACGGACCTCCTTTTCCATACACCAATGAGCAGCGTCGTTTCCTTTTTCTTCTTCTCTCCAGGCTTTTGACGAATCTTTCCCGGCGCAGGGCACTCCTTCCAACCTTTCAGTAATGTATCGATCTCTTCGCCGCTCTTCTTACGTGGAGGTCCTCGGGGTTCATTTGTACCATCGAACAGATCTCCACGCTTTCTCCATGGGTCAGTCTTGTGTAGCCACCTTCGATGCCCCATGTAAACTGTTTTTGAAGAGCCGGGATCCTTACCAAGATGCAAAAACATTGTCTCTTCCATGCACCTGACACATGCCTTGTGTCCATGGCACACCTGACACGAAATATAACCGTATCTGAGGTAGTCCTGCACCGTCGTGATCAACGCAGCTCTCAAAGGGAAATATTCTTCCGCGACGGCGTCCCATGTATCTACCCCTTCCTCCGCCCACAACGTTTCAAGCTCCTCCTTTAATAATTCGAGATACATGTTGATATCGTTTCCTGGCTGTGTCGGCCCTTGAATTAGCATACTCATCTGTATGTACTTCCTCTTCATGCACAGCCAGGGCGGGAGGTTGTAGATCCATACAAACACAGGCCATGTGCTATGTGTGCTGCTCTGGTTTCCGAACGGATTGAATCCGTCCGTGCTCGCACCCAACCTGATGTTTCTGGGATCTGCCCCAAAACTTCCGAATTCATTGTCTAATGCTTTCCACTGGCTTGCATCCGAAGGGTGCGTCAGCACTGGGTGCTCAATCCGCTCTTCATCATTCAACACTGCCTCCTTTCTTTCAGCGTGCCAGCGCATGAGCTTTGCTTCCTTGCGGTCCGCGTAGAACCGTTGAAGCCGGGGGGCGAGCGGGAAGTACCACACAACTTTTCGAGGAGCTTTCTTCTTCCCTTTCTTGTACCGTTCAGCGTCACACACAGGACATTTGGTCTTGTCCATGTGCTCCTTGCGATACATGATACAGTCGTTGATGCAGGCGTGATACTTTTCGTGGGGTAAGTCGAGAGGGCACACGATTCTCTTGGCCTCAGCTAGACTACCAGGACACGTGTTCCGGGCAGGAAGGAGATCTTTCACGTATTCCAGAATGTCGTCCATGCTTGTGTCCGTCCATCCGTGTTTCGCCTTCATCTGCAGCACATCGAGCGCTACTCTCAAGCGGGACTCCCCCAACCCGCGACCTGAGTCGTACAACGGAGTATTCGAGTCTATCTCCAGTTGCTCAAGCTTTGATTTCCGCTTGGTGCCTTTCATCTTTTCGAGAAGCAGATCTTGAAGATGAGGGTCCCGCACGACTGAAGCTAGCGGCACCTCTTTGTCGTCGTCAAGGTTATCGTTCTGTGCGACAAACTCTTCATCGTCATCAATATCATGATGCCCTCCTTCTTGCCGGCCATTACCACCTGTTGCCGTCGCCCCATTGACCTCCGCGCCATCATCACTCATCCATTGAGTGTGTCCATGCATGAAACCATTAGTGAGCAGGTGCCCCTGCAATTTGCCTGAATAGGGGTCAAACCATTTCACTCGTTTGCATCTTCGGCACGGACACAATACCTCCGTGCGGTTATTTTCATACATGTCGATGATCGCGTGTTTCAGATATCTCATCACGACGCTTTCACTCATCTCGATAACCATTATCGCCTGCACGGTAAGATTATATAATTGATTAGAAGCATGCATCCGTCGGTAGTTTTCACGGAAAATTTCGGCATGACCTTCCTACACGGTAGGACATAGGAGCGCCAGAAATGTGCCGAAACGGAAACTTAAAGAATCAACATTTCGGCGCAACGTTGGCAACTCATTTTCAACGCCAACACACATAAGCACAAGCACAAACACAACATATATATATATATATCTATATATGCCACACACGAGCTTTTGCTTCAAGTGTCAAATATATATCGATTTCATTCCTCAATTTGTTCATTAATCACCTATTTGTTTGATATATTCGTCAACAAGATCGAGACGTCGCGCCGCGACCACGACGCATGGAAGCCGACTTTCTAGATCTAGATCTAGATTGAGCGGTCAATGCGGGATAGTAGATCTAGATCTACATAGAGGGATGTGGGAGATGCATGTAGGAAGGGAATATTTGCTCAAAAAATATGATTTTGTTTGGTCAAACTAGCTAAATTGGGGATAGGAATAGGCAAAAATGAGCAGGGTTGGGAGAAGGCTCGGGTTTGTGTGGAGGAGTGGAGTAATGGTAGTGGGGGGAGTGGATGTTGAGCAGAAATAACTGCCTAGGTTACTGCCGGCGCACCAGGGCATGGGTGCGCTGGCAGCACATAGCCCATTCGGCTATATCTCCTGCGGGCCAGGCCCAAGAATTATTGCCGGTGCACCAGCCCAGGGGCGCTGATGACCCACAAGTATAAGGGATCGCAACAGTCTTCGCGGGAAGTAAAACCCAATTTATTGATTCGACACAAGGGGAGACAAAGAATACTTGAAAGCCTTAACAGCGGAGTTGTCAATTTAGCTGCACCTGGAAACAGACTTGCTCGCAAGAGTTTATCAGTAGTAACAGTTTTATAGCAGTAGCAGTAGTGAAATAACAGCAGCAGTGAAATAAAGACAGCAGTAGTGATTATAGTAAACAGCAGGATTAAAATACTGTAGGCACAGGGATGGATGACGGGCGTTGCATGGATGAGAGAAACTCATGTAACAATCAAAGCAGGGCATTTGCAGATAATAATAAAACGGTGTCCAAGTACAAAGCAATCCATAGGCATGTGTTCCATATATAGTCGTACGTGCTCACAATGAGAAACTTGCACAACATCTTTTGTCCTACCAGCCGGTGGCAGCCGGGCCTCTAGGGAATCTACTGGATATTAAGGTACTCCTTTTAATAAAGTACCGGAGCAAAGCATTAACACTCCGTGAACACATGTGATCCTCACATCACCGCCATCCCCTCCGGTTGTCCCGATTTCTGTCACTTCGGGGCCTTTGGTTCCAGACAGCAACATGTGTATACAACTTGCAGGTAAGATCATAAAACAATGCATATCATGATGAAATAATAACATGTTCAGATCTGAGATCATGGCACTCGGGCCCTAGTGACAAGCATTAAGCATAACAAGTTGCAACAATATCATCAAAGTACCAATTACGAACACTAGGCACTATGCCCTAACAATCTTATGCTATTACATGACCAATCTCATCCAATCCCTACCATCCCCTTCAGCCTACAGCGGGGGAATTACTCACACATGGATGGGGGAAACATGGCTGGTCGATGGAGAGGCATCGGTGGTGGTGATGGCGATGATCTCCTCCAATTCCCCGTCCCGGCGGAGTGCCAGAACGGAGTTTCTGGTCCCCGAGACGAAGTTTCGCGATGTGGCGGCGTACTGGAGGGTTTTTGGCGACTCCGACTTCCTTTTTCGCGTTTTTAGATCGAACCCTTTAAGTAGTCCAAAGGAGGGCGTCGGAGGCCAGTCGAGGGGGCCACACAGTAGGGCGGCGCGCCCCCCTGGGCCACGCCGGCCTAGTGTGTGGGGCCCTCGGGCCTCCACCTGGCTTGTCCTTCTGGCTCCGCGAGTCTTCTGGTAAAATAGGCCCTTTGGTATAAATTTCGAGGATTTTCCCGAAAGTTGAATTTCTGCACAAAAACAAGACACCAGAGCAATTCTGCTGAAAACAGCGTTAGTCCGTTTTAGTTGTATCCAAAATACACAAATTAGAGGCAAAACAATAGCAAAAGTGTTCGGGAAAGTAGATACGTTTTGGACGTATCAACTCCCCCCAAGCTTAGCTTATTGCTTGTCCTCAAGCAATTCAGTTAACAACTGAGTGCGATAAAAGAACTTTCACGAACACATTTGCTCATATGATGTATATATTCTCATGATATGGCTAACACTTAGGCAGTTCATAATAAGATACATGCAAATAAGATCATCTAATAGCAATGTCATTCATGGAAAGGTACCAACAATTAATAATAAGCATCATGAATCATGTCTATAAGCAGGATTGCAATGTTCATAAAAGGGTATGATAAAGTGGTATCTCACTTGCCCGAATTTGAACAGCAAAACATAAATGCTCAGGCACCTCTGAGGTTCATAGAAAGACTAGAAATAGAGATTGTCAAAGATAAAAGCATCAAAGTTATACCACAGTCAATCGTATTTTGAGACAAGCATGTTATACTAAGAATGACAGTTGTGCTCTCAAGAAAGTGCTCAAAGAAAGAATGGTGACACAACATAAAAGTAAAAGATTGACCCTTCGCAGAGGGAAGCAGGGATTAACATGCGCTAGAGCTTTTCATTTTTAAAACAGGAGTAAAATTATTTTGAGAGGTGTTTGTTGTTGTCAACGAATGGTAATGGGTACACTAACTACCTCGCCAACCAGACTTTCAAGAGCGGCTCCCATGAAGGACGTTATTTCTACCAGCAAGGTAGATCATCCATCTTCTCTTTTGTTTACACACGTACTTTAGTTTTTATTATGAGTGACACTCCCCCCAACCTTTGCTTACACAAGCCATGGCTAACCGAATCCTCGGGTGCCTTCCATCAATCTCATACCATGGAGGAGTGTCTATTTGCAAAATTAAGTTGCTTACTGATGAATCAGAGCAAAACGTGTGAAGAGAATTATTAATGAAGTTATTAATTGGGGCTGGGTACCCCGTTGCCAGCTCTTATTATGAAAGTCTGTCAAAAGTAAATGACAAGGTTGAAAGATAAACACCACATACTTCCTCATGAGCTATAAAACATTACACAAATTGAGAAGTATTTTGAAGGTTTTAAAGGTAGCGCATGAGAATTTACTTGGAATGGTTTGAAATGCCATGCATAGGTATTTATGGTGGACACTTTGGAACAACTTGGTTTTCAGGGGTTTGGAAGCACGAGCAGCGTTCCCGCTCAGTACAAATGAAGGCTAGCAATAGACCGGGGAGCGACAAATCAAGAGAGCAGTCACTATCATAATCATGCTTGCGGCAAAATAAATTAACGGGGGCATAAACGTGATACAAGAACTCTGAAGCAATGTAAATCATCGAGGCTTAATTGAATTTTGTTCTGTCATATGCATGCGTGAGCATGTGCCAAGTCGATTTGAATGAATTTCAGAGGAGGATACCACAATGTCATACCTATTTATGAATAAAACAATGCAAGCAAACATCCATGACATGCTACTCATATTAATAAATTGGAGCTAAACATGAGAGATCATGAACTACTAGACTTTCTTAAATGACATATACCTCACATGAACCAACTAAGCATGCTCACATGGATGAGTATATGTACAAAAATGAAACAAATAGAGTTCATACCAGCCTCTCACCACAGTCGAATTGTCGTAGATCGTCATTATTGCCTTTCACTTGTGTAGCTTGAATAATATGAAATGAAAACCACGCTCCAGCCACCGAAGACCATTGAACTCATAATGAACTTTACAAACCAAAGAAGAACAGCAAATATTTTTGGTGTTTTCAAATTGGAAACAAGAACAAAAGGAAACAAGCAAACAAAGCAAAATCTTTTTGGATTTTCTTATAGCAAACCAACGATAGCAAATAAAGTAAAATAAAGCAAGAAACCAAAATAAGCAAATGGTGAAGATAAACAACAGAAATATTTTTGGTCTTTTTGTGTTTAGGAAAGAAACAAAACAAAAGCAAGAAAATGAAAACTAGAAGAGTCACATAAACACAAAGCATCAGGAATTCGTCAAACTTCACAGCAGTAAAGTAATCGATTTTTAAGAAATTCTTCCGCTGCTCAAATCGAAAAGTGTTCAACTAATGAAAGTTAGATAACAACCTGGGGAACATGCACAAAAATTGGCTTAGCAAAATAACGTTCTGGCTATTTTTGAGAATTTTTTTAGTAACAGTCCAGAATCTGTTTTCAGGCAGCACCTCCCCAAATATCATCTCCCTCTCATTAGAAAACCACTCAAAGAAACTAAACAAGTATATACAAGTATCCAGCAACCATAATATGCAAAGAATGAGTGATGCCGGTATACCTCCCCCAAGCTTAGGCTTTTGGCCTAAGTGGAGTTCAATCCCAGCGAGGGCCGCTGTTCCACTCCGGTGGATCATACATGGTGTAGTCATAATAAGGTCCCCGTGCAGAAGAAAAGTGTGGAGGCTCCACATGCCCAAAATGTTGATGCGAAGAACTTGCTGCATCGGATGACGAGTCGAGGTGTTCCTCGACCTCCTCCATGGTATCTCTTGCATGATGGCCTCCTCCCTCCATGTATGCATTCAGTGCACCTTCCGTGACTGACCAGTCCTCCCTGGAATCAAGGTTAAATAGAACAGGCGCATGCAACCTTACTAGTTTTTTAGTTTTCTTAGTTATTCTCTAAGCTTTCTTGTAAAATGTCATCTTGTAAAACAGGTTACCCAAATTAGATTAGTCAGAAACAAATTCATGTTTAATCATGGATACTATGTCAAGTTTCTCTATGGGAAGTTGAATATCAAGATGGTGAGGTTCTACACCATGCAAAGCTAATAGACGAGAGGCGATGAGACCTCCACAAACTCCGCCCTTCTCTCGGTTAGTAGCAAGTCTATAGGCTATCAATGCACCCAAATTATAAGCCCTACTACTTTGTAATGCAGCAGCTAGAAAAGCTAAATCCTGGATAGATAATTTGCTACCATTCTTCCTAGCAAGAACACACTTAGTAATGAAATAAGCAAAATAGCGGATAGCTGGGAGTTGAATGCTACTGATTTTACCACCATCCTCTGAGAAGCTCCTTCCATTGCAAATCATCCCGAAGAGGTTCAAGAGCTCTTGCGGCGATCCCCTTATCTTCTCGCATGATCCCCATTGCGGCACTCTAATTGCTGTACAAAAATCATCGAATGGCAAGTTGACAGTCTTATTATAAATCTTGTACTGAACCATGGGGTTAGATCGTGACCAATTGAACTTAAAATCCTGCACAACAGACATAGTCAATTTTGCATATTGGCATGGTTCTCCGTCAACAAAATCATTCAACCCTGCACGAGAAATTAGATTTTGAACATCTCCCAGATTCCTGCACTTCTCATGAAATCTGTGCACAGGTAGTAAGAGGGGTATACTCCCTCTTCACGGTTCACTCTCATGACTTGTTGCACCTCCAATTCTTGTTGGTTTAGTTGATGTCTATTCCACTCCATTTTCTGAAATTTTCAAAAAACATTATAAAATTTGATTTGGTGACATATAATTGAGGGAAACTACTATAGGAACTTGCTAGAGTACTAATCGTGCATCAAAACTAGTTTATACAACTTAGAACAAGCATGCAAGCTCACTAAACATGTTATCTACAGCAGCAAAATATTCAAGATAGACTCAACCAAACAAAATTCTACTTGGGTAATTGGAGGAGTCACATACCGGAGAGCAAATGTGCCAAATTTCAGACAGAAATCTGGGCTGAGCAAAGAGATCGAGAAATCTTGAGCTCTTGAGCAGAAATGCGAGTGAGAGGAAACTTGTGCTGGTTTTTTCGGAAGAGAGAAGAGTGTGGGAGGAAGAGATAAAGAAGTGGGGCAAGGGGGAGCCCACACAACAGGGTGGCGCGCCCCCTTCCAGGCCGCGCCGGCCTGTGGGGTGCCACCCTGGGGTGCCCCACTGGTCATCCCCAGGTGCTCCCAGGTGCGTCTTCGAAAAATAGGACCAACGGTATAATTTTTGTGAATTTTTGAAAACTTTGAAAAATGCACATTTCTGGGTATTAAGTTTATTATTACTGGACAGAAAAAAGATTTTGAAATTTCTATACAACTAAGAAACTTTGCAAAACAAAATGCTACAGCAAGTAGAACAAGTGGAGGAAGAAAGAGATGTTGTTTACCTCCTCTATGCATATAAAAGGTATTTGTTAACAAGGTTGATCAAGTCTTGCAACCAAATAAATTTTACATAGCATAAGAAGAAATAAACCTCAAATCAATCATGTTACCTTGAATTGTATTGATATGGATCCAATCATAAGATTTTGATATCCCTCTTTAGGCTCATATATAGGACAATCAATAGTTTCAATTTTGATAGTCTTCACATTAGAAATGGTATTAACTCCACATACTTTATCAATCCTCTTGGGGAAATAGACGGTATGTTCCTTGTCATCGACATTGAAATTAACCTTTCCTTTATTGCAATCAATAACAGCTCCTGCGGTGTAAAGAAAAGGTCTTCCAAGAATAATAGACATATTATCATCTTTAGGCATTTCCAACACAACGAAATCAGTTAATATCAAGCAGTTATTAGTAACTTGAACAGGAACATCCTCACATATACCAACAGGGATAGCAGTAGATTTATCAGCCATTTGCAAATATATATCAGTAGGTATCAACTTATCTAAATAAAGTCTCTTGTATAGAGAAAAAGGCATTACACTAACACCGGCTCCCAAATCACATAGAGCAGTTTTAACATAATTATTCTTAATAGAACAAGGAATAGTAGGTATACCTGGGTCGCCCAACTTCTTTCGAACCTTGCCATTAAAAGAGTAATTAGCAAGCATAGTGGAAATCTCCTCGTTAGTGATTTTCCTTTTGTTAGTGACAATATCTTTCATATACTTTGAATAAGGAGGCAATTTAATAGCATCAGTCAAAGGGATTTGCAAGAATAAAGGTTTCATCCAATCACAAAATTTATTATTGTGTTCTTCTTCCTTTGATTTTAGTTTCTTAGCAGGAAAAGGCATTTGCTTTTGTACCCATGGTTCTCTTTCATTACCATGTTTCTTAGCAATAAAATCTTCTTTAGTATACTTTTATTTTTAGCATGCTTTTCAGGTTCATCTTCAACTTCTTCTTTATCAGAAGCATCATTCTTATCATTATTATTATCATGTCCATTACCACTTTCAGTTTCAGCATCAGAAATAGAAATACTATTAGGATCATTAACAGGTTCAGAGGATTCTACAACATTTTTATGTTTCTTCTTCTTCTTCTTAGAAGGAGCACTAGGTTCAATTCGTTGAGAATCTTGTTCAACTCTTTTGGGGTGCCCTTCAGAATATAGAGGATCCTGGGTAGAAACACCGCCTCTAGTTGTTACTTCATAAGCATGTTTCTTTTTAGAATTATTTTTTAACAAGTCATTTTGCACTTTAGTGAGTTGATCAATTTGACTTTGAACCATTTGAAAATGTTTAACAAGCATCTTAACATCATTAGAGGTTCTCTCCACAATATCATGCAAATTGCTAATAGCTTGAGAATTTTCCATTAGATGATTCTCTACTCTCATATTAAAATTTTATTGCTTAACAATATAATTATCAAACTCATCTAAGCATTGAGCAGGAGGTTTTGAATATGGAATATCTTCCCTAGTAAAGCGTTGAAGAGAGTTTACCTCGATCATGGATGAGGGGGAATTATCTCACATATATCTTCTATGGGAGGTAAATTCTTCACATCTTCGGATTTAATACCTTTCTCCTTAATAGATTTCTTGGCCTCCCTCATATCTTCATCATTCAATTTAATTAAACCCCTCTTCTTCAATATTGGCGTCGGAGTTGGTTCAGGTGTAGTCCAATCATCATGATTCCGGCCTATTTTAGCCAATAATTCTTCAGCTTAAATGCAGAGTTCTTTTCCTGAAAACACAACCAGCACAACTATCCAAGTATGCTCTAGACTCAACGGTTAGTCCACTATAAAATATATCAAGTAAATCATGCTTTTCCAAATCATGTCCAGGTCGAGCTCTGATAAGAGAGCAAAATCTTGCCCAAGCTTCAGGCAATTTCTCTCCGTCTTCCTGGTCAAAGCTATAAATTTTCTGTAAAGCAGCATGTTGAGCACTAGCAGGAAAGTATTTCCGAAAGAAAACATCAAGCAAATCACCTGGACTTTTAATAGAACCAGGAGGCAAATTATTATACCAAGTTTTAGCATCATCCTTTAATGAGAAAGGAAAAATTTTAGCAACGAAATAAGTGCGCAACTTGACATCATCAGAAAACAAGCTACTCATAGAGGAAAGTTCATTCATGTGTTCTACATCACTTTCTTTTTCAGTACCACAAAAGGGTGTTTTCTCAACAATATCTATATGAGATAGATCAAGAGAAAAATCATAATCTTTATCCTTAATGCATATAGGAGATGTGGCAAATTTAGGATCAGGAGACAGCTTATGTCTAACAGTGTATTGTGCGAGAAACTTTTTAATGTTTCTTGCATCAGTAATAGCATTGCATTTATCAATAAAATCATCATTAAGCTCTACATAAACCTCATCAGGATCATCACTAGCATAATCAACAGACTCAGGTGAATTAACAGGTGTAGCAGCATTTTCATTAGGAGTTTCAGCATTTTCAATTTGTCTAGACTTAGCAATTGTAGCATCTAGAAAAGATCTCAATGAACCACTATCATCAAGCACATCAGAAACATCATCAATATTTTGAGAGTTTTCAGATTCAGCAGAAGTACCAGCAAGTGAAGCTTGCGGTGGTGAAACAAGTTGACTTATCACAGATGGTGAATCAAGAGCAGCAGAGGTACTCAGAGTTGTACCTTTTCTTGTAGTGGATGGTAATATGGCGACTTTAGAATCGCGAGGTTTACCCATGATGGAGAATTTGCAGCGAACAATATCAATCCAAGTGAACTTCCAAATAAAGCTATGCTCCCCGGCAATGGCGCCAGAAAATAGTCTTGATGACCCACAAGTATAGGGGATCGCAACAGTCTTCGCGGGAAGTAAAACCCAATTTATTGATTCGACACAAGGGGAGACAAAGAATACTTGAAAGCCTTAACAGTGGAGTTGTCAATTCAGCTGCACCTGGAAACAGACTTGCTCGCAAGAGTTTATCAGTAGTAACAGTTTTATAGCAAGCATAGTGAAATAACGACGCGGTGAAATAAAGACAGCAGTAGTGATTATAGTAAACAGCAGGATTAAAATACTGTAGGCACAGGGATGGATGACGGGCGTTGCATGGATGAGAGAAACTCATGTAACAATCAAAGCAGGGCATTTGCAGATAATAATAAAACGGTGTCCAAGTACAAAGCAATCCATAGGCATGTGTTCCATATATAGTCGTACGTGCTCGCAATGAGAAACTTGCACAACATCTTTTGTCCTACCAGCCGGTGGCAGCCGGGCCTCTAGGGAATCTACTGGATATTAAGGTACTCCTTTTAATAAAGTACCGGAGCAAAGCATTAACACTCCGTGAACACATGTGATCCTCACATCACCGCCATCCCCTCCGGTTGTTCCGATTTCTGTCACTTCGGGACCTTTGGTTCCGGACAGCAACATGTGTATACAACTTGCAGGTAAGATCATAAAACAATGCATATCATGATGAAATAATAACATGTTCAGATCTGAGATCATGGCACTCGGGCCCTAGTGACAAGCATTAAGCATAACAAGTTGCAACAATATCATCAAAGTACCAATTACGGACACTAGGCACTATGCCCTAACAATCTTATGCTATTACATGACCAATCCCATCCAATCCCTACCATCCCCTTCAGCCTACAGCGGGGGAATTACTCACACATGGATGGGGGAAACATGGCTGGTCGATGGAGAGGCGTCGGTGGTGGTGATGGCGATGATCTCCTCCAATTCCCCGTCCCGGCGGAGTGCCAGAACGGAGTTTCTGGTCCCCGAGACGGAGTTTCACGATGTGGCGGCGTACTGGAGGGTTTCTGGCGACTTCGACTTCCTTTTTCGCGTTTTTAGATCGAACCCTTTAAGTAGTCCAAAGGAGGGCATCGGAGGCCAGCCGAGGGGGCCACACAGTAGGGCGGCGCGCCCCCCTGGGCCGCGCCGGCCTAGTGTGTGGGGCCCTCGGGCCTCCACCTGGCTTGTCCTTCTGGCTCCGTGAGTCTTCTGGTAAAATAGGCCCTTTGGAATAAATTCCGAGGATTTTCCCGAAAGTTGAATTTCTGCACAAAAACAAGACACCAGAGCAATTCTGCTGAAAACAGCGTTAGTCCGTGTTAGTTGTATCCAAAATACACAAATTAGAGGCAAAACAATAGCAAAAGTGTTCGGGAAAGTAGATACGTTTTGGACGTATTAGGCGCGCCGACAACAGTAAATTTCCTCTGGCGCGCCCCTGGGCTGGTGCGCCGGCAATAATTCTTTGGCCTGGCCCGAATCGTGCGAGCCCATGCCAAAGCTTGTCCCCGGCGCGTCAAATCCTGTGGTGCGCCGACAGTACGCCTGCATCGCCGGCGCGGAGGAAATGTGGTGCGCCGGCACCTCCTTCCACCGGCGCACGTCCAAGGTGGTGCGCCGGCACCATTTGCCTCCACCTATAGGCTTTTTCCTAGTAGTGCCTCGTCAGCCCTCCGACTCTGCCCTTCCGCCTACTTATACTCTCCATCGCGAAAACCCTTGTACCGAGAGCCACGATATGGAAAAAGTTCCAGAGACACCGCCACCGCCAATCCCATCTCGGGGGATTCAGGAGATCGCCTCCGGCACCCTGCCGGAGAGGGGAATCATCTCCCAGAGGACTCTACATCACCATGATCGCCTCCTGACTGATGTGTGAGTAGTTCATCCTTGGACTATGGGTCCATAGCAGTATCTAGATGGTTGTCTTCCCCTCATTTTGCTATCATGTTAGATCTTGTGAGCTGCCTATCATGATCAAGATCATCTATTTGTAATGCTACATGTTGTGTTTGTTGGGATCCGATAAATATGGAATACTATGTCAAGTTGATTATCAATCTATCATATATGTGTTGTTTATGATCTTGCATGCTCTCTGTTGCTAGTAGAGGCTCTGGCCAAGTGGATACTTGTAACTCCAAGAGGGAGTATTTATGCTTGATAGTGGGTTCATGCCTCCACTGAATCTGGGACAGTGACAGAAAGTTCTAAGGTTGTGGATGTGCTGTTGCCACTAGGGATAAAACATCGATGCTTTGTCTAAGGATATTTGTGTTTATTACATTACGCACCATACTTAATGCAATTGTCTGTTGTTTGCAACTTAATACTGGAAGGGGTGCGGATGCTAACCCGAAGGTGGACTTTTTAGACATAGATGCATGCTGGATAGCGGTCTATGTACTTTGTCGTAATGCCCTAAGTAAATCTCATATTAGTCATCATGATATGTGTGTGCATTGTTATGCCATCTCTATTTGTCAATTGCCCAACTGTAATTTGTTCACCCAACATGCTATTTCTTATTGGAGAGACACCACTAGTGAACTGTGGACCCCGGTCCATTCTTTTACATCTGAAATACAACCTACTGCAATCATTGTTCTCTACTGCTCATTGCAAACAAACATCATTTTCCACACCATACGTTTAATCCTTTGTTTACAGCAAGCCGGTGATATTGACAACCTCACTGTTAAGTTGGGGCAAAGTATTTTGATTGTGTTGTGTAGGTTCCATGTTGGCGCCGGAATCCCTGGTGTTGCGCCGTACTACACTCCGTCAACAACAACCTTCACATGGCCCTTGACTCCTACTGGTTCGATAAACCTTGGTTTCTTACTGAGGGAAACTTGCTGCTGTACGCATCACACCTTCCACTTGGGGTTCCCAACGGGCGTGTGCTTTACGCGTCAACAACACGGACGACGCACCCGAGCGACAGGAAAGGCAGGCGCTCGGCGCCATCCTGAGCTCGGTGCCATCGGAGATGGTGCAGCTCCTCGCTGCAAAGGACAACGCCAAGGTCGCCTGGGACACGATCAAGACGATGCGCGTCGGCGTCGATCGTGTCCGCGAGGCGCATCGCCAGAAGCTCCGCAAGGACTTCGACAACCTGGCGTCCAGGAGCGGGGAGAACGCCGAGGACTTCTCCATCCGCGTCTCCAGCCTCGTCACCGAGCTGTAGTCCTGGGCGACACCACCTCTGAGCTCGACGGCGTGTCCAAGATCCTACGCATCGTCCCCAAAAGGTACGCTCAGATGGCTTGCTCGATCGAAACCTTGCTTGACCTGAAGGAGATCACGATCGAGGAGCTGAGCGGGCGTCTGGCGGCGTCCGAGGGACGTGGCGAGCCAGACCAAGATGCCGGTGGCCAGCTGCTCCTTACGGAGGAGGAGTGGCGCGCACGCGCTGCCAGCCGCCAGCACGGATCAGAAGGATCCGGCTCAGGTGGCAGGCAGAACAAGAATCGCCTGAACGGCCACGGCAAGGACGCCGTGCGCGGCGGCGGCCCGTCCAAGGACGACAAGTGCCGCTACTGTGGCAAAAAGGGGCATTGGGCCCGCGATTGCCACAAGAAGAAGAGGGATGAGGAGGCACAAGCTCACCTTGTCCAGGAAGAAGGCGACGCTGACCCAGCGATGCTCCTCGCAGAGATCATGCTCGGCGACGTGCCCAGTGCTGCTGGGCCAAGCACACCAGCAATGATCACCGGTGACGTCGAACCAGCGCGTCCTCTCATCCTCCTGAACGAGGAGAAGGCCAAGGTGGTGCGAGGACGCGCGGATGAGCCCATGGACGCCATGTGGTACCTCGACACGGGCGCGTCGAACCACATGACGGGGAATCGTTCCGCGTTCACCACCCTCGACGAATCGGTCACCGGCAACGTGCGCTTCGGCGACGGATCGGTGGTGCAGATCAAGGGCAAGGGCGACATCGCGTTCAGCATCAGCGGCGGCCACCGGCGCGCGTTCACCGACGTGTACTTCATCCCCAGGCTGAAGAGCAGTGTCGTGAGCCTCGGGCAGCTCGACGAACACGACTGCGACATCCACATCAGGCGCGGCACGCTGACGATCCGCGATCGTCGCGATCAACTGCAGGTCCAGGTGAGGCGCTCCCCTAATCGTCTCTATCAGCTGACGATGCAGCCAGCCAGGCCAGTGTGCCTGGCAACGCGCCTCGACACAGTGGCATGGCGCTGGCACGCACGGTTCGGGCATGTCCATCTGGAGGCGTTGCAGAAGATGGCCAGGGAGGGCATGGTGCGCGGACTGCCACCAGTCGAGCCAACCGGTGAACTCTGCGAGGCCTACCTGGCAGGGAAGCAGCGACGCACACCGTTCCCGCAGCAGGCCAAGTACAGGGCGGAGCAACCGCTCGAGCTGGTGCACACCGACCTGTGCGGTGCTGTCGCTCCACCAACACCTGGAGGACGCATGTACTTCTTGCTCCTCATCGACGACTACAGCCGCTTCATGTGACTCGTCCTGTTGACGACGAAGGACGATGCCGGCGATGCTCTGAAGCGCTTCCAGGCCGAGGCGTAGACTGAGGCACGGTGCACGCTGCAGACACTCTGCACCGACCGCGGCGGGGAGTTCACGTCGAACGAGCTCGCCGCCCACTTCTCCAACACCGGTGTCAAGCGGCACTTGACGGCGCCGTACTCACCGCAGCAAAACGGCGTGGTCGAGCGCCGCAACCAGACCGTGGTGGGCATGGCCAGGTCCATGATGAAGGCCAAGAAGTTGCCTAGCTTCTTCTGGGGAGTAGCAGTCACAACGGCGGTGCACGTGCTGAACCGCACCTTCACCCGCTCCGTCGATGACAGGACGCCGTACGAGGCCTGGCACGGGAGGAAGCCCTTCGTCGAGCACTTCTGCGTCTTCGGATGCATTGCGCACGTCAAGAGCGCACGCCCTTCCTCCGCAAGCTCGACGACCGGAGCACGCCGATGGTCTTCATCGGCTACGAGCCTGGGTCAAAGGCATATCGTGTCTACGACCCAGCGACTCGCCGCGTCCATGTCACGCGGGACGTCGTCTTTGACGAGACAGCAAGCTGGGCTTGGGAGGAGAATGACGGCGGCACGAGCCCGTCCCAGGACTTCGTGGTCGAATACACGGTGGACACACCGTCGAACAATTCGACTGCACACCCACCACCAGCGCCTGCACGCGAATCAGAAGAGGAGGAGAACTGGGATACCTCCAACCAGGGAGGAACGGCGTCGCCACGCACACCTCCTCCACCTCCGGCGACGGAGGAGCGCTCCATCGAGTTCGCCACACCTCCAGCGGCACCTGATCCCGAGCAGCTTGATGCCAGCGACGGTGGCGAGCCGCACCGGTACCGCCGCATGTCCGATTTGCTGGGTCCAGGTAACATAGCTCCTGGACTTGCAGAGCGGCTGCTCCTCACCACGGCTTAAGAGCCGTCGAGCGTGGGAGAGGCTCTGAAGGAGGCGAGCTGGAGCAGGGCAATGGCGGAAGAGCTGGCCGCTGTGGAGGAAAACGAGACCTGGTCTCTCGTCGACCTCCCATCGGGCCACAAGCCCATTGGATTGAAATGGGTTTACAAGGCCAAGAAGAACGAGAAAGGCCACGTCGTCAAATTCAAGGCCCGGATCGTTGCAAAAGGGTACGTACAGAAGGAGGGGGTTGACTTCGACGAAGTCTTCGCTCCAGTCGCCCGCCTCGACTCCGTGCGCCTCCTGCTCACCGTCGCCGCGCAGCAGAGATGGGAGGTCCACCACCTCGACGTAAAGTCGGCCTTCCTCAACGGCGAGATCAAGGAGGAAGTGTACGTGACACAACCTCCTGGATTCGTCAAGCACGGATCGGAGGGGAAGGTATTGCGCCTGAACAAGGCGCTGTACGGCCTCCGGGAAGCTCCACGGGCATGGAACGCGAAGCTGGACCAGAGCCTCGTCGCGCTCGGCTTCGTCAAATGCCCATCGGAGCACGCTGTCTACACGCGGGAGAAGGATGGGGAGCGGCTGCTTCTCGGGGTGTACGTTGACGATCTCATCGTCACCGGCACCGCCGCGCACGCAATCGTCGTCTTCAAGAAGGAGATGATGAATCTCTTCAAGATGAGTGACCTTGGGCTGCTCTCCTACTACCTTGGCATCGAGGTGTGCCAGGAGCCCAGCCGCATCCAGCTCAGCCAAGCCGCGTACGCAGACAAGCTGCTCGACAGATTGTCGATGAGCGACTGCAACCCCACTGCCAGGCCAATGGAGGCGCGCCTGAAGCTGAGCAAGAAGGGGAAAGGGAAGGCAGTAGATCCCACACCTCTACCGCAACACTGTCGGCGGGCTGCGCTACCTGGTACACACGGCCCGACATTTGCTTCGCGGTGAGCTACTTGAGCAAGTTCATGGAGGCTCTCACCAGCGAACATTGGAGCGCGGTGAAGCACCTGCTTCGCTACATCGTCGGAACCAGGAACCTGGGCTGCGTCTACACACGCCAAGATGAGGAGGCTCGTCTCGTCGGCTACAGCGACGCAGACTGCGCAGGGGACATCGACGATCGGAAGAGCACCAGCGGGATGCTGTTCTACTATGGCAGTTGTCCCATCTCCTGGCAAGCGACGAAGCAGAAGATCGTCGTCCTCTCCACCTGTGAGGCGGAGTACGTCGCCGCCACTGGTGCGGCGTGCCAGGGCATCTGGCTCAAGCGGCTGCTGGGAGAGCTGCTTGGGCGCGACGACGACATCACCGAGCTACGCGTCGACAACAAGTCAGCGATCGCGCTGGCCAGGAACCCGGTCTTCCACGACCGGAGCAAACACATCCAAATCCACTACCATTTCATCCGTCAGTGCGTGGAGAACGGCGACATCGACATTCAGTTCGTTCGCAAATATCTGACATCATGACCAAGGCGCTTGGGCGAGTGCGTCTCTAGGAACTGCGCCAGCACATCGGCATGGTCAAGGTGAAAGAAAACTAGATTAGGAGGAGATTGTTGGTTAATCTAGCCTTTTCCTTCTAGCCTTTTCCTTCTCTGAATAAGATGCACTAGCATCAGTAGCGTCAGGTTAGCGTCAAGAGTTTTTTCAGTTAGAATTCAGTTAGCAGTTCAGCTATTTTTCAGCTGCAGATAGGCGAGTTCGACCTGATCCTTGCGCATGACTGTCAGCTAGCACAGTTTGGATTGATAGTCCAATGCGCTGACGTGGGATGGCACGTCTGTTGTGGGCATCGTGTGATCAGCACGATCAATCCTTGGATGAATAAAAGGAAGAACGAAACAGAAAAGCTGAAAGTCGTTCGCATCACAAAATCTCTATCTTTGTTCTCTGAGTTCGTGAGTGAGATCGAGAGGTAGTTAGACGAGAGGCTACAGAGATTACACATCTTTGCATTAATTAGTCATTAGTAACAAATTGAGAGGTAAACTTAGTCAATTTCTTGACTTAGTTAAGGGTTTAAACGCGAGAAAAAGTGGCATATTTCACATCCATCAGTGGTCTTGGTGTTTTAGACCTCAGAGCTCAGAATAAGGCGTTTCTTATCTAAAATACCTACAAATTCATCAATAGGCAGACCATTCCATGAGTCAACTTAATCTGGAATGCACACTATGTTGATGGTTCAGTTCCGGTTAAAACAATCAAAGGCTCATTCAGGTGGAGGGATTGCTCTTCTTTGATTAAAGAATTTAAAGATATGGCCACAGTTAATGTTGGAATAGAAAATTTAGTAAGCTTATGGAATAATTGTTGGAGCAATGAGAATCTGGAAGAAACTTTCCCACAGTTGCACTCGTTTGCAAAGAATGCAGATATCTCGGTTAAAATGGCCAGAAATATCAGTA
Source organism: Lolium perenne (assembly GCF_019359855.2). Taxonomy (NCBI): domain Eukaryota; kingdom Viridiplantae; phylum Streptophyta; class Magnoliopsida; order Poales; family Poaceae; genus Lolium; species Lolium perenne. The sequence continues at coordinate 154,296,083 of NC_067244.2, read as the reverse complement.
CAAAGAGTATCTATAATCTGTTTAATCTTCCTTTGTCGATCATTACTGACAATCAATGCAACATCTTGCGAGAGCGCCTTGAGAGCACAAACCTGACATAAACTGATTAATGGTCGTCTCTATGGGAAGATAAATTTTCAACCAAGAAGATGTACTTACAATTACTTAATGTCCCAGATGCTCCTGGTCCTTTTAAATGAATATGAAAATCTGCTCATTATTAAAACAACAGTTCTTTTACTGGCTGATGATCCAAGATAGGGTTAATACTAAAGAACTCATGTCCATGAAAAAAATTCTTCATTGAGAATAACAAGTGTGTGTTATGCGATGACAATGCTATTGAAGATCAGAAGCATCTCTTTTTGGAATGTGACTTTAGCATAAATTTTTGGTGGAAGCTAAACCATGAGCGGAACCCAGAAATTCATATTATGGACATGAACGTTGAGGGAAACAGAGGAACATTGTGGGAACATGGAGCATATGTAACCATCGCAACAGGATCATCTTTAAAAATGAACACAGAGACTTGCACACATGTTTTAAGATGTTCAAACAATATTTCGCTCGAATCATTATCAGAGCTAAACCTAGCTTGAAGGAAGGCATGCAATACTGGCTTGATTCTTTGTAAACTTAGCTAACTTCTCTATCTTGTCTTGTTTGTAAATATACTCCGCTCTTACGTATATAATGAAAAATTAGTGTAGTAGTGATTCTCCCCTACTGTTTATGCTCAAAAAAAATCATAGGACAAGATTGTCTACAAAACATGTAAACATAATTTAATACCTCTTCTATCAACTAAAATTTAAAAAGAGCACATCGGCGATGAAACATACCCTGCGGCCATTTCAGCGAGCACCTTCGGTGCGCCAGGTTGCGGCTTGGCTTGAGGAGGACATCGAATAGAGCGCGGCAGCATGGCGCCACCAAATTGACCGACTCGCGGCGCGAAATTGGCGAATCGAGCGGTGAAATCGACGAATCGGACGGCGGCTGCTAGCTCGAATACCACATCCCAAACGATGTAGCGTGCTGCAGTGGACACGCTAAATATGGCGCCTTGGCTAAGAGCATCTCCACTCGTCTCCCCACAGAGCCCCACGGCCACTTTTTTTCATCCGGACGGCGAAAAACGGCCCAGTCAGGTCCCCGGTTCCTCGTTTTGGTCCGGATTTGAGCCTATTTTCGTCCGGACTTCCCATGCCATCCTCGGTTTCCCGGGGGTCTCCCGGGGACTCCGGATGAAGCTAAACCAACCGCCCACGCCCACGTGTCTCCTCTTTCGTCCGGATTCCCCGAGCCATCCTCTTTTTTCCCGAAAAACGCCGCTTGGGGAGCACACGGCTGGGAAACTACTCCTCCCCACGCAAAATCTTCCTCCAATCCGGACGAAAATTTCGCCGGATTTGGACGTGGGGAGCGCCAACGAGTGGGGATGCTCTAAGACAAAGTAACCCTGGAGGGCAAAATAAAAGTGAGCGACACGCTATATCGACGGGCGCCATATAATGCAACTGGTGGAGTTGCTCTTAGAGCATGCCCAGCCGTCAGCCGTTGGGGCTGCCCACGCCCAAATCCGGCGCTATTTATCGCCAGATGGATGTAAGTTTTGGTTCGGGAAGCCATTTTTTTTTTCCAGCGGCGAGCCCGGGATGGATGAATTCTTTTGATAAATAACGGCGAAATCGTACAAAACAAGGCGAAATTTGATCAAACCAAAGTGAAATTTAAAGGTATTTAACATACGTAGGCGAGTTCGTACATATATAGGCCGATTTTGTACATATATTTGAACGGCCAGATGGAAATTTAAAAAATACTACATGTCGTCGTCGTCGCTCGAGGTCCCGATGTTCGGCGCCGCCGTCGGCATCCCCAAGGGAGGGTGTTGCCGGCCTCGATGTGCGCGAGTACACGGGCGAGCGTGCGACCCGACGCACCCCATCAGCGGCGGCGTCCGGCGGCGTTGTTACGCGCTGGAGGAGGGGGAGGGCCGTTGAAGGCTGCGAGTTCCCGTTTGTGCCGGAGACGGAAGAACTCGTTCCATGCGTCATAGTTGTCGGCGCGGTACAACTCCTCTGCGCGCTGCTCGTCGGTGAGGGTGACTAGCACAACGTCGATAGCGGCATCGAGCTCGTCGCGTCCCACCGGAAGCGGCGGGATAGGGACCCCCCGCGCTCAGGCGCCATCCTCCGGGCACGCGGAAGTCCGGCGGTGCCGGGTAGCTCGCCATGTGCAGAAGTCCCGCCTCCCACTGGTGCAGGGAACAGCGGCCGAAACCGTTGTTCGCCGCGCCGTGGCCCGCCATTGCTCGCTGGTTGAGGTCGATTGGGGAGAGAAGATAGGGTTGGGGAGAGGAGGGAGACGGCGGTGGTGAATGCGGCGAGACACGGTAGGTTCGGCGATAAATAGAGAGATCCGCGCGTGAATCGGAGGCGACGCGTCCGGCGAAGTCTGACCGGCGGCAGTCTTTTGAAGCGCGCGTAAGACGTTTGGCCTCTGTTGCCGACAAGTTGGGGCCACAAGCCGCGAGGGAAGTTTTCTCTACGTTTCCCGCGCTTTAGTTTCGTCCGGAGTCCCCGAGCGCTCCCCGGTGGACCGGGGATGGCCTGGGCTCGCCGGACGGATGAAAGCCCAAATCCCGACGAAAACGAGAAACCGGAGACGCGGCTGAACTGTTTTCGTTTATCCGGATGAAAAAAAAGACGTCCTGAAGCTCGTCGGGTAGACGGCTGAAGATGCTCTTAATGTGAGGCCCCTTGCGGAAGAACATATACCAACAATAAATAAAAAAACACTCAGCCCAATTGTACTAGCTTCGTTCGTTGCTCAGCCCGTCCGATGAAGTTCAAAAACAAGCCCATCACCAGCCCGAAAGAATACGGCACCTCATCCCCTTCCTCCCCAATCCAAAACCTCCCACCTCGGAGCCGGCAAGCGAGCTCGGTGCCACCCACTCTCTTTCTCCCATGGCCACGGCGCCGCACCTCGCCTTCCACCTCCCATTCCCATTCCCCTTCCCTTCCACTTCCCGCCCGCCGCCCAGAACCCTAGCCCCGCCGCCCGCGCGCCGGGCCCCTCTGCGCCTCGCTGCGGGCCGCCGCTTCCGCCCGCCCACCGCCGACGACGAGCCCCCCGAGGCCGCGGAGGACTCGTCCCACGGCCTCAACAGGTACGACCAGCTCGCGCGCCACGTCGAGAGAGCTCGCAAGCGGCAGCAGGCCGACCAGCCGGAGGTCACCGCCGACCACCCGCTCTTCTCCTCCTCCCCTCCCTCCGCCGGGACCTACGACCCCGACGACGAGTTCTTCGACGAGATCGACCGCGCCATCGCCGAGAAGCGGGAGGAGTTCACGCGCCGCGGCCTCATCAAGCCCACCCCGCCTCCGCCGCCCGAGCTGGACGGCCCCGCCGACGACCTCTCCCCCGAGGAGGCCATCGACCTCGACGAGATCCGCAGGCTGCAGGGCCTCAGCGTAGCGACTTCCGTGGCGGACGAAGAGGTGGACGGGGGCGAGCTGCTGCTCGACGACGGGGGCTTGCTGCTGCTCCACGACGATGACGAAGCCTTCGACGTGGCGGACGAGCTCGGGCTAGAGGGGCCGAGGTTGCGGCACCCGGCATTCCGCATGACGCTGGCCGAGCTCCTCGACGAGAGCAAGCTGGTCCCGCTAGCGGTGACGGGCGACCAGGACGTCGCGCTCGCGGGGGTGCAGAGCGACGCCCGCCTCGTGTCGGCCGGGGACCTCTTCGTGTGCGTCGGAGACGACGGGCTCGCCGGGCTTACCGAGGCTGACAAGCGCGGCGCCGTCGCCGTGGTGGCCGACCAGGACGTGGACATCGAGGGCACCCTGGCCTGTCGCGCGCTGGTCATTGTCGACGACATCACGGCCGCTCTCCGCGTGCTCCCCGCCTGCCTCTACAGGCGGCCCTCGAAGGACATGGCTGTCATTGGCGTCACCGGGACCGACGGCGTCACCACCACCACCCACCTCGTCAAAGCAATGTACGAGGCCATGGGTATCAGGACTGGCATGGTCGGTGTTCTCGGTGCCTATGCCTTCGGCAGCAATAAGCTTGATTCGCAGCCTGGTGCATCAGGAGATCCAATGGCCGTGCAGAAGCTGATGGCAACGATGGTGCACAATGGTGCTGAAGCTGTTGTGCTGGAGACGACCACTGATGGGATGCTACCGTCAGGCGTGGACAGTGAGATAGATTACGATATCGCCGTGCTGACCAATGTTAGGCATGCCAATTTGGAGGCTGGGATGACATACGAGGAGTACATGAGCAACATGGCCACTCTTTTTTCCAGAATGGTGGACCCTGAGCGCCATCGTAAGGTGGTAAACATCGATGATCCAAGCGCACCATTCTTTGCCGCCCAGGGAGGGCATGGTGTCCCTGTGGTGACGTATTCGTTTGAGAACAAGAAGGCTGACGTGCACACTCTCAAGTACCAGCTTTCCCTGTTTGAGACGGAGGTTCTGGTGCAGACGCCGCACGGAATCCTTGAAATCTCCTCTGGGCTGCTAGGGAGGGACAACATCTATAACATCCTTGCAACTGTGGCAGTTGGTGTTGCAGTGGGCGCGCCATTGGAGGACATTGTGAAGGGTATCGAAGAGGTGGATGCAATCCCAGGTCGGTGTGAGCTAATTGACGAGGAGCAAGCCTTTGGGGTGATCATCGATCATGCGAGGACACCAGAAGCTCTGTCAAGGCTTCTCGACTGTGTAAAGGAACTAGGTCCACGCCGTATTGTCACAGGTATGACAGTTTCCCTCATAGTTCTCATTAACACACTGCTCATTGTATTTATATTGTTAATTTGTTGTACGCCGTTGCTATATGTTCTCTGTTCTGGTTGGTATTACACATTGAACCTCCTGCTCTCTTGTTCTATGTAGTTGTTGGATGTTGCGGTGAGAAAGAAAGAGGGAAGAGGCCGATGATGACAAAGATCGCCGCTGAGAAAAGTGATGTTGTTATGTTGACATCCGACAATCCAGCAAGTGAAGACCCCTGTATGGTTCTTAGTATATCTGGTTATGAGATCATAACGTTTTAAACACATGATTGAGCTGTAGTTTTATACATGTTTTCTTGGTCTATTCTGAGCAGTGGATATCCTAGACGATATGTTGTCTGGCGTAGGATGGACCATGGAAGAATACTTGAAGTATGGTGCAAATGATTATTACCCGCCCCTACCAAATGGTCACCGTCTCTTCTTACACGATATTAGAAGAGTTGCAGTGCGAGCTGCTGTTGCAATGGGCGAGCAAGGCGATGTTGTTGTAAGTTTTTTGTCAAGTTCTCTCTATTTTCAGGAAGCCTTTGCTGTGGTCCTTAGTCACCATTATATGTGAAGATCTTGTTGAAATATGCTACACTTGAGTCTCCATGCAAATGATTTTGTGTAATTTGCTTACAGAAGTTGATCTGGTATTCTCTAGGTTTAAGTATAATGATTTCAATGATATAATACCAATCGCGTCATGTGTCTGCATCAATCTGTTTGATATGTGTCAGAAAGATTTATAAAGTAGGTTGCTGGTTACTATCTGGGTCAAACTGAATGTGCTAGACTGCTAGTAAAGAACTATTGAGTTGCATTAATGTGGTGAGATAGAAGGTTTGACTCTAGGTGTTAACTCTATCATAGGTTTGCTGCTAACCATCTTCCACCTGTTTGTCCATTTCGATCCTTATTCCTGACGACTTTGGTTTATTGTTCAGGTTGTCACTGGAAAAGGAAATGATACTTATGAGTTGGAAGGCGATAAGAAGGAGTTTTTTGATGACAGGGAAGAGTGCCGCGAAGCACTGCAATACGTTGATCAATTGCATCGATCTGGAATAGACACCTCAGAGTTTCCATGGCGGTACGTTTCGTTCTAAACCACTGGTTCCCAGGGCTTGTTCCCTCACTACTCATGTGTACTCCATCCGACCCCTTTTAATTGACTCGGATTTAGTATAGTTTTGTACTAAATCCGAGTCAATTTAAAGGGATCGGAGGTATATGTGCTTGCTGCCATAAGGTTCTGCCCTTCCAAACACTTCTCCTTGCCTCTAGTTTTTCATTTCCTATAGAAAAGACCAGCCTCCACCCAAAACTCCCAAAGGAATCACATGCTGTAGATTTTGAGAACCCCAATTCACGTTATCTACATACCTCGCACCTTATGTTCTGTTTTAGTATAACTTGGTCTGAATGCATTTGTATTATGTCAGCGATTCGGATGTACAGTTTCTTCTTTTGCAATGTTGTTTCACATGAAACCACCGGATTACTCATCTTGTTTCTCTCTGTCTGCCACAGGTTACCAGAAAGCCACTGATTGTGATGTACCAAGATGTCTGAGCTTCTTTTCCCAGTTATGAAGCGGCAATGCATTCCCAATTTTGCTAGCATGAGCTTCTCAAAGATAGGCTAGCCGATCGAGCCAGGCAAGAAATCTGACCCAGCTTGTGCTCAAGGTTCTGACCTTGGTTGCTAACTGCTAACGAATAATTAGCTTATGATTATCTTTGATGATTACTGGAAAGTAGATAAATAGATGGTCTTGAAATTTTGTCTGTGATTATCAGTGATGCAGATTTTTTCCCGGGTGAAAATCTACAAGCAAATAGAAGACATGAGACATTTATATAAGTGTAGGTTTTTCTGAATTCTTCTGACAATAACAGTTGCCCCCTAATTAACTGTTGATCCAGCGCTCACTGGAGCTATTTGGCCTCTTTAACGTACTCTAAATTTAACATGAAACCAGTCTTCCGAAGAGAGGCGAAATGGCTCCTGAGATGAACAGCAAAATCTTGTTAAAAAGCGTGTACAAAATCTAAAAATATTTACACATATAAATGCTTATGTCCTCTACTAGACGTTTGTATTGTCGAAGAAGGTATAATTATGCCTGAGCAAATAGCAAAGTTTGATGTCCGAAAAAGAAAAAAAAACTCACACCCTAAACTTGTTACAATTTTTTCCATGACACTTTACAAGCACATAAAGGACTAGCAGAATTATATTTTTATATTTTTAAAATTTTAACATTTGGAATTTTTTTCCCACCTGGGATCACCTCTGTATTTATCGTCTTGTGTATTGTTAGTTTTGGTACCCAACAGAAGTAATATACTCAGTACAGTAGGATATATGAGTTTAGGTGCAAAACTGAAACTGAATACGCCAGTTTACTTTGTGCCTGTAGGGTCATTTAAGAGTTCCTGACCGCATCACGTAATACGAATATGCCTTCCCCTCAAAATGCTTTCCAGTCCCAAACCCTATCAAGGCCATGATAATGGAGATTGAGGACCTGCTATCTGTTTGTTTGAAATAGGCTTTCCCCCTGCCATATTAATATAGTAACCATAGTGATATAAGAGTTCGAAACAAATAAAATGCTGGGGCAGCAGTAACAACATGCCCAACACGAAAAGAAATGAAGACTAGCGAAGTGACAAAACGATGATGACCCAATCGTTGCACCCAACGTCTTTGATCCGTCACGATCCAGCCACCCCGAAGCACCATTGACACCGTGCATCTGCCCGGACCAGAATGTCCTAGGGTTTTCTCCGACAAGCAGAGTACAGGGTATTCCCACGACGCCCTCTAGGAAGGAATGGTGCCACGCTGAGTTCGGCACCGCGTCAGGGTAAGCTAGGATTTCTCCCGACCCCTTACGCAAGGGAGCACCACCATGATTTTGAAGCCACCATCATGTGTCACTTCGTGATGCTTGCAAGTGGCCTGCAAGATGGAAGCACACGACCTCGTCGGGACGGGAAACAACAACCCCGCAACCACGCGGGAGTAACCCATCCCCACCGTTGAGGCAGTCATCGACCGGGCAAAGCGGCAGGGGTCCACCACCCAGCCGGACCTTGATGGCCCCGTAAAGCCCTGGCCGCCTTGCTGCAGGCAGGCCATAGCGCCGCCTCGCCAGGGCGTGTCGTCTCCTCCAACTGCAGCGAGCCCCGAATCAACAACACGCCGGCCCGCTTGAGCCCATCCGGGCCTGCCCGAGCCCATCCAGGCCTGAGGTACCCAGGCCATGGCCGAGCCGGCCGCCGGAGGCAATTGCCGTGGAGAGCCACCGCTGGACGGCGCCGCCGCCCGCATCACCCGGCCGCGCCGGGCCAAGGCCATCCGAGCTACACCGTCGCCAAGGAGGGAGTGAGGCCCCGAACTGCTATCTGTTTCATGGGAAACGATATGCCATGGAGACAACTTTCACCCTGAAGACGTCGCTTTCGGTGCAACCACAGGCGACGACAAGCCAACCCTATGTCATTCGAGTTGAATTAAGCTGTACCTGCTCGTGGGTTCAGTAGCCAACCCTGTGTCATTCGAGTTGAATTAAGCTGTATCTGCTCGTGGGTTCAGTTTCTCCTGTTTGTTGCAATATAATATAATTTGTTGTCTTTTTTTTTTAGATAAAAGGCATGACAGCCTCACTTTAAATTAACAAAGCCTGAAGAGGTTTAACAAGGTTATTACACACGCAGCGGCATACAGCTTAGCCAAACATAACGAAACAACCAAATTGCCAAACGCACGAGGCAAGGACTCAAATAACTGAAAACAGGAACGAAAGCCATCGACTCCAGGCACGAATCCCCAATGGCAGGAGACGATGATGACTTCAGGTGCTTGGGCGGAGGGCGGAGTATAGCTCACGAAGTTCGTTGATCATCCAGCAGATACCCTCCTGATGTCTAGTCTTGAAGTTTATACTCCACAACTGGAAGAACACCATTGTTTTATAGATAACATCACTGGGGTGGTTAATCACTTTCTTTTCGGTAGTAAGCTTATTACGGATAAGCCACAACACCAAGATTGCGCAAGGAACAACAGCCAAAGCAATCTACGCGGGAACACGCCAAACTAGAGAGGATATGGTGAAACTGGGCGAAGTTTGCAGGTCTCCAGTTGCACCCTAGCAACTAGCGCAGGATACTCCAGACAAAAGATGGAGAAGAAAAAAACATGTGAGCCGCATCTTCCGGAAACCCACACCACACAGTGCCTAAGCGCCATTAGACGGACCGTTGCGCATGGCAATCTGCAGATTGGAAGGCATTGTCAAGAACCAGTTGCCAAGCAAAAAAATTGATCTTCAAGGGAATAGCCGCCCTCCACATGTCTTTTGCACGAGCCACCGTTGCCCCCCTGCAACAATTTTTCATACAAGGAATTAATCGAGTATCTATCAGAAGGCTCCAGGTGCCAAACTACCTTGTCCTGTCCCTGGGCAAGGTGGACATTTGTTGTCATTTCCTTCTCGATGTTTTTCTCCACTCATGCATTTGTGTAAATTGTAGTCTATGAATTGGATTGTGAGGAAAGTGCAATTTTACATTGTTGCTAGCCACACAGTGGATGTATTTTGGATGTCTGATGGAGAAGGTGAGTTGCTCAATTTTCGTGGTAAATGTTGTGCGCTGATATTGTACAGTGAGCTTGTATCCGGTTAAATGTTGAATGATGAGTGTAAATAACAAAGTTGAGTGTGTCTTGTAACTTGTAAGACTATGTTGGCTTTACTAATTTAAAATCGGGCAGTGAACTGCCTTTTATCTATAAAAAATTAACAGTCGAATAGCTCTACTGGTTTCCACTGGTGGATGCGTGGAACCTTTTTGTCCCACACCATGGTCCTTGGCAAACATTTGGAGGAGTTAGAATGTAAATGTGAGATTTTTGTTGATAGCTGGTTTGGGTCTCCATTAGAGCATCTCCACCGGCAGTCCCGATATCGGTCCCGATAGCGTTTTGGGGGCTGACAGCTAAAATGGGATCACACCGGTGCACCTTAAATGGCGCCGACTAGTTTTCGAGCTCAATAGAAGCGCTCGCAACCCCGTGCCGACCCCTTGGCGAAGGGCGCGGATCGGACGCGCCGGCGCCTCGCGGCACGACGATTTTCACGGGTGGGGGCGCCTTGTCAGCGAGAGGACGCGGCGCTTCGCATCGAAAACGACGCATGGAGGTTGGTCGTTGGTGTTAATGGCCTCCCGCGCGAAAACCCAAGCAGCGGCGACTGGCCACGCCCCGTCCACCTAGCTTACCCACGCACCTTCAATGCGCGTCCGCCGCCTCCCTTAAAACCCCACCGGCACACACTTCTCTCTGTTCCCCGCCTTCAAACCCTAGCCGCCGCCGTCCAACCGCCGCACAAACCTCCCACGCACCCACTAAAGATGGCGCACAACGACGAGGGAGGCGGCGGCGTGCTCCGCTCGTTGCAGCTCAGTCTTGACGAGGCGGATGTACTGTACTGGCACCGCGTTCCCGTGCCAGTACAGTACAAACTGCCGCACGAGGCTGGCACGTCTCCAATGTCGGCTTCATCGTGCCGCCGTCGCCACCGGCAGGACCGCAGACGCGAGCCCTCGCGAGGGAACGGCGGACCCTAGTGACGTCGGCGGAGAGGAACTTGCTGGACAACGCGGTCGACAGCCCGGCATGGCATCGGCATTTCGAAGATGAGCGCGCCGTCGAGCTCGCGCGGCCGCTTCAACACCGTAGGCCGCCGTGCCTGGTGGTACGGCCGCGATGTCGACACCATGCTTCGCCAGTACGGCTTCCGCCAGCGCGTCCGCGACGACATGCCACACGACCCGCTGTACTTCCTGCAGGCGGCGTGCATGGCGCCGGCGGCGCCGACTCTGCAGAGGGCGCCGGAAAGGACCGCTGCGTCCGGAAGCTTGCGCACCGGATCATCGTCAGCCGTCGCTCGCACGCGCTCGGCCACGCCCACGCCTCCTTCCGGAGGCGTCGTCATCCACGACGAGGCGAGGCACGCATCCTCTGCTCCGGCCCGTTCAACGACGGGGTCGGGCCGCTGCCGCCGCGTCAAGGAGGAGGACGCCGTGGCCTCGCCACCACTTCCGCCGGCGAAGAAGAAACAATGGTGGAGAAGGAGGTGGAGGCGCAGGCGGCCCTCCGTGGTGTCGACGACGAGGAGGAATTCCCCGGCCTAAACTTCATGGTCGGCCACTCCATCGACGAGGACTACCGGCAGATTACGCTGGACCCGCAGCAGGCGGCGTGTGGTGACCCGACATACCACTGCATGGTGTAGTATGCAAGTCTGACATAACACCAATGAAACACCGTTCCACTAGTATTACATCGCTGAGAGTGGTACAATAGAAACATATGCGGGTCCAAGGTATGTCTATAGAATTACATACGGACTCTGTTACAGAAGATCAGCACAGCTTCCTACTTTACAATGAGGTAAAACATCAAATAAACTTCAGGAGAACGACTCGTAGTCTAATCTTATCACTAACTCTACTTGTAGAGGTTTTGTCTAGCTAAAGAGGTTATGAATATATTCTAGCTAAATAGGAGCTAGGTTTAAGAAGCTAGTTCCTTTCTATTGCTAATCTAGGTTTCTCCTTGTTGGATGTGGTATCTGACTCCTCTGACAGGGTCCTGTCTCTTGAAGTAGTTGTTGACTCCTCGGCCTTTGAGAGTGGGATGAGTACGAGCGTACGCAACAAGTTCATTATAGGAAAGAGGTGTTTAATGCACTAGCTACATCATTAGACCAGAAAGTCTAATACCAATGCAGATTTTCATAATCATTTCTTCAAAAGGTTGCTTTTATTCAGAAGAAATATGTCCGTCAGCCTTCACCTGTTTACTAGAACTTCATGGAGTTCCTTTCCGGCAGCGTTCGCAGTTCCATATCCCGGAACAGGGAGTGATAGGTCACGATTCATTACACTCTGCAGAGGTGTGTTGCTTTACCCACAAGAGATCTTAACCATGGTGCCAACCGGGCAGCTTTCTCGTCTACACTTACTTTGGTGTGAGGCCCGGTATAAGGTCTTAGCCAATCATACTCCTCCTACCTCGAACACCCACCCTTTGTTGCAATCCCCGACCCTGGGTCCTCGCCGGTGCTCTTATACCAATTAAGGACGGCCCCCGACCACGACGACAATTCAGGGCTCTACCATAAATTCCTTCGCCGGTAGATGCAACCCATTATAGACCGCATTACCGTGGGGACTTTAACGGGTTCCCCACCTTACCGCTTGTCCCTCGGGATCAAGCGTCTACGGTAAGCGCATCCGTTGATGAATGAGAGGTGGAAGTACAATTGACTACTTCGTCCCACTCCAGATCTTATGGTTAACACGAGTTTTACGGCACAAGAATCACTGGACGACATTTGTTGTTTAATCCTAGATGGATATAAACCATTGCAATGGAACCTCCACCATATCAACACATACCATGGTTCCATTGCCCACCACATAGTCATATTCATAGTTATGAAAGTAGTAATTTTGCTTTTCATGCAAGCGTGGTAAGTATAATACTTTGCAAGTAATTTGGTAAAAATGCTCAATTGATATGAGCAAGCGATGAACTTGCCTTTCTTGAATGCAAGATTATGCAAACAAGGTTTTCGATACGCAATAACTCCAAATTCTGAAATAGCATCATCGTCCGATAAGGACGATGTTTAAAAGATTGGCAAGGATGCAATAATGCATAAGTATGCGATGCAATCGTTCTAAGCATGACCTAACCCCGATGATTTAGGATTAGTGAGTTGGTATGATTGGTTTAGGGTGTGTTGCACTTTTAGAGTGATTCCACAAACAAGGTTCTTATTAGGGTTTTGTTGCCTTAGAATCATAAACAAGTGGTATATTAAAGCATAGTAGTCAATGTAGCACACAAGGAAAAGTAGTTGGCATAATGTTAATATGTAAGAACAATTGTTGGTTTAGGTACTATATGATATGGTTAATGATTACTTATCATATACTTCAAAAGAATAACTTTTTAAGAATATGTTCTTTAATAAAGAACAAGTATGATAATTATGGTTGTGGAGTTCTATGGTTTCCTATGGTTTCCAAATTAGCTTCTTGAGTAGGTATTAGATGGATCCTAATAATTTTGGAAGCACATCTTAGGAAATTCTTTAAACATGGGTGCTATCAAGGTTGGTATACCTTGCTGGTGATAGCTGGCTAGGGTTTATAGATCCTATTAAGCAGGTTTGATGGCTACTCCTTATTTACTTCAAAAGAATAACTTTTGAAGAACATACTTCTTAAGTAATAATAAGTATATCAATTAGGGTTGAGGTTGTCTAGGTTTTATTATTGGATTCACTAAGTTAAGAATGGTTGGTTTCTAAATAAGATGGTTCATAAGTATCTAACACTAGTAGGGTTTAGTTATGTAATGAAAAATAGTAGGTATGGTTGCTATTAGGGTTCATCACAATGGGTGATGCTAAGCATGTATAATTAAGGATGATGGTTTTGGTAATAGGAGCTAGGGTTTAGACTTGGTTGATCCTACTTGATTATCTAGGTCTGATGAAGATGAACACATGGGATACCATTTTATTAGTGATAGGTCTCTATTATTTTATGAATACATGCCAAGTATTTGTTTGCTACTATGAATCTATGAATGTCAATAAAGTATCCTGATCACATATTCTAACCTAGGTTTAGGGTTAGAAGCAATTTAGAATTAATATGAATGAATGGAGCTAGGTTCCTAATGGTATTAGGGTTTTAGGATTCACATGATAAAGTTGTAATATCATTCAATAAGGAATTAGGGTTTCCTAATTACCATATAGTTCTTAGGTTAATAACTTCATTATAAAGTTGAAGTTATTAATAACTTTGAAATAAAAACAATATTGGGTTTGACATTTTCTTATTTTTAAAGAATTAATAATTAAGACAATAATTAATTAGGGTTTAAATCCTTCTAATAAGGATTTAATAAGTTATTAGTAAAGGAAAATTAATTTTAATACTCTCCTTATTTACTTACTGGTTTCTATTTATTTGAGAATTGTTTCTTAATTTCTGAATTTTAGTTGTATTCGGAATTAAAAGAAAAGACTTAAATAAAAGGGTTAAATAATTAATTTTTTATTAAAAATAAATTTTTTATTTTTTATTTTTATTAGATAGAGTTTACCTTTTTAAGAATTTTGATATCTTATTTACATTTTTCTGAGTTATAATGGATTTTATAATTATTTGCAAAGTTGCAAGTATTTTCTGGAATTTAAAAAATGGCTAGAATTACTAAACACACCCGGACAGATTATACCCCCAGTCAATGACTGGTGGGGTATGTGGCCACGATGGTGGCCACGTAGGCATTGACCAATGTCAAAATTGGAAAAGGAGACTGGTGCACGATGGCCGGCGGGAAGACGTCGATGGCGGCGACTATCCTGACCACGCGCTGATGGGCGACTGGTTCCGTTCGAACCAGCGCACCGCGAGGAGCCTATAGGTGGCGGCGCCGCTCCGGTAAGGTCACCGGAGCTTGATCAACGACGAGGTACCGCGGCGGCGTCCACATGTGGTCAAACGCGGCGACGATCTAGACTGCTATCGAGCATGCCGAGCACACCGTGAGATCGAGGAGCTCACCAGGAGCGTGTAGAGCTTGTCGGCGTGACCTATGGTGGTCCGAATCGACGGCGGCGATGATGGCCGGCATCAAAGAAGACGAGGTTGGCGTGGACGCTCCCGAGCGCTCCAGCTCGATTCCTTTTGCAGGCTGGGCGAGTCGAGGACGGCGGTTTCAATGGCGTCCACGGCGTGGCTTAGGACTGCCTCAATCGACGGCGATGATCGACGATCGGCTCGGGTAGGTTTTCGGATTGGGGAAAAATTGGGCAGAGGGGGAAGAATCCAAAGTTGCTGTTCGTCGTTGGGATTTTATACGGCGCCAAATTGCGCCTCGTCACACCGTCGAGCAAGGAGAGGCTGCCAGCGCCGAGGAGAAGAGGAGCACGGCGTCGTGCTGGCCAGCATGCGTGGAGAGGATGAGGACGACCTCCTCTTTGTTCTTTTAACGAAGAGGTACGTGGGTCGGTAATTGGGCTGCGGCTTGGGACGCATTGGGCTCCTGCCAGGGCGTTTGCTAGGCTGCTACGTCCAGGTGAGGTTCAGGTAAGCCTCTTTTTCTTCCTTTTTATTTCCTGTTTTTATTTCTTATTTTGAATTCTGTTTTGAATTCAGATTTGAATTATTTTCTATCTTGCAGGTATTGCTCATTGAATTCATACAAGGATTAGTTCAGGTACTGCAAAGTCTTTAGTGGTGTATTAGCAATTTTAATATAATGCCATAACATTGGTTTATTAATTAGTATTCATATTTGGATTAAATTTCCATATGGACCCGAATTTGAATATTATCATTGGAAATATTCAAATTGTTTTCTAAATGATATTTTTCTTACTTAGTGATAGGTAGAGTTTTATTTAGTATTACTTTGTAAGAAACAATTTCAAAGTAATATTTGCTTCTCGATTCCTAATAAGAAGTGATTTAATGGCATGATTTCATGTGCTAAATTATCTCTAAGGACTTGATCTCATATTTGAGAATTTTGTCATTTGCATATGATTTTATGTGAACACTTATTTGTTAGGGTCTTTTAAGTTTTAATATAACTCCATTTCAAGGTTAGCATTAGAATTATATTTAGTATCACCTTGAAATACCTAGAGTAGATATTACTCTCATCATGGTTTGGTCTCGGTTATAATGATAGGTAGTTAATCACCACCTATGGGTTTTAATTATAGGACTTAGCACTGGGTTAATCTTAGGTTCAATAATTGAAACATAAGGTTTAATTCTTGAACACTTCTAGGGTTCCAACTATATTCACCTAATGACACAAGGTTTGGAATTTAATTGTGGCTTAGGTTTTAGTTGTGATCACCCAAATGATGCACCAACTAGGGTTTAGTCTCCCTTATCCATGATAAGGTGGTTACTTGCTTAATAGTTGATGTTCTCCTTTAGTTACTAAGGACTCGAGAATTAGTTTTGTCTTCTCCCAATTAACTTATATTACTATCCTCAATTTATCATTAAAGTAACTTGATGTCTACGGGAGCTTCTATTCTTGTAGACAGTGTTGGGCCTCCAAGAGCAGAGGGTTGTAGAACAGCAGCAAGTTTCCCTTAAGTGGATCACCCAAGGTTTATCGAACTCAGGGAGGAAGAGGTCAAAGATATCCCTCTCAAGCAACCCTGCAACCACAAAGCAAGAAGTCTCTTGTGTCCCCAACACACCTAATACACTTGTCAGATGTATAGGTGCACTAGTTCGGCGAAGAGATAGTGAGATGCAAGTAATATGGATGAGTGTGAGTGGTAATAGCAATCTGAATAAAATATGGTAGCGAGTAAACATGCAACAAAACAGTAAACAAACAGAGATTCGATGCTTGGAAGCAAGGCCTAGGGATCCTGCTTTCACTAGTGGACACTCTCAACAATGATCACATAATAGGACTACTCTACACCCTCTTGTTGGATGATGAACACCACTAACTGTGTAGGATTACACGAACCCTCAATGCCGGAGTTAACAAGCTCCACAATATTCAATGTTCATATTTAATTAACCTTAGAGTGCAAGATAGATCGACACAATTACACCGAGAACTAACATAGCATGCACACTGTCACCATCACACTATGAAGGAGGCATAGATCACATCAATACTATCATAGCAATAGTTAACTTCATAATCTACGAGAGATTACAATCATACCCCACGCCAAGTACTACACGATGCACACACTGTCACAATTACACCGCGTAGGAGGAATAGAGTACTTTAATAACATCACTAGAGTAGCACATAGATGATATTCAACTAGATCACATAAAGAGAGAGATGAACCACATAGCTACAGCGGAGCCCTCAGCCCCGGGGGTGAATTACTCCCTCCTCATCATGGAGACAGCGATGGCGGTGAAGATGGCGGTGGAGACGGCGGTGGAGATGACTCTGGGGGCAATTCCCCGTCCCGGCGGCGTGCCGAAATAGAGACTTCTGTCCCCCGAATTGGAGTTTCGCGATGGCGGCGGCTCTGGATGGTTTTCTCTGGTTTCGTCGAACTGGGTCGAGGTTTTAGGTCGAGGGGTTCTTATAGGCGAAGAGGCGGCGTCAGAAGGGGTCTGGGGCCACCAGACAATAGGGCGGCGCGGCCAGGGCCTGGGCCGCGCTAGCCCCATGTGTGCGCCCCCTGTGGGTCCTCTCTGGCGACTCTCGGGTGTTCTGGAAGCTCCCGGGGATTCTAAGATGCTGGGCGTTGATTTCGTCCGATTCCGAGAATATTTCCTTACTAGGATTTCTGAAACCAAAAACAGCAGAAAACAGGAACTGGCCCTTCGGCATCTCGTCAATAGGTTAGTTCCGGAAAACGCATAAAATCATCATAAAGTATGTACAAAACATGTAGATATCATCAATAATGTGGCATGAAACATAAGAAATTATCGATACGTCGGAGACGTATCAGCATCCCCAAGCTTAGTTTCTGCTCGTCCCGAGCAGGTAAACGATAACAAAGATAATTTCTGGAGTGACATGCCATCATAACCTTGATCATACTATTGTAAGCATATGTAATGAATGCAGCGATCAAAACAATGGTAAATGACATGAGTAAACAAATGAATCATATAGCAAAGACTTTTCATGAATAGTACTTCAAGACAAGCATCAATAAGTCTTGCATAAGAGTTAACTCATAAAGCAATAAATTCATAGTAAAGGCATTGAAGCAACACAATGGAAGATTAAGTTTCAGCGGTTGCTTTCAACTTGTAACATGTATATCTCATGGATAGTTGTCAATGCAAAGTAATATAATAAGTGCAATATGCAAGTATGTAGGAATCAATGCACAGTTCACACAAGTGTTTGCTTCTAAGATAGAGAGAAATAGGTGAACTGACTCAACATAAAAGTAGAAGAAAGGCCCTTCGCAGAGGGAAGCATTGATTGCTATGTTTGTGCTAGAGCTTTTATTTTGAAAACAAGAAACAATTTTGTCAACGGTAGTAATAAAGCATATGTGTTATGTAAATTATATCCTACAAGTTGCAAGCCTCATGCATAGTATACTAATAGTGCCCGCACCTTGTCCTAATTAGCTCGGATTACCTGGATTATCATTGCAATGCATATGTTTTAACCAAGTGTCACAAAGGGCTACCTCTATGCCGCCTGTACAAAGGTCTAAGGAGAAAGCTCGCATCGGATTTCTCGCTATTGATTATTCTCAACTTAGACATCCATACCGGGACAACATAGACAACAGATAATGGACTCCTCTTTTATGTATAAGCATTCAACAACAATTAATTTTCTCATATGAGATTGAGGATATTTGTCCAAAACTGAAACTTCCACCATGGATCATGGCTTTAGTTAGCGGCCCAATGTTCTTCTCTAACATTATGCATGCTCTAACCATTCTAGTGGTAAATCTCCCTTACTTCAGACAAGACGGACATGCATAGCAACTCACATGATATTCAACAAAGAGTAGTTGATGGCGTCCCCAGGAACATGGTTATCGCACAACAAGCAACTTAATAAGAGATAAAGTGCATAAGTACATATTCAATACCACAATAGTTTTTAGGCTATTTGTCCCATGAGAAGGTGAAGAATGGAAATTTTAAAGGTAGCACTCAAGCAATTTACTTTGGAATGGCGGAGAAATACCATGTAGTAGGTAGGTATGGTGGACACAAATGGCATAGTGGTTGGCTCAAGGATTTTGGATGCATGAGAAGTATTCCTTCTCGATACAAGGCTTAGGCTAGCAAGGTTTATTTGAAACAAACACAAGGATGAACCGGTGCAGCAAAATTCACATAAAAGACATATTGTAAACATTATAAGACTCTACACCGTCTTCCTTGTTGTTCAAACTCTTTACTAGAAATTATCTAGACCTTAGAGAGACCAATTATGCAAACCAAATTTTAGCTAGCTCTATGTATTTCTTCATTAATAGGTGCAAAGTATATGATGCAAGAGCTTAAACATGAGCACAACAATTGCCAAGTATCAAGTTGTTCAAGACATCATACCAATTACTACATGTAGTATTTCCCGTTTCCAACCTTATAACAATTAACGAAGCAGTTTCAACCTTCGCCATGAAAATTAAAAGCTAAGAACACATGTGTTCATACGAACCAGTGGAGCGTGTCTCTCTCCCAAACAAGCATTTATTCAAACAAAAACAAAAACGAATACAAACAGACGCTCCAAGTAAAGTACATAAGATGTGGCCGAATAAAAATATAGTTTCACTAGAGGAACCTGATAATGTTGTCGATGAAGAAGGGGATGCCTTGGGAATCCCCAAGCTTAGACGCTTGAGTCTTCTTAAAATATGCAGGGGTGAACCACCGGGGCATCCCCAAGCTTAGAGCTTTCACTCTCCTTGATCGTAGTATATCATCCTCCTCTCTTGACCCTTGAAAACTTCCTCCACACCAAACTCGAAACAAACTCATTAGAGGGTTAGTGCATAATCAAAAACTCACATGTTCAGAGGTGACACATTCATTCTTAACACTTCTGGACATTTCTCAAAGCTACTGGAAGTTAATGGAACAAAGAAATCCATCCCACATGGCAAAAGAGGCAATGCGAAATAAAAGGCAGAATCTGTCAAAACAGAACAGTCCGTAAAGACGAATTTTAAAGAGGCACCAGACTTGCTCAAATGAAAATGCTCAAATTGAATGAAAGTTGCGTACATATCTGTGGATCACTCACGTAAATTGGCATAATTTTCTGAGTTACCTGCAGAGAATTAGGCCCAGATTCGTGACAGCAAGAAATCTGTTTCTGCGCAGCAATCCAAATCTAGTATGAACCTTACTATCAACGACTTTACTTGGCACAAAAATGCAACAAAACTAAGATAAGGAGAGGTTGCTACAGTAGTAACAACTTCCAAGACACAAGTATAAAACAAAATTTCTGTAGTAAAATAAATACATGGGTTATCTTCCAAGAAGTTTTTTCTTTATAGCCATTAAGATGGGCTCAATAATTTCAATGATGCACTCCCAAGAAATAAGAGTTGAGGCAAAAGAGAACATCAAGAAGCAAATTCAAAACACATTTAAGTTTAACCCACTTCCTATGCAAAGGAATCTTGTAAATAAACAAGTTCATGAAGAGCAAAGTAACAAGCATAGAAAGATAGAACAAGTGTAGCTTCAAAAATTTCAGCACATAGAGAGGTGTTTTAGTAACATGAAAATTTCTACCACCATATTTTCCTCTCTCGTAAGAACTTTCAGTAGCATCATGAGCAAACTTAACAATATAACTATCACATAAAGCATTCTTATCATGAGTCTCATGCATAAAATTATTACTACTCCCAACATAAGCATAGTCAATTTTATTAGTAATAGCGGGAGCAAATTCAACAAAGTAGCTATCATTCTCATCATCAAATATAGGAGGCATATCGTATTCATAATCAAATTTATCCTCCATAACAGGTGGCACCAAAAGACTACTATCATTATAATCATCATAAATAGGAGGCAAAGTATCATCAAAGTAAATTTTCTCCTCAATGCTTGGGGGACTATAAAGATCATGCTCATCAAAACCAGCTTCCCCAAGCTTAGAATTTTCCATAGCATTAGCAACAATAGTGTTCAAAGAATTAATAACATTCCCATTAGCATGCATATAAAGTTCCATGGGTTTTTTAATTCTCTCCTCAAACACATCATGTCCTAATTCAAGATAAAGTTCATAAAGATCTCTCATATTTTTGTTGTTTTCCATTATGCCTAACTAGTGTAAACAAGAAACAAAAAGATGCAATTGCAGGACCTAAAGGAAATAGCTTCGAGCACAAACACAATGGCGCCAGACAAGTACTGTTACCTGGAACCGGAGTATGAGTGCCTTTTACCTTTCCTCCCCGGCAACGGTGCCAGAAAAGTGCTTGATGTCTACGGGAGCTTCTATTCTTGTAGACAGTGTTGGGCCTCCAAGAGCATAGGGTTGTAGAACAGCAGCAAGTTTCCCTTAAGTGGATCACCCAAGGTTTATGGAACTCAGGGAGGAAGAGGTCAAAGATATCCCTCTCAAGCAACCCTGCAACCACAAAGCAAGAAGTCTCTTGTGTCCCCAACACACCTAATACACTTGTCAGATGTATAGGTGCACTAGTTCGGCGAAGAGATAGTGAGATGCAAGTAATATGGATGAGTGTGAGTGGTAATAGCAATCTGAATAAAATATGGCAGCAAGTAAACATGCAACAAAACAGTAAACAAACGGAGATTCGATGCTTGGAAGCAAGGCCTAGGGATCCTGCTTTCACTAGTGGACACTCTCAACAATGATCACATAATAGGACTACTCTACACCCTCTTGTTGGATGATGAACACCACTAACTGTGTAGGATTACACGAACCCTCAATGCCGGAGTTAACAAGCTCCACAATATTCAATGTTCATATTTAATTAACCTTAGAGTGCAAGATAGATCGACACAATTACACCGAGAACTAACATAGCATGCACACTGTCACCATCACACTATGAAGGAGGCATAGATCACATCAATACTATCATAGCAATAGTTAACTTCATAATCTACGAGAGATTACAATCATACCCCACGCCAAGTACTACACGATGCACACACTGTCACAATTACACCGCGCAGGAGGAATAGAGTACTTTAATAACATCACTAGAGTAGCACATAGATGATATTCAACTAGATCACATAAAGAGAGAGATGAACCACATAGCTACAGCGGAGCCCTCAGCCCCGGGGGTGAATTACTCCCTCCTCATCATGGAGACAGCGATGGCGGTGAAGATGGCGGTGGAGACGGCGGTGGAGATGACTCCGGGGGCAATTCCCCGTCCCGGCGGCGTGCCGGAACAGAGACTTCTGTCCCCCGAATTGGAGTTTCGCGATGGCGGCGGCTCTGGATGGTTTTCTCTGGTTTCGTCGAACTGGGTCGAGGTTTTAGGTCGAGGGGCTTCTTATAGGCGAAGAGGCGGCGTCAGAAGGGGTCTGGGGCCACCAGACAATAGGGCGGCGCGGCCAGGGCCTGGGCCGCGCCAGCCCCATGTGTGGGCCCCCTGTGGGTCCTCTCTGGCGACTCTCGGGTGTTCTGGAAGCTCCCGGGGATTCTAAGATGCTGGGCGTTGATTTCGTCCGATTCCGAGAATATTTCCTTACTAGGATTTCTGAAACCAAAAACAGCAGAAAACAGGAACTGGCCCTTCGGCATCTCGTCAATAGGTTAGTTCCGGAAAACGCATAAAATCATCATAAAGTATGTACAAAACATGTAGATATCATCAATAATGTGGCATGGAACATAAGAAATTATCGATACGTCGGAGACGTATCATAACTAAAGTGGTTATGATTCTTTTTATAGTTAACTTTGGTTATATGGATGAATGGTTTCTCACCATATAATGTATAGAGTTTGACTCTAAGGTTTTCTTATGGTTCTTAAGTGAAGAATAAGTGGAATGTAGATGTGGTAGGATTCTACTTATGATCACCAAATTATTCACAAGTGAAGATTGAGGTGTAAGCCTAGGGTTGCTTATTAGTGATCTTCCTATCATTTCATGTGGTGAATAATATCTACTTTTCCTATAGGGTTTTAACTTGTGGCTTATTCTTCTATTTCTCCAATTCATGGTCATGGCATTATCATGAGCAACTTAGTCTCAGTGGTTTCTACTCCCAATTCTTAGAGTATATGATCATTACCCAATTTGTAATGATCAAAGGTTTGACTTCCTAAAGTATCTCTCATGAACTAGGTTTCTTACTTCTAAGATCAAGTATTGTCTTGATCATCTAGGTATAGTACTTCTATTTTATTTTTTTGGATGGACATGGCTATGGTTTATTCTAGGGTTTATGGTGTACTCACAAGATCTCATTTGGTATGAAAAGGTTTGAGTTTCCACCTAGTTGAATTAATCTCTCCTTTTCTTCACCAATTAATGGATATAGTATTGTTCCATTTGATATTTGGTTATCACACTATTCCAAGATGAAATGATTTATCTCCTAATCCTTTAGATCAAAGGTTGTCCTTTATTCTAAAATAGGTAAAGCTAATATTGGTATCTATGGTTTCTCTCATTTGGAAAGGACTTGAATACTAACCTAAGGTTATTTTCCAAAGATAATGATGTGATCATCAATATCTCTAATTATCATGCAGGGTTCTCTCTCCAGGCATGTCTAGAATAATATCCTAGGGTTCTTCTTAAAGATGATGATTTTAGCACATAGATGTATATTCAAGGTTTAGCTCAAAGTTGATCATTGCTTCTCTAATAGATAATATAGAACTCTCACCTCTCTAGGTTTGATGTATAATAATTTGGAATAGAGAAGAATATATATTTCTAGAGTTGATCTCCTTGTCATGTTTCCAAGAATGAAGTAGAATGAATACCATGAGGTTCATGGTAGGATCATGGATTGGTTTAAGACATGGAAAAGATAAGTTAAGAATAGTTTCTCCATTTTATTGTTACTTGGTTTCCAATTGAATAGTTGTTCATATTTTATGGTAAAAAATACCATATTATGATCAGTGATGAGATCAAGTAATTGATCATTGATTAAAATGTTGTTGTGTTACTTTTGATCTAACCCATTATATCAAATCATCTCTATCCAAAATAAGGTTTTATCAAAGGTCACATTGAGGTTTATAGTGCTTGACTTGATGAGCTACTTCAATTCCACCAAGGTCAAGTGAAACTTTAGTTACTGTGACTGTTTTAATTTAAAGCGCGAAAATTCCCCAGATTTTCTATATATGAATGCAATGCACACATATATTTCCTCACCCCAAATCCTGGGATATTACACGGCGGTGTGGTCCACCAGGGACCACGGCGGCAACTTCATCGACCTCGCCGGACCATCGGAGCTGCCGGCGCCAAAGGAGGAGAAGGCCGACGAGGAGGAGGCCAACGAGGATGACAGCTGGTCCTTCGGGGCATCCAGCGACGACGGCGACGACCTGGACTTCAGCGCCTTCGACTCCCGGCGCAGCTAGATTTTTTTTTAGTTTTTTAGTTTAAATTCGCGTTAAATTTGTACAAAGTTCGTTCGAATTTTATATGAATATCGTTTTAAAATTTTGATTTTAACTTTCAAATTCTATGAGGGCCGCCGGTTTAGGGGCGCCGATGTGGGAGCAGCATCCCCAAATAGAGGATGCTCTGCCAGCGCCCCCCATACGATAGTGCCGGCGCCCTGCCGGCGCCTATTTGGGGGCCGCCAATGGAGGTGCTCTTAGAATTCTAGTTCAGAGTTGACGTATATGGTTTGAAAGACTGTTTGAAAAGTTCATACGTTTTGTAGCTGAAAATCTGCAAATTTTAGTTGAAATTCGATGCAAGAAGTAGTTGCTGCATGGGCACGCGGCGAAGGTGAATGCAGATTGGTGCTCCCTACAGGTACATACGAGTTCTCTTCTCTTTCCCTTACTCTACACAGGAGCTCCATTATCTTCCCTGTTTCTCTCGCCTGCCACAGTCTGCCTCCGCGATTCTCGATTGGGTTGTAGCCATGACTGTGTTGCGATCATACCACATATCTAGGGTCTTTTGGGATGGCTGCACACTTTACTGTGATGCCACATAGCTCAGCTGAGAGAGAATAAACGAAGCTATTTCGAAGATAGTTTAGTACATAAACTTGCAGATCATTGGATCCAGTTGGTGAACTTGCCCAAGTGACACAACACAGGTCCAAACCGGGCCCTGAGCGGTGTATCATGTACGCAAGTTGATGTATCATGCTCCCTCTATACCGGTTTACTGGGCTTGTAATGTATCCATGGAAATACCATTAAATTAGGCTTAATTGGCAACTAATGTGTGATTTTCTCCCAAAATTAAATGCCATAATGCAGACTCACCAATGCATGCGCGGGCGTTTTCATTTTGATTGGAACACATGCAAACCAAAGGGTCTCCGCCCTTAATTAACGCATTTACCAAGAAACAAATCAAGGATTATAGCTTGTAAAAGAAAATTTGCTGCCCAATTAAAAAACACCTTGGTCGCAGCGCTGCTCCTAATGAGCCCAATAAACAGGTATGGAGGGAGCATAATAAATTATGTTTCTTCTTTTTCCTCACTCACATAGGATTGATATGAGGTTTGATGGACGTTTTTAAGATGATGAACGGCTGGATCTTGCGAATGTTTGATGCCAAAGTGACACCATCCCCAACTCCAATATAGTAGTAAAGATAGAAAACAAAAAAAAAAATATGCAAGGAACATCGCAAGGTGAGGTGGCAGTAATCCTCTTGGTCCAAGACGGGGGAGGGAGGCGAATTCACTCGGCGTGCATGCTTGAGGAGCAGATGAATCAGTTTCACCCACAAAGGCGGGGTATGATCGATTTGGAATCCGAGGCTATACCGTGCGAACGAGATACGCAACCGCCAAGAAAGAATTGGCTCTCAGGCCCAGTTAGCAGCCACACTTTAATTTAACTGAATCCAATAGCAACTCAACCTGTGGAAGAACACCCATCGAGGGCGCGTTTCAGAGTGTCAATCGGACTTGGCGCCGAAATCGCGCTCTCCCTAAGTTATATATTTGTCGTCGATCCATACCATCTCCACCTTGCCCATATACCATCCCCTCCTCCCTGCTTCCACCATCTCCACCTCTCCGCCAACCAAGCCGTCCCTCGATCGAGCACCATGGCCGCCTGCAAGCGTCCTGCCGCCGTCCTCGACGGCTCGACGCCTATCACGCGACGACCACCCAAGGTTCAGAGGCGGCCTGCAAGAGGAGCCGTCCCAGCGTCACAAACACAGATGAGTACGAGGAGGTGACCCGCCTCGGCAAGGGCGGCTTCGGCGTCGTCGTATTGATGACTGGACTGTCTGGGTCAAACTTTGTAAACTTTGATAAAATATTTATGAAAAACATTAACATTTTAAATATAACATTTATTGTATTGCAATCTTTATAAAGTATATTTTTATATTATATATATTTGGTATTATAAATACTAATATATTTTTCTATATTTTCGATCAAACTTTGTAAAGTTTGATTTTGACTAAACCCAGATCGTGAACTAAATAAATAAAAACGGAGGGAATACTTATTTTTCTTCCTCAGATCAGCAAGTCCACATATTAACCGTGTATTTATTATTTTCATGCCTCCAATCCTGTTTCTTTTATAGTCAAATCCCGTTTTGATATAGGAGTACTACCTATAGGTCAAATCAAATATTTATGATGACTTCATTGCATATGATTTCTGAAAATATTCTCTCCCCTATTTTCATTCAAATTTGGTCTGTGGACTGCGTTTGGGGCACAATTTAGGGAGCACGGATCGGATGGAGGCGTCCATATAAAGAAGTTGCCATGCTTGCGTTTATTTTTGCGCCAGACGAATATCACTCTCTGTGTTGTCTCTCACATCAACATGTCTCGACTTCATCTAGGGTTACACATCTTGTTCTTATGCAGCATTGTTCTTGCGCATCAAAGCTTTGGAGGTCGAGTTCATCAGATCAATCAAGAGGTAAACATTCTTTTGCCCCTCGTTGGAGTGTTCACCTTAAATATGTACGAACTTTTTTGTGTGTGTGTTCATGCGTCGACCTAAACATCGCACGAAGGAACACCGGAGGTGTAGATGCAATGCACAGATGATTTCCTATCGTCCTCTAGTCTTGATTATCCAAGAGTTATTCTTAATTAGTTGGCGCTCTCGATTTTATCCTGTTCTGAGAGTTGAAACTTGAACCACTGGGTACACGATCTCTCATCTCTGGTAATTTAACAATAAACTGAAGCCTCTGCCTCTGGTTCAGGCTTCAGAGGAGCTATAGCACAGCTCCAGACAAAAGCTTAATTACTGATTATATGCTTCTTTATGTCCTGAAGGAAACTGCGGGCGTTTCGCCTGAGATTTTGAGTGTTGAGGCGAAAGCATCAAGTCCACAAGATATGAATCCCAGCCTCAATTCGTCACACACAGTGAGCTCCATTCATGTCCACTTGCCATACCCTTTCCCACCACAACTTGGTGCTGACACATATGTGAGTTGCTTTGCTTGGCCCTCTTTCCCTAAGAAATGGTGTGGACATTGAATTTTTTCCTCATATAATTAATTTCAGTTTGCTAGTTATATGACTCAAGAACGTGATAGCGGATATTTTGGAGTAATTGCTACGATGGACGTCTATGGATACGATCTTAAAGAAGGTCAAATGAGCAGCGGATCCATCTACGTAACTAACTTTGAGGGTCAGAATAACGATCAAATCGTTGTTGGGTGGATGGTAAGTTGCCTTTTTTTTTTTGTTCATTAGACTTGCCTCATGTTACAATATACTGTGATGCTTAGGAAATCCTTTCCACTAATCATTGGTTCCGCACGATGAATTATGTAGGTGTCTCCGCCTCGGTATAACGACTCTAAAACTCATCTTTCTACGGGTTGGGTGGTATGCATCCTCTCCAATTCGACCACACGTAGTTATGTTAAACTTTTTTTTTGTTAGGTTGCTCACCACATACACCATGTGGTATGTTGAACTTTTTTAATGAGGCTAATTCTCTCTAGTTGCTCATGTTTGAATGAACTTGTGACTTAAACAATGGTCTTAATGAAATTGCAGAAAGATGGAGCACATAATTCAATATGTGGCGACCTAGACTGTCCTGGTCTTCAGCTTGTGAGTGGGTCTCCCATATTCCCCAGTGATATCATATCCCCAGTCACTGAAGGCAACGGGGCACGGCAAACTATTACCATTAAAGTGCTCAAGGTATTTTTTTTTCTTAAACTTTGTTCGAGTGAATGGCCAAAACAAAATCCAGCTCTAACGCAATTTTTCTCTCGTCTTCCATGAAATTGGCATTACTCTAGGACAAGTCGAGTGGGGATTGGTGGTTACACTGTGGTGTTAACGGCGACCCAATTCCAATTGGTTACTACCCGGCGTCTCTATTTGACCGCTTATCCATGAAAGCAACTCATATCATTCTTGGTGGCGTTGTTTCTAGGTCACCAACTACAGGACTTCCTCCAATGGGCAGTGGAGCCTTCCCCTCTGACTCGGACAAGGCCGCGGTGATCCGTGACATTCAACTAATCGACCAGGATGGCACAAGCACCCCAATTGGTGATGATATGCCCGCACAAATCACCGACTTCAGGGTTTATTCCGTGTCGCCAATGGTAGGATCAAAATTCTCATACGGAGGGCCAAGAAAGATCCAATCAAACATGTGAATTAATCAGTATCCCAGCAAGGAAGATATAAATAAAATCATTTGTTTTGCCTACATAATTTCACTTTCCTACTACTATGTTTTAGCACTTCATGTCTCGGTTCCTTGTAGAAGACTACTAGTACTAGCAACGAACTGATGTTTGCATTTTGTGAGCTACTTTTTCCATAGTTTTTTTTTTTCTCTTTAAACTGAAAGTTCTGCAAAGCTATGACAAGCTAGACAACTTTTTATAGGAACAATCTAGACAGCTAACATGTCGCCCTGTCGGCCGCGGCGATGACTGACGAGAGAGCCTTGGCAATTAGCATGATCCTTCTATTTAATGGCCTTGGCATGATGAAGCTGCAGACCAACATCGATAAGTTCGATCTATACTGCAAGTAGTCTGCAAACCGGAACGGCCCTATGAACGAGATAGAATAGAACCACCATGGAAACCTCGGATCTTTACAAACCCTCCTCCTACAGGCTACTCATGTTCTCGGCCTATGTTGCTTCAACTCAAATAGCCACATTGTATACTCTGTTTTCCAACTTTTTTTAAACAGAAGGCCTCATGGCCCGGCTTTATATATAAAGCCCTCATGGCAAGTCATCAATACACAAGTCCAGTCTGATACCTAAAGTCAACACACACCCAAACGATCATACAGTTCAGAGACCACATAGTCCACACACCACATCCAATAGACATCAGACGATACACACAGCGAGACAAAGTAGAAGCAGTATAAGCCCCTAGGAGCCCGCCGCCTCCTGTCCCTCCCCTCTTGTCCTTGCGTGGAGTCGCCTACCCCAGCCCGCACCTCGTCCAGCACCGCTCTGTCCCTCTGTCTGGCCAGAACCCTCCAACTCTGCATATAGATAGACATTTTATACAACGCATCAGCAGGACTGGAGATCATCTTCCCTTCCATAGCTAGCTTGTTACGAATGTTCCAAAGCGACCAACATAACGCCGCAAACGTGAACCAAGCTATCCTACGCAAGGGGACCGAGAGCCCCTGGGCGATGGTAATGAAGTCTCCGACCCCTGTCGGGTTCCAAGAGCATGGTAGGAGTTCCCTAACTCCAGCCCATAAAAAACGAGCTAGATGGCATCTAAAGAAGATATGGTCGCCGTCCTCTAGCTCACCACAAAGAGCGCAACTGCCGTCAGTTGGGCCATTCCTTCGGGCCACCTGGTCCGCCGAAGGAAGTCTCCCCCTAATCAGCTGCCACAGAAAGACCCTGATCTTTGGGGGAACTCTGGTTTTCCATACTTCCTTAAAGTATGTGACCGAGGCCCCTTGAGACATCCGAAGGTACATCGAGTGGGTCGAGTACACTCCAGAGGGTTCCAGTGCCCAAGTGACCTGGTCCTCATCAGGATGGATCGGGTGGAGATCAAAGATCCTGCAGAGGTTCTCCCACTCCACCGTCTCCTCAAGGCCGAACGTCCTACGAAAGCGGATGTGCCATCCCTCGGCCGACCGCACTGCTGCCACCGTGGCAAAGTGGTTGTCGCAGCAGGCAAACAGCTTAGGAAACTGCTGGTGTAAAGGGCCCCTGCCCGTCCACCAGTCCAACCAAAAGTATGTTCGCCTACCATTCCGAACCTTATGGCGAGCTCCCAGCTTAAAATGCCACTTCAGCTTCTGAATGGAGTTCCAGAACTGAGATCCCTTGGTTTTGACCATAGGGGAGAAGAGGTCGTGATCTCCCAGGTACTTAGCTTTGAGGAGGTCCACCCAAAGTCCCTCCTCATTTTGGTACAGTCTCCAGATCCACCGGAGCATTAGGGCAATATTCATCGTCTTTGTATTGAGGATCCCCAGGCCTCCGACCTCTTTAGGCCTGCACACCGTGGCCCAATCCACCATGTGGTATTTCCTCTTGTTCCCAGTCCCTTCCCAAAAGAACCGGGATCTAGATTTATCCATTTCCCCATGTGTGGAGTCATAGAGAAGATAGAGTCCCATAGCGAACATCGGAAGGCTAGACAAACAAGAATTAGTCAATTCAAGCCGTCCCGCCGATGCCAAGAGCAGCCCCTGCCATGGATCCACCCTGTGGCTGACCTTTTCCGTCAGGAAGATCCAATCCGCCACAGAAAGTCGTTTGTCGCTAACTGGCATCCCCAGGTAGCGAAAAGGGTAAGCTCCCAGCTTACAGTTCAGAGCGTCTGCAATTCCCTGCTGGTCCTCAGGCGTGACCCCTGTCACGAGTGCCTCGCTCTTAGCGAAATTAATCTTTAGGCCAGACATGTTCACAAAGCAAAGCAGGAGAAGTTTAAGATTGGCAACCCCCACCCTAGTGGGCTCGATCAGAATCATCGTGTCGTCGGCATACTGAAGATGTGTCACTCCCCCTGGAATAAGATGTGGAACCACCCCTTGGATATGGCCCGCCGCATTCGCCCGCGACAGAATCGCCGCCAGCGAATCAACCATAAAATCAAAGAGGATAGGGGAGAGAGGATCCCCTTGTCGCACTCCCCTAGCATTCCGAAAAAAGGGTCCAACCTCCCCATTCACGTTGACCGCAGTGTGTCCCCCTGACACCAGCTGCAAGAGGCGGTGTACCACCAGCGCTGAGAATCCCTTTCTCAGCAGGACTTCCTTCAGGAAATCCCAGCTTACGCGGTCATAGGCCTTCTCAAAGTCTAGTTTAAGAAGAAGGCCTTGCAGGTCCTTAGTCCTCAGCTCGTGCGCAATCTCATGAAGCGCCAGCACACCCTCGTGCAAGCTCCTACCTTTAATAAAGGCCGTCTGGCTACGGTCTATCGTCCTATTGGCTATCGGAGCTAATCTAATTGCGTATGCCTTAGCGACGAACTTGAAAATAACGTTGATCAGCGCAATCGGTCTGAACTGCTTGATGCTGTCGGCCCCTTTAACTTTCGGAATGAGGGAGATGATCCCGAAATTGAGCCTAGCAATGTCAACCCTCCCTAGGGCAAAGTCGTTCAAAATCTGCAAGATTGGCCCTTTCAAAATGTCCCAGAACTTTTTGAAAAACACAACAGGCAGGCCGTCCGGACCTGGTGCTGAGTCAGGCTTCATAGATTCCAACACCTCATCCAGCTCCTCTGGGGTGAAGGTGATCTCCATCCCTGTGTTCTCTTCGGCAGAAATCTTGGCAGATTCATCCCACAAATCAGGGGCTAGGGAGAAGACCCTCTCCTCCCCTTCAGTACCCATCAAGGCCGAGTAAAACTGGTAGATATGTCCCATCATCTCTTTCTGATCCGTGATCTCCCCTTCATCTCCGCATAGACGAGGGATCAGACATTTTCTACGCCTCCCGTTGGCAATGGCGTGGAAGTAAGCGGTGCAGGAGTCCCCTTTGAGCGTCCACTGTACGCGGCTACGTTGACGCCAATACTCCTCCTGCAGCTCATCCAAATGAATGATTTGGTCCTCAAGGTGGTATCGGAGGGCCCATCCCTCTTCATCCAACCCCGAAGCATCAGCGGTAGCATCCAAGGCTGCCACCTGCTGCAACAGGCCTTGTCGAACCTCCCGCCTTTCTTTCCCAAGATTGGCCCCCCAGCCTTTAAGAAATTTGCGAAGTCCCCTCGCCAAACAGAACCACGTGTCAATGCTGCAACGTTGAGGACCCCCCCCCCCCCCCCCCCAAACATGAGTCCCAGCATCTTCGGTTTAAGCATGTCCTCAAAGCCCGCCACCCCGAACCACCATGTCTGGAAGAAGAAGCGAGCTTGCCTCTTAATACCCATCGACCCATCATCCAGCAACAAGGGGTTATGGTCGGACCCAATCCTTGTGATCGCCGACAGCGTGCACATGGGGAACATAGCCTCCCAGGCTGGCGAAACAAACACCCGATCTAGCACCGAACGGATCGGGTCCAATTGGTTGTTAGTCCATGTAAAACGTGCCCCTGCACGGTTCAGTTCCCTAAGTGCCATCGCCGCAATCGCATCATTGAATCTACGAATCCTGGGCCAGTTCACCACCTCATTACTCTTGTCCTGCAGCCGTCTAATGAGGTTAAAGTCACCCCCCACCACCACTGGTAAGGGGGTCGCGGTAACCTCCCTCTCGAGCTCCCCCAGGAAATCCTCCGTCCTGGAATGGTCCGCCGGACCATACACCAGAATGAAACACCATTTGCGGTTGACGTTCCGTTGGAGAATGTCCGCACTTATGAAGAATTCCCCTTTCCTCCAAGTGCCAACCTCGAAGGCTTCATCCCTGAAGCCGAGGAGCATCCCACCTGAATGCCCATTGGCGGGCAGCCAGTTCCATCCGAATTGGCCCCCAAACTCTAAGCTACGGAGTTCCGCCGCCGAGAAGTCTTGTCTAATGGTCTCTTGTAGCCCTAAAACGTCCACACGCTCCTGCCTCATATAATCCTTGAGCTGGGTACGACGCCCTAGTCGCCCAAAGCCCCTCAGGTTATAAATGAGAGTCCTCATTTGGACGAGGTCTTCTTGTTCCGTCCTAAACGGACGTTCAGCTGAGGCCTCCGTCCCTTGACGCAATTGCGAATCGGTCTCCCTGAAGGGGGGCAAGTCTCCACCCCCTCCACCGACACAGCCGTGGCCTGGCCGGATCGTGGTTCCCCTGAACCATCCGCCGCCCCCGTGGCGTTGGCCGACGCCGGTACCGAGGGAGATCCTCCGGTCGGTACCAGCTCAGCAGGCATGGCCGCCTCCCTGGCCGCCGCCCGCGCTTCTTCTTCCAACTCTAACCGCCGTCTGGTCGCCGCAAGTGCTTCTTGCACCTTCTTCTTGGCACGGATAAGGGAGATGGCTTCCGAAGGGGCTCCCACCCTCGGATGGAACAGCAAGCAACTATCCCTAACGACAGACGTAATATGCGAATCAGAAAGAATATCCAAAGCCGAAGAGGTGTTACCATTAGGCTTGGCCTTGTTCGTCTCCAGGTTCTTTTCCGCCGCCAAACGCTGCGCCAACTCCATGATCGGTGTGCCCGCCGCTGCTCCTTGGTTCCTCCCACTCTTGCGTACCGGCGTGGGAACCACCAGCTTCTTCTTCTTCCTTGTAGAGATGGTCACAGCCAGAGAGCGCCATCCCTGTGCCAGCGGCAGGTCCGCCAGGGCCTCTGCGCGCAGATCGTGGCCCCCGGCCTCCAGCCTACCACTGCGCACCATCTCCACCGCACCCGCGTCCGTCACCAACTCGACCACCGATCCCTCCGTAGCTTCCTCCGACGCCGCAGCTCCCACCTGCAAGTCCAGCGCCGCCCCGAGCCTGGTGATCTTGAGTGGGGGCTCGTCAATAGATGGGCTCTCAGCCACCCAAGACGCCACAGGGTCAGTAACCTGGGAGTCAGTCTCCGCGGAGAGCGAGGGCTCCGTATGGTCCATCACCACCACCCCGAGCGTCTCGGTGGCACCCTGCAGGGACTCCGCCAACGGCGAGCGCTCAACGTCCTCCCTGGACGCGGCCCGGAAGCCCAGCCCCAGGTTCGACCCGTATTGGTCAATAGGCTGGACATCCACCTCCAAGAGCTCATCCCGAGTTCTCGACGCCGGAGGAGCGCTGTTGGAACCCGCGGCTTTAGAGCTCACCGGCCCCGCCGCCCCCGACTTGTCCTTCTCCGATTCCTTGGTCGCCACGCCCGAGTCGTCCTTCTTCTTTCGGCGTCCGTGTTTGTTCCACTCTCCATCGGACGAGATGTAATCTGAGTCGTAGTCGTCCCCGTCATCCCGAGGAGGGGGTGGCGGAGGAGCCCCTGCCCCTCCCGCAGCCCCGCGCGGAGCCGCCTCCACCTGCAGCCCAATGTTGTACCCCTCCCCATTGACGAACAGCTGAATAGACCCCGTGATGCGCTCCGGATACCTGCCTTGGAAACGCATGCGGATCGGCTCGCGATCCCGCTTCATGATTGAAAGCTCATCCACATCAATGGGGCGTCCAATCATCACGAACGCCGCCATCAGCCTCTCCTTGGTCATCAAGTCTTCCGGCACACCCGTCAACCTAATCCAAGCCGAGGGAAGAACCAGGCTCGGCTTAGGCGCAAGGAAAGCCTCCCGGATCTCCGTGTTCTTCTCGCTGAAGGGTAGGAAGAGTTTGCCGCTGGCCGTCGCCAGGCGGAGGGTAGCCCTTGACGGGAAGACGACCGAGAACTCCGTCTCAGTCAGCTTGCAAACCTGCCAATCCCAAGCCTCATCCACCAGCTTCTTCATCTCCTCCGCCAGCTGTTCCTTAGAGAGGGGAGCGTCCTTGAATTTGATAATAGCCGCGAGCACCTCCCCTGGGTTCTGGGCAGCACCTAGGGGTTCCACATCGATGTTGAAAAAGCCGCCCCCGTTGATCGCATGACCCATGGAAACCAAACGCAGATTTTTCCCCCTCGACGTGCAATGCGCCGAAGTGTGACCCTCCTCACTGCACAACACACAGAGAGGCTGGAAGAGGCATTCCGATTGGAAGTGCCCTTCGCGGCCGCACTTGAAGCACTCGCCGCCCGCCGGCGCCCCTGCCCGGGACGGGTTTGTCTTGGACTTGCCTTTAGCCGGCTGGGAAGCTGCTGCTCCGGCCCCCGTCTTCCTCCCACCCTTGGCCCTCTGCTGCTGTCGCTGACCGCGCTCACGGTCGCCCTGACCGGATGAGCCGTCGCCCTGCCCCTTGGACACAGCCGGCTCTGCCGGCCTCTTGGCCAGCGCTTCCTCGCGGAGCCTCTGCTCCCTCCACCAAGGCGGAGGAGACTCCCTGTCCCGGCCCCGCTCCTGGTAGCGGTATCCCTGGTCCCCAACCACATACCTGGCACCGCCGTCTTGTCGTCCACCATCCGCACGCCTGCCGCCGCCGGCGGCACCCTCGCGACCCCCGCCACCGCCGTCGCGGTCGCGGTCGCGGTCGTACCAGCCGTCCCCATTGTTGTTGTAGCCGCGGCCACCTTGGCCGCCTCCGCCCCCGAAAGAGTTGCCGCTGCCGTATCTTCCGCCGCCGTCCTGTCTCCCGCCCCCGCCGCCTCCATTTTCGTCGCCGAACCGCCCGCCTCCTTCCCTCCGCCCGAAGCCCTCTCCCTCCAACCGCCGGTCGCCGTCAAAACGGCGCTTGCGACCATCGTCCGCCCCGCGGTCCATGACCACTTCGACGAAGGAGCGCAGAAGAGGTGGTGGATTTTCGATTTTCCGGAGGAGTCGGTGAGGAGGAGCAAGGGGATCGGAGAGTCTCTGTCTAACCTCACTGAAACGGGCAGGAAACCCTAGATCGGGGGCGCAGCAACCTTTAGGAAGCCACAGCCAGTAGAAGCGCTTCTGCGCCACCGGGCCGGACCCAGGCCGTAGCGCCTGCTGGGCCGAGGCCGCAGCCAGGCCAAGTGGGCCGCCCTTAGCAGCCAGCAGCCCACCTTCCCACCCCGTCGGTGAGCACAGAAGCGCCTCAGGCACACCCTCCGCAAGCTCAGCTGGGCCGTCAACCGCAGGCCCAGGAGCGATGGCCCGCTCCACCACTGACGGGGTCAGGGTTGGCGAGATCCCCTCTACCGCCTCCGTCCGCCCCAGCGCCGCCGCCGCCACGACGTGAGGCTCCACCGGACTCGACCTCCCGCCGTCGTGCCCACCCGGTCGTACCCGCCGGAACGCCGTCCCCGGCCGAACGTCCCCCAGCCGGAAGAACCGCGGCTTGCGAGCAGAGGGGAACCTCGACCCGCGCCCGCCCGGCGCAAAGGCCACCCGCGGCCTGTGCCGGAGCGTTCCCCCGAGCTCCGCCGCCCGGCAGATGAACCCCTCAAGGGTCACCGGCGCCGCCCTCCGCGCCAGAGAAGCTTCGTCCTGCTCCCCTTCAGACCCCGAGCCCTCCCCGGTCTCAGGTCCGCCGTCCGACGACGGCCAACAAGCTTCACCATCGCCATCGCTCCAGCCATCTGCCAGCGCCCAGAACCTGCCGCGGGGAGCCCCTGTCCCAAGCGGAGGTGCAGAGCGCGGCGTCGCCGCCCTCCGGTCATCCCCTACCGACGGCGTCGCTGGCCAGGAAGGGTTGAAATTTGAATCGCCCGCCGTATCGCCACTCTCGTTCCGTACCATCGCCACTGACGATCGGCCAGCGTACCGTCCATCAGGGTCTCTTCCAACATTCCATTGCAGAAAGTACTAGTAAACGACAATGATGCAGACAATTTCTGCCTTTGTTCGAGATACTTCTTGACCACACATGAAACATGATTTGTTCTTGAGGTGCCATGTTGGGGACAAAGCATGTACATTAAATTTAAATTTTCCAATTGAACAATACAACGCTTAGGGCATACGAACATAGTAGTAGTAGATCTGTTAGTTTCTCCCAGTTAAACAGTACGATGTCACATAATCTGGAAAGAAGTCAATTGCTTTGCAATTCGATTCTGCCTAAAACAGTCAATCATTTCTTTACAAATCGATCAAGGAATTACATGGATCGATCATCCAAGCACAATTGCATTCGGGAAAGTTTTACTCTTACACACGTTGTGCTTTCAATACCGCTGCGAGTGCAACCAAGAAGCTCGGCGTCTTTTTTCTCGGCAACGGCAAAACTTCAACCTTTGCAGCTGCGACAGAGGGACGAGGAGCAGTGAACCATGTGTGCTTAAGCGCCTTGGCCGCCGTGAGTCGTTTGTCGGGATTGCAGGTGAGAAGCCCTTGCAACACCTAAAATCCTTGCTTCTCCTCAGGGAACATATCCCGCAGCCTGGTCTCCCGGGTAGCAGTTGCTGAAACTTGGCGGTGAGCGGCAGGGACTTGAAGTCCGGCCACGTCCGCTCGTTGGGCATGCCGAGCACTCGGAAGATACTCCAGAGCTGGACTATGTGGGTTGTATCGTTGAACTGGTACTCGCGATCGTCGATTCGTCGTTGTCGTCGTCGTCGTCGTCGTGGAACAGAGTCTTGCCGGTGAGCATCTCGGCCATGACGCACCCGAGCAACCAGGTGTTCACGAGGGCGTCATAATCTGGCTTGTGCAGGAGCATCTCTGACACCATGTAGGGGACGGTGCTGGCCTAACAGTACGGCGGCGAGTCGGACATGTGGAGTGCGAGCCCGAGGTCGCACATCTTCACGAGTTCCCCGTCTTGCCCGACGAGGGTGTTGGCCGGCTTGATGTCGCGGTTGATTACGCGGCGGTCGTGCATCATCTTCGTCCCGGTGAGGAGTTTCCACATGAAGGCGCGCACCTTTGCTTCTGGCAGCGGCGGGTCGCGGCGCCTCTCCCACAAGAAGGTATGGAGGGTTGGCGCGGCCACGTACTCCATGGACCATGGCGAGGCAGTGGCCGCCGGTGGCGTGGTCGAGCATCAGGCCCTCGAAGGCGACCACGTATGGGCTCCCGCTGCAGGCCTCCAGGAAGCTGGCCTCCTGCTTCAGCTCGGTGGCATACTTGATGGCGACCGTCTTGCCGGTGGCACGGTGGCGCGCCTGGACGACGACGCCGAAGCCGCCCTTGCCGAGGCGGGTCACCTCCTCGTACTCATCCGTGTTTGTGACGCTGGGACGGATCCTCTTGCAGGCCGCCTCTGAACCTTGAGTGGTCGTCGCGTGATAGGCGTCGAGCCGTCGAGGACGGCGGCAGGACGCTTGCAGGCGGCCATGGTGCTCGATCGAGGGACGACTTGGTTGGCGGAGAGGTGGAGATGGTGGAAGCAGGGAGGAGGGGATGGTATATGGGCAAGGTGAAGATGGTATGGATCGACGACAAATATATAACTTAGGGAGATCGCGATTTCGGCGCCAAGTCCGATTGACACTCTAAAAGGCGCCCTCGATGGGTGTTCTTCCACAGGTTGAGTTGCTTTTTTTTTCGATAAAGGGAATATATTAATATCAAAAAGATACCAATTACACCTAGCCTCTGTAACAACGCACCACCCTAATGGCAGTGGCGGAGCCAGGGTCCAAAACCTGTGATGTCAAGCTTTAAAAATGTGAAGATTGTTCTTGTAGAGAACATATTTATGTAGACAAATTAAATGGGAGTAGAAAAGATCACACTTTATTGCAGCATAATTATAGTAGATTCCCTTTGCGATTATGTATATCTTCATGATATGACTTCCTAATGTTCAGTTGTTTGTGAAGAATTTGCAACATTTGACCGTGGCTCTCACTTCTTGAAAAATATATCCATATGCCAAAGTTAAGACCTGGCAATAAAAAGTTGCTTCTATAAGAAAACAATTTAATTAACTGATAAACGTAGAGAATACTGCATAGAATACGTAGAGAAGTCGCTGGACAAAGATCGTGAGGATCAGTCAGAAAGTTATTGTGCTTCCATTACTTTGTTTTGCAGTATGAGCAGACAAACGATTCCCCGATGCAGATGAAAAGTGGGCATGCTAGTCAGTTTCCAAAAAAAATTCACTGAGGAGCGGGGCATGCATGTCTGTGTATTAAACTTTCCAAAACCTGTGTAGTCGCTTGACTACACTGCCATAACGTGGCTCCGCCACTGCCTAATGGCACTACGGATCCAAAAAAAAAAGAAAAGAAAACTAAGAAACAAAAGTCCCGCTACAGTATCTCGGGCCTAACAACAGCAGTACATCCACCGCCAAGACAACACCTGAATTACAGACTCTCCAAAAAACGACGCCTCCAAGAAAGGAACAGTGCTCAAACACCATCGTCGCCTGATCAAAGATCTTAGGTTTTCACCCTGAAGATAGTCCCCGCTCTCAAAACAATGCCTCCACCAAGGCCATTGCCAGGCACAACCAGTTAAGGCCAGACCTTGGGTTTTCACCCTGAAAGGTAGGACTCTGCGCTTCACCTATGTTGTCGCCCCCACTTTCATACCGCTGCTGTGAAGCCCGAAACACCAAGCCAGTCTCTCAACAGCGCGGAGACTTGACCCTCCCTTAGCTAGTCCTCCCCTCTGGCCTTCATGAAATTCTCTTCTTCCGACTTTCATCATGGATCCATAGTCACTTGATGTCAACACAGAAAAAGAGCTTCGCGCCGCTCCCTCCAGAACCAAACGGTCGGAATAAAAGCATGGGTGCGCACGACCGAATACCTCCGATCCAGCAAACTCCAGGCAAAGCACTGTTACATTCGCCGGCGGAGCCTTCCGGAACTCAACCCTCCGGCCAGATCACGAGTCCAGGTCTCCGGTAGGTCCTCCTCTTCACGCAAGAGAGGCCCTAGGACCGCCGCCTTTATACAGGTCGGACCCCCACGTCGGCGACCATCCTGGGCTGGCCAATCCAGCCCTCCACCGGCGACACCATCGCCGGCTTCCATGCTCCTCCATCTCGCCGCCGGATCGCGGTGATAGATCAAAAGATCCACCACCACCAACCGCAGGCCGACCCTCTCCGGCGCAGAAGAGAGCCACCACCTCCGTCGAACCCAAGGCTGCTGCCCCGGGCGCCCTCGTGACGCAGAAGAAGCCCGAGATCACCTCCACGACCGACTAGAGGCGGGGAGGAGGGCATGGCTTAGACCGAGGGCCTGGCCGCCGCCCACCACCAGCCCCTGCCGGTGTGCTGCGGATGGAAGCCTACGAGAGGGGAGGGGAGACCGCAGCGCAAGAGCCGCCGCCGTTCCATCACCATCCGCGCCGGCCGCCGCCGCGAGCGTCGAGGAAGGGAGATCCCGTCCGCCGTCCCCCACGCCGGCGAGGAAAGGCCCCCGCTGCCGCCACGCCCCGTGGGTCTTTGCCCCGGCGGCGCTACCGGCGGCGGCGGTTAGGGTTAGGGAGGGGTCGGGAGAGGAGAGGGTTGGGGAGGGGTCGGGAGGGTTCTAGCACTGCTTTTTTCTAGCATTGTGGTCTTAAAAAATGGGGAGAATTTCACTTCCCGGCCTCTGCACCAACCAGGGATGCACACAGCCATTTGGCATGAGTACTAAGATTTTTAATCTTGGTTAAGATTAAAGCATAGTCCTCAAAATAAATTTCATGAGTACCAGGACCAGCCTGGGCCTTAAGTATAAATAGAAACCTTAATTCGCGTCCGTGAGGATTTGAACTCAGGTGCTAGGTTTGTACATCCACTCCCCCAACCAGTTGAGTTGCTATTGGATTCAGTTAAATTAAAGTGTGGCTGCTAACTGGGCCCGAGAGCCAATTCTTTCTTGGCGGTTGCCTATCTCGTTCGCACGGTATAGCCTCGGATTCCAAATCGATCATACCCTGCCTTTGTGGGTGAAACTGATTCATCTGCTCCTCAAGCATGCACGCCGAGTGAATTCGTCTCCCTCCCCGTCTTGGACCAAGAGGATTACTGCCACCTCACCTTGCGATGTTCGAGTTTTTAATTTTCCTTGCATAATTTTCTTTTTGTTTTCTATCTTTACTATTATATTGGAGTTGGGGATGGTGTCACTTTGGCATCAAATATTCGGAAGATCCAGCCGTTCATCATCTTAAAAACGTCCATCAAACCTCATATCAAACCTATGTGAGTGAGGAAAAAGAAGAAACATATTTATTATGAATCAATCAAATCGCTACAGTCAAGGAAACAATCACATGCAACACTAATCACATCTAGCATCAAAGGAAAGAATCACGCCCCCGCGATCACGAACGATGGATGTGCGGGAGCATACTGCATACACGCATGCCGCCTCTAGCCATCATTGTCGCCGCTCTGTCCCTGTCCTCGGATGCCACCTGCCACCTGGCACACAACCTCCATCAAACATTCGGAAGATCCCAACACCATCCCCAACTCCAATATAATCACCTGTAGTGAACATACAGACCTCAACTTCAGTTTGCTGATCTTGTACAGAAAATCTAGGCATTGTAAGGCTAGCTCTAGATCGAGGATGTAAAGTTGGGAAGCTATAGATTAAAACAATGTGCAGATTATACTTATTCTCAGTACCCAGACAATGTCAATTCATGCATGTCCGCACTTTCCAAGTGATGTGCCCAACATGCTTGTGCATGGGAATTGGCAATGGCAAGCGAGCATGACCTACTTGTTAATCCCTTTGGTTAACCACATATATAGTACTTATATCTGTCAGCTGTGCATGTGATCTGAAGTCTATTTGCAAACCAATTCTGGTCTATATGTAGAGTACTTATATCTGTTAATTCTGCAGGCGATAGGTTCTAATATACCCTACCCACCAACAATTTTCTGTGTGATTGCAGTATCTTAGGTTTTCCAGTGGATAGGAGAGGTTCTCTTTCTTCTACTTGACCAGTTTGTGGTTACTTTTTCGTTCAAAATGTTAGTATATGTATTTTTGTTCTATAGAATTTTTAGTTTCAACATTGGGAACAACATGGACTGTGCTTCATTTGTGCATGTACTGATATTAAGCTATATAAGTAACTGTTTTTAAATGGGATGTACCTCTTTTTCAAGCTAGAAGTAATTGTATGTTCATGGGATGTTACTTGTTGCCAAGATAGAAGTAATTATGTTTGATGGTTAATGTTTCAGGTTAAATTGTATTCCTATATGAGGGATAAAGAAAATGCATCTGGAGTTCCGCTTGGGGAAAATACCCCGTTAAAAGGCCTACCAAACATAGTTCAGGATCAACAAAGTGGACAAACAGAGAGAAAAAGCTTGTATGCTCGATTGTCCGCTGAGGAGAAAAGAAATACCTAGAGAAGCAGCGGATAGCCCGCCAACAAAAAAAAAGCTGCAGCTCTAGCTGTTCGGAAAGTTGAGGAGCAAGGTAAGATAACTACAAAGCCCGTTTTTAAAATTCATTGTTACTCTATGGGTTAGTACTAAACACATAACTTTACTGCAAATTAATAGGTGACCGTACTCCATTTAACGACTTAACGAAGAAAGTAAATGAGGAAAATCAAGGTAGTAATACAAGTTATTATGCTAGATTGTCTACTGGGAAGAAAGAAGAATACCTAAATAAGCAGTGGATAGCCCGGCAATGAAAAAAGGTTGTGGTAAAATTGAGGAGCATGGTAAGAAACATACAGAGACCGATTGAATTATATTTAAATGCATGTTTCATATTTCAATATGTAGAGTTTTTATTTGATAATATGTTTCACCTTTGTAGATCACGAGCGTGGACAAAACAGATATTGCCGATGCTCCGAAAGAACTCACCGCCATAGGCTCGGATGCGATGTTAGTTGAAGAGACAGAAAAGACATCGACTACTAAATAGCCGAATGAGGTGATTTTTTTTTCCACGCATGTTTCCATATGCCAATGTTTAAGTTTTGTTGTGTTCCGATAAATTTGCACATAAAGGTTCCACTTTCGCAGGTAATGAACAATATGGATATGGATGTCGTCAATGTTCCAGAACAAGCTATCATCATAGAGTCCCACACGATGCTGTTGGAAGAGACTTCACGGGCTTTTACACAGTCAAAGGAGGTGCATTTACAGATAGACAATCCATTCGCGGTATAAAATCGCTTCGTGCAAATTGGTAAATATATTCACTTATCCGACGGTGTCACCACATTATGTATGTTTCTAATGGTTGTCCTTTTGAAGGTTTTTCTTCTTTATGCATTCATGGGCCACTTTAACTTGTTCTCCACCGATAAACATGATTGTTCTGTGTCTGTTATTGATACTTTTTCTATGCCGCCATCGCCGGAGAGTAAAATGGTTCGATTGCACCACATGCAATTGATCTTACAAAGAATTGCAATCTATCTAAGTGATGCACTTGCATTAGCATAACCTGGTTGGGACGCCGATATATTTTTCTGGCCACTTAGGTCACGAGCTGGTATTTCGCAAAGTTCAAGCATGTGAGTATCTTTAAAATAAAACCCATATGTTTTACTTTCGTCAATAATAAAGATAATGTCGAGATATTTATCTACAACAATGCGTCTGGTTATTTTATTTTTTATATTATGCTCTCATGGAATAGTAAACAAGTGATTCATCCAACATGCACGGTAGGTATTTTACGTTGCATTTTCTATTTTTCACTAAAATTATAAATTCTAATGATAAGTATTGTTGTGCAGAATGTTATCGAAGGAAGAATTTCTGATACGTTTGC
Organism: Lolium perenne; assembly: GCF_019359855.2. Classification (NCBI taxonomy): domain Eukaryota; kingdom Viridiplantae; phylum Streptophyta; class Magnoliopsida; order Poales; family Poaceae; genus Lolium; species Lolium perenne. The sequence continues at coordinate 154,252,953 of NC_067244.2, read as the reverse complement.
TCAAGTACCATAAAAATGAAGCACGAGAAAATATTTCACACATTGTACGACATACTCTAACGAGCATCGAGGAGGACATTTTTTAATATAAAATAATTAGTGGAGTATGGCTTCATATTCAAATGATGTCATAATGGTTTTCAAAATATACTTCACACGGTTTAGAATCTTATCAGTTTTTAAATATCTTGTGGTTGTCTTTTTGATACACGGGAATTTTTGCAAATATTATATTCGCACATTGTGAGAAAAAACCGTAGCAACGCACATGCATTCAACTAGTAAGTGTTAATAATGGGGTTTTCGTGAAGCACATGCCAAAAATAATTTCAAAATTGTCCCATCCAAATTTCGAGAATACTATATCATATTGTGTATATAAATCACCAACTGGTAGCACCTCAAAATATTTTTAGGTACCTCTCAACGAAAAGACGAATAATACTCGATTGTGTTGGAAAGGGGATAAATTTGAACTACATATTGCTTGGTAGTTCGCTCATGATTCAAAAAATCATTTTTAGGTTCCCAACTACCGAGTTCATCATAGATCCACTTTTTTGTTTTGGAAGACTATACCTCTAGGTACATGTCCTCCGTTTTGGCCACATTTTAAATCAAGCACAAGTAATAAAAAAAAGTAAAATCTTCCCCACGCCTGTTGAGGGTATACTTCATGGGTGTACCATCGACAATGCCTAGATCCGGCAAGCCCGGGTGGCCCATAGATGGTGATGTGGCATGTGGCCCATCGGGCGGCCCAGTTGCTGTTGATCCTGAAGGATGAAGTCCGGCCCAGGAGAAGGGAGCCGGATCCGACCGACCTTTGGAGGAACCCGGATCCATGGAGGCCCATTAGGAACCTGGATCCGGTACGACGTATAAGGCAAGGCGGATCCTTGACGTACACGGCAAGATATTGTACCGTAGTTAGGCAAACCTGTAATCCGGCTAGGACTCTCCATGTAAACCCTAGATCCGTGCGCCTTTATAAGCCGGATCCCGGGAGCCCTAGAGGCACAACCACAACTCATTGTAACATCGCGAAAGCGCCCAGATAATTCCAGACAAGCAGCAGTAGGCTCTGTGATCATGCAGGTGTTCCGAAGCTGGGTAAATCGCGTACCACCGTCTCGTGTGCACTCCGCCCTATGGCCCCTACTTCTTTTCCCCCTCGTGAGGATCCATCCTCCGAGGCACCGTCGATTAGGCAACGACAGCTGGCGCCCACCGTGGGGCCTGCGGCGTCTGGAGGCCGAAACCGGGAGGGTTCCGCCATGGGAAGCTACGACGACACCATCGCTGTGGGGCGCGTCCTTTACGCCGGAAATCTGCCGATCGTCCCTCCGGATGAGTGCTGGATTCCGGCTAAGACAAACCCCGTCAAGCTCTCCATCGTCCCAGTTGGCGGCATACACATCTTCATCGGGGAAACCGTCGATTCCGACGGAAACCCACTGGTAAGTAACGCTGAAGCGACCGCCGCTGAGCAGGACGCAGTCACGAAGATCCGATCTGAGATGCAGGAGCTTCCCAAGGAAGATTCCGTCTTGGATCTGGAAATTTCAAAACCCACCCAACCCGCCCCTGAGCAGGAGATAAAGGTGGAAGACCAATGCAGATCCGCCTGGGTCTCCCAGGTGTTAGAGAAGCAAAGGTGTCACTTCGTACACTTCTTGGCCCATACCGCCGGAACCGTCCCTCAAGAAGCCGGAGCTGGTCCCGAGCAGGTCGAGGTACCGGAGGACAACGCTGCTCCGGATCAGCACGAGGCTGTCGGAGAAAGCGGAACTCCGGTTGAAGAGTCGATTCTGGGCAACCTAAGCCCAATTTCCGGGGATACCCCCTCCATGGATACCGAAGAGTTCGATCGCAAGATAAGGGAGTACAGATACGGTGATCAGCCTGAAGTTGAATCCGCCCAGCCTAAGCAGGTTCTCGCAACCTTGGCGACGCTGGATCAACGCGAATCAGAAGATGAAAACACCCACTCCGATCATCAGACGAGCAAGATCCTACACAATCGTTGACGGACAGCTCTACAAACGAAGTGCAACATGAGTTTTTCTCAAATGCGTCTCTAATCAAGATGGTATTGAGATACTCAGAGAGATCCATGCAGGGGACTGCGGGCATCATGCCGCCCCCAGGTCACTCGTTGCAAAAGCTTTTCGGCTTGGGTTCTACTGGCTTACAGCTAAAGAAGATGCTGATAAAATTGTCAAGACCTGCCGAGGTTGTCAGTACTACGCTACTCAACCAAACGCTCCAGCCCAAGAGCTGAAGACCATACCTATCACCTGGCCGTTTGCGGTCTGGGGGCTCGATATGGTTGGTAAGTTAAAAAGATCATCTCCTGGCGGTTTTGAATACCTCCTGGTCGCTGTTGACAAGTTCAGTAAGTGGATCGAGGCAAATCCAGTGAGAAAAGCCGACGGTGCTACGGCACTAAAATTTGTCTGCAGCCTCGTGATGAGATTCGGCATCCCACACAGCATAATCACAGATAATGGCACAAACTTCGCACAGGGAGAATTGAAGGATTATTGCGAGGAAGTAGGGATTCGACTGGACCTTGCCTCTGTGGCTCATCCACAATCCAATGGTCAGGTCGAAAGGGCTAACGGCCTCATATTATCAGGAATTAAGCCACGCCTTGAAGAACCGCTGCGACGCGCAGCTGGAGCTTGGGCTGACGAGTTGGACGCTGTCTTGTGGAGTTTACGAACTACCCCTAACAGGTCAACAGGATTTACTCCTTTCTTTCTGGTATACGGATCCGAAGCCGTGCTCCCCTCCGACATCATCCATGATTCACCGCGAGTTTCCGCCTACAATGAAGAAACAGATGACGAGGCCAGGCAGCTATCTGTGGACTTGATCGAAGAAGCTCGGAACCTAGCCGACCAACGCTCCACCATTTACCAGCAGAAATTCCGACATTATCACAGTCGTCGAGTTTGGAACCGCTCTTTCATGGCCGGAGACTTGGTCCTCCGCCTTCGACAGGTGAAAGACCATAAGCTGCAGTCTCCATGGGAAGGACCTTTTGTCGTTAGCAAAGTGCTTCACAATGGATCGTACTACCTTGTCGATTTCCGGGAGCTAAAGGATAGACCTGCTAACTGGTACCGGAAACGCAAGCGTGAGGATCCGGATGACATCTACAACAAGACAGATCGCCCTTGGAACATTGCACAACTACGTCCTTTCCATACTTAGCATAATTTTCTGAGTTACATACTCTGTAATAGTTATACATGATCAATGAAATAAAGCTTTTGGTTCACTCTCTGAGTCTTTTACCTCCTTTACTTGTTCATTTTTAGATCGTGTATGTTTTCCTACAAAAACCGCAGAGCTGGATATTTCCGCCTAGGCGTGTATGAAAGTTGTGATTTTCAAAAATCGTCCTTTAGGACGTAAGCTTAAGTTTTCTGATGGAAATGTTTTCTGTTGCGAACTCGTGGATTCCTAGTAGCGATTTCTGGCACCTAAGCTGGGGGCTTGTTTCCGCGGTTATTGACGGATTGCCATTGGGCTTCGTCGCCGCTGGCGAGCGTTTCCGGCTAAGGGTCTTCCGGCTCGCGGAAGGTCAAATGAGCAAGCCGGAAAACAACGAAATCAGCACTTGCTTTCCGACAAAAACGAAACATGCAAATAATATTAAAGGATAGCAGGATAAGTGTTTCCGCCCATGCATAATTGTTTCATCCCTAGCTACTTAAGAATTTAAGTTATATTACAAACCCACTCCGGGGCCAAAATGATGCAACATTGTTTCATTGTTTCACAGGAATTCTACTCGGAGGAATGATCCTCCTCAGACGCCACATAGGCGGAGCCATCTCCGTCGCCGTCGCCGGAGCCAATGTCGGAGTCTTAATCAGAGCCTTCCCCGGACAGCTCAGCGCTTGACCCGGAGCCTTCCGCATAATATTCCGGCTCGCCTTCCTCTTCATCTTCCGCGTCCGAGAAACCCTTGGGCAGATCATACTTGTGGTACCAGAACGAGTGGTTAACTCGCCTAACAAATAGCTGATCAAACCCTTTGGTCTCCGCGAGAATGGAGCGCATGTTGGCACCCTTGGGAGTGTCGCGTGATACGTCTTCGACGTATCGATAATTTCTTATGTTCCATGCCACATTATTGATGATATCTACATGTTTTATGCATACTTTATGTCATATTTATGCATTTTCCGGCACTAACCTATTAACGAAATGCCGAAGAGCCAGTTGCTGTTTTCTGCTGTTTTTGGTTTCAGAAATCCTAGTAAGGAAATATTCTCGGAATTGGACGAAATCAACGCCCAGGGGCCTATTTTCACACGAAGCTTCCAGAAGACCGAAGATGATACGAAGTGGGGCCACGAGGTGGCCAAACACTAGGGCGGCGCGGCCCAGCCCTTGGCCGCGCCGGCCTAGCGTGTGGGGCCCTCGTGTGGCCCCCTGACCTATCTCCTCCGCCTACTTATAGCCTTCGTCGCGAAACCCCCAGTACCGGGAGCCACGATATGGAAAACCTTCCACAGACGCCGCCGCCGCCAATCCCATCTTGGGGGATTCAGGAGATCGCCTCCGGCACCCTGCCGGAGAGGGGAATCATCTCCCGGAGGACTCTTCACCGCCATGGTCGCCTCCGGAGTGATGAGTGAGTAGTTCACCCCTAGACTATGGGTCCATAGCAGTAGCTAGATGGTCGTCTTCTCCTAATTGTGCTTCATTGTCGGATCTTGTGAGCTGCCTAACATGATCAAGATCATCTATCTGTAATGCTATATGTTGTGTTTGTTGGGATCCGATGGATAGAGAATACTATGTTATGTTGATTATCAATCTATTACCTATTTGTTATTTATGATCTTGCATGCTCTCTGTTATTAGTAGAGGCTCTGGCCAAGTTTTTACTCTTAACTCCAAGAGGGAGTATTTATGCTCGATAGTGGGTTCATGCCTCCATTAAATCTGGGACAGTGACAGAAAGTTCTAAGGTTGTGGATGTGCTGTTGCCACTAGGGATAAAACATCGATGCTATGTCCGAGGATGTAGTTGTTGATTACATTACGCACCATACTTAATGCAATTGTCTGTTGTTTGCAACTTAATACTGGAAGGGGTTCGGATGATAACCTGAAGGTGGACTTTTTAGGCATAGATGCATGCTGGATAGCGGTCTATATGCTTTGTCGTAATGCCGAATTAAATCTCACAATACTCATCATATCATGTATGTGCATTGTCATGCCCTCTCTATTTGTCAATTGCCCAACTGTAATTTGTTCACCCAACATGCTTATTCTTATGGGAGAGACACCTCTAGTGAACTGTGGACCCCGGTCCATTCTTAACATCGAATACAATCTACTGCAATACTTGTTCTACTGTTTTCTGCAAACAATCATCATCCACACTATACATCTAATCCTTTGTTACAGCAAACCGGTGAGATTGACAACCTCACTATTTCGTTGGGGCAAAGTACTTTGGTTGTGTTGTGCAGGTTCCACGTTGGCGCCGGAATCCCTGGTGTTGCGCCGCACTACACTCCGCCGCCATCAACCTTCAACGTGCTTCTTGGCTCCGACTGGTTCGATAAACCTTGGTTTCTTACTGAGGGAAAACTTGCCGCTGTACGCATCACACCTTCCTCCTGGGGTTCCCAACGGACGCGTGATGTACGCGTATCAAGCTCTTTTTTTGGCGCCGTTGCCGGGGAGATCAAGACACGCCGCAAGGGGAGTCTCCACATTCCAATCTCTTTACTTTGTTTTTGTCTTGCTTTATTTTATTTACTACTTTGTTTGCTGCACTAAATCAAAACACAAAAAAATTAGTTGCTAGTTTTACTTTATTTGCTATCTTGTTCGCTATACTAAAAACACAAAAAAATTAGTTACTTGCATTTACTTTATCTAGTTTGCTTTATTTACTGTTGCTAAAATGGGTACCCCTGAAAATACTAAGTTGTGTGACTTCACAACCACAAATAATAATGATTTCTTATGCACACCTATTGCTCCACCTGCTACTACAACATAATTCTTTGAAATTAAACCTGTTTTACTGAATCTTGTTATGAGAGAGCAATTTTCTGGTGTTAGTTCTGATGATGCTGCTGCCCATCTTAATAATTTTGTTTGAATTGTGTGAAATGCAAAAGTATAAGGATGTAGATGGTGACATTATAAAATTAAAATTGTTTCCTTTCTCATTAAGAGGAAGAGCTAAAGATTGGTTGCTATCTCTGCCTAAGAATAGTATTGATTCATGGACTGAATGCAAGGATGCTTTTATTGGTAGATATTATCCCCCTGCTAAAATTATATATTTGAGGAGTAGCATACTGAATTTTAAACAATTGGATAATGAGCATGTTGCACAAGCTTGGGAAAGAATGAAATCTTTGGTTAAAAATTGCCCAACCCATGGACTGACTACTTGGATGATCATCCAAACCTTTTATGCAGGACTGAATTTTTCTTCGCGGAACCTATTGGATTCAGCTGCTGGAGGTACCTTTATGTCCATCACTCTTGGCGAAGCAACAAAGCTTGTTGATAATATGATGATTAATTACTCTGAATGGCACATGGAAAGAGCTCCACAAGGTAAGAAGGTAAATTCTGTCGAAGAAACCTCTTCCTTGAGTGATAAGATTGATGCTATTATGTCTATGCTTGTGAATGATAGGACAAATATTGATCCTAATAATGTTCCGTTAGCTTCATTGGTTGCCCAAGAAGAACATGTTGATGTAAACTTCATTAAAAATAACAATTTCAACAACAATGCTTACCGGAACAATTCTAGTAACAACTATAGGCCATATCCTTATAATAATGGCAACGGCTATGGTAATTCTTATGGGAATTCTTACAACAATAATAGGAATCCACCCCCTGGACTTGAAGCCATGCTTAAAGAATTTATTAGTACACAAACTGCTTTTAACAAATCTGTTGAAGAAAAGCTTGGGAAAATTGATATACTTGCTTCTAAAGTCGATAGTCTTGCTGTTGATGTTGATCTTTTGAAATCGAAAGTTATGCCTAATGAAAATCATAATAATAAAATTGTTACTACAGCAAATGCCATCCAAGTTATAATTAATGAGAATATAAGATTGATGGCCGAATTGCGTGCTAGGTGGGAGAAAGAAGAAAATGCTAAAGAAGATAATATAGCTAAAGTTTGGACTATTACCACCACTGGTAATGCTTATGATCCACATGTTGCTGCACCTCCTACTATTAATGGTAAAATAATTGGTGTTAGCAATATTTCCACTTCTAATGCAAAGCGCGAAAAACTGCCTGAAACTGCTAAAACTGCTGAAACTGCTTGTGATGAAACTGCTGAAATTTTTTCCAACATTGGGGATGATGATCCCATTGCTTTAGATCATAATGGTTTGGATTTTGATGATTGCCATATCTCTGAAGTTATAAAGTTCTTACAAAAACTTGCTAAGAGTCCTAATGCTAGTGCTATAAACTTGGCTTTCACAAAACATATTACTAATGCTCTCATAAAAGCTAGAGAAGAGAAATTAGAACGCGAAGCTTCTATTCCTAGGAAGCTAGAGGATGGTTGGGAGCCCATCATTAAGATGAAGGTCAATGACTTTGATTGTAATGCTTTATGTGATCTTGGTGCAAGTATTTCCGTTATGCCTAGAAAGATCTATAATATGCTTGACTTGCCACCATTGAAAAATTGTTATTTGGATGTTAATCTTGCTGATAATTCTACAAAGAAACCTTTGGGGAGAGTTGATAATGTTCGCATTACCGTTAACAATAACCTTGTCCCCGTTGATTTTGTTGTCTTGGATATTGAATGCAATGCATCTTGTCCCATTATATTGGGAAGACCTTTTCTTCGAACTGTTGGTGCTATCATTGATATGAAGGAAGGTAATATTAGATATCAATTTCCTCTCAAGAAAGGTATGGAACACTTCCCTAGAAAGAGAATGAAGTTACCTTTTGATTCTATCATTAGAACAAATTATGATGTTGATGCTTCGTCTCTTGATGTTACTTGATACACACTTTCTGCGCCTAGCTGAAAGGCGTTAAAGAAAAGCGCTTATGGGAGACAACCCATGATTTTACTACTGCACCTTTATTTTATATTTGAGTCTTGTAAGTTGTTACTACTGTAGCAACCTCTCCTTATCTTAGTTTTGTTGCATTGTTGTGCCAAGTAAAGTCGTTGATAGTAAGGTTCATACTAGATTTGGATTACTGCGCAGAAACAGATTTCTTTGCTGTCCCGAATCTGGGCCTAATTCTCTGTAGGTAACTCAGAAAATTATGCCAATTTACGTGAGTGATCCTCCGATATGTACGCAACTTTCATTCAATTTGAGCATTTTCATTTGAGAAAGTCTGGTGCCTCAATAAAATTCGTCTTTACGAACTGTTCTGTTTTGACAGATTCTGCCTTTTATTTCGCATTGCCTGTTTTGCTATGCTTGATGGATTTTTCGATTCCATTAACTTTCAGTAGCTTTGTGCAATGTCCAGAAGTATTAAAAATGATTGTGTCACCTCTGAACATGTAAATTTTAATTGTGCACTAACCCTCTAATGAGTTGTTTTGAGTTTGGTGTGGAGGAAGTTTTCAAGGATCAAGAGAGGGAGATGATACAATATGATCAAGGAGAGTGAAAGCTCTAAGGTTGGGGATGCCCCGGTGGTTCACCCCTGCATATATCAAGAAGACTCAAGCGTCTAAGCTTGGGGATGCCCAAGGCATCCCCTTCTTCATCGACAACATTATCAGGTTCCTCTAGTGAAACTATATTTTTATTCCGTCACATCTTATGTACTTTGCTTGGAGCGTCGGTTTGTTTTTGTTTTTGTTTTGTTTGAATAAAATGGATCCTAGCATTCATTGTGTGGGAGAGATACACGCTCCGCTGTTGCATATGGACAAGTATGTCCTTAGGCTTTACTCATAATATTCATGGCGAAGGTTGGATCTTCTTCGTTAATTGGTTATATGGTTGGAATCGGAAAATGATACATGTAGTAATTGGTAAAATGTCTTGGATAATGTGATACTTGGCAATTGTTGTGCTCATGTTTAATCTCTTGCATCATATACTTTGCACCTATTAATGAAGAAATACATAGAGCTTGCTAAAATTTGGTTTGCATAATTGGTCTCTCTAAGGTCTAGATAATTTCTAGTAAAGAGTTCGAACAACAAGGAAGACGGTGTAGAGTCTTATAATGTTTACAATATGTCTTTTATGTGAGTTTTGCTGCACCGCTTCATCCTTGTGTTTGTTTCAAATAGCCTTGCTAGCCTAAGCCTTGTATCGAGAGGGAATACTTCTCATGCATCCAAAATCCTTGAGCCAACCACTATGCCATTTGTGTCCACCATACCTACCTACTACATGGTATTTCTCCGCCATTCCAAAGTAAATTGCTTGAGTGCTACCTTTAAAATTTCCATCCTCAACCTTTGTAATAAATAGCTCATGGGACAAATAGCCTTAAAAATTATTGTGGTATTGAATATGTACTTATGCACTTTATCTCTTATTAAGTTGCTTGTTGTGCGATAACCATGTTCCTGGGGACGCCATCAACTACTTTTTGTTGAATATCATGTGAGTTGCTATGCATGTCCGTCTTGTCTGAAGTAAGGGAGATTTACCACTATAATGGTTAGAGCAGGCATAATGTTAGAGAAGAACATTGGGCCGCTAACTAAAGCCATGATCCATGGTGGAAGTTTCAGTTTTGGACAAATATCCTCAATCTCAAGAAAATTAATTGTTGTTGAATGCTTATGCATAAAAGAGGAGTCCATTATCTGTTGTCTATGTTGTCCCGGTATGGATGTCTAAGTTGAGAATAATCAATAGCGAGAAATCCAATGCGAGCTTTCTCCTTAGACCTTTGTACAGGCGGCATAGAGGTACCCCTTTGTGACACTTGGTTAAAACATATGTATTGCGATGATAATCCAGGTAATCCGAGCTAATTAGGACAAGGTGCGGGCACTATTAGTATACTATGCATGAGGCTTGCAACTTTTAAGATACAATTTACATAACACATATGCTTTATTACTACCGTTGACAAAATTGTTTCTTGTTTTCAAAACCAAAGCTCTAGCACAAATATAGCAATCAATGCTCCCCTCCGCGAAGGGCCATTCTTTTACTTTTATTGTTGAGTCAGTTCACCTATCTCTCTCCACCTCAAGAAGCAAACACTTGTGTGAACTGTGCATTGATTCCTACATACTTGCATATTGCACTTGTTATATTACTTTACATTGACAACTATCCATGAGATATACATGTTACAAGTTGAAAGCAACCGCTGAAACTCAATCTTCCTTTGTGTTGCTTCAATACCTTTACTTTGAATTATTGCTTTATGAGTTAACTCTTATGCAAGACTTATTGATGCTTGTCTTGAAAGTACTATTCATGAAAAGTCTTTGCTTTATGATTCAGTTGTTTACTCATGTCATTTACCATTGTTTTGATCGCTGCATTCATTACATATGCTTACAATAGTATGATCAAGGTTATGATGGCATGTCAGTCCAGAAATTATCTTTATTATCGTTTACCTGCTCGGGAAGAGCAGAAACTAAGCTTGGGGATGCTGATACGTCTCCGACGTATCGATAATTTCTTATGTTCCATGCCATATTATTGATGATATCTACATGTTTTATGCATACTTTATGTCATATTTATGCATTTTCCGGCACTAACCTATTAACAAGATGCCGAAGAGCCAGTTGCTGTTTTATGCTGTTTTTGGTTTCAGAAATCCTAGTAAGGAAATATTCTCGGAATTGGACGAAATCAACGCCCAGGGGCCTATTTTCAAACGAAGCTTCCAGAAGACCGAAGATGATACGAAGTGGGGCCACGAGGTGGCCAAACACTAGGGCGGCGCGGCCGAGCCCTTGGCCGCGCCGGCCTAGCGTGTGGGGCCCTCATGTGGCCCCCTGACCTATCTCCTCCGCCTACTTATAGCCTTCGTCGCGAAACCCCCAGTACCGGGAGCCACGATACGGAAAACCTTCCAGAGACACCGCCGCCGCCAATCCCATCTCGGGGGATTCAGGAGATCGCCTCCGGCACCCTGCCGGAGAGGGGAATCATCTCCCGGAGGACCCTTCACCGCCATGGTCGCCTCCGGAGTGATGAGTGAGTAGTTCACCCCTGGACTATGGGTCCATAGAAGTAGCTAGATGGTCGTCTTCTCCTAATTGTGCTTCATTGTCGGATCTTGTGAGCTGCCTAACATGATCAAGATCATCTATCTGTAATGCTATATGTTGTGTTTGTTGGGATCCGATGGATAGAGAATACTATGTTATGTTGATTATCAATCTATTACCTCTGTGTTGTTTATGATCTTGCATGCTCTCTGTTATTAGTAGAGGCTCTGGCCAAGTTTTTACTCTTAACTCCAAGAGGGAGTATTTATGCTCGATAGTGGGTTCATGCCTCCATTAAATCTGGGACAGTGACAGAAAGTTCTAAGGTTGTGGATGTGCTGTTGCCACTAGGGATAAAACATCGATGCTATGTCCGAGGATGTAGTTGTTGATTACATTACGCACCATACTTAATGCAATTGTCTGTTGTTTGCAACTTAATACTGGAAGGGGTTCGGATGATAACCTGAAGGTGGACTTTTTAGGCATAGATGCATGCTGGATAGCGGTCTATGTACTTTGTCGTAATGCCCAATTAAATCTCACAATACTCATCATATCATGTATGTGCATTGTCATGCCCTCTCTATTTGTCAATTGCCCAACTGTAATTTGTTCACCCAACATGCTTATTCTTATGGGAGAGACACCTCTAGTGAACTGTGGACCCCGGTCCATTCTTAACATCGAATACAATCTACTGCAATACTTGTTCTACTGTTTTCTGCAAACAATCATCATCCACACTATACATCTAATCCTTTGTTACAGCAAACCGGTGAGATTGACAACCTCACTATTTCGTTGGGGCAAAGTACTTTGGTTGTGTTGTGCAGGTTCCACGTTGGCGCCGGAATCCCTGGTGTTGCGCCGCACTACACTTCGCCGCCATCAACCTTCAACGTGCTTCTTGGCTCCTACTGGTTCGATAAACCTTGGTTTCTTACTGAGGGAAAACTTGTCGTTGTACGCATCACACCTTCCTCTTGGGGTTCCCAACGGACGCGTGCTGTACGCGTATCATCGCGCGCAATATCTGCAAAGTTCAGTGAAGGGAAGTGCGCCTTGCAGGTGGCTAAGACAAGGGAGGCGACTCCTCGAGCGGAAGATTCTTGCCAGTCCTTGATGAACTCCGGCATCTGCTTCATCAGTTTTGACATAGTGTCAATCACTGTGGTCTTGGCCCTCTTCAAGGATAGGGTCTTGGCGATTCCGCGACACGCTGCGAATAGCTCATCGATGGAACTCCGCGCTTCATCGTATGCCTCTGTCCTCTTAAGGGCTGACTCCTTGGTCCACTCGAAGCCAAGGCTCGCTGGGAAAATTGGGGATCAGTTCCTTCGCGGACAAAGCAACATATGATGAAGCCGGAATTACAACATAAAGGACGCTTACGGAAGATCATCTTGTCGATAGCTTCCGCCTCCGCTTCTTGAACCTTATTTTTGGCCACTAAGGAGGTTACCCTTTGTTGGCTCTTCTTCAGATTGTCAGTGAGTTCCGCCACGTCGCGGGCATGCTTTTCAGAGAGCTCCTTCCTCGCCAAATTCTCCTTATCGGAGGACTCTTTAATAAAGGCTTTGAGGGATTCGTTCTCCGCCTCGAGCACTTTGACTTTGGCGGACATGTCATCGAAGGCAGAGTGCTTGGCAGTTTCTTCTGCAGGCGAAAAGTCACACATGTTATGCATCATGAAAGATTATAGCAAAATACAAATCCAACTCGGAGTTCATACCCTGAAGGCGGGTTTCCAAGTGCTTTATAGCCTTCTGGCTATTTTCTGCATTCTGGCGCAGTCCCTCTATCTCCGTCATTTGCTCCAGCACGTGAATGCGCAGATCTTCGTGCAGCTTCCGCGTGTTCTGAGAAGCAGACAGGAGTTAGCCGGATATTCAAAATTCTGGGGGCTGGCGAGGAGTTCAAAGTCTTGGGTTGATAAAATTTTGAATCTCCGCCTAAGGTACATATTGAAGAAAGCATCGGCTAACACATGTTACACGGAAAGGTGTCTGACCCAATGCTTGGGGGCTAGTGTTACCTGGCGCACATTCTTGTGCTTAGCAAAGAAGACCTTGAGATCACTCTCAAGGTCGGAGAGCTCCTGCATTTCTGTATTCGCAGGCCCCCACACCTGCTCCATCATGGCGGAGATCTCCGCGTGGCGTTGTGAGAGGGGGACCTTTTGCAGAGTAGGAAATAGTTCAGGGTGAGATTGGGGCGTGCCAGTGGCATGAATAAGCTTCACTTTTTGCTCGTATTGTTCGGCCGTAGGCTCGGCGGAGGTAGCAGTTGGCTGCTCAGGCGGAGGCGCAGACGAGGATGCGCCCTTGCCGGAATCGTCGTGGCCAGCTGGGTCTTCAGGAAGGTCATCAATATTGATGACGTCCTTGGGATCCGGCTTGGTGGCAGAGGAGGCCTTGGGCGGAACCTCGACCTCCGGCGTAACAGGAATGGAAGCCGGAGATGGCTTGACCTTCTTCTTGAGGGCTCTTGGGGCCTTGGGGGGCTGGCTTCCGGAACTTCTGCAAAGGAAAAAGCATAATAACTAAGTAAGTGCTTGCTCGTGATAACAGAAGGATTTGAATTCGGAAATCGAGCATTTACCCGGAAGGCTTGAAGAACTGATGGATGTCGGGTTGAGCTCTGTTGCTGGTGTCGATAAGTTTGAGGCGCTTCTTCTCCGCCTCCGCCTTCCGAGTAGCCGCGGTGCTAAGCACTTCGCGGGCGCGTTTGGCTGTAGGGCTGGAGGGAGCAGCCCTTTTCCTCTTGGAGGGGCGCGGAACCTCGGGAGCCTCCGCCTCTGACGCGGCTTCCGGATCCGTGTTGCCCATTTGAGGGATCCGGAGAAGAGTTTCGAGATCACCTTCCTCGAGGGCTTCGAGCTAAGTTGCAGAACCAACACTTAGACAAAATTTTGATTGCTAAGGAAACAATGGTCGAGTCAAGGTAACATACCGCGGTCCCGGAGCCGTCGGTGTGGATGCCTTTGTTACACACATGAACATGAAGTTCACGCGGAATCTTGATGAGGAGCCGGATCCTCTTGTCGATGGCGTCGGCGGAGAGGTTGTCCTTCGTGGAGCGCATTGGATCGTCGCGCCCCGTGTAGTGGAACATCAAGCGGTCCCGATGTTGAAGTGGTTGGATCCGCTTGGTGAACAAGGACATGGTAAGTTCCTTCCCCGTCAGGCCCTCCTCCGTGAGCTTGCAGATCCGCCTAACAGCGCGGGTCAGCTGAGGCGACTCGGAGAGGTGGGGGCACTGCGTCCACGCGGGAGTTTCGCTGGCGGGGTTGTTCTTGAAGGGCGGCAGCAACCTTTCGCCCGCCGGGTCGGAGACGTCCTTCAGATAGAAGAAGCCTCCGGACCAGTACCGCGCGGATTCGTGGCGGTCGGTATGGGGGTAGACGCGGCCGGGGCGGAGCATGAAGGTGATGGACCCGCAAGTGGCCAACTCGGAGGTCTGGCGGATCTTCTCCTTCTTGACGGAGAAATAATATTGGAAAAGAGAAAGTTCGGGAGGTACCCGGAGATGGCCCTCGCAGAGGGTGACATGGTTGATGATCGCCAAGACGTTGTTTGGCGATATGTTGTGGGGCTGGAGCCCATATACCTTCATGATTTCCGAGAAGAAATCTGATGGCGGAAAAGAAAAACCTCGCTCCACCAGCACCTTAGTCACCACCATTTCTCCATCCTGGGGGGCTGGAGCCAGGGAACCCAGAACTGTTCGCCAGGATCCGGGTTTCAGGAAACCTTCCGTCTCCAGGTTCTTCAGCTCCATCTCGGTGGTGGTGCAGTGACACCATTTCCCTTTGGCTTCATTATCTCGCTGATGAGCCTTGGACTTCTTGGCGGCGATTTCTTCCGCTTTGTGCTCCGCCTGTTCCGCCCCGGAGGTTTTCTCCGGGTTAGCAGAAGTTCCTTCGGCGTCCTTACCGGAGTCCTTGGTGGGATCCAGTTGGACTGGGACGAAGGGAGGAGGGGCGGAGGAGATGGGGGTTGCCATGATCGGCTCGGAGGTTGGAGCCGGAGTCGTAGAAGACATCTAAAAAAGAAATGATGGCGGAAAACATCACTTAGTCGGATCCAACGTCGTCATTCTAAAGATCATCCCTACCAACTACGGCACGAGGGTGAAGCTCGAGAACTCACCGTGATGGATTCCGCGGTGGTCGGAGTCGCCGGCGACGAGGATTTTGCACGGTGGCTCGCTGAAGTTAAGAACAGGATGAACTCTGTCCGGTGGCGAAGCAGCTCCGGCGAGACTCTGGCGGGTTTCCGGCAGACTCCAGCACGGCAGAGAAGGAGCTCGAGGGCGGCGCTTCGCAGAGAGGTAGAAAGGGGGTGAATGAGGGTTTAGGGGTCGACGGTGGATATTTATAGGCCGTGGGAGGAGATTCGTGCTCCGCATCCTGTGGTCGGAACGCAAGCGTCGCACCATTGGATGCGTGACACGTGTCAAAACCCTAAACGGTAAAAATGGCTAAGGATGATTTACCGCTCAAATCGCGCGAAAATGGCGCCAGAATTGGCGGAACCGTTTGAGTCTTTTAAGATTCCGGATAACAGCGCGAAGATAAGCAGTTCTCGTTCGCAAGCAAGGGAGTAACCCGGAGACATGTCTTGAACTGTCGATGGATGAAGTCCCGCAGGATGAGAAGATTTTCCGACTAAAAGTTGGGAAAGAAGAAAATGTGAAGTTGGAGTTCTTCAAGTTTCTCCGCGTTACCAATATTGCCGGAGACCATAAGGCGCTAGCAAGGCGGAAACAGGAGGTGAAACTCGGAGAACTCTGGGGGCTACTGTTGTGGGTATACTTCATGGGTGTACCATCGACAGTGCCTAGATCCGGCAAGCCCGGGTGGCCCATAGATGGTGATGTGGCATGTGGCCCATCGGGCGGCCCAGTTGCTGTTGATCCTGAAGGATGAAGTCCGGCCCAGGAGAAGGGAGCCGGATCCGACCGACCTTTGGAGGAACCCGGATCCATGGAGGCCCATTAGGAACCTGGATCCGGTACGACGTATAAGGGAAGGAGGATCCTTGACGTACACGGCAAGACATTGTACCATAGTTAGGCAAACCTGTAATCCGGCTAGGACTCTCCATGTAAACCCTAGATCCGTGCGCCTTTATAAGCCGGATCCCGGGAGCCCTAGAGGCACAACCACAACTCATTGTAACATCGCGAAAGCACCCGGATAATTCCAGACAAGCAGCAGTAGGCTCTGTCATCGTGCAAGTGTTCCGAAGCTGGGTAAATCGCGTACCACCGTCCCGTGTGCACTCCGCCCTATGGCCCCTACTTCTTTTCCCCCTCGTGAGGATCCATCCTCCGAGGCACCGTCGATTAGGCAACGACAACGCCGGTGCGACACCCTCTATCCGTGGACATGAATGCCAGTAGGATGCCCCGGCCTCCCTTCTCCATCGTCGACGACGGGCTGGAGTAGAGGGCATGGAGGAGGATGGCATTGTTAGCAACAGGATGGAGTAGAGGCAGGTGCGTGTCCTGGACGTGGTTGATGTGGCACGACGATGTCGGCGCGCTGCCTTTGCCATCGATTTGGACTCGCGGCGTGTAGGGGTGCTAGGGTTAGGGATGTTTTTTATTTATTTATTAGACAACTGTGCCGATGGCCAGGCCGACGGCGTAGCCCTTATCAAGTTCCCTCCAACATCATTCTAGATGTCACCACATGTCCAAGGTAGGCCGACGACATTGCCATCGGCATAGCCCATGGATATGGCGCCCTGTGTGCGGCTATGCCGACGGAAATGCCATCAACATAGACCGAGCCCCCGCCCCCGTCAGACGTATGTCCGTGTGTTTTCCCTCACCGACGACCGAAAGATGCCGACGGGCGTACAAAACCGTCGGCACATGCCTAATAAGATGATGGCCTACCTATGCTGGCAGCTTTGGAGCTACGCCGATGGATCTATGTCAAGGGTGGCCATTGACATAGGGGTAAGCCGACGGTATGTGGGGCTACGCTGACGATAAGGCCGCCGAATTTTATCTTGATTCCTGTAGTTTGTAGCATTGCTCGGACATGAACACCATGACGAAAAAGAGATGCTACAACAGTAAAAAAATGTGCCATTTAATGGTGGCAGCGCGACCTAATGGTCATCGGAATAGCTTCGCCGATAGGTTTTGTGGTGACACGGTGGTACTATGTGGAAGCATATACGGCAGTGCTCGCCTTGGGGAGGTGATGCATGTAAAATGCATACATGAACTTTGTAGTTTATTTTCATATATTCCAATATATTTGCATGTTATAAGATGTTATATTCATGTTTTGCATTGATTTATATGGATTTTTCATTGGTTTATAACTCTATTTTGTGTATTTTTTAAGTTTCAGGGAACTTATTGTATGATGACATCCCTACTGATTTATGTAGGGATTCGTAGCATAGAAAACAAAAAATTTCCTACCGCGAGAAAGCAATCCAAGCCAAGATGCAATCTAGAAGACGGTAGCAACGAGGGGATGAACGGGACTAACCCTTGAAGATTTCCAAAGCCTACGAGATTAGATCTCATTGTTGCAGAAGATGATCACTTGCCGCTTTCAAAAGCGCGTAGAAGATCTTGACGGTGCCACAATCGGGCAGCACCTCCGTACTCGGTCACACGTTCGGTGTTGATGAAGATGACGTCCTTCTCCCCGTTCCAGCGGGCAGCGGAAGTAGTAGATCCTACTTGAATCCCGGCAGCACGACGGCGTGGTGGTGGTGTTGATGGAGATCTCCGGCGGAGCTTCGCTAAGCGTTTGCGGTAGAGGTGGAGGAGGAGGGGCGGCTAGGGTTTGGGGAGAGGGGGTGGCCGGCCACTAAGGGGTGCGGCCAAGCTATGGCTTGAGGTGGCCGGCCCCCTCCCCTTGTCCCTCATTATATAGGTGGAACCCCCAAGTGTTGGACTACAAGTCTTCGAATAAGACCCAAACCCAAAACCTTCCATGTGTAGGGAAACCTACCCAAGGTGGGATTCCCACTTGAGGTGGGATTCCCACCTTTCCATGAAGGGGGGTGGCCGACCACCTTAGGTGGAGTCCACCTGGGACTCCACCCCCTAGGGCTGGCCGGCCATTCTAGGTGGAGTCCCTCCGGGACTCCGCCTTCCATAGTGATTTCTTCCGGACTTTTCTAAAACCTTCTAGAACCTTCCATAATGCACCGGATCATTTTCAAACTTATAAAATGACTTACTATATATGAATCTTATTCTCCGGACCATTCCGGAACTCCTCGTGATGTCCTGGATCCCATCCGAGACTCCGAACAAAACTTTGAACTCCATTCCATATTCAATATCTACTAATACGACATCAAACCTTAAGTGTGTCACCCTACGGTTCGCGAACTATGTAGACATGGTTGAGACCTCTCTCCGACCAATAACCAATAGCCGGATCTGGAGATCCATAATGGCTCCCACATATTCAACGATGACTTTAGTGATCGAATGAACCATTCACATACGATACCGATTCCTTTGCCACGCGATATTTTACTTGTTCGAGGTTTGATCATCGGTATCTTTATACCTTGTTCAACCTCGTCTCCTGACAAGTACTCTTTACTCGTACCGTGGTATGTTGTCTCTTATGAACCATTCATATGCTTGCAAGCTATTAGACGACATTCCACCGAGAGGGCCCAGAGTATATCTATCGGTCATCGCGATGGACAAATCCCACTGTTGATCCATATGCCTCAACTCATACTTTCCAGATACTTAATCCCACCTTTATAACCACCCATTTACGCAGTGGCGTTTGATGTAATCAAAGTACCTTTCCGGTATAAGTGATTTACATGATCTCATGGTCGAAAGGACTAGGTAACTATGTATCGAAAGCTTATAGCAAATAACTTAATGACGTGATCTTATGCTACGCTTAATTGGGCGTGTCCATTACATCATTCACATAATGACATAACCTTGTTATTAATAACATCCAATGTTCATGATCATGAAACTATGATCATCTATTAATCAACAAGCTAGTTATACAAGAGGCTTACTAGGGACTCATTGTTGTTTACATAACACACATGTATCAATGTTTCGGTTAATACAATTATAGCATGGTATATAAACATTTATCATAAACACAAAGATATATAATAACCACTTTTATTATTGCCTCTTGGGCATATCTCCAACAGTCTCCCACTTGCACTAGAGTCAACAATCTAGATTACATTGTAAGGTACCTAACACCCATGGAATTCTGGTGTTGGTCATGCTTTGCCCTAGGGAGAGCTTTAGTCAACGGATCTGCTACATTCAGATCTGTGTGTACTTTGCAAATCTTTACTTCCCCATCTTCGATGTACTCGCGAATCGAATGATAACGCAGCTTGATATGCATCAGCCTCTTGTGTGACCTTGGTTCTTGTGCATTGGCGATGGCACCCATGTTGTCACAATAGATGACTAGTGGGTCCAATGCACTAGGAACCACACCGAGCTCTACAATGAACCTCTTCATACATACCGCTTCTGATGAAGCCTCTGAAGCCGCTATGTACTCCGATTCTGTTGAAGACTTCGCCACCGTGCACTGCTTCGAGCTTGACCAGCTTACTGCAGCACCATTCAATATAAACACGTACCCAGACTGAGACTTAGAGTCATCAGGATCAGTGTTCCAACTTGCATCGGTGTAACTGGTTACAACGAGCTCTTGGTCACCTCCATAACAAAGAAACATATCCTTAGTTATTTTTAAGTACTTCAGGATATTCTTGACCGCTGTCCAGTGTTCCATTCCTGGATCGCTTTGATATCTGCTAGTCAAACTAACAGCATGTGCTATATCCGGTCTAGTACATAGCATGGCATACATGATAGAGCCTACTGCCGAGGCATAGGGGATCTGATTCATCCTTTCTCTTTCTTGTGCCGTAGCCGGACCTTGAGTCTTACTCAAGACCTTACCTGGTAACATAGGTAAGAATCCTTTCTTACTTTCGTTCATTCTAAACTTCTTTAGAATCTTGTCCAGGTATGTACTCTGTGAAAGCCCTATTAGGCGTCTTGATCTATCTCTATAACTCTTGATGCCTAATATGTACGATGCTTCACCAAGGTCTTTCATTGAAAAACTATTATTCAAATAACCTTTTACACTGCTTAATAGTTCTATATCATTCCCAATCAATAATATGTCATCTACATATAATATCAGGAACGCTACAGAGCTCCCACTCACTTTCTTGTAAATACAGGCCTCTCCATGACACTGTATAAACCCGAAGTCTTTGATCACCTTATCAAAGCGTCGGTTCCAACTTCTGGATGCTTGCTTCAGTCCATAAATTGAACGCTGAAGTTTGCACACCTTGTCAGCATTTTTAGGATCGACAAAACCTTTGGGTTGTACCATATACAACTCTTCCTCAATGTCTCCATTAAGGAACGCCGTTTTGACATCCATCTGCCAAATCTCATAATCGAAAAATGCAGCTATTGCTAACAAAATCCTCACTGACTTTAGCTTCGCTACAGGTGAGAAAGTCTCATCGTAGTCAAGACCTTGAATTTGTCGGAAACCCTTTGCGATAAGTCGAGCTTTATAGACAGTAATATTACCATCAGCATCTGTTTTTCTTTTGAAGATCCATTTATTCTCGACAGCCTTGCGGCTATCAGGTAAGTCTACAAAAGTCCACACTTTGTTATCATACATGGATCCCATTTCGGATTTCATGGCTTCTTGCCATTTGTTGGAATCTGGCCTCATCATTGCTTCTTCATACGTCCCAGGGTCTTCATCATTGTTGTCCACAATCATGACATTTAGACAACGATCATTCCAATCAGGAGTGGCATGTTCCCCTGTCGATCTGCGAGGTTTAGTAGCTATCTCGTTCGAAGTTTCATGATCATTATCATTAGCTTCCTCTATTACCGGTGC
Organism: Lolium perenne; assembly: GCF_019359855.2. NCBI lineage: Eukaryota > Viridiplantae > Streptophyta > Magnoliopsida > Poales > Poaceae > Lolium > Lolium perenne. The sequence continues at coordinate 154,231,801 of NC_067244.2, read as the reverse complement.
AGGCGGCACAGGAATAACTTCCGGTACTGCGCTACTCTGATCAACAAGAGAAGATTCAGTAATCTCGTCGAGTTCTACTTTTCTTCCAGTCACTTCTTTAGTGAGAAATTCTTTCTCAAGAAAGGTTCCGTTCTTAGCAACAAAGATTTTGCCTGCAGAACTGTGATAGAAAGTGTACCCTATAGTTTCCTTAGGGTATTCTATGAAGACGCATTTCTCCGCTTTGGGTTCTAGCTTGTCCGGTTGTAAATTTTTTACATAGGCTTCGCAACCCCAAACTTTAAGGAACGACAACTTAGGTTTCTTATTAAACCATAATTCATACGGTGTCGTTTCAACGGATTTAGATGGTGCCCTATTTAAAGTGAATGCAGCTGTCTCTAATGCATAACTCCAAAATGATAACGGCAAATCAGTAAGAGACATCATAGAACAAACCATATCTAAGAGAGTTCGATTACGACGTTCGGACACACCATTTCGTTGTGGTGTTCCTGGCGGTGTCAATTGTGAAAGTATTCCGTATTTCTTTAAATGCATGCTAAACTCATAACTCAGATATTCACCTCCGCAATCAGATCGTAGAAATTTAATCTTCTTGTTACGTTGATTTTCTACTTCACTTTGGAATTCCTTAAACTTATTGAAAGTTTCGGATTTATGTTTCATGAAATAGATATACCCATATCTACTCAGATCATCTGTGAATGTTAGAACATAACGATATCCACCGCGCGAGGCTACACTTATTGGTCCGCACACATCGGTATGTATGATTTCCAATAAGTCTGTAGCTCGCTCCATAATACCAGAGAATGGAGTCTTAGTCATTTTTCCCATTAGACATGCTTCGCATCTATCAAGTGACTCCAAGTCAAGTGATTCAAGTAATCCATCGGTATGGAGTTTCTTCATACGTTTCACTCCAATATGACCAAGACGACAGTGCCACATATAAGTAGAATTATTATTCAATTTAATTCGCTTAGCATCAATGTTATGAACATGTTTATCACTACTATCGAGATCTAACAGAAATAAACCATTCTTCTCAGGTGCTTGACCATAAAAGATATTATTCATAAAAATAGAACAACCATTATTCTCAGACTTGAATGAATAACCGTCTTGCATTAAACAAGATCCAGATATAATGTTCATGCTCAACGCGGGTACAAAATAACAATTATTGAGGTTTAAAACTAATCCCGAAGGTAGATGTAGAGGGAGTGTGCCGACAGCGATCACATTGACCTTGGATCCATTTCCAACGCGCATCGTCACTTCATCCTTCAATAGTCTTCGTTTATTCCTTAGTTCCTGTTTCGAGTTACAAATATGAGCAACCGAACCAGTATCAAATACCCAGGTACTAGTACGAGAACCAGTAAGATAAACATCTATAACATGTATATCAGATATACCTTCTTTCTTCTTCTTGACAAGGCCGCTCTTCAGATCAGCCAAATACTTGGAGCAATTACGCTTCCAGTGTCCCTTCTCCTTGCAGTAATAGCACTCAGCATCAGGCTTAGGGCCAGTCTTAGGTTTCACAGGAGGAGCGGCAGCTTTCTTGCCGCCCTTCTTGAATTTGCCTTTGGACTTGCCCTGTTTCTTGAAACTGGTGGTCTTGTTGACCATCAACACTTGGTGTTCTTTCTTGATCTCAATCTCAGCAGATTTCAGCATGGCGAAGAGCTCAGGTAACTCTTTGTTCATTATCTGCATATTGTAGTTCATCACAAAGTTCTTGTAACTAGGTGGCAGTGATTGAAGGACACGATTAATCCCCAGTCTGTTAGGAATCACTATTCCCAAGTCACTAAGTTTCTTCGCATGCCCGGTCATGGCGAGCATGTGCTCACTAACGGAGCTGCCTTCTTCCATCATGCAACTGAAGAAGTGTTTCGATGCTTCATAGCATTCCACGGCCGCATGAGTTTCAAAGATAGCTTTCAGCTCATTGACCAACTCATGAGGATCGTGGTGCTCAAAACGTTTTTGAAGATCGGCTTCCAGACTGCATAGGATGGCACACTGAACTTGAGAGTACCGAGTTTTCTGAGTCGCGTAAACATTCTTTACTTCATCGGTTTCAGTTTCTGCAGGAGGTTCACCTAGCGGTGCATCAAGCACATATTGCAGGTTTCCACCAGCGAGGAAAATCCTCACATGATGGAACCAGTCGGTGAAGTTGCTACCATTGCTTTTAAGCTTTTCTTTCTCTAGGAACTGGTTAAAATTGATTGGGGACGCCATGATCTACAACATATATTTGCAATAGTTTAGACTAATGCTTATGACAAATTGAGTTCAAATTTTAATTCAACAAAATTAAAAATCTAGGTGAACTCCCACTCAAAACAATATCCCTCGAATTGTCTTAGTGATCACACGAACCAAATCCACCACACCAAGTCCGATCATCACGAGACAAGATGTAACTTCAATGGCGAACACTCAAAGTGTTCATCATATCAATCATATGATTCATGCTCTACCTTTCGGTATCACGTGTTCCGAGACCATGTCTGTACATGCTAGGCTCGTCAAGGCAACCTTGGTATCCGCATGTGCAAAACTGGCTTGCACCCGTTGTATGCACTTGTTGAATCTATCATACCCGATCATCACGAGATGTGTCGAAACGACAAGTCTTAGTAACGGTGCTACTAAGGATGAACACTTTATTATCTTGATATTTTAGTGAGAGGGATCATCTTATAATGCTACCGTCGCGATCTAAGCAAAATAAGATGCATAAAAAGGATTAACATCACATGTAGTTCATATGTGATATGATATGGCCCCTTTGTCTTTGCGCCTTTGATCTTCATCTCCAAAGCACGGACATGATCTCCATCATCAACGGGCATGATCTCCATCATCAACGGCGTAGCGTCAAGGTCAATGGCACCGTCTTCATGATTGTTCTCTGATACGTCTCCAACGTATCTATAATTTCTGATGTTCCATGCTTGTTTTATGACAATGCCTACATGTTTTGTTCACACTTTATATCGTTTTGATGCATTTTCCGAAACTAACCTATTGACAAGATGCCGAAGTGCCAGTTCCTGTTTTCTGCTGTTTTTGGTTTCAGAAATCCTAGAAAGGAAATATTCTCGGAATTGGACGAAATCAACGCCCACGATCTTATATTTCACGGATGCTTCCAGAGCACCGAAGAGGGGCCAGAGAGGATCCAGGGTGGCCCCACACGCCAGGGCGGCGCGGCCAGAGGGGGGGGCACGCCCCCCTACTGTGTGGGCCCCCCAGGGCTCTTCCGACTCCGCCTCTTCGCCTATTTAAGCCCTGGTGACCTAAAACTTTGAGACGAATAAGCCACGGTACAAGAAAAGTTCCAGAGCCGCCGCCATCGCGAAGCCAAGATTCGGGGGACAGAAGTCTTTGTTCCGGCACGCCGCCGGGACGGGGAAGTGCCCCCGGAAGGCATCTCCATCGACACCACCGCCATCTTTATCACCGCTGCTGTCTCCTATGATGAGGAGGGAGTAGTTCTCCCTCGAGGCTAAGGGTTGTACCAGTAGCTATGTGGTTCATCTCTCTCTCCCATGTACTTCAATACAATGATCTCATGAGCTGCCTTACATGATTGAGATCCATATGATGAGCTTTGTAATCTAGATGTCGTTATGCTATTCAAGTGGATTTTACTTATGTGATCTCCGGAGACTCCTTGTCCCACGTGTGTAAAGGTGACAGTGTGTGCACCGTGTGGGTCTCTTAGGCTATATTTCACAGAATACTTGTTCACTGGGTTATGATTTGAGTTGGATGTCTCTATGAAATTGTGGTGTGTTAGTACCTCCTATGAATGCTCACAGTGACAGCGTGGGGTGTTTATTAGTACTTGGGAATACATCTTTAAGGTTTGCCTACATGATGAATTAGTGTTCGTTATCTTGCCAGAGAGTAATTCAGAATAGCATAGTGAAGTGCTTATATTTATATTCAATTATGATTGCAATGTTGAGAGTGTCCACTAGTGAAAGTATGATCCCTAGGCCTTGTTTCTAAGCATTGAAACACCGTTTCCAACAAGTTCTGTTACATGTTTGCTTGCTGCCATCTTTATTTCAGATTGCTATTACCACTCATATCCATCCATATCACTTGCATCTTACTATCTCTTCGCCGAACTAGTGCACCTATACATCTGACAACTGTATTAGGTGTGTTGGGGACACAAGAAACTTCTTGTATCGTAATTGCAGGGTTGCTTGAGAGGGATATCTTTGACCTCTTCCTCCCTGAGTTCGATAAACCTTGGGTGATTCACTTAAGGGAAACTTGCTGCTGTTCTACAAACCTCTGCTCTTGGAGGCCCAACACTGTCTACAGGAATAGAAGCGTGCGTAGACATCAAGTTATTTTCTGGCGCCGTTGCCGGGGAGGCAAGGTAAAAGGTATTCACATCCTCCGACTACTAAGCTATTTCCTAGCACTGTTGCCGGTGTGTGAGTGCTCGAAGCTATTTTCTTTAGATCATGCAATTGCATCTTTTTGTTTCTTGTTTTTCACTAGTTAGGCATAATGGAAAATAACAGTGAGCTTTTTAATCTATTTCCTGAGTTAAGACATGGATTGTTTGATGCGAAAATTAAAAAACCTATGGAACCTTATTTTCATGCTAGTAGCAAAGATATTAGTATGAACACTTTGAACACCATTGTTGCTAATGCTATGGAAAATTCTAAGCTTGGGAAGCTGGTTTTGATGAGCATGATATTTTTAGTCCCCCAAGCATGGAGGAGAAAATTTACTTTGATGATACTTTACCTCCTATATATGATGATTGCAATGATGACTATCATATTTTCAGTCCACCTACTATTGAGGAGAAAATTAATTATGATTATAATATGCCTCCTATATATGATGATTATGGTGATGAGAATAATAATGATAGCTACTTTATTGAATTTGCTCCCATTACGATTAATAAAATTGATTATGCTTATGAGGAGAGTAATGATACTTTTATGCATGTGAATAAGAATGGTTTATGTGATAGTTATATTGTTGAGTTTGTTCATGATGCTACTGAAAATTATTATGAAAGAGGGAAACATGGTTATATGCATCTTAATAATATTAAGTTTCCCCTCTTTATGTTGATAATCTTGAAGTTACTCATGTTTTATCTTCCTATGCTTGTCACTTTGTTCTTCATGAATTTGTTTATTTACAAGATTCCTTTTCATAGGAAGTGATTTAGGCTTAAATTTGTTTTGAATTTGCTTTTTGATGCTCTCTTTTGCTTCAACTCTTATTTCTTGGGAGTGCATCATTAAAATTGCTGAGCCCATCTTAATGGCTATAAAGAAAACACTTCTTGGGAGATAACCCATGTTTTTATTTTGCTACTGTTTTGTTGTGTCTTGGAAGTTGTTATTACTGTAGCAACCTCTCCTTATCTTTATTTATTGCATTGTTGTTCCAAGTAAAGTCTTTGATAGTAAAGATGATACTAGATTTGGATTACTGCACAGAAACAGATTTCTTGCTGTCACGAATTTGGGCAGGGTTCTCTGTAGGTAACTCAGAAAAATCTGCCAATTTACGTGCGTGATCCTCAGATATGTACGCAACTTTCATTCAATTTGAGATTTTTCATCTGAGCAAGTTAAGTGCCCCAGCAAAATTCGTCTTTATGGACTGTTCTGTTTTGACAGATTCTGCCTTTTATTTCACATTGCCTCTTTTGCTATCTTGGATGGATTTCTTTGCTCCATTAAATTTCAGTAGCTTTGGGCAATGTCCAGAAGTGTTAAGAATGATTGTGTCACCTCTGAACATTTGAATTTTTGATTATGCACTAACCCTCTAATGAGTTTGTTTTGAGTTTGGTGTGGAGGAAGTTTTGAAGGATCAAGAGAGGAGGATGATACAATATGATCAAGAAGAGTGAAAAGTCTAAGCTTGGGGATGCCCCCGTGGTTCATCCCTGCATATTTCAAGAAGACTCAAGCATCTAAGCTTGGGGATGCCCAAGGCATCCCCTTCTTCATCGACAATTTATCAGGTCAACTCTAGTGAAACTATATTTTTATTCCATCACATCTTATGTGCTTTACTTGGAGCGTCTGTATGTTTTTATTTTTGTTTTTGTTTGAATAAATTTGGATCCTAGCAATCCTTGTGTGGGAGAAAGACACGCTCCGCTTGTTCACATGAACACTGGTGTTCTTAGCTTTACTTTTAATGTTCATGGCGAAGGGTGAAACTGCTTCGTTCATTGTTATTTGGTTGGAAATAGAAAATGCTTCACGTGGTAATTGGTATATGGACTTGAATAATTTGATACTTGGCAATTGTTTTTTCTCAAATAGATCATGTTTAAGCTCTTGCATCATGTACTTTGCACCCATTAATGAAGAACTACCACAGAGCTTGTTGAAATTTGGTTTGCATGATTGGTCTCTCTAAAGTCTAGATATTTTCTGGTGAGGTGTTTGAACAACAAGGAAGACAGTGTAGAGTCTTATAATGCTTGCAATATGTTCTTATGTAAGTTTTGCTGTACCGGTTCATACTTGTGTTTGCTTCAAACAACCTTGCTAGCCAAAGCCTTGTATTGAGAGGGAATACTTCTCGTGCATCCAAAACCTTGAGCCAAAAACTATGCCATTTGTGTCCACTATACCTACCTACTACATGGTATTTCTCTGCCATTCCAAAGTAAATTACTTGATTGCTACCTTTAAAATTCCATTCTTTGCCTTTGCAATATATAGCTCATGGAAAAATAGCTTAAAAACTATTGTGGTATTGAATATGTACTTATGTATCTTATTTCTTATAAGTTGCTTGTTGAGCGGTAACCATGTTCCTGGGGACGCCATCAACTATTTCACTTTGTTGAATATCATGTGAGTTGCTATGCATGTTCGTCTTGTCTAAAGTAAGGGTGATTTATCATGATCAAATGGTTTGAGTATGCATATTGTTAGAGAAGAACATTGGGCCGCTAACTAAAGCCATGAACCATGGTGGAAGTTTCAGTTTGTACACTAATCCTCAATCTCTTATGAGAATGTTATTTGTTGTTGAATGCTTATGCATTAAAGAGGAGTCCATTATCTGTTGTCTATGTTGTCCCGGTATGGATGTCTAAGTTGAGAATAATCAAAAGCGAGAAATCCAATGCGAACTTTCTCCTTAGACCTTTGTACAGGCGGCATAGAGGTACCCCTTTGTGACACTTGGTTGAAACATATGTTATGCAATGATAATCCATGTAAATCCAAGCTAATTAGGACAAGGTGCGAGCACTATTGGTAATCTATGCACGAGACTTGCAACTTATAGGATATCTTATACATAACACATATGCTTTATTACTACCGTTGACAAAATTGTTTCTATGTTTCCAAAATAAAAGCTCTAGCACAAAAAATAGTAATCCATGCTTCCCTCTGCGAAGGGCCATTCTTTTACTTTATGTTGAGTCAGTTTACCTACTTCTTTCTATCTTAGAAGCAAACACTTGTGTCAACTGTGTGCATTGATTCCTACATACTTGCTTATTTGCATTCATCATATTACTTTGTGTTGACAATTATCCATGAGATATACATGTTGAAGTTGAAAGCAACTGCTGAAACTTATATCTTCCTTTGTGTTGCTTCAAAGCTTTCTACTAAGAATTTATTTCTTTATGAGTTAACTCTTATGCAAGTATTATTGATGCTTGTCTTGAAAGTAATATTGATGAAAAGTCTTTGCTATATGATTCAGTTGTTTACTCATTGTCTTTACCATTGCTTCAAATCGCTGCATTCATCTCATATGCTTTACAATAGTATGATCAAGATTATGTAAGTAGCATGTCACTACAGAAATTATTCTTTTTATCGTTTACCTACTAGAGGGCGAGTAGGAACTAAGCTTGGGGATGCTGATACGTCTCCAACGTATCTATAATTTCTGATGTTCCATGCTTGTTTTATGACAATGCCTACATGTTTTGTTCACACTTTATATCGTTTTGATGCATTTTCCAGAACTAACCTATTGACAAGATGCCGAAGTGCCAGTTCCTGTTTTCTGCTGTTTTTGGTTTCAGAATTCCTAGAAAGGAAATATTCTCGGAATTGGACGAAATCAACGCCCACGATCTTATATTCACGGAAGCTTCCAGAGCACCGAAGAGGGGCCAGAGAGGAGCCAGGGTGGCCCCACACGCCAGGGAGGCGCGGCCAGAGGGGGGGCGCCCCCCTACTGTGTGGGCCCCCCAGGGCTCTTCCGACTCCGCCTCTTCGCCTATTTAAGCCCTGGTGACCTAAAACTTCGAGACGAATAAGCCACGGTACGAGAAAAGTTCCAGAGCCGCCGCCATCATCGCGAAGCCAAGATTCGAGGGACAAAATTCTCTGTTCCTGCACGCTGCCGGGACGGGGAAGTGCCCCCGGAAGGCATCTCCATTATTCATCATCACATTATGGCCATATCACATCACCAAACCCTGCAAAAACAAGTTAGACGTCTCTAATTTGGTTTGCATATTTTACGTGGTTTAGGGTTTCGAGTAAGATCTAATCTACCTACGAACATGAACCACAACGGTGATACTATTGTTGTCAATAGAAGAGTAAATTGAATCTTCACTATAGTAGGAGAGACAGACACCCGCAAAGCCACTTATGCAATACAAGTTGCATGTCGAGCGTGGAGCAAATCTCATGAACGCGGTCATGTAAAGTTAGCCCGATCCGCTTCATCCCACTATGCCACAAAGATGCAAAGTACTCAAACTTAAGACAACATAGCATCAACGCCCACAAAACAATTGTGTTCTACTCGTGCAACCATCTATGCATAGACACGGCTCTGATACCACTGTAGGGATTCGTATCATAGAAAACAAAAAATTTCCTACCGCGAGAACGCAATCCAAGCCAAGATGCAATCTAGAAGATGGTAGCAACGAGGGGATGAACGAGACTAACCCTTGAAGATTTCCAAAGCCTACGAGATTAGATCTCGTTGTTGCAGAAGATGATCACTTGCCGCTTTCAAAAGCGCGTAGAAGATCTTGACGGTGCCACAATCGGGCAGCACCTCCGTACTCGGTCACACGTTCGGTGTTGATGAAGATGACGTCCTTCTCCCCGTTCCAGAGGGCAGCGGAAGTAGTAGATCCTCCTTGAATCCCGGCAATACGACGGCATGGTGGCGGTGTTGATGGAGATCTCCGGCGGAGCTTCGCTAAACGTTTGCGGGAGAGGTGGAGGAGGAGGGGCGGCTAGGGTTTGGGGAGAGGGGGTGGCCGGCCACTAAGGGGTGCGACCAAGCTATGGCTTGAGGTGGCCGGCCCCCTCCCCTTGTCCCTCATTATATAGGTGGAACCCCCAAGTGTTGGACTACAAGTCTTCGAATAAGACCCAAACCCAAAACCTTCCATATGTAGGGAAACCTACCCAAGGTGGGATTCCCACCTTTCCATGAGGGGGGGGGGGTGGCCGGCCACCTTAGGTGGAGTCCACCTGGGACTCCACCCCCTAGGGCTGGCCGGCCATGCTAGGTGGAATCCCTCCGGGACTCCGCCTTCCATAGTGATTTCTTCCGGACTTTTCTAGAACCTTCTAGAACCTTCCATAAATGCACCAGATCATTTTCAAACTTATAAAATGAATTCCTATATATGAATCTTATTCTCCCGACCATTCCGGAACTCCTCGTGTTGTCCTAGATCCCATCCGAGACTCAGAACAAAACTTCGAACTCCATTCCATATTCAATATCTACTAATACGACATCAAACCTTAAGTGTGTCACCCTACGGTTCGCGAACTATGCAGACATGGTTGAGACCTCTCTCCGACCAATAACCAATAGCGGGATCTGGAGATCCATAATGGCTCCCACATATTCAACGATGACTTTAGTGATCGAATGAACCATTCACATACGATACTGATTCCCTTTGTCACGCGATATTTTACTTGTCCGAGGTTTGATCATCGGTATCTTTATACCTTGTTCAACCTCGTCTCCTGACAAATACTCTTTACTCGTACCGTGGTATGTGGTCTCTTATGAACCATTCATATGCTTGCAAGCTATTAGACGACATTCCACCGAGAGGGCCCAGAGTATATCTATCCGTCATCGGGATGGACAAATCCCACTGTTGATCCATATGCCTCAACTCATACTTTCCGGATAATTAATCCCACCTTTATAACCACCCATTTACGCAGTGGCGTTTGATGTAATCAAAGTACCTTTCCGGTATAAGTGATTTACATGATCTCATGGTCGAAAGGACTAGGTAACTATGTATCGAAAGCTTATAGCAAATAACTTAATGATGTGATCTTATGCTACGCTTAATTGGGTGTGTCCATTACATCATTCACATAATGACATAACCTTGTTATTAATAACATCCAATGTTCATGATCATGAAACTATGATCATCTATTAATTAACAAGCTAGTTATACAAGAGGCTTACTAGGGACTCATTGTTGTTTACATAACACACATGTATCAATGTTTCGGTTAATACAATTATAGCATGGTATATAAACATTTATCATAAACACAAAGATATATAATAACCACTTTTATTATTGCCTCTTGGCCATATCTCCAATAGTTTACTACCTCCTCCACCTCATGATGATCAAGATGTTGCTGCAAACAACAAGTACAGTGAAATTAGGATTGAACCTATTACAAAAGCTCGTGCAAAACTACTTGAACACAGGTGAATTCACTCCTAAGTGAAGCTGACATTTTATATGATGAGAGTTTTATAGTACCTAAGTCTATGCATTTATGTAAGATCAGGTTCGATGGAGAAACAAGCATTGCACAGGAAGGAGAAGAGTAGCTGCAAGAGGAGCTAGACAAGAAGGCTACTCATGGATGCGCGAGGGAGAAGAGGGAGGCAGACACACCACAAAGATGAGGTCACCCAGCGGCTCTGCCAACCAACATGGGGGCACTACCAGTCCTGGAAGAGCGGCACTACCGTCCCTTAAGTGGCGGCAGTGCCGGTCAGTCACGTTAGGCCTCCGAGCCAATTAGGCTGAACCCACTTTGGGTTGGTTTGTATTATATCAAGTCGAACTCCTTTGAGTCATGGTCGCCCCACCTCCTATAAGTAGTCTAGGGGCGGCACATTAGAGAGGTTAGACCACGTTTTGATAAAACCCTAGTTTTCATACTTGATTGCTAAGCATTCATATGAAATTTTCCGCACAAATTCGTTTCGATCTAATGTTTGAGTTACTGCAAGATTTTGTGTGATCTGTTGTTTGATGGCTCCCAAGTACATGATATCAATTGTAGTAGTTTTCAATAAGAAAGATTATCGAACCTACGAGGAGCTGAAAGTATTGGTTAGTAAGTTTGACAATTAAAACAATAAAAGGGTGCAGTGGTTTTGGTATTTTGGGTTTGTAGTTTGCAATAGAATAAAGTACTGAAAGTAAATAGCAACTAGTAATGCTCTCAATGAGAGAAAGCCCAATCCTCTATGCAGCAAGAGAACAAGCTCAAGTGTGTGTGTGTGTTCTTATGCGTGACAAGCGTTCCCAAGGGCGGCATTGATTAATTAGCATTCAGATTTCTACACAACATGGTGAATATCTTGTCCAGTTTCATTCCCGTAGGGTGGAGCCTAAATTAGGTGCACCCATAGTTATGAGCAAATACACCGCTTATGATGGGTCCTAGAGCCATTTTCATGAGCAAGTATAGGAATCATTAAGACATAAATGTCCCATCAAGCATAGCAGTTAGTTCATTGGTCCCCAACATAAATCCCTCTAATGCAACTCAAAGTATTGGAAGATGGTTTCTGTCATTTCATCCCTTCCAACCCTCATCATTACATCAAAGTGCAGCTCTATGAGCCTATATAGGTGAAGTAATATGCAGTTGACGTTCGTGTAAAAACATAATCAAACCATATAAAAGATAAAATCTTGACCAAATACTCATTGCATATTATATGGAAATCATAGCCAATTCATCCTATGCCCTTAGGAACATGGGGATCTACTCACAAGTGACAAACATGGTATGGATCAGAGGCATATGGATTACAACACAATCTTAAAATATAATATCTCCACCAAATAAAGACAAGTTGTCAATCACAATCATGCAAATAAAACTTAAACAATATCCAGGGTTCAACCAATCACAAACTACGAGGGGGATGAAGTGGATCTTGGATATGGAGATGGTGATGATGATGATGATGCTGATGGAGATGTTGATGGAGAGGCCTTTCCCTACGCCAAGGAGGAGTGGTGATGATGATGGCGTTGATTTCCCCCTCACTGGAGGCTTCGGTGCTCGAGGATTTGCCTTCTCTCGGAGTAGGAGAGGACTTACACCTCCACCGCCGCCTTTGTAAATCGTGGGAAAATATGGCGTAGGTATTCTGGCGAGACGGATGCATCTATAAATAGGAGGGGACGAGACGACGCTCGAGGCACGAACGGGCCTAGGTGGCATGCCCAGTTGAGGGGTGGCGCGCCACTTGGTCTCGTTTGGCTCTCGTGGCTCCCCTCGTGCTTCCTTAGCCCACGGTCTTTCTCTTCATGAAAAACTGATCAACTTTTTTCCTTTGATTTTTAGGCGTTCAGAAGGTCCCTGAAATGGCAAAATACGAAAAGGAGGTTTTCTGCCTCCCAGAAATTAAATAGTAATGAAATGGACTTTGTATGAAAGTCCCATAAATAAACTAAAAATGCATAAATAATGATGTATCATGGCAAATATCATTCAAAACTAATCATATGAGTCACCGATGATGTAAAATGCACGTATCGTTGTTCCATTGGGAATTGGAATATTGCAGAGAAATTTTCCACCATGTGGTTGCAGCAAGTGTGTCAATTCATTGGGACTCCAAGTGCAGAGTGATGCAATAAGAGAAAATTTATTTGTTTTGCAGGTTGCTAGAGGAGGTTGTAAGAAGTTTCTCCTTTGTTCCTCGGGGTTCGATATAAACCCCTAGTCACCCTTGTGGGAAAATTTTCTCTTGCTACATCACTTTGCACTTGGAGTTCCAACGAATTGACATACTTGTTGTAGTGTCATCAGCAGGTTGGACGATGGTCGGAGGTGGGGGCGCATATGTGGCGGTGGGGGTGTCGCTGGATGTAGGCAGGACGGATCGCGTTAGCAACAGTAACAACATCCCGACGTCTCCGACGTTGTTGTCGTTGCCATCAACAGTCACGCTGGCGGCAGAGAACGACGTAACCGCGGTGGCTTGAAGAGGGGAACGGTGGCTCATGAGTAGCAACATGGCTGTCAACAACGAGGATTGAGGAGGGGAATGACGGGTTGAGGATAGTAATGAATGCGGTGATTGGGGAGAAGAACTGAGCTGGGCAGCGGAATCGTAGGTGGTGGCGACGCAAGTGAGAGGAGGGTGAGAGCGAGATCGACCGATATGTGTGACGCGCGGGTGGACACTGTAGGTATTCGTTGCATAGAAAACAAAAAATTTCCTACCGCGAGAACGCAATCCAAGCCAAGATGCAATCTAGAAGACGGAAGCAACAAGGGGATGATCGAGACTCACCCTTGAAGATTTCCAAAGCCTACAATATGAGGCTCTTGTTGCTGCGGTAGACGATCACTTGCCGCTTGCAAAAGCGCGTAGAAGATCTTGACGGTGCCACAATCAGGCAGCACCTCCGTACTCGGTCACACGTTCGGTGTTGATGAAGACGACGTCCACCTCCCTTTTCCAGCGGGCAGCGGAAGTAGTAGCTCCTCCTTGAATCCGGCAGCACGACGGCGTGGTGGCGGTGGCGATGGAGATCTCCGGCGGAGCTTCGCTAAGCGTTGCAGGAGAGGGGGAGGAGTGGGGCGGCTAGGGTTTGGGGAGAGAGGGGGTGGCCGGCCTCTATGGGGTGTGGCCAGGCTGGTGGCTTGTGGTGGCTGGCCCCCTCCCCTTGGCCCCTCATTATATAGGTGGAACCCCAAGTGTTGGACTACAAGTCTTCGAATAAGACCCCAACCCAAAACTTTCCATGTTGTAGGGAAACCTACCCAAGGTGGGACTCCCACCTCAAGTGGGATTCCCACCCTTCCATGTGGGGGGGGGGTGGCCGGCCCCCTTGGTGGAGTCCACCTTAGACTCCCCCTCTAGGGTTGGCCGGCCATGGGTGGTGGAGTCCCACCGGGACTCCGCCTTCCAAAGTGAATTCTTTCGGACTTTTCTAGAACCTTCTAGAACCTTCCAAAATTTCACCGGATCATTTTCAAACTTATAAAATGACTTCCTATATATGAATCTTATTCTCCGGACCATTCCGGAACTCCTCGTGATGTCCGGGATCCCATCTGAGACTTCGAATAATACTTCGAACTCCATTCCATATTCAAGTTCTACTATTACAACATCAAACCTTAAGTGTGTCACCCTACGGTTCGCGAACTATGTGGACATGGTTGAGAACTCTCTCCGACCAATAACCAATAGCGGGATCTGGAGATCCATAATGGCTCCCACATATTCAATGATGACTTAGTGATCGAATGAACCATTCACATACGATACCAATTCCCTTTGTCACGCGATATTTTACTTGTCCGAGGTTTGATCATCGGTATCTCTCTATACCTTGTTCAACCTCGTCTCCTGACAAGTACTCTTTACTCGTACCATGGTATGTGGTCTCTTATGAACTTATTCATATGCTTGCAAGACATTAGACGACATTCCACCGAGAGGGCCCAGAGTATATCTATCCGTCATCGAGATGGACAAATCCCACTGTTGATCCATATGCCTCAACTCATACTTTCCGGATACTTAATCCCACCTTTATAACCACCCATTTACGCAGTGGCGTTTGATGTAATCAAAGTACCTTTCCGGTATAAGTGATTTATATGATCTCATGGTTGAAAGGACTAGGTAACTATGTATCAAAAGCTTATAGCAAATAACTTAATGACGTGATCTTATGCTACGCTTAATTGGGTGTGTCCATTACATCATTCATACAATGATATAACCTTGTTATTAATAACATCCAATGTTCATGATTATGAAACTTAATCATCTATTAATCAACAAGCTAGTTAAGAGGCATACTAGGGACTCATTGTTGTTTACATAACACACATGTATCAATGTTTCGGTTAATACAATTATAGCATGGTATATTGATACGTCTCCAACGTATCGATAATTTCTTATGTTCCATGCCACATTATTGATGTTATCTACATGTTTTATGCACACTTTATGTCATATTCGTGCATTTTCTGGAACTAACCTATTAACAAGATGCCGAAGTGCCGATTCTTTGTTTCTGCTGTTTTTGGTTTCAGAAATCCTAGTAACGAAATATTCTCGGAATTGGACGAAATCAACGCCCAGGGTCCTATTTTGCCACGAAGCTTCCAGAAGTCCGAAGACGAAACGAAGTGGGGCCACGGGGTGCCCAAACCCTAGGGCGGCGCGGCCCCCCCTTGGCCGCGCCGGCCTGTGGTGTGGGGCCCTCGTGCCCCCTCCTGACTTGCCCTTCCGCCTACTTAAAGCCTCCGTGACGAAACCCCCAGTACCGAGAGCCACGATACGGAAAACCTTCCAGAGACGCCGCCAACACCGATCCCATCTCGGGGGATCTAGGAGATCGCCTCCGGCACCCTGCCGGAGAGGGGAATCATCTCCCGGAGGACTCTACGCCGCCATGGTCGCCTCCGGTGTGATGTGTGAGTAGTCTACCCCTGGACTATGGGTCCATAGCAGTAGCTAGATGGTTGTCTTCTCCCCATTGTGCTATCATTGTCGGATCTTGTGAGCTGCCTAACATGATCAAGATCATCTATCTGTAATTCTATATGTTGCGTTTGTTGGGATCCGATGAATAGAGAATACTTGTTATGTTGATTATCAAAGCTATGTCTATGTGTTGTTTATGATCTTGCATGCTCTCCGTTATTAGTAGATGCTCTGGCCAAGTTGATGCTAGTAACTCCAAGAGGGAGTATTTATGCTCGATAGTGGGTTCATGTCTCCGTGAATCTGGAGGGGTGACTAGAACCTCTAAGGTTATGGATGTGCTGTTGCCACTAGGGATAAAACATTGGTGCTATGTTCAAGGATGTAGTCACTAGTTACATTACGCGCAATACTTAATGCAATTGTCTGTTGTTAGCAACTTAATACTGGAGGGGGTTCGGATGATAACCTGAAGGTGGACTTTTTAGGCATAGATGCATGCTGGATGGCGGTCTATGTACTTTGTCATAATGCCCAATTAAATCTCACTATACTCATCATGATATGTATGTGCATGGTCATGCCCTCTTTATTTGTCAATTGCCCAACTGTAATTTGTTCACCCAACATGCTGTTTATCTTATGGGAGAGACACCTCTAGTGAACTGTGGACCCCGGTCCAATTCTCTTTACTGAAATACAATCTACTGCAATACTTGTTCTACTGTTTTCTGCAAACAATCATCTTCCACACAATACGGTTAATCCTTTGTTACAGCAAGCCGGTGAGATTGACAACCTCACTGTTTCGTTGGGGCAAAGTACTTTGGTTGTGTTGTGCAGGTTCCACGTTGGCGCCGGAATCCCTGGTGTTGCGCCGCACTACATCCCGCCGCCATCAACCTTCAACGTGCTTCTTGGCTCCTCCTGGTTCGATAAACCTTGGTTTCTTTCTGAGGGAAAACTTGCTGCTGTGCGCATCATACCTTCCTCTTGGGGTTCCCAACGAACGTGTGAGTTACACGCCATCAAGCTCTTTTTCTGGCGCCGTTGCCGGGGAGATCAAGACACGCTGCAAGGGGAGTCTCCATTTCTCAATCTCTTTACTTTGTTTTTGTCTTGCTTAGTTTTATTTATTACTTTGTTTGCTGCACTAAATCAAAATACAAAAAAATTAGTTGCTAGTTTTACTTTATTTGCTATCTTGTTTGCTATATCAAAAACACAAAAAAATTAGTTACTTGCATTTCATCATGTTTCCTCCTAAGTTTGTTCTTAAAGATGTACCGGTAGGCCGAGGGTCTATCCTTGGGAAAGACAATATAGAAGATTTTTTCACTCATATTAGTACGGTCGAAGATTTTGAAGATAGACACTTGGTAGACCTTGCCCCTACCTATGAAATTGCTGCTGCTGCTTTAGTTCGCATGTTGGAAACTAAATTTGTTAATCTCAATCCTATAATCCAACACATGTTTCTCACACTTGGTGATATGGAAGAAGGAGAAAAGAAAGATTTTGTATTAGAAACCCTTCTTAAAGAATTTGGGAGAATAGCGAGAGAAGCTAGAAAAGTCTTCACTAAATATAATATGCTAGGCTCTTACACCAACTTTGCCAGTACCCTTGAGAAGATGGAAAAGGATAGACAAAAGTACACTAATGAAGTTAATTATGAGGGGGATATTAAAACATCAATACCTTGCAAGCTCTTGGGAATGTGTGAGGCGCTAGAAAAGAATTTTGATTGGATTGTTCCCGAAGATTTGTTTGATGAGAGTAGCACGCCCAAGACTAATGAAAAGGGAGCCTCTGAAACTCACATAGAAAAGATAGTATGCATAGTTGAGAAAACTCCGCACCCCGCTGAGAATGCACCACCCTTTGATAATACTTGATATACACTTTCTGCGCCTAGCTGAAAGGCGTTAAAGAAAAGCGCTTATGGGAGACAACCCATGTTTTTTTACCTACAGTACTTTGTTTTTGTTTTGTGTCTTGGAAGTTGTTTACTACTGTAGCAACCTCTCCTTATCTTAGTTTAGTGTTTTGTTGTGCCAAGTAAAGCCGTTGATAGAAAAGTAAGTACTAGATTTGGATTACTGCGCAGTTCCAGATTTCTTTGCTGTCACGAATCTGGGTCCACCTCCCTGTAGGTAACTCAGAAAATTAAGCCAATTTACGTGCATGATCCTCAGATATGTACGCAACTTTCATTCAATTTGAGCATTTTCATTTGAGCAAGTCTGGTGCCATTTTAAAATTCGTCAATACGAACTGTTCTGTTTTGACAGATTCTGCCTTTTATTTCGCATTGCCTCTTTTGCTATGTTGGATGAATTTCTTTGATCCATTAATGTCCAGTAGCATTATGCAATGTCCAGAAGTGTTAAGAATGATTGTGTCACCTCTGAATATGTTAATTTTTATTGTGCACTAACCCTCTAATGAGTTATTCTAAGTTTGGTGTGGAGGAAGTTTTCAAGGGTCAAGAGAGGAGTATGATGCAACATGATCAAGGAGAGTGAAAGCTCTAAGCTTGGGGATGCCCCGGTGGTTCACCCCAGCATATTCTAAGAAGACTCAAGCGTCTAAGCTTGGGGATGCCCAAGGCATCCCCTTCTTCATCGACAACATTATCAGGTTCCTCCCCTGAAACTATATTTTTATTCCATCACATCTTATGTGCTTTGCTTGGAGCGTCGGTTTGTTTTTGTTTTTGTTTTGTTTGAATAAAATGGATCCTAGCATTCACTTTATGGGAGAGAGACACGCTCCGCTGTAGCATATGGACAAGTATGTCCTTAGTTTCTACTCATAGTATTCATGGCGAAGTTTCTTCTTCGTTAAATTGTTATATGGTTGGAATTGGAAAATGATACATGTAGTAAATTGCTATAAATGTCTTGGGTAATGTGATACTTGGCAATTGTTGTGCTCATGTTTAAGCTCTTGCATCATATGCTTTGCACCCATTAATGAAGAAATACATAGAGCATGCTAAAATTTGGTTTGCATATTTGGTTTCTCTAAGGTCTAGATAATTTCTAGTATTGAGTTTGAACAACAAGGAAGACGGTGTAGAGTCTTATAATGTTTTCAATATGTCTTTTATGTGAGTTTTGCTGCACCGGTTCATCCTTGTGTTTGTTGCAAATAAGCCTTGCTAGCCTAAACCTTGTATCGAGAGGGAATACTTCTCATGCATCCAAAATACTTGAGCCAACCACTATGCCATTTGTGTCCACCATACCTACCTACTACATGGTATTTTCCGTCATTCCAAAGTAAATTGCTTGAGTGCTACCTTTAAAATTCCATCATTCACCTTTGCAATATATAGCTCATGGGACAAATAGCTTAAAAACTATTGTGGTATTGAATATGTAATTATGCACTTTATCTCTTATTAAGTTGCTTGTTGTGCGATAACCATGTTCACTGGGGACGCCATCAACTACTCTTTGTTGAATTTCATGTGAGTTGCTATGCATGTCCGTCTTGTCTGAAGTAAGAGAGATCTACCACCTTATGGTTAAGCATGCATATTGTTAGAGAAGAACATTGGGCCGCTAACTAAAGCCATGATCCATGGTGGAAGTTTCAGTTTTGGACATATATCCTCAATCTCAAATGAGAAAATTATTAATTGTTGTTACATGCTTATGCATAAAAGAGGAGTCCATTATCTGTTGTCTATGTTGTCCCGGTATGGATGTCTAAGTTGAAGAATAATCAATAGCGAGAAATCCAATGCGAGCTTTCTCCTTAGACCTTTGTACAGGCGGCATAGAGGTACCCCTTTGTGACACTTGGTAAAAACATGTGCATTGTGATGATCCGGTAGTCCAAGCTAATTAGGACAAGGTGCGGGCACTATTAGTATACTATGCATGAGGCTTGCAACTTGTAAGATATAATTTACATGATACATATGCTTTATTACTACCGTTGACAAAATTGTTTCATGTTTTCAAAATCAAAGCTCTAGCACAAATATAGCAATCGATGCTTTTCCTCCATGGAGGACCATTCTTTTACTTTCAATGTTGAGTCAGTTCACCTATTTCTCTCCACCTCAAGAAGCAAACACTTGTGTGAACTGTGCATTGATTCCTACATATTTGCTTATTGCACTTATTATATTACTCTATGTTGACAATATCCATGAGATATACATGTTATAAGTTGAAAGCAACCGCTGAAACTTAATCTTCCTTTTTGTTGCTTCAATGCTTTTACTATGAATTATTGCTTTATGAGTTAACTCTTATGCAAGACTTATTGATGCTTGTCTTGAAGTGCTATTCATGAAAAGTCTTTGCTTTATGATTCACTTGTTTACTCATGTCATATACATTGTTTTGATCGCTGCATTCACTACATATGCTTTACAAATAGTATGATCAAGGTTATGATGGCATGTCACTCCAGTCTGTGTTATCGTTTTACCTGCTCGGGACGAGCAGAACTAAGCTTGGGGATGCTGATACGTCTCCAACGTATCGATAATTTCTTATGTTCCATGCCACATTATTGATGTTATCTACATGTTTTATGCACACTTTATGTCATATTCGTGCATTTTCTGGACCTAACCTATTAACAAGATGCCGAAGTGCCAGTTGCTGTTTTCTGCTGTTTTTGGTTTCAGAAATCCTAGTAACGAAATATTTTCGGAATTGGACGAAATCAACGCCCAGGGTCCTATTTTGCCACGAAGCTTCCAGAAGTCCGAAGACGAAACGAAGAGGGGCCACGGGGTGCCCAAACCCTAGGGCGGCGCGGCCCCCCCTTGGCCGCGCCGGCCTGTGGTGTGGGGCCCTCGTGCCCCCTCCTGACTTGCCCTTCCGCCTACTTAAAGCCTCCGTGACGAAACCCCCGATCGAGAGCCACGATACGGAAAACCTTCCAGAGACGCCGCCAACGCCGATCCCATCTCGGGGGATCCAGGAGATCGCCTCCGGCACCCTGCCGGAGAGGGGAATCATCTCCCGGAGGACTCTACGCCGCCATGGTCGCCTCCGGTGTGATGTGTGAGTAGTCTACCCCTGGACTATGGGTCCATAGCAGTAGCTAGATGGTTGTCTTCTCCCCATTGTGCTATCATTGTCGGATCTTGTGAGCTGCCTAACATGATCAAGATCATCTATCTGTAATTCTATATGTTGCGTTTGTTGGGATCCGATGAATAGAGAATACTTGTTATGTTGATTATCAAAGCTATGTCTATGTGTTGTTTATGATCTTGCATGCTCTCCGTTATTAGTAGATGCTCTGGCCAAGTTGATGCTAGTAACTCCAAGAGGGAGTATTTATGCTCGATAGTGGGTTCATGTCTCCGTGAATCTGGAGGGGTGACAAGAACCTCTAAGGTTATGGATGTGCTGTTGCCACTAGGGATAAAACATTGGTGCTATGTTCAAGGATGCAGTCACTAGTTACATTACGCGCAATACTTAATGCAATTGTCTGTTGTTAGCAACTTAATACTGGAGGGGGTTCGGATGATAACCTGAAGGTGGACTTTTTAGGCATAGATGCATGCTGGATGGCGGTCTATGTACTTTGTCGTAATGCCCAATTAAATCTCACTATACTCATCATGATATGTATGTGCATGGTCATGCCCTCTTTATTTGTCAATTGCCCAACTGTAATTTGTTCACCCAACATGCTGTTTATCTTATGGGAGAGACACCTCTAGTGAACTGTGGACCCCGGTCCAATTCTCTTTACTGAAATACAATCTACTGCAATACTTGTTCTACTGTTTTCTGCAAACAATCATCTTCCACACAATACGGTTAATCCTTTGTTACAGCAAGCCAGTGAGATTGACAACCTCACTGTTTCGTTGGGGCAAAGTACTTTGGTTGTGTTGTGCAGGTTCCACGTTGGCGCCGGAATCCCTGGTGTTGCGCCGCACTACATCCCGCCGCCATCAACCTTCAACGTGCTTCTTGGCTCCTCCTGGTTCGATAAACCTTGGTTTCTTTCTGAGGGAAAACTTGCTGCTGTGCGCATCATACCTTCCTCTTGGGGTTCCCAACGAACGTGTGAGTTACACGCCATCATATATAAACATTTATCATAAACACAAAGATATATAATAACCACTTTTATTATTGTCTCTTGGGCATATCTCCAACAGCCACCTACACCCTACCAAAAGCGTTGGTTGCACTAAGCACACCACCAACTATTTGGGTTATTTACGTGGTGAATAGTGCCACCATGGCACCAATTTTTTATATTAAGAAAACACCTATTCAATTGCGAAGATTTGATTTCTTTTTATTTTTTAATAATTTGCATATGCTTATTTTTACAAAATTATAAGGTGCATATTATGTAAATCTATGATTAAGTACGCGATTAGATGGGATATAAAATTCATGTACATATTAATTATTAAGTATGTTAATAATGATTAACCATGATTAAGTGCCTACACAAAACATATCTTAGCATCGTTTGACAATTTTCTCAACGTGCGGTCTTGTTGCCCTTCTTTTTTATTTGAAAGGAAACCACACTATATTAAGCAAAGCAAGCTCGCCTCATTAAAAACCTTCTAATCCCCTTCGGTACCCTGGAAGGAAAAAAATGCGTCGGAAACTTGCCCGCGAACAACACAGAGTATGGTTACAAGGTACAATCCCATGCAACAGCAACCGATGCGCAGATCGGTGTTGCACCATGAAGAAAGCCAGCATTACCTAACTTACCAACTGAGCTAGACTATGGGCTGCTGAGTTACTAGACCTATCTACTTTCTTCATCGAGATTTGTGAGAATACCTTCAGCAACTCTCTAGCTTCATCGTAGAGGCACCAGAAACCCGATCTGTCTACCACAGAGGAAGAAACGGTTTGAACCACACGAGCACAATCCGATTCAAGCGAGGCCGGCCACCTTCCCAGGTTGATAAGCTGGTTGAGGCCAACGATAGTTGCATCGATCTCAACTTCCTCTGCACATGTACATCCCAAAATCAGTTTCCGCTCCGATAGAATAACGTGGCCAACATGATCCCTGACAATGACTCTGATACCCGCTCTCTTAGAGAGGGCATCCCATCCTGCATCCACATTGGCTTTTATCTCACCGATCCAAGGGGCTACCCAGGAGCTAGAAGCAGCTAGGTCCGCATGAGAATAACTGCCGTCAAGGGGAATAGGATTTTTGCCCTTGACATCCACTATAGGATACGAGGTTTTGGAGAAAGACTCTAGGTAGTTCACCAGGAAGGGGACTGAAGCATTGGGTCATCCTTGTATAATATATCCCTGCATCGTGACTCCTTATTTTGAAAGGAAGACCTTATCAGATTTGTAATGAAGAAGCATTGGGTCATTTCTTTAGCGGATACCCATAATTCATTTTGGGCGGTGAGTTTTCTAAGTCTGCTATGCTTCGGGTATAACCATAGTAGTGAAATAAGGGCTTGCTTTTTGAAAATTGGATTGAATCCGGGCTGCATGATCGCAATGCCTCGGCCCTCCTCATATATTTATAGACAATTACAAATACACAATACAAGTATAGAACACGTATTTAGCTAGGTGACTTGGAGTAGACTCCAAGTTGATCAACTGGTGCCTCCTTATCTAACACGCCCCCACAGTCTAAACCTGGGAGAGCATCGACGTGAAGACTGGATCGGATTCCCTGAACAAGATGGTCGACAGACCCTTGGTGAAGATGTCAGCATATTGTGATGTAGAAGGCACATGTAACACACGAACAGCACTGATACGTCTCCGACGTATCGATAATTTCTTATGTTCCATGCCACATTATTGATGATATCTACATGTTTTATGCATACTTTATGTCATATTTATGCATTTTCTGGAACTAACCTATTAACAAGATGCCGAAGAGCCAGTTGATGTTTTCTGCTGTTTTTGGTTTCAGAAATCCTAGTAAGGAAATATTCTCGGAATTGGACGAAATCAACGCCCAGGGTCCTATTTTCACACGAAGCTTCCAGAAGACCGAAGAGTCAACGAAGTGGGGCCACGAGGTGGCCAGGAGGTAGGGCGGCGCGGCCTAGGTCTTGGCCGCGCCGGCCTGTCTCCTGGGCCCCTCGTGTGGCCCCCTGACCTGCCCTTCCGCCTACAAATAGCCTTCGTCGCGAAACCCCCAGTACCGAGAGCCACGATACGGAAAACCTTACAGAGACGCCGCCGCCAATCCCATCTCGGGGGATTCAGGAGATCGCCTCCGGCACCCTGCCGGAGAGGGGATTCATCTCCCGGAGGACTCTACGCCGCCATGGTCGCCTTCGGAGTGATGAGTGAGTAGTCTACCCCTAGACTATGGGTCCATAGCAGTAGCTATATGGTTGTCTTCTCCTTATGTGCTTCATTGTCGGATCTTGTGAGCTGCCGAACATGATCAAGATCATCTATCTGTAATGCTATATATTGTGTTTGTTGGGATCCGATGAATAGAGAATACCATGTTATGTTGATTATCAATTTATATCTATGTGTTGTTTATGATCTTGCATGCTCTCCGTTACTAGTAGATGCTCTGGCCAAGTTGATGCTTGTAACTCCAAGAGGGAGTATTTATGCTCGATAGTGGGTTCATGTCTCCGTGAATCTGGGGGAGTGACAAGAACCCCTAAGGTTATGGATGTGCTGTTGCCACTAGGGATAAAACATTGATGCTATGTCCGAGGATGTAGTTATTGATTACATTACACGCAATACTTAATGCAATTGTCTGTTGTTAGCAACTTAATACTGGAGGGGGTTCGGATGATAACCTGAAGGTGGACTTTTTAGGCATAGATGCATGCTGGATGGCGGTCTATGTACTTTGTCGTAATGCCCAATTAAATCTCACTATACTCATCATGATATGTATGTGCATGGTCATGCCCTCTTTATTTGTCAATTGCCCAACTGTAATTTGTTCACCCAACATGCTGTTTATCTTATGGGAGAGACACCTCTAGTGAACTGTGGACCCCGGTCCAATTCTCTTTACTGAAATACAATCTACTGCAATACTTGTTCTACTGTTTTCTGCAAACAATCATCTTCCACACAATACGGTTAATCCTTTGTTACAGCAAGCCGGTGAGATTGACAACCTCACTGTTTCGTTGGGGCAAAGTACTTTGGTTGTGTTGTGCAGGTTCCACGTTGGCGCCGGAATCCCTGGTGTTGCGCCGCACTACATCCCGCCGCCATCAACCTTCAACGTGCTTCTTGGCTCCTCCTGGTTCGATAAACCTTGGTTTCTTTCTGAGGGAAAACTTGCTGCTGTGCGCATCATACCTTCCTCTTGGGGTTCCCAACGAACGTGTGAGTTACACGCCATCATATATAAACATTTATCATAAACACAAAGATATATAATAACCACTTTTATTATTGTCTCTTGGGCATATCTCCAACAGCCACCTACACCCTACCAAAAGCGTTGGTTGCACTAAGCACACCACCAACTATTTGGGTTATTTACGTGGTGAATAGTGCCACCATGGCACCAATTTTTTATATTAAGAAAACACCTATTCAATTGCGAAGATTTGATTTCTTTTTATTTTTTAATAATTTGCATATGCTTATTTTTACAAAATTATAAGGTGCATATTATGTAAATCTATGATTAAGTACGCGATTAGATGGGATATAAAATTCATGTACATATTAATTATTAAGTATGTTAATAATGATTAACCATGATTAAGTGCCTACACAAAACATATCTTAGCATCGTTTGACAATTTTCTCAACGTGCGGTCTTGTTGCCCTTCTTTTTTATTTGAAAGGAAACCACACTATATTAAGCAAAGCAAGCTCGCCTCATTAAAAACCTTCTAATCCCCTTCGGTACCCTGGAAGGAAAAAAATGCGTCTGGAAACTTGCCCGCGAACAACACAGAGTATGGTTACAAGGTACAATCCCATGCAACAGCAACCGATGCGCAGATCGGTGTTGCACCATGAAGAAAGCCAGCATTACCTAACTTACCAACTGAGCTAGACTATGGGCTGCTGAGTTACTAGACCTATCTACTTTCTTCATCGAGATTTGTGAGAATACCTTCAGCAACTCTCTAGCTTCATCGTAGAGGCACCAGAAACCCGATCTGTCTACCACAGAGGAAGAAACGGTTTGAACCACACGAGCACAATCCGATTCAAGCGAGGCCGGCCACCTTCCCAGGTTGATAAGCTGGTTGAGGCCAACGATAGTTGCATCGATCTCAACTTCCTCTGCACATGTACATCCCAAAATCAGTTTCCGCTCCGATAGAATAACGTGGCCAACATGATCCCTGACAATGACTCTGATACCCGCTCTCTTAGAGAGGGCATCCCATCCTGCATCCACATTGGCTTTTATCTCACCGATCCAAGGGGCTACCCAGGAGCTAGAAGCAGCTAGGTCCGCATGAGAATAACTGCCGTCAAGGGGAATAGGATTTTTGCCCTTGACATCCACTATAGGATACGAGGTTTTGGAGAAAGACTCTAGGTAGTTCACCAGGAAGGGGACTGAAGCATTGGGTCATCCTTGTATAATATATCCCTGCATCGTGACTCCTTATTTTGAAAGGAAGACCTTATCAGATTTGTAATGAAGAAGCATTGGGTCATTTCTTTAGCGGATACCCATAATTCATTTTGGGCGGTGAGTTTTCTAAGTCTGCTATGCTTCGGGTATAACCATAGTAGTGAAATAAGGGCTTGCTTTTTGAAAATTGGATTGAATCCGGGCTGCATGATCGCAATGCCTCGGCCCTCCTCATATATTTATAGACAATTACAAATACACAATACAAGTATAGAACACGTATTTAGCTAGGTGACTTGGAGTAGACTCCAAGTTGATCAACTGGTGCCTCCTTATCTAACACGCCCCCACAGTCTAAACCTGGGAGAGCATCGACGTGAAGACTGGATCGGATTCCCTGAACAAGATGGTCGACAGACCCTTGGTGAAGATGTCAGCATATTGTGATGTAGAAGGCACATGTAACACACGAACAGCACTTGATACGTCTCCGACGTATCGATAATTTCTTATGTTCCATGCCACATTATTGATGATATCTACATGTTTTATGCATACTTTATGTCATATTTATGCATTTTCTGGAACTAACCTATTAACAAGATGCCGAAGAGCCAGTTGATGTTTTCTGCTGTTTTTGGTTTCAGAAATCCTAGTAAGGAAATATTCTCGGAATTGGACGAAATCAACGCCCAGGGTCCTATTTTCACACGAAGCTTCCAGAAGACCGAAGAGTCAACGAAGTGGGGCCACGAGGTGGCCAGGAGGTAGGGCGGCGCGGCCTAGGTCTTGGCCGCGCCGGCCTGTCTCCTGGGCCCCTCGTGTGGCCCCCTGACCTGCCCTTCCGCCTACAAATAGCCTTCGTCGCGAAACCCCCAGTACCGAGAGCCACGATACGGAAAACCTTACAGAGACGCCGCCGCCAATCCCATCTCGGGGGATTCAGGAGATCGCCTCCGGCACCCTGCCGGAGAGGGGATTCATCTCCCGGAGGACTCTACGCCGCCATGGTCGCCTTCGGAGTGATGAGTGAGTAGTCTACCCCTAGACTATGGGTCCATAGCAGTAGCTATATGGTTGTCTTCTCCTTATGTGCTTCATTGTCGGATCTTGTGAGCTGCCGAACATGATCAAGATCATCTATCTGTAATGCTATATGTTGTGTTTGTTGGGATCCGATGAATAGAGAATACCATGTTATGTTGATTATCAATTTATATCTATGTGTTGTTTATGATCTTGCATGCTCTCCGTTACTAGTAGATGCTCTGGCCAAGTTGATGCTTGTAACTCCAAGAGGGAGTATTTATGCTCGATAGTGGGTTCATGTCTCCGTGAATCTGGGGGAGTGACAAGAACCCCTAAGGTTATGGATGTGCTGTTGCCACTAGGGATAAAACATTGATGCTATGTCCGAGGATGTAGTTATTGATTACATTACACGCAATACTTAATGCAATTGTCTGTTGTTAGCAACTTAATACTGGAGGGGGTTCGGATGATAACCTGAAGGTGGACTTTTTAGGCATAGATGCATGCTGGATGGCGGTCTATGTACTTTGTCGTAATGCCCAATTAAATCTCACTATACTCATCATGATATGTATGTGCATGGTCATGCCCTCTTTATTTGTCAATTGCCCAACTGTAATTTGTTCACCCAACATGCTATTTATCTTATGGGAGAGACACCTCTAGTGAACTGTGGACCCCGGTCCATTCTTTACATCTGAAATACAATCTACTGCAACTGTTCTACTGTTTTCTGCAAACAATCATCATCCACACTATACATCTAATCCTTTGTTACAACAAGCCGGTGAGATTGATAACCTCACTGTTTCGTTGGGGCAAAGTACTTGGTTTGTGTTGTGCAGGTTCCACGTTGGCGCCAGAATCCCTGGTGTTGCGCCGCACTACATCCCGCCGCCATCAACCTTCAACGTGCTTCTTGGCTCCTACTGGTTCGATTAAACCTTGGTTTCATACTGAGGGAAAACTTGCCGCTGTACGTATCACACCTTCCTCTTGGGGTTCCCAACGGATGCGTGCTGTACGCGTATCAAGCACCGAGAGCCACCTTCTCCCGAACAAAATGAATATCGAGCTCAATGTGTTTGGTGCGACGATGATGAACTGGGTTGGCCGACAAGTAAACAGCGCTCACATTGTCACAATACACGATAGTGGCTGTGTCAATGGGATGATGTAGCTCCTGCAAGAGTTGGCGAACCCAGCATGATTCCGCGACCGCCGTGGCAACAGCGCGGTATTCGGCCTCAGCACTAGAACGAGAGACTGTCGTCTGGCGGCGAGACGACCAGCTTATCAAATTATCTCCAAGATACATGCAAAACCCCGACGTAGAGCATCTAGTATCCGGACACCCGGCCAAATCAGCATCAGAGTAGGCAATAAGGGAATGAGAGGTGGAACGATGCAAAGTGAGACCATGGTGGAGAGTGCCCTTAAGATAGCGAAGAATACATTTGATCAGAGAGAGATGAGGTTCACGAGGGTCATGCATGTGTAGACAGACTTGTTGGACGGCATAGGAGATGTCAGGACGGGTGAGAGTGGCATACTGAAGAGCGCCAGCAAGGCTACAATAGAGAGACGGGTCCGAAACAGAGGGGCCGGCTGTGGAGGATAATTTGGCTTTGGTATCGATAGGTGTGGTGACGGGGTGGCAATCGCGCATGCCTACACGAGAAAGAATATCCAGAATGTACTGATGTTGAGAGAGGTGAATGCTGGTGGAGGAACGAGTGACTGAAATACCGAGAAAATGATGAAGGGGACCAAGGTCCTTCATGGCGAATTCACGACTGAGAGCAGAGGTGACATGGGTGAGGAGAGATGTAGTGGATGCAGTGAGAATTATATCATCAACATATAAGAGAAGGTATGCAGTATCAGAGCCCCGACGAAGAATGAAGAGAGAGGCATCAGACTTGGATTCAACAAACCCGATGGTGCGAGCAAACGAGGAGAAGCGTTGAAACCAAGCACGAGGATCTTGTTTAAGGCCATAGAGAGATTTGAGAAGACGACAGACATGAGTAGGATGTTGAGGATCAATAAATCCCGAGGGTTGCTGGCTATAGACCACTTCATCGAGATGACCATGGAGGAAGGCATTTTTGACGTCAAGTTGATGAATGGGCCAAGCGTGAGAGAGGGCAAGGGAGAGAACGATGCGAATGGTAGCGGGTTTAACGACAGGGCTGAATGTCTCATCAAAGTCGACGCCGGGCTGTTGCGAAAAACCGCGGACCACCCAACGGGCTTTATGCCGGGCAAGGGAACCATCGGAGTTATACTTGTGGCGAAAAATCCATTTGCCGCTCACGATGTTGGCACCAGGTGGGGGAGGGACAAGAACCCAAGTTTGATTATGTGTGAGGGCGTCGTACTCATCCTGCATAGCCTGCCGCCAGTTAGGATCGCGGAGAGCTAAGAGGTAGGTAGATGGTAGTGGAGAGGAGATGATGGCAGAGAGATTGAGCCGCTCTTTGGGACCAGGGAGACAACCTGTCGTGGAGCGAGTGCGATAGACAGGAGGTGGTACAGGTTGACGCTGGGGTGGTGAGGAGTTGGGTGGTGTAGGTGCAAGAGGCGTGGCGGCGGCGGCAGGAGAGGGATGCGCAGTGGGCGAAACTGGTGATGCGGGAGGTTGGCGAGGAGGCTCGGGAGGAGAAGGTGTTGCCGCGGCAGGGGATGCTGCCGGGCGAGGATAGAGTACTGGAGGCGGTGGTGGGTCTATGGGATCGAAGAGGGCATGTGGTGGGGTTGGCGATGGTTGAGCTGGTGTGTCTGGTGCATAGGGAAAGGTGTGCTCATCGAAGATTACGTGACGAGAGATGATGATGCGGCGGGTAGCGAGATCGAGACACCTATATCCTTTGTGTTGTGAGGGGTACCCTAAGAAGACACATTTGGTGGAGCGAGGAGATAATTTGTTGGGCGTGGTGGAGGTAATGTTCGGGTAGCAAAGGCAACCAAAGACGCGAAGATTGTGATAAGGGGGGGGGTGGGGGGGGGGGTGAGGCCGAAGAGGAGTTCGTAGGGGATGGTGAGGGTCTTGGCATTGGTGGGGCGTATGTTGATTAAAAAGGTAGCGGTGTGTAGGGCTTCGGCCCAAAGAGAGGGAGGCATAGAGGCTTGAAAGAGAAGGGTTCGAATGACATTGTTGGTGGTGCGAATGGCTCGTTCTGCTTTACCGTTTTGTTGGGATGTGTGGGGACAGGAGAAACGAAAGAGGGTGCCGTGGTTGGTGAAGAAGGAGTGGACTTGTTTGTTGTCGAATTCACGGCCATTGTCACATTGGATAGCGAGAATAGGGAGGTTAAACTGAGTGCGAGCATAGGCATGAAAGGCAGTGAAGGTAAGGAAAACATCAGATTTCTTACGAAGGGGAAAGGTTCAAAAATAATGAGTATAATCATCCACAATAATCAGGTAATAACCAAAACCAGAGGTGCTAGGAATAGGTGATGTCCACAAATCACAATGTAACAACTGAAAAGGTTTTACACTAATGGACTCCGAAGGATAAAAGGGCAACCTGATGTGGCGACCCAACTGACACGCATGACATAGGGACGACGATGCTTTATTGGGTGGAATTTGTTGATGTTGGTGTAGACGCCGCATGGTGTGGTGGCCAGGATGTCCAAGGCGGCGGTGCCACAGGTCGAAGGATGAGGTGGTGAGGAGAGCTTGAGCGTCTGGTGGTCGGAGGGAATAGAGTGGGCCCGAGCTATTGCATCGAAGAATCACGGTCTTGGTGAGAAGATCCTTCACAGTGAAACCGAAGGGGTCAAATTCAATAGAGCAAAGATTATCGATAGTGAATTGACGAACAGAAATAAGGTTTTTGATAATATGGGGAACAACTAGAATGTTACGAAGATATATGTTTTTGGGATGAAAAGGCAGTGTGTAAGAACCTATGTGTGTAACAGGAAGAGATGCACCGTTGCCAACTATGATTTTATGTGAAGAAGATGGTCGAAGGGAAGAGAGTATACCATGATCGGATGCCATGTGAGACGAGGCGCCTGAATCCATAAACCACTCTTGGTTACCGGGGAGGTGCATGTTCTGAAGTGCTGTAAGAAGAGCTGGGTCGAGCTGCTGCTGGGAGACGTGTTGCTGAGGGGGAATCATCAGACCATTGTTCCAGGTCGGTGTCATGGGAGGAAGCTGCTGTCCGGTGGCGGTGTAGGCTTGGTGGCCGGGGCGGGGGCCCAGAATGCCTGCCATGGGCGCGCGCCAACGTGGTTGCCACGGGGCGAGCTGGAGCTGCTGCTACTGCGCGGCCCGAGTTGGGAGTCCGGTCCACGGATTGTACATCCAGGGAGAGTTGCTGTCGCGGCCGCGGCCACGACCACCGTCGCGACCACGGCGACCACCGTAGCCCCCACCATGGCCAGAGTTGATGTAGAGGCCAGGCTGGTAGGGCGGAGGGGGACGGGGATCGGTGCTGCCTGAGCCACCGCCACGTCCAGCCGGAGGGGCACGCTCGCCACCAGCGTGCGGGTTGATGCTGTTGCCGCTGGCCCAGAGCGCGGAGGCGGCTGCATTCTTGGCGTCGGTCTTCTTCTGCGCCTCCTCAAGAACAAGAGCATAACGTGTTTGAAGAAATGTGGGGAATGGCACCTGGTACGGGAGGAACGAGCGGAGATTGCTGAACTGCTCGTTGAGGCCGCGGAGAACCGTGAGGACGAGGGTTTCGTCGGAGACTGGCTGGCCGACATCGGCGAGGGCATCGGCGAAGGACTTGAGTTTGGAGCAGTAGTCGTGGACGCTCATGTCGCCTTGCGGGGTGTTGCGGAACTCCGCGTCGATGGCGAGAGCGCGGCTTTTCTTGTTGTCGTGGAAGAGGCTGGCCAGCGCGTCCCAGATTTGCCGCGCCGTGGAGCCAGGGGCCATGATGATGCCGAGGAGCTTGGAGGAGATCGAGCCATAGATCCAGGAGAGGACGGTGTAATCGTCCCGTGCCCAATCAGATGTGGGCGACGTGTCTGATGGCGTGGCTCCGTCGGTGCCGAGGACGTGGGCGGTGAGGCCATAGCGCCCGAGCGCGACGAGGAAGAGTTCCCGCCACTTGGCGTAGTTGGATTCCTGTAGATCAAGAGTGACAGGGACATGGCTTTTGATGGAGGCGACGTAGGAGGAGGGAGTGGGGTTAGGGTTTGGGGTGGGTGCAGTATTGTCGACGCTTTTGCCCATCTCGGCGAGGCGGCGGTCGAGTTCGGCTTGGCGAGCCTGGAGGAGGGACTCACGTTCCTTGAGCTCTTGTTCGAGCTTCTTGAGTTCGTCGGCAGACATGGTGGTGGTGGCGGCGTGAGAGAGGGAGGAGGGCTAGGGTTTTGGAGGTTTAGGGTTTTAGAGGGAAGAGAGGATCGGCTGGTGCTCTGATACCATGAAAATTGGATTGAATCCGGGCTGCATGATCGCAATGCCTCGGCCCTCCTCATATATTTATAGACAATTACAAATACACAATACAAGTATAGAACACGTATTTAGCTCGGTGATTTGGAGTAGACTCCAAGTTGATCAACCGGTGCCTCCTTATCTAACACTTTTCAACACTCCTTCCATCTGATACGGAAGATTGGCATCTTCTACTCTATAGTGTATTTAAGTTCCCAGATATCTTCAATCCTGCCCCGTATTAATTATGTCCCATGCTTTTTCCCGGTCAAGTACTCCATCGTCACCGCGAAGTTCTGATACTCACTAGTTATGTCTTTACCCTCCGTATAAAATATGCATTCGTTGATATCATATCCGTTGATAGACTGCACTATTAAGTTTCAATATTTGTAACTTAACGGCACCTTCAGGGATGCACACATCACGATATTTTTCAATGGTGGATGTTTGGCTGGTAGATCGGAGCGCTGCTAGAATTTCATTTCCAACTCTTTGTACTGTTGTTGTTGACGATTACTAATATATTAGTAGTAGTTTTGTTTTTTCAAAAACAAAACCTTATATTAAGGGCTGGAGGGAGTACTACATATGCATCTTGTGTTTTTAACTTTTTATGCCCAAATCATGGAACAATTTCACCTCGGCGAAACGGAGGTGAAGTTAAGACTGCATTGATCGAAACTGATTCGCAAACGTAAACGCAGAATTTGCATGTCCAAATAATTAATGGAATAATATCACCTCCTTGGCGAAATGGACGGCGATAATAGCTCGCCATCCTCGCACTCGCACCCATGCGCAGCACCAACGCATGACCAAACCGTCCTCCGATCCAAACCACCGAACAGATCAAGTCCACGCGAACGCCGGCGCTCCCGCAGCGCAGCCCGTGCGCCCGTCAGCCCTGCACTGCACTCGCTCGCTCGCTCGCGCGACGGCGGCGCTAGTCCATCCGTTTTCCCTACAAATACCCCCGCCCCCACATGGATCTATTCACCATTACGACACCCACAGCAAGACAACATACGATATGGGTTCCCTCTCCTACGTCCTCGCCGTTGCCGTCCTGGCGGCGCTGGTCACCGGCGGCGCGTGCATCTCCAAGGTGCCGCCGGGCCCCAACATCACGACCAAATACGACACCAGGTGGCTCCCCGCCAAGGCCACCTGGTACGGCAAGCCCACGGGCGCAGGACCCAAAGACAACGGTAAGTGATTACCATTTATCGATGCAGAATTTCTGCGCTGCGATCATATCTTGCCTGAAATATACCGTATGTGTGTGTGCAATGCAGGAGGCGCGTGCGGGATCAAGGACGTGAACCTGCCTCCCTACCTTGGCATGACGGCCTGCGGCAACATCCCCATCTTCAAGGACGGCAAGGGATGCGGCTCCTGCTACGAGGTACCCACGATACACCAGGTTACCAATCGCCAAACCTCAAATTATCTACGCATCGATCGTATATGTTAATATTGGTGCGTACGTGAATTGCAGGTCAAGTGTCAGAAGCCAGTGCCGTGCGCCGACAAGCCGATCACGATCTTCGTCACGGACAAGAACTACGAACCCATCGCGCCCTACCACTTCGACCTCTCCGGCCATGCCTTCGGCCTCATGGCGCTGCCCGGGAAGGACCAGGCGCTCCGGTCCGTCGGAGAGCTCGAGCTGCAGTTCAGGAGGGTGCGCTGCAAGTACCCGCCCGGCACCAAGATCACCTTCCACGTCGAGAAGGGATCCAACCCCAACTACCTCGCCATACTCGTCAAGTTCGTCTCTGACGACGGCGACATTGTCCAGGTGGACATCCAGGAGAAGCAGTCACCGGCGTGGAAGCCCATGACGCAGTCGTGGGGCGCCGTCTGGAGGTGGGACGGCGCCATCCCGATCAAGGGCCCCTTCTCCCTCCGCCTCACCAGCGAGTCCGGCAAGAAGCTCGTCGCCCAAGACGTCATCCCGGCAGCCTGGAAGGCCGACACTGTCTACCCGTCAAACATCCAGTTCTAGAACCTGCCACTCAATTCTTAAGATCTAGTTTTACCTCAGTTCGTTTTATTTATTTGTTAAACTTTGAGTTTTTTTACGGTACAATTTAGCACTAATAGTATTTCGGACAAATCGCTGGGTAAGAAATCACGATAGGGCATTTGATTTTATTTGCTACTATATATGGCAAGTGCAATCGTGCCACATAACGTCTTTGATATTCTTACCGTAGATTCGATCAACCCGTGCCTATTTTACCTACACCCACATGAACATGGGTCGTGTGAAGTTGTTACATGCATCTAAGCTTATGATCTACTGCATTTAAAGGTGTCTAAGCAGTAGTGGTCCAAAATACCGAAGAACACCAAATGTAGGAACAAGAATCCATCAATTATGTTTGCCCAATCACAGAGTAATTAACTTATACATGGGTTTTACATGCGTCGTGACCGGAAATGCGTCTGACACCACCTCCAGCGGGGCGACGCAAAGTGACCGGGCCGTCCGCGGAGACGCAAACCTGGCCCAAATATGTGCCTCGGATGCGTCTCTGGCGGACGCTCGGCGGACGCGGAAAGTGTCCGCTCGCGTCTGGCGAACGTTTCGTCGGACCCGCCTAGCAGCGCCCCTGCGTCGATGGGTCTTCTCAAACGCGCCAGCGACTGGCGCCGCTGCGTCGCTTCGGCAGTCTGCGTCACGTTAATGGTGATGCCTCGGCTGCCGAGCGACCGTCCACCTCTGCCAACCACGTTAATGGCGACGCCATGCGTCCTGCGGCCACCGCATGCCGCCAGCCTATATAAAGGGGGCACGCGTTCTTCTTCCTCGTCCACTCCTCCAAAGAAACCCTAGCCGCCACAAAGCTCGACCGTAGCGCCGCCTATGTGTTCCTGCGACGCAGCCAGGCCCGCGAGGAAGTCCATGGCCGATCCTGGTGGCCGGCGAGGCGGTCGAGGCCGCGGCCCTGGGCGCCCCCGTGGTCGGGGAAGGGGCCGCCGTGCTGGAGCAGCTACGGCCCCACGCTCACCCCCTATGTGTTAGTTTGTGTAAAATCATGTTTCAATATGTAATATTTGAAACTATGTTTAAATGGAGAAGAGGAAAAAAAGAAAAAAAAAATGCGTCGCCCCGCTGGAGCAGCCCCCAGACGCGCGGACAAAAACGGTCATTTTAGCGTCCGCAGCGCGATGCAAACGGACACTCGCGGACATTAAAATGCGTCGCGCCGCTGGAGATGCCTGTTATGGTGCTGCTAGAGGGATGTCGCGAGAGAGCCGGCCGTGGGCAAGCCCACGACCGGTGGCAAGAGGGAAGGGATTTCCTTCTTAATTCTTGCTTGATTAGATTGATACGTCTCCTCTCCTTATATAGAGAGGTTTACTTGACCCCTAAGCAAACGACCGTTATCTCTAATTAACCCTAAGACTAACGGGCTATACCGCTAGCTCAAGCCCATTACGTACTCTAACATTACACCTCACATGGATATGCAGCTCGTCCTCGAGCTGCAACCTAAGCAAACCATGATTCAACGCAACACAAACCTAACACCTAAAAACGAGCCTTTTACATCTCGGCTTGTTTATTACTCTCAACCTGAAATGGACTGGGACGCTTTATTCTTGACCCCTGAACATAAAGTGGACACCATCCGTCCGTCGGACGTGCACCTGTACAGCCACCTGGATCCCATGGAAACCAGCGGGGCAAAAGGAGCCCACGCGGCGGCCGGCGGCGGAATGCAGTGGCGTTACGCGGTGCGCTCCTGTCGGTGACACCATGCCTTCTCCCCGCCGGATGATTGTAACATCCCAAATTTTCAAACAAATAAGAAAATGAATTTCCTTTTTCCAAAAATGAGAACCAACAAAAACTTTTATTAAATCCATGACTATGCATAGTACTTATACTTGATGATTGTGTTATTGCCATGATGATTGCTGATATGCTTATCAAATGTTTCTAAAATCCCAAACCTTACTTTTCATTTCACCATCCAAGATAAAACAAAATAAAAAGAAATTAAATTAAAAAGGAAAGGCCTAGGTAAGCATATGGCTATTTTTGCAAATAATCAACTATGCCATGTTTTACCTTGCTAGATGGTTTGCAAAACCTCAACCAAACCAACTTATCATTTACCAACTCAATCTAAGGTGAAATAAAAAGAAAATAAAAATATACATAGAAGCATATGTGGCACATAGCCATAATGTCAATTCTTGACCTATGCCCTCATACTTTACCCAAATGGTTTGGAACCTTTAACAAACTCAATATAACACTAAATAAACACTAAACCATGACTAAGTGAAGCAAAGAAAAAGAAAATAAGAAAAATGCATTTCAACACATGCATATGCTTATGGACATTTTGCAAAACTTTGATATAGGCCAATTTGTCTTGAACCATTAGTTGTAGAATGTTACTAAACACTTAATAACACATTTTGAATCAAAGAAACTCAAATCAAATCAAATTTGAAATCAAATTATGCTCACATGAGATAATGGTCAAATCTGCCCATTTTAACATGACCCCTACTTTGAGCCTTTTTATTTGGAGATTTTGAAACTAAACAAATCCAACTCTTTGCACCTCATCCAAGACAACATCAAGGTGAACAACTTTGCTCAAACACACCCCTGCAAATTCTTGCTAGATTTCAATTTGTGATCAAGCAAAGTAGCAAACATGAAACAAAAACAAGATTATGCCCATTTTAGATTTTGCAAATCCACTCCAATTTGCACACCACCACCACCATTATGCTTCAAATATTAAATGAATTGACTCCACCAAAATTCACTGAAAAATTCCAAATTTACCTTCTTGCGGACATTTTACCGAGCATCTTGGATGCACCATTTCTACCAACTACATAGACTCAAAAACCCAGCAGTTTATTGCCCTAACCATAAACCCTAGGTCACCATCTGTACCTCTAGCAACTCCTTGCATCACTCCAGTACCAGAGACAGTATGGTTTGTGCAAAATATTGGAGAAACATGTCATGCCGAGCATGGCATGACACACACACTTGCTCTCTCACTTTCTGCCCGAATCCAACGTGCCAAACCATGTCACATAGCCTCCCCTTGCTCTCCTGGACCAGCAAGTGCTCACCATCGACCGAGAGGACCAGCACACGTGCCAGCCCGAGAGTGCCCAGTGACGCCCACGACGTGCCAGAGCACGCCGCGACAAGTCCTGGACGCGCCAGAGCGTCCATGCCCCTCGTCACCCTCGTCCTCCCCTTGACCCCTCCGCGTGCACACGCACTCACCAGCTCACCACCTACCTCTCAGACACCGCCATTGGATCACGGGAACCCTGTAGCCACCGTCATCGTCGACGACCTCCGCCAGTACCGCGCCAGTACATGACGTCTCCCGAGCTGCTCCCTCCTCCATTGGCTGCGCCACGACGCGCGCTAGCACCGCCTCGACGTCGCCTACAGTCCTATGACGTCGCCGGCGCCCCTCCGTCACTGTAGCGTCGCATCCGTCGCCGACATGGCCGCACCCCTCGGCACCCCTCGCCAGCTATAAAAGTGGCACGCCCCTGGACGATTTCAGCACACCACTCGCCTCCCCTCCTTCTATTGAGCCTCCCTGACTACTCCCCCTCCTCTATTAAGCTTTCTCTCGCCGGAATTTAGCCGGAGTCCGCCGCAGCCAGTAGCAGAAGCCGCCGTCGAATTCGTCCACCTCCGCCGCTCCCACGACCGCCATTCGGCTCGCCGTCGTCGACAACCTCCTCCGGCACCGACGCCTAGCCTCGCCGACCGCCGGTGAGCTCGCCGGACCTCCACCCTCGCGCCGCCAGTAACCCTTCTCGCCGTAGATGACGACGGCCGTGCGCCGTCCGATCCAAGTCTAATCCTACGGCTCAGAACAAAACATACCGCTTCACGGTTTATCGGTCACTGACTGGTGGAGCCCACCCTGTCAGGCAGCCCACGCGTGCTGGACGCGTGGTGGGCTGGCTTCCTCGCAGTTAAACCGTTTCGGCCCAGTTTCGTTTCCCGCCAGGCCCAAGAATTCAAATTTCGATTTTCAATTTAATTCTAAATTGCTTGCAGATGCTATTTTCAAATTTGAATATAATCGAATCTACCAAAAACAAATTTGATGAATTTGATGTTGTTGGAAAGCTTGTGAAAAACTCTATCCAACCCCACTGGTCTCACCTCAAATTCCTTTGTAGAATTAATGTGACAAAAATAACAAGGCATGGCCTTTTGCAACTTCAAACAATTATTAAAAATCAACCCGAAGTGATTTTGAGTTGATTCCAACTCTCATAAATCACATTTCACATACTCTACATGTTTATGTAAAAACATCACATAGTTGTTTGTATGATCATGGACTAGAGCAAAATAATGGCTATGTGCCTATTTCTAGTCCATTTAAATTATCCAAAATTATTTCTTAATTAGTATGAGAGGTTCCCTCTTATTTAAATCATGGTCCTAAGCAATTCAAAGTGATGTGGTTACTTGGTCTATAGCATCCCATCATGGATTACTTAGAGACATTAAATTGTTGTAAGAGTAAGG
The DNA here is from genome assembly GCF_019359855.2 of Lolium perenne. Lineage (NCBI taxonomy): Eukaryota > Viridiplantae > Streptophyta > Magnoliopsida > Poales > Poaceae > Lolium > Lolium perenne. The sequence continues at coordinate 154,192,515 of NC_067244.2, read as the reverse complement.
TTTAAATGGTATGAGGTTAGTACCTCATTTAAATCATTTTCCCAAATGATGAATATGAAGTATTGACCTTGGTCAACCTTGGTTCATATATTATTATTTGAGGAGATTAAATCTTAACAAGATTCAATGAGAGGAAATTATTTCCCCAAAGAATTAAAATAGCAACCCTAATCAATATTTGTAATGAGAGGAAATTATTTTTCTTTAAAAGAAAACAAAGTTAACCAACATGTTAATAATGTTGTGATGCTAGAATAGCTTGTGTGAATAGTGTGCTTAGTCTAGCTCTTAAGATTTGCTTGGTGATTGTGTACATCGTATCCGTTTTTAGACGCTAGTACCGAGGAGGAGGAGGAGGTCTACTTCCAGGAAGAAGAAAACCACTTTGATCAATACACCGCTGAAGGCAAGCTAATATTCTTGCAAGTTGACCTGGTGCAAAGCTCTACAAGAGCAAGGCATCATCACTTTCTACTTTATGCTTATTGATCCTATCCTAAGTTTTTACCTTACAAGTTTTGACTTTGGTTTATCAAAGAGTATTTTTGATTCATGATTCACTTGTTCTAGCTATGGAGTAGTACAAGAGCATCACACTTAGTGATATGGGCACGGAGGCCTATGTGGAGCCCAATTTCAGGACTCCACCAACCTAGGTGGTACGCCATCGAGGATTCAGGAGTGACACGCTAGGACGACCTACGCCATGTAATAATTAAGTCTAAGGTTGTGTCATTCATTCTATGTTAGGAAATAATGTAGCCAGGTCATGTGGTGGGCCAATTAGGGTTAAATTAGTGTTGTGTTTGGCTTTGGGCCTGTCCAAGCCAAACCAGGTCAGCCCATCAAGTGGGGCGCCCCAGCCTAGCAAGGCTGGCCGGCCACCTCCCTCTCATATAAGGTGGAGGCACGGCTAGGGTTTAGGATAGAACAAGTTTAGTCTAAAAGTTTAGGGTTTCCCTATAGCGTGTGATCACGTGTATCATACCTCCGGGGGTACGGCGCTGCCGTTATCTATTATATCCGCTGCGAAGGTTCTTGGGTTCATCAAGGATTGTCTAGCTCTTGGTTTGAGGCGGTCATTCATCGATCCGTTGCTTGCTGGATTCGTTCCCTCTTCTGCAGGCTGCGTTTTTCGCGTTGTTGGGAGGAATCTCTACCCCAGGTTCTTGCTGTGAAAGATCGGGCATCAAATAAGGTGGATTAAGTGGGTCGCTCCTTTATCATGGATGATATGGGCACGGAGGCCTATGTGGAGCCCAATTTCAGGACTCCACCAACCTAGGTGGTACGCCATCGAGGATTCAGGAGTGACACGCTAGGACGACCTACGCCATGTAATAATTAAGTCTAAGGTTGTGTCATTCATTCTATGTTAGGAAATAATGTAGCCAGGTCATGTGGTGGGCCAATTAGGGTTAAATTAGTGTTGTGTTTGGCTTTGGGCCTGTCCAAGTCAAACCAGGTCAGCCCATCAAGTGGGGCGCCCCAGCCTAGCAAGGCTGGCCGGCCATCTCCCTCTCATATAAGGTGGAGGCACTGCTAGGGTTTAGGATAGAACAAGTTTAGTCTAAAATATTAGGGTTTCCCTATTGCGTGTGATCACGTGTATCATCCCTCCGGGGGTACGGCGCTGCCGTTATCTATTATATCCGCTGCGAAGGTTCTTGTGTTCATCAAGGATTGTCTAGCTCTTGGTTTGAGGCGGTCATTCATCGATCCGTTGCTTGCTGGAGAAGAGGGAACGAATCCAGCAACCTGGGGTACAGATTCCTCCCAACACTAAATAAACACTAAACCAGGCCTAAGTGAAGCAAAGAGAAAGAAAATAAGAAAAATGCATTTCAACACATGCATATGCTTATGGACATTTTGCAAAACTTTGATCTAGGCCAATTTGGCTTGAACCATTAGATGTTGAATATTATTAAACACTTAATAACACTTTTTGAATCAAAGAAACTCAAATCAAATCAAATTTGAAATCAAATTATGCTCACATGAGATAATGGTCAAATCTGCCCATTTTAACATGACCCCTACTTTGAGCCTTTTTATTTGGAGATTTTGAAACTAAACAAATCCAACTCTTTGCACCTCATCCAAGACAACATCAAGGTGAACAACTTTGCTCAAACACACCCCTGCAAATTCTTGCTAGATTTCAATTTGTGATCAAGCAAAGTAGCAAACATGAAAAAAAACAAGATTATGCCCATTTTGGATTTTTGCAAATCCACTCCAATTTGCACACCACCACCACCATTATGCTTCAAATATTAAATGAATTGACTCCACCAAAATTCACTGAAAAATTCCCAATTTACCTTCTTGCGGCCATTTTACCGAGCACCTTGGGTGCACCATTTCTACCAACTACATACACACAAAAACTCAGCAGTTTATTGCCCTAACCATCAACCCTAGGTCACCATCTGTACCTCTAGCAACTCCTTGCATCACTCCAGTACCAGAGACAGTATGGTTTGTTCAAAATATTGGAGAAACATGTCATGCCGAGCATGGCATGACACACACACTTGCTCTCTCACTTTCTGCCCGAATCCAACGTGCCAAACCAGGTCACATAGCCTCCCCTTGCTCTCATGGACCAGCAAGTGCTCACCATCGACCGAGAGGACCAGCACACGCGCCAGCCCGAGCATGCCCAGTGACGCCCACGACGCGCTGATACGTCTCAAACGTATCTATAATTTCTTATGTTCCATGCTAGTTTTATGACAATACTCACATGATTTATATACGCTTTATATCATTTTTATGCATTTTCTGGCACTAACCTATTAACAAGATGCCGAAGCGCCAGTTCCTGTTTTCTGCTGTTTTTGGTTTCAGAAATCCTACACAGGAAATATTCTCGGAATTGGACGAAACAAAAGCCCACGGTCTTATTTTCCACGGAGCCTTCTAGAACACCGAAGGAGAGACGGAGAGGAGCCGAGGGGGCCCCACACCACCTGGCGGCGCGGCCAAGAGGGGGGGCACGCCGCCCTATGGGGTGGGCCCCTCGAGCGTCCCCGACTCTGCCCCTTCGCCTATATATTCTCTCCGTCGCGAAAACCCTATTACCGAGAGCCACGATACGAGAAAAGTTCCAGAGACGCCGCCGCCGCCAATCCCATCTCGGGGGATTCAGGAGATCGCCTCCGGCACCCTGCCGGAGAGGGGAATCATCACCCGGAGGACTCTACATCACCATGATCGCCTCCGGACTGATGCGTGAGTAGTTCATCCTTGGACTATGGGTCCATAGCAGTAGCTAGATTGTTGTCTTCTCCTCTTGTGCTATCATGTTTAGATCTTGTGAGCTACCTATCATGATCAAGATCATCTATTTGTAATGCTACATGTTGTGTTTGTTGGGATCCGATGAATATGGAATACTATGTCAAGTTGATTATTGATCTATCATATATGTGTTGTTTATGATCTTGCATGTTCTCTGTTACTAGTAGAGGCTCTGGCCAAGTTGATACTTGTGACTCCAAGAGGGAGTATTTATGCTCGATAGTGGGTTCATGCCTCCATTGAATCTGGGACAGTGACAGAAAGTTCTAAGGTTATGGATGTGCTGTTGCCACTAGGGATAAAACAACAATGCTTTGTCTAAGGATATTTGTATTGTTTACATTACGCACAGTACTTAATGCAATTTTCTGTTGTTTGCAACTTAATACTGGAAGGGGTGCGGATGCTAACCCGAAGGTGGACTTTTTAGGCATAGATGCATGCTGGATAGCGGTCTATGTTCTTTGTCGTAATGCCCTAAGTAAATCTCATATTAGTCATCGTGATATGTATGTGCATTGCTATGCTCTCTATTTGTCAATTGCCCAACTGTAATTTGTTCACCCAACATGCTATTTATCTTATTGGAGAGACACCACTAGTGAACTGTGGACCCCGGTCCATTCTTTTACATCTGAAATACAATCTACTGCAATCATTGTTCTCTGCTGTTCTTTGCAAACAAACATCATTCTCCACACCATATGTTTAATCCTTTGTTTACAGCAAGCCGGTGAGATTGACAACCTCACTGTTAAGTTGGGGCAAAGTATTTTGATTGTGTTGTGCAGGTTCCACGTTGGCGCCGGAATCCCTGGTGTTGCGCCGCACTACACTCCTTCACCAACAACCTTCACGTGGCCTTCATCTCCTACTGGTTCGATAGCCTTGGTTTCTTACTGAGGGAAAATTTGCTGCTGTACGCATCACACCTTCCTCTTGGGGTTCCCAATGGACGTGTGCTTCACGCGTTATCAAGCTCTTTTTCTGGCGCCGTTGCCGGGGAGATCAAGACACGCTGCAAGGGGAGTCTCTCACATCCAATCTCTTTACTTTTTTTATTGTCTTGCTTTACTTTATTTTATTTTCTGTTTTGTTTGCTTTCTTTATATTAAAAACACAAAAAAATTAGTTACTTGCATTTAGTTTATTTACCTTTTGTTTATTTCATCATGCTTTCCCCTAAGTTCACTCTTAAAGATATATCAGTAGGGCATGGGTCTATCATTGGAAGAGATAATATAAAAGAATTTTTCACTCATGTTAGTACAGTTAATGATTTTGAAGATAGACACTTGGTAAAACTTGCTCCTACTTATGAAATTGCTACTGCCTCTTTAGTACACATGTTGGAAGCTAGATTTGTTAATCTCAACCCTATAATGCAACATATGTTTCTTACACTCTCTGATATGGAAGTAGGAGAAAAGAGAGATTTTGTTTTAGAAACCCTTCTTAGAGAATTTGGTGATGTAGCTAGAGTATCTAGGAAAGTCTTCATTAAACATAAGAGGCTTGGCTTTTTTACCAATTTTGCAAATACCCTTAAAAATATGGAAAAAGATAGACTAAAGTACACTAATAAAGTCAATTGTGAGGGGGAGATTAAAGTACAAATACCTTGCAAGCTCTTAGGAATGCATGAGGCACTAGAAAAGAATTTTGCTTGGATTGTTCCTGAAAATTTGTTTGAGGAGGATAGTAAGCCTAAGAGTAACGAAAGAGGAGTTTCTTACATAGACAAGATACAATGCATAGTTGAGAAAGCTCCAAACCCCTCTGTTGATGCTTCATCTCTTGATAATACTTGATTTACACTTTCTGCGCCTAGCTGAAAGGCGTTAAAGAAAAGCGCTTATGGGAGACAACCCATTATTTTATTTCTGCAATTTTTGTTTTATATTTGTGTCTTGGAAGTTGTTACTACTGTAGAAACCTCTCCTTATCTTTATTTTATTGCATTGTTGTGCCAAGTAAAGTCTTTGATAGTAAGGTTGATACTAGATTTGGATTTCTGCGCAGAAACAGATTTCTAGCTGTCACGAATTTAAGTAGATCTCTCTGTAGGAAACTAAAAAAAATCTGCGAAAAATCATGAGTAATCCTCAGATATGTACGCAACTTTCATTCAATTTGAGCTTCTTCATCTGAGCATGTTAAGTGCCTCGAAATTTTTTGTCTTTACGGACTATTCTGTTTTGACAGATTGTGCCTTTTATTTCACATTGCCTCTTTTACTGTGTTTGAATGGATTTCTTTGCTCCATTAACTTTCAGTAGATTTGGGTAATGTCCAGAAGTGTTGGGAATGATTGTGTCCTCTCTGAACATGTGAATTTTTGATTATGCACTGACCCTCTAATGAGATTGTTTTGAGTTTGGTGTGGAGGAAGTTTTCAAGGGTCAAGAGAGGAGGATGATATAATATGATCATGAAGAGTGAAAAGTCTAAGCTTGGGGATGCCCCCGTGGTTCATCCCTGCATATTTGTCGTCGTGGTGAACAGACAGATGCCATGGGATGGCTTATCTTGGGGCCGAATGTGCGCTAGAGGATTCGGGGGAGGGTTTTGGTATAGATGGAGAGGTTTCCGGATGGATTCCTCAAGAACTTGGCCTTAGCCAGAGGTTGAAGAAGATGAACTCAAGCGCAATATCACCTCTAGATCTCTCTATTTCTTGATCATAAGTGCTTACAGGTTTCTGTGTACAAGACAGCCTATCGTCCACGCCCGTGAAGGACTGTGCCTCCTCTCCTTATATAGGGGAGAGGGTGGCTTACAGGGGAAGAAACCCTAAGTAACCCTAATGGGATCTTTGACTAGACAAACTACTTTACAAAGCTACTTTAGCTACCGGTGATGCCGGTATGCCTTTAATCAGGAGCTGTGACATCCTCCGGCACCTTTTACGTCATCCTTCGCCTTTGGCGTCATGGCTTCGTTTAAAGCTGAAGTGCTTCGCTCATCTTTGTCTTCTAGCTCTGGAGAGCATCTTTGACCAGTCTTGCCGACGTGCTACAGTATAGCCTGTACCGGTACTCCGGTACCTCCTTAGCCGGTTCCGGCATCCCCCTCCTGGGATACCGGTATGATTCACTGAACCAACTTCCGCTATCCGGAAAAACCTTTAAACCGGTACTTTGATGGCTCAAACCATCCGGTTTGGCATGCCTTTGGCATACCGGGGGTCATCCCCCCAACATTAGTCCCCGAAGCTGGTATAGTCCGGTGGATCCTATCCAACGGACCATGCCAGGTTCTCTTTTCTCAAGGTACCGGTTTAATCCTTCCGGAATCCGGATCAAGCTCTTCGGCGTTTTTGCCGAACTTGTGTCTTTGTACCGATTTTTTCCGGTATCTTTGTCATTAAACCTCTCCTCGACGAAGTCCAAAATATCTCGGGTACAGCGCCTGTCAGTGACATGCGCACTGTGCCTGCGCGCGACAGTGTCGGGGGTCACTTCCCTTCGTCTTCTGCGCCAGCATTTATGGCACCGCACCAGATCCGCGCTGCCGTTCCGGATCCGTGTGGCCTCCCTGTGTCTTCTTATTTTCGGCGCGTGTATCTTCGTGCCACGTGGCGGCCCACGAACTGAACCGCCGCGGCCTAGCGGTTGCCAGCCCACTACTCCTCTTTCCTATTTAAGAGCGAGGCAGTTTCTTCTCCTCTTCTTCTCCGCACTTGCCCCCTCAGACGCACTCAGAGCTTCTCGCCACTTGCGCTCCCGTCGCCGCCGGTCGCTGATACGTCTCCGACGTATCGATAATTTCTTATGTTCCATGCCACATTATTGATGATATCTACATGTTTTATGCACACTTTTATGTCATATTCGTGCATTTTCTGGAACTAACCTATTAACAAGATGCCGAAGTGCCAGTTCCTGTTTTCTGCTGTTTTTGGTTTCAGAAATCCTAGTAACGAAATATTCTCGGAATCGGACGAAATCAACGCCCGGGTTCCTATTTTGCCCGGAAGCATCCAGAACACCCGAGAGCCGCCAGAGGGAAGCCCTGGGGGCCCCACACTACACCCTGGCGCGACCAGAGGGGGGCCGCGCCGCCCTATGGTGTGGTGGCCCCAGGCCCCCTCCGAGGCTGCCCTTCCGCCTATTTAAAGCCTCCGTCGCGAAAACCCTATCACGTTCGACGAAACCCACAGAAACCTTCCAGAGCCGCCGCCATCGCGAAGCCAAGATCTGGGGGATAGGAGTCTCTGTTCCGGCACGCCGCCGGAATGGGGAAGTGCCCCCGGAAGGCTTCTCCATCGACACCGCTGCCATCTCCACCGCCATCTTCATCACCGCTGCTGCTCCCATGAGGAGGGAGTAGTTCTCCATCGAGGCTCGGGGCTGTACCGGTAGCTATGTGGTTCATCTCTCTCCTATGTACTTCAATACAATAATCTCATGAGCTGCCTTACATGATTGAGATTCATATGATGATGCTTGTAATCTAGATGTCGTTATGCTAGTCAAGTGAATTTTACTTATGTGATCTCCGGAGACTCCTTGTCCCACGTGTGTAAAGGTGACAGTGTGTGCACCGTGTGGGTCTCTTAGGCTATATTTCACAGAATACTTATTCACTGTTATGAATGGCATAGTGAAGTGCTTATTTATATCTCTTTATGATTGCAATGTATTTTGTATCACAATTTATCTATGTGCTACTCTAGCAATGTTATTAAAGTAGTTTTATTCCTCCTACACGGTGTAATGGTGACAGTGTGTGCATCCGTGTTAGTACTTGGTTTATGCTATGATTATGATCTCTTGTAGATTATGAAGTTAACTATTGCTATGATAGTATTGATATGATCTATTCCTCCTACATAGTGTGAAGGTGACAGTGTGCATACTATGTTAGTACTTGGTTTAGTCGAATTGATCTTTCATGCACTCTAAGGTTATTTAAATATGAACATTGAATTGTGGAGCTTGTTAACTCCGGCATTGAGGGTTCGTGTAATCCTACGCAATGTGTTCATCATCCAACAAGAGTGTAGAGTATGCATTTATCTATTCTGTTATGTGATCAATGTTGAGAGTGTCCACTAGTGAAAGTGTAATCCCTAGGCCTTGTTCCTAAATACTGCTATCGCTGCTTGTTTACTGTTTTACTGCGTTACTACTGCTGCAATACTACCACCATCAACTACACGCCAGCAAGCTATTTTCTGGCACCGTTGCTACTGCTCATATATATTCATACCACCTGTATTTCACTATCTCTTCGCCGAACTAGTGCACCTATTTGGTGTGTTGGGGACACAAGAGACTTCTTGCTTTGTGGTTGCAGGGTTGCATGAGAGGGATATCTTTGACCTCTTCCTCCCTGAGTTCGATAAACCTTGGGTGATCCACTTAAGGGAAAACTTGCTGCTGTTCTACAAACCTCTGCTCTTGGAGGCCCAACACTGTCTACAGGAAAAGGAGGGGGCGTAGACATCAAGCTATTTTCTGGCGCCGTTGCCGGGGAGGAAAGGTAAAAGGTACTCACACTCCGGATCTCGGCTACTAAGCTATTTTCCGGCGCATCGTAAGTACTCAAAGCTATTTCCTTTAGATCCTGCAATTGCATCTTTTTGTTTCTTGTTTACACTAGTTTGGTATAATGGACAAGAATGAGCTTCTTATTCTATTTCCTGATTTAAAACATGGATTGTTTGATGCGAAAATTAAAAAACCTATGGAATCTTATTTGCATGCTGGTAGTAATATTAGTATGAACGCTTTGAACACCATTGTTGATAATGATATAGAAAGTTCTAAGCTTGGGGAAGCTGGTTTTCATGATCTTTTTAGTCCCCCAAGCATTGAGGAGAAAATTTTCTTTGATGATACTTTGCCTCCCATATATGATGATTATAATGATAGTGGTCTTTTGGTGCCACCTACTATGGAGAGTAAATTTTGTTGTGATTATACTATGCCTCCAACACTTGATGAGAATAATAATGATAGCTACTTTGTTGAATTTGCTCCCACTGCAACTAATAAAATTGATTATGCTTATGTGGAGAGTAATAATTTTATGCATGAGACTCATGATAAGCATGCTTTATGTGATAGTTATATTGTTGAGTTTGCTCATGTTGCTACTGAAAGTTATTATGAGAGAGGAAAATATGGTTGTAGAAATTTTCATGTTACTAAAATACCTCTCTATGTGCTGAAATTTTTGAAGCTACACTTGTTTTATCTTCCTATGCTTGTTACTTTGCTCTTAATGAACTTGTTTATTTACAAGATTCCTATGCATAGGAAGCATGTTAGACTTAAATGTGTTTTGGATTTGCTTCTTGATGCTCTCTTTTGCTTCAAATACTATTTCTTGCGAGTGCATCATTAAAACTGCTGAGCCCATCTTAATGGCTATAAAGAAAAGAACTTCTTGGGAGATAACCCATGTGTTATTTTGCTACAGTACTTTGTTTTATATTTGTGTCTTGGAAGTTGTTTACTACTGTAGCAACCTCTTCTTATCTTAGTTTTGTGTTTTGTTGTGCCAAGTGAAGCCTCTAATCGAAGGTTGATACTAGATTTGGATTTCTGCGCAGAAACAGATTTCTATCTGTCACGAATCTAGGCTGTTTTCTCTGTAGGTAACTCAGAAAAATATGCAAATTTACGTGCGTGTTCCTCAGATATGTACGCAACTTTCATTAGTTTTGAGTTTTCTGATCTGAGCAACGGAAGTATTTATTAAAAATTCGTCTTTACGGACTGTTCTGTTTTGACAGATTCTGCCTTTTATTTCGCATTGCTTCTTTCGCTGTGTTGGGTGGATTTCTTTGTTCCATTACCTTCCAGTAGCTTTGAGCAATGTCCAGAAGTGTTAAGAATGATTGTGTCACCTCTGAACATGTGATTTTTTGATTATGTACTAACCCCTCTAATGAAGTTTATGAGAAGTTTGGTGTGAAGGAAGTTTTCAAGGGTCAAGAGAGGAGGATGATATACTATGATCAAGAAGAGTGAAAAGTCTAAGCTTGGGGATGCCCCGGTGGTTTACCCCTGCATATTTCAAGAAGACTCAAGCGTCTAAGCTTGGGGATGCCCAAGGCATCCCCTTCTTCATCGACAAATTATCAGGTTCCTTCTCTTGAAACTATATTTTTATTCCGTCACATCTTATGTGCTTTGCTTGGAGCGTCGGTTTGTTTTTGTTTTTTGTTTTGTTTGAATAAATGGATCCTAGCATTCACTGTATGGGAGAGAGACACGCTCCGCTATTGCATATGGACAAGTATGTCCTTAGGCTCTACTCATAGTATTCATGGCGAAGTTTCTTCTTCGTTAATTTGTTATATGGTTGGAATTGGAAAATGATACATGTAGTAATTTGCTATAATGTCTTGGATAATGTGATACTTGGCAATTGTTGTGCTCATGTTTAAGCTCTTGCATCATATGCTTTGCACCCATTAATGAAGAAATACATAGAGCATGCTAAAATTTGGTTTGCATATTTGGTCTCTCTAAGGTCTAGATAATTTCTAGTATTGAGTTTGAACAACAAGGAAGACGGTGTAGAGTCTTATAATGTTTACAATATGTCTTTTATGTGAGTTTTTCTGCACCGGTTCATCCTTGTGTTTGTTTCAAATAAGCCTTGCTAGCCTAAACCTTGTATCGAGAGGGAATACCTCTCATGCATCCAAAATACTTGAGCCAACCACTATGCCATTTGTGTCCACCATACCTACCTACTACATGGTATTTCTCCGCCATTCCAAAGTAAATTGCTTGAGTGCTACCTTTAAAATTCCATCATTCACCTTTGCAATATATAGCTCATGGGACAAATAGCTTAAAAACTATTGTGGTATTGAATATGTACTTATGCACTTTATCTCTTATTAAGTTGCTTGTTGTGCGATAACCATGTTCACTGGGGACGCCATCAACTACTATTTTGTTGAATTTCATGTGAGTTGCTATGCATGTTCGTCTTGTCTGAAGTAAGAGAGATCTACCACCTTATGGTTAAGCATGCATATTATTAGAGAAGAACATTGGGCCGCTAACTAAAGCCATGATCCATGGTGGAAGTTTCAGTTTTGGACAATATCCTCAATCTCATATGAGAATAATAATTGTTGTTACATGCTTATGCATAAAAGAGGAGTCCATTATCTGTTGTCTATGTTGTCCCGGTATGGATGTCTAAGTTGAGAATAATCAATAGCGAGAAATCCAATGCGAGCTTTCTCCTTAGACCTTTGTACAGGCGGCATAGAGGTACCCCTTTGTGACACTTGGTTAAAACATGTGCATTGCGATGATCCGGTAGTCCAAGCTAATTAGGACAAGGTGCGGGCACTATTAGTATACTATGCATGAGGCTTGCAACTTGTAAGATATAATTTACATGATACATATGCTTTATTACTACCGTTGACAAAATTGTTTCATGTTTTCAAAATCAAAGCTCTAGCACAAATATAGCAATCGATGCTTTCCTCTACGGAGGACCATTCTTTTACTTTCATTGTTGAGTCAGTTCACCTATTTCTCTCCACCTCAAGAAGCAAACACTTGTGTGAACTGTGCATTGATTCCTACATACTTGCTTATTGCACTTATTATATTACTCTATGTTGACAATTATCCATGAGATATACATGTTATAAGTTGAAAGCAACCGCTGAAACTTAATCTTCCTTTGTGTTGCTTCAATGCTTTTACTTTGAATTATTGCTTTATGAGTTAACTCTTATGCAAGACTTATTGATGCTTGTCTTGAAGTACTATTCATGAAAAGTCTTTGCTATATGATTCACTTGTTTACTCATGTCATATACATTGTTTTGATCGCTGCATTCACTACATATGCTTTACAAATAGTATGATCGAGTTTATGATGGCATGTCACTCCAAAAATTATCTTTGTTATCGTTTACCTGCTCGGGACGAGCAGAACTAAGCTTGGGGATGCTGATACGTCTCCGACGTATCGATAATTTCTTATGTTCCATGCCACATTATTGATGATATCTACATGTTTTATGCACACTTTATGTCATATTCGTGCATTTTCTGGAACTAACCTATTAACAAGATGCCGAAGTGCCAGTTCCTGTTTTCTGCTATTTTTGGTTTCAGAAATCCTAGTAACGAAATATTCTCGGAATCGGACGAAATCAACGCCCAGGTTCCTATTTTGCCCGGAAGCATCCAGAACACCCGAGAGCCGCCAGAGGGAAGCCCTGGGGGCCCCACACTACACCGGCGCGGCCAGAGGGGGCCGCGCCGCCCTATGGTGTGGTGGCCCCAGGCCCCCTCCGAGGCTGCCCTTCCGCCTATTTAAAGCCTCCGTCGCGAAAACCCTATCACGTTCGACGAAACCCACAGAAACCTTCCAGAGCCGCCGCCATCGCGAAGCCAAGATCTGGGGGACAGAAGTCTCTGTTCCGGCACGCCGCCGGAACGGGGAAGTGCCCCCGGAAGGCTTCTCCATCGACACCGCTGCCATCTCCACCGCCATCTTCATCACCGCTGCTGCTCCCATGAGGAGGGAGTAGTTCTCCATCGAGGCTCGGGGCTGTACCGGTAGCTATGTGGTTCATCTCTCTCCTATGTACTTCAATACAATAATCTCATGAGCTGCCTTACATGATTGAGATTCATATGATGATGCTTGTAATCTAGATGTCGTTATGCTAGTCAAGTGAATTTTACTTATGTGATCTCCGGAGACTCCTTGTCCCACGTGTGTAAAGGTGACAGTGTGTGCACCGTGTGGGTCTCTTAGGCTATATTTCACAGAATACTTATTCACTGTTATGAATGGCATAGTGAAGTGCTTATTTATATCTCTTTATGATTGCAATGTATTTTGTATCACAATTTATCTATGTGCTACTCTAGCAATGTTATTAAAGTAGTTTTATTCCTCCTACATGGTGTAATGGTGACAGTGTGTGCATCCGTGTTAGTACTTGGTTTATGCTATGATTATGATCTCTTGTAGATTATGAAGTTAACTATTGCTATGATAGTATTGATATGATCTATTCCTCCTACATAGTGTGAAGGTGACAGTGTGCATACTATGTTAGTACTTGGTTTAGTCGAATTGATCTTTCATGCATGCTAAGGTTATTTAAATATGAACATTGAATTGTGGAGCTTGTTAACTCCGGCATTGAGGGTTCGTGTAATCCTACGCAATGTGTTCATCATCCAACAAGAGTGTAGAGTATGCATTTATCTATTCTGTTATGTGATCAATGTTGAGAGTGTCCACTAGTGAAAGTGTAATCCCTAGGCCTTGTTCCTAAATACTGCTATCGCTGCTTGTTTACTGTTTTACTGCGTTACTACTGCTGCAATACTACCACCATCAACTACACGCCAGCAAGCTATTTTCTGGCACCGTTGCTACTGCTCATATATATTCATACCACCTGTATTTCACTATCTCTTCGCCGAACTAGTACACCTATTTGGTGTGTTGGGGACACAAGAGACTTCTTGCTTTGTGGTTGCAGGGTTGCATGAGAGGGATATCTTTGACCTCTTCCTCCCTGAGTTCGATAAACCTTGGGTGATCCACTTAAGGGAAAACTTGCTGCTGTTCTACAAACCTCTGCTCTTGGAGGCCCAACACTGTCTACAGGAAAAGGAGGGGGCGTAGACATCAGTCGCCGCCAGAGCACTGCTCCCGACGAACTCCAGCCGCTTCTCCTGTTGCGCTGAGACTCTCCGCCGCGCAGAGAGCCTCCGAAGCGCCTCCACCGTCGCTGCATCGGGCTCCCGTCTGCAACGTCTGCTCCTCTTCGTCGCCGGCCCTTGTCGACGACCGCGAGCTTGCCGCGCCTCCGGCGACCTTCTTCCTCAGCATTCTCCGCCGCCTCAGGTTAGCCCCAATGCACGTTCGCCCTTTTCTCTTTTGCTTTTCAGTTCTTGGGCTGGTAGGGTATTTACTCTTTCCTTTCTTTTGCTTTTCCTCTTACTCGTAGATCTTCACGCGGGGCTAGATCTTGGGAAATCTGTTTCTAGTTAGATTCCGGCATCTCTCGACTCGCATGTCTACCGATGAATATCTTTCTGAATCGGCCACCAGCAGCCACCACAGCCAGGCCTCCGACGGGCTTGAAGCTGAGCTGGACCGGATGGGAGCTTCCTCATCCGTTCCGGACACTGGTTCCAGGAAGCCAGTAGCTCCCGCCAAGGTTCCGGTGTGGAGTTGGCCAACATCACCAGGGGAGCCTGGAAAGGCACCGACATGACACAGCAGGACATCGACTGGCTGTACCGCTCCCGGAGGATACCGGTATAGGTATCTTGCCGGATTCCAAGTGACGAAGTGGAGCCCGCGCCCGAAGCTGGAGAATTTGTTGTTTTTGTTGCTCACTTTGAGTGTGGTTTCGGCCTCCCTGCCTCCGATTTCTTTCGTCAGTTTCTCGACTTCTACAAACTCCAACCCCATCACCTTCCTGGCAATGCCATCTTCTATCTTTCTTGCTACGTTTCTTTCATGAAGGCCTATTTTGGCCTCCTTCCCACAAAAGAAGCTTTCGCTCGCTTCTTTAGCCTTTGGATCAACTCGGTCCAAGGTAAAAACATTCCCAAGCCCAAACCTCTGGTACAGTGCGGATCTTGCATCATGGGCTCCCGTCAGGGGAGCCCCTTCTTCAAGTTTTCCGGCCTAGATTCCTGCAGGGCCTAGCAGGAGACTTTCTTCTATGTGAGGAACAAGGGTTCCTCAGATTTCATCAACCTGCCGGCCTACAATCCGGCGACGCCCACGAAGGCCAACTGGGGCTACTATCCGGGGACCGATCATATCGAGACCAACCGGATAGTTCGGTTCCTGGAGAGCCTCAAGAAAGAGACGAAGATCTGCTCCGACGATATCATCCGTGCGTTCATCTCACGCCGGGTGCTTCCTCTCTAGCGCCGAGCTCACAAGATGAGCCAAATGTGCGGCCCCCGCGATCCCACGAAAATTACCGGCTTGGCCCTGAGCAAAGAGGATATAGCGCTCAAGGCCAGGCAAATTTGTAACACGGACATGCCCCCGGATTGGGAGTGGGGCCATCTTCCTCTTAGCGCCATGAACCCTCCAACTGCTGCTGTAAGATCTTGAGTAATCCAGATTTTTTTTCCGGTAACTTTTCAACACATAACTAACTGATTCTTTTCTTTTTCAGGCCTGTGAGCGCTTCCCTCGCATTGCTGCGGAGGTGCGTGCCCCTTGCCGGAAACGCGATCTGGACGAAGTGGACCCGGATCCATACGTGGTTTGGACCAAGAGCAAGATGGGCCGCACCCAGACTCCGCGTCCCGGTAACTTTTCTACCAACGACTCCGGTTCCGATGATGAGGTCACTATACTTGAGGTATTTTGTTCTTTTGCTTTATCATGTATCATCTTTCTGTAGCCGCTCCCTCAGCTAGCGCCAACCCACAGGTCGTGGAGCGCGCCACCCCGCTTCAGGCCGAAGTCGGGGCAGAGTTTCTGGAGAAGCTCGCCTCCCAAGGCCGCAAGAACAAGGCGCCCACGCCCGAGGCCGGTTCTAGCGAGGCTCCTCCAGCCAAACACTCCCGGATGGAGATCGGCGGGAAGAAGGTCACCACAAGGCGCTACCGGAAATGGGAGATTCCGGTGGCTTCCGGGCGAGTTTCCATTTTCACTTTCTTTTTATTTCTTGACTCTTTTTGTTTCCTGATTCTCTTTTTCTGGTTGCCTTTCTGAATTTTCTTTTTCCATCTTTCCAGGCCTGCCCTGAAGATCTCCAAGAGCGCCTATGGCATGAGGCCGGAGACCTCAGAGGACGCCGCCAGGGCCTCGACTCCTCCTCAGCCAAGTCCGGTACCATCTGGTGCCGGCAACCCTTCTGCCTCCCCTCTGGGGGGGCAACACAAGCACGGGGCGCGCGGCCCCTAAACCTTCTCATCACCGCGCGGAGGAGGACCTTGCCTCCCCTCCAGAAATCCAAGACACCGGCGCCAGTAACACCGGCGCCGGCACCGAAGATGCCGGGCAGGCGGAACCTCTGGTTCCTCCTGTCCAGAAAAAGAAGAAAAAGAAGACTCCTGCTTCCTCCCCCTCCAAGGCCGTGTCGGATCCTTCCGAGCCGGCAAGCTCTGCTCCAGCAAAGGAAGCTCTTGGAGCTCCTGCGCCAACCAAGACCGCGCCAACTCCTCCTCCGGCAACCTCTGCCGGCAAGCCGGCGGTCGCCAAGCCAACACCGCCAAAGTGCGGCAAGCTCACCGCCCAGCAACTTGCTGCGGTGGTGACCGCGGCCACCGCTCCCTCTTCCGGTCCGCAGACGCTAGTTCTGCACGCCGGCCGCGCCGCCGTTGTGGCCGGTGAAACGGCCTCTACCCAGGTAGGCCGGATCACCGAGTTCCACCGCCGAGGAGCGGACCTCGGCCATCTGCTTGATTACGCTGAAAAGTGGAATCAAGCGGATCTGACGCCGGCGACGCGCGGCCTCGGCAAGGACAAGCTGCTGGTGGTCGATCCCTCTGGCCCTCGGAGCACCGGTCAACACTTTGGCCGGCTGAGGCACGCGGCCAAGGAGTTCGACAATGCGTGGCACGATGCCAGCACCAACGTGTCGGTAAATTACCCAAAACTCCCAAGCTCTTTACATCTTTGTCGGTTTTCTTTCCAAGCTTTGAAGATTATGTATATCTCCCCAGTCCCCGAGTTTCGGGTTGAGAACGTAGTTCTTAGCGCGAAACTTTGTTGTAAACACAAAAAACCGGCATAGCCAGTCCCCGAGTTTCAGGTTTAGGGCGCAACACTTAGCGCGAAAATTTGTTAGAAACACAAAAAACCGGCATAGCCAGTCCCCGAGTTTTGGGTTCAGGGCGCAGCTCTTAGCGCGAAACTTTTTTCTCCTTGCCGACATCTTTTTTTATCGAAGCCTTTTTATCTTGAACAGAGCATGCTGGACATACGGAAGCAGCTCTTTGAGGAGCTGCCGTGGGAGCACCGGGAGCTGTCTGAGGGCCACAACAAGTGTCGAGGTTAGCTTTCCACACCCCGGCTTCTTTTTAATGGTTGCTTTTCCTTTCCAGCACTTGTAAACTTTTTTGCATTTTAGCTCTTCCGGAAGCCTCCTTCGAGGATCTCTCCGCCCAGATTGCCGCGCTCAAAGGTACCATTTCTTATTTACTTATTGGGATTTCTATTTTCGTGCCCTCGGTTCCTTAGTTGTGCTCAGTTTTCCCCAGCTCCTTAGTTTTTCCACAGTTTTCCCCAAGACCTTGTCCGAAACCATCACAGATGCTGTAACGGCCGGTTGCCCGACGGTTGACCATTGTCTTCTGACTAGTGGGGCCACGTAGAGCCCGCAAAGACACGTCAGACCATCCATCTTTGTTTGACCGTAAGCATCGCTATATCCCTGACCAAAACACGCACGAGTGGGGATTCGGTATATCGAATGACAAGTGGGCCATGGCGCTGATACAAGGGACAATACACGGGTAGGAATAGATTTTTAAACGGAGCTCTACAGCGATGGCACGGAGGAGGTGGCCTGCGGGGTGCCGAGATGAGATCGACGTCCACAAAGAACTGCATGAGGCGAGACCAGACGCATTAGATACATATGAACTAGATGCGTTTAACCATGCAAAGAAGAGAAGAAATGGTCGACGACATCGACGACTACCTCAAAACTTTGACTGACCATGTCCGACACGAACGCGAGCAATATAGAGAAAACTAGTGTCTCTCCTTTCTGGCGTGTATAGATGGGTGCTAGAAGAGTGTGGTGGCGAAGGGAAAGACCTCGCGGTGGTCTGTGGCGTCCAGCATAGCGGGGCGGCGTGGCCGTGCCCACATCGGCGTGGATGCATGTTCGGCATTGGCATCAGCATGTACGTTCGGTATTGGCCTCGGCGGTATCTCTGGTGTGTTAGTGATCGAATGAGGGGACGGGATTGAGGGTGCATCCCGACGGTGACCTAGCAGTGGCGTCGAGCATAGCCGTTCTGACCATGCCGATATCGGCATCGGCAAAGTTTGGAGGCTGTGGTGCTCGAATCAAGGAGGGATTTGTTTCTTGTACGCCAAAAGTGATTTGAAACAAGTTTCGTGTTGAAGGTTAGGTAACGAAAGTTTGTAACTAAGCCCAAAATTATACTAGCGCCATGGTGAGGTTCTTTTTGATAGAGCTATACGGTTGGGCAAACTTTTTTGACACTTTTTAGATAGGGTTCCTTATTGTTACATGTATGGCATCATGTATGGCAAATTTGGAATTATTTGGAGATGTTTGAAAAAATCACTTTGCTTTAACGCATGCCGTTTCGTCTCACTGAAACCAGCTTTTCTAACAAGGTGATTTATTCTACCTTCTCTAAATGACCTCAAATTTCATACAGCTGATCTTCTATACATAGATAGATAGATTGTTTCATTTTTACATTTTTCGAACTTTTTATTTCCATTTATAATATCCAATTGATTTTCAGGTCAAAACCTCGAAAAACAGCATCATGTATGGCATCATTTTCGCCATAAATTTCAAATTTTGTGAAACTTTCCCTTCTAGATATTCCTTGTTGTTATAGATATGGCATAATGTATGCCAAATTTGGTTAGGTCTCACTGAAACCAGCTTTTGTAACAAGTTAGGTTTTTTCGACCTTCTCAAAAGGGATTTTTTTCTACCTTCTCTAAATGACCTCAAAAATCATACAGACGATCTTCTATACAAAGATAGGTAGATTGTTTCGTTTTTACATTTTTTTGAACTTTTATTTCCCTTTTATCATACCCATTTGTTTTCAGGTCAAAACCTCGAAAATTAACATAACTAGATGGTGAACCCTTCCAAACTTCAAATACAGAGATAGATAGATTGGTTAATTTTTCATTTTTACCGTGAATAGTAATGGCTACAAGAAATCGGTGATGGTCTATCATTTTTTGCGTGAAAAGTAATGGATACAACAAATCGGTGATGGTTTATCATTTTTTGCGTGAAAATTAATGGCTACAACAAATCGGTGATGGTTTATCATTTGGGATTCTCGTGAAAATTAATGGCTACAACAAATCGGTGACGGTTTATCATTTTTTGCGTGAAAATTTATGGCTACAACAAATCGGTGATGGTTTATCATTTTTTGCGTGAAAAGTAATGCCTAAAAGAGTTTATAATTTTTAGCGCTTGAAAATAAATACAGAAAACCGCCCTTTAGCATACTTAGAGAGTGGAAGGTAACCGCCGATAGAGAGAGAGAGGGGTTATCCTGCCCGTTAGATCATACGATCAACGGTCGGCGGGCACGATCCGCGTGACATGGGCTAGACCAATCAGGGCAATGTTGCACGTGTGAGAGAATTTGTGGAGGGAGAGGGCAAAATTGAGTAGTATCAAGAAACCAAGGGCACCTATGTAATAAACAGACTAAGGGATTCAAATATGAGATTTAAAAAATGGAAAATGCGTGTTTTGTACAATAAAACCCATCTTGGCCTATCTCAAACTATTTGCAATACAAATATACATGAGTGTGAGAATTGTGGCCTCATTTAGACAAAGTATGTATTGGGGAAAGCTGTTTTGGGAAGGGCTTATTGTGGAAAACCATGCACCTTCATAGCTACTAGGTGATTTGAGAAGGCCTTTGAGAAGTGGCAATTTGTGGTAAAACTTGATTTATCTATGACTTATCTATGTTTTGAGAACTGGCAATTTCTGGTAAAGACTCCATGAGTATGTGCCACTATTTTTTGGAATTTTTTGCACATTAAATGACTCATTTAACTAGTTAATCCCATTTGTTGACTGTCTGTTGACCAGCTACTTGAGGGTAAAACTGAGCATATTGCACTAGCCAGTATTAGCACTCAAGGGGAAAACTGAGCACACAAAAAATGCTAGTATAATGCTCGAGGTTATACCTGAGTATATCTAAATTTCCAGGGTTAGACTCGAGGACGCGTGTTGCGGTGCAGAAATGAAACACGTGCAATTGTTGACGCGTAGACGCCGGTCGCGGTGCAGAAGTCGAAGACGTGCAATCGTGGACGCGTGGCGCATTACAGAAGTCCAAGACGTGCAGACGTGCAGCGGTGGACGCGTAGGATGCGGGTCGCATTAACCACCCCTTGCCTTTATAGACGCCTCCTCCCACTATCTCTGTCACTCTCACTCGCCTACGCAACGCCGCATCTCTCACGCCCCATCATCTTCTCCAAAGCAAAAAACCCTCTCCCTCTCCCTCTCCTCTGTCGGCGAGATGGACAAGGAGAATGCCAATCCCATCGTCCACGGCGCCGTCGGCTCCAAGCGCGACGCCTCCCTCTTCGACGCCGTCCCCTCAACGGACGTCGCCGCCGCCTCCGCCGGTGCATCGGAGGCTGCTGCCGCCGGTCGCGGTCAGATCCCGCCGGGATATGACCCCTACGAGCCGGTGCCGTACGTCCCGCCCCCGAACCCCTACGACACCTCCATAGAGGACCCATGGAACGAGGTAACTATGGTTTGCTTCCTTTTTTGTTCCCCATTCCTTTTTGAACCCTATTTGTGCTGGTGTAGATGGATCTGTGGATGGATGAGTATTGGGCTAATATTTGCGCCGATTTTATTCCATTTTGCTTTGATCCCTCCTTGATTTCATTTAAGATTTGGGGTTCGGCCGTTCGGTTAATTTATGCAAGTAATAATGGGATCTCAATCAGTTAATTTATGCAAGTAATTGATGACCCACAAGTATAGGGGATCGCAGCAGTCTTCGCGGGAAGTAAATCCCAATTTATTGATTCGACACAAGGGGAGACAAAGATTACTTGAAAGCCTTAACAGCGGAGTTGTCAATTCAGCTGCACCTGGAAACAGACTTGCTCGCAAGAGTTTATCAGTAGTAACAGTTTTATAGCAGTAGCAGTAGTGAAATAACAGCAGCAGAGTAACAGAGACAGCAGTAGTGATTATAGTAAACAGCAGGATTAAAATACTGTAGGCACGGGGACGGATAACGGGCGTTGCATGGATGAGAGAAACTCATGTAACAATCATAGCAGGGCATTTGCAGATAATAATAAAACGGTGTCCAAGTACAAAGCAATCAATAGGCATGTGTTCCATATATAGTCGTACGTGCTCGCAATGAGAAACTTGCACAACATCTTTTGTCCTACCAGCCGGTGGCAGCCGGGCCTCAAGGGAATCTACTGGATATTAAGGTACTCCTTTTAATAGAGTACCGGAGCAAAGCATTAACACTCCGTGAACACATGTGATCCTCACATCACTACCATCCCCTCCGGTTGTCCCGATTCTTGTCACTTCGGGGCCATTGGTTCCGGACAGCGACATGTGTATACAACTTGTAGGTAAGATCATAAAACAATGAATATCATGACGAAACAATAACATGTTCAGATCTGAGATCATGGCACTCGGGCCCTAGTGACAAGCATTAAGCATAACAAGTTGCAACAATATCATCAAAGTACCAATTACGGACACTAGGCACTATGCCCTAACAATCTTATGCTATTACATGACCAATCTCATCCAATCCCTACCATCCCCTTCGGCCTACAGCGGGGGAATTACTCACACATAGATGGGGGAAACATGGCTGGTCGATGGAGAGGCGTCGGTGGTGATGATCTCCTCCAATTCCCCGTCCCGGCGGAGTGCCAGAACGGAGACTTCTGGCTCCCGAGACGGAGTTTCGTGATGTGGCGGCGTTCTGGAGGCTTTCTGGCGACTTCGACTTCTTGGTCGCGATTTTTAGGTCGAAGGCAATAAGTAGTCCGAAGGAGGGCGTCGGGGGCTGACCGAGGCCACCACACACTAGGGCCGCGCGGGCCCCTCCTGGGCCGCGCCGGCCTAGTGTGTGGGGCCCTCGGGCCCCCACCTGGCTTGCCCTTCTGGCTCCGCCAATATTCTGGGAAAATAGGACCTTCTGCATAAATTCCGAGGATTTTCCTGAAAGTTGGATTTCTGCACAAAAACGAGACACCAGAACAGTTCTGCTGAAAACAGCGTTAGTCCGTGTTAGTTGCATCCAAAATACACAAATTAGAGGTAAAACAATAGCAAAAGTGTTCGGGAAAGTAGATACGTTTTGGACGTATCAACTCCCCCCAAGCTTAGCTTATTGCTTGTCCTCAAGCAATTCAGTTAACAACTGAGCGATAAAAGAACTTTCACGAACACATTTGTTCATATGATGTAAATATTCTCATGCTATGGCTAACACTTAGGCAGTTCATAATAAGATACATGCAAATAAGATCATCTAATAGCTATGTCAATCATGAAGAGGTACCAACAATTAATAACAAGCATCATGAATCATGTATATAAGCAGGATTGCAATGTTCATAAGAGAGTATGATAAAGTGGTATCTCGCTTGCCCATATTTGATCAGCAAAACATAAATGCTCAGGCACCTCTGAAGTTCATAGAAAGACTAGAGGTAGTGATTGTCAAAGATAAAAGCATCAAAGTTATACCACAATCAATCATATTTTGAGACAAGCATATTATACTAAGAATGACAGTTGTGCTCTCAAGATAGTGCTCAAAGAAAGAATGGAGACACAACATAAAAGTAAAAGATTGACCCTTCGCAGAGGGAAGCAGGGATTAACATGCGCTAGAGCTTTTTCATTTCTAAAACAGGAGTAAAATTATTTTGAGAGGTGTTTGTTGTTGTCAACGAATGGTAATGGGTACACCAACTACCTCGCCAACCGGACTTCCAAGAGCGGCTCCCATGAATTATTTTTATGTTTATGTGGCACTCCTTCCAACCTTTCTTTCACAAACCATGGCTAACCGAATCCTCGGGTGCCTGCCAACAATCTCATACCCTGAAGGAGTGCCTTTTTTTAGTTTTATTATGATGACACTCCCCCCAACCTTTGCTTACACAAGCCATGGCTAACCGAATCCTTCAGGTGCCATCCAACAATCGCATACCATGGAGGAGTGTCTATTTAGGTTAATTAATTTAGGACTGGGAATCCCATTGCCAGCTCTTTTTGCAAAATTATCGGATAAGCGGATGTGCCACTAGTCCATAATGAAAGTCCGTCAAAAGTAAATGACAAGGTTGAAAGTTAAACACCACATACTTCCTCATGAGCTATGAAACATTAACACAAATTGAGAAGCATTTTGAAGGTTTTAAAGGTAGCGCATGAGAATTTACTTGGAATGGTTTGAAATGCCATGCATAGGTATTTATGGTGGACACTTTGGAACAACTTGGTTTTCAGGTGTTTGGAAGCACAAGCAGCGTTCCCACTCAGTACAAGTGAAGGCTAGCAATAGACTGGGGAGCGACAAATCAAGAGAGCAGTCACTGTCATAATCATGCTTGCGGCAAAATAAATTAACTAAGGCATAAAAGTGATACAAGAACTCTGAAGCAATGAGGCTTAATTGACTTTTGTTCAGTCATATGCATGCGTGAGCATGTGCCAAGTCGATATAAATGAATTATTCAGAGGAGGATACCACAATGCCATACCTACTTATGAATAAAACAATGCAAGCAAACATCCATGACATGCTACTCATATTAATAAATTGGAGCTAAACATGAGAGATCATGAACTACTAGACTTTCTCAAATGACATATACCTCACATGAACCAACTAAGCATGCTCACATGGATGAGTATATGTACAAAAATGAAAACAAATAGAGTTCATACCAGCCTCTCACCACAATCCAATTGTCGTAGATCGTCATTATTGCCTTTCACTTGTGTAGCTTGGATAATATGAAATGAAAACCACGCTCCAGCCACCGAAGACCATTGAACTCAAGATGAACTTTACAAACCAAAGAAGAACATCAAATATTTTTGGTGTTTTCGAATTGGAAACAAGAACAAAACGAAACAAGCAAACAAAGCAAAATCTTTTTGGATTTTCTTATAGCAAACTAACGATAGCAAATAAAGCAAAGTAAATGCAAGAAACCAAAATAAAAAAATGGTGAAGAGAAACAACAAAAATATTTTTGGTCTTTTTATGTTTTAGGAAAGAAACAAAGCAAAAACAAGAAATGGCAAACTAGAAAAGTCACATAAACACAAAGCAGCAGAAATTCGTCAAACTTGACAGCAGTACAGTACTCGATTTTTAAGTAATTATTCCACTGCTCAAATCGAAAAGTGTTAAACAAATGAAAGTTAGATAACAACCTGGGGAACATACACAAAAATTGGCTTCGCAAAATACTGTTCTGGCTATTTTTGAGAATTTTTTCGGTAACAGTCCAGAATCTGTTTTCGGGCAGCACTTCCCCAAATATCATCTCCCTCTCATTAGAAAACCACTCAAGCAAACTAAACAAGTATATACAAGTATCCAGCAACCATAATATGCAAAGAATGAGTGATGCCGGTATACCTCCCCCCAAGCTTAGGCTTTTGGCCTAAGTGGAGTTCAACCCCAGCGAGGGTCGCTGTTCCTCGCCGGTGGATATTGCATGGCGTAGTCATAGTAAGGTCCCTGTGCAGAAGAAGAGCGTGGAGGCTCCACATACCCAAAATGTTGATGCGAGGAACTTGCTGCATCGGATGATGAGTCGAGGTGTTCCTCGGCCTCCTCCGTGTTGCCTCTTGCATGATGGCCTCCTCCCTCTATGTGTGCATTCAGTGCACCTTCTGTGACTGACCAATCCTCCCACCATCCTCTGAGAAACTCCTTCCATGACAAATCATCTCGAAGAGGCTTAAGAGCTCTCGCGGCGATCCCCTTATCTTATTGCATGATCCCCATTGCGGTACTCTTATTGCTTTACAAAAATCATTGAATGGCAAGTTGACAGTTCTATTATAAATCTTATACTGAACCATGGGGTTAGATTGCGACCAATTGAACTTAAAATCCTGCACAACAGACATAGTCAATTTTTCATATTGGCATGGTTCTCCATCAACAAAATCATTCAACCCTGCACGAGAAATTAGATTCTGAACATCTTCCAATATTCCTGCACTTCTCATGAAATCTGTGCACGGGTAGTAAGAGGGGTATACTCCCTCTTCGCGGTTCACTCTCATGACTTGTTGCACCTCCAATTCTTGTTGGTTTAGTTGATATCTATTGCACTCCATTTTCTGAAATTTTTCAACAAACAATATAAAATTTGATTTGGTGACATATAATCAAGGGGAACTACTATAGGAACTTGCTAGGGTACTAATCATGCATCAAAACTAGTTTATACAACTTAGAACAAGCATGCAAGCTCACTAAACATGTTACCTACAGCAGCAAAATATTCAAGATATACTCAACCAAACAAAATTCTACTTGGATAATCGGACGAGTCACATACCGGAGAGCAAATGTGCCAAATTTCGCATGTAAATCTGGGCTGAGCAAAGAGATCGAAAAATCCTGAGCTCTTGAGCAAAAACGCGAGTGAGAGAAAGCTGGTGTCGATTTTTTCGGGAGAGAGAAGAGTCTGGGAGGAAGAGATGCTGAAGTGGGGTAAAGGGGGCCCACATGCCAGGGTGGTGCGCCCCCCTTGCTGGCCGCGCCAGCCTGTGGGGTGCCACCCTGGGGTGCCCCACAGGTCATCCCCAGGTGCTCCCAGGTGCATTTTCGAAAAATAGGACCAACGGTATAATTTTTGTGAATTTTTGAAAACTTTGAAAAATGCACATTTCTGGGCATTAAGTTTATTATTACTGGCCAGGAATTTTTTTTGAAATCTCTAATTAACTAAGGAACTTTGCAAATCAAAAGTGCTACAGCAAATAAGACAAGTGGAGGAAGAAAGAGATGTTGTTTACCGCCTCTATGCATATAAAAAGTATTTGCTAACAAGGTTGATCAGGTCTTGCCACCAAATAAATTTTACATAGCATGTGAAGAAATAAACCTCAAATCAATCATGTTACCTTGAATTGTATTGATATGGATCCAATCATAAGACTTTGATAACCTTCTTTAGGCTCATATATAGGACAATCAATAGTTCCAACTTTGATAGTTCTCACATTACAAATAGTATTGACTCCACATACTTTATCAATCCTCTTGGGGAAATAGACGGTATGCTCCTTATCATCAACATTGAAAGTAACCTTTCCTTTATTGCAATCAATAACAGCCCCTGCGGTGTTAAGAAAAGGTCTCCCAAGAATAATAGACATATTATCATCTTCAGGCATTTCCAACACAACAAAATCAGTTAATATCAAGCAGTTATTAGTAACTTGAACAGGAACATCCTCACATATACCAACAGGAATAGCAGTAGATTTATCAGCCATTTGCAAAGATATATGAGTAGGTATCAACTTATCTAAATAAAGTCTCTTATAAAGAGAAAAAGGCATAACACTAACACCGGCTCCCAAGTCGCATAGAGAAGTTTTAACATAATTATTCTTAATAGAACAAGGAATAGTAGGTATACCTGGGTCGCCCAACTTCTTTGGAACTTTGCCATTGAAAGAGTAATTAGCAAGCATAGTGGAAATCTCCTCATTGGGGATTTTCCTTTTGTTAGTAACAATATCTTTCATATACTTTGAATAAGGAGGCAATTTAATAGCATCAGTCAAAGGGATTTGCAAGAATAAAGGTTTCAACCAATCACAAAATTTATTATAGTGTTCTTCTTCCTTTGATTTTAGTTTCTTAGCAGGAAAAGGCATTTGCTTTTGCACCCAAGGTTCTCTTTCATTACCATGTTTCTTAGCAATAAAATCTTCTTTAGTATACTTTTTATTTTTATTATGCTTGTCAGGTTCATCTTCAACCTCTTCTTTATCAGAAGCATCATTCTTATCATTATCATTATCATGTTCATTACCACTTTCAGTTTCAGCATCGGAAATAGAAATACTATTAGGATCATTAACATGTTCAGAGGATTCTACAACCTTTTTATGCTTCTTCTTCTTTTTCTTAGAAGGAGCACTAGGTTCAATGCGTTGAGAATTTTGTTCAATTCTTTTGGGATGCCCTTCAGGATATAGAGGATCCTGGGTAGAGACACCACCTCTAGTTGTAACTTCATAAGCATGTTTCTCTTTAGGATTATTTTTTAACAAGTCATCTTGCACTTTAGTGAGTTGATCAATTTGAGTTTGAATCATTTGAAAATGTTTAACAAGCATCTTAACATCATTGGAGGTTCTCTCCACAATATCATGCAAATTGCTAATAGCTTGAGAATTTTCCATTAGATGATTCTCTACTCTCATATTAAAATTTTCTTGCTTAACAATATAATTATCAAACTCATCTAAGCATTGCGCAGGAGGTTTCGAATACGGAATATCTTCCCTAGTAAAGCGTTGAAGGGAGTTTACCTCAATCATGGATGAAGGGGGAATTATCTCGCATATATCTTCTATGGGAGGTAGATTCTTCACATCTTCGGATTTAATACCTTTCTCCTTGAGAGACTTCTTAGCTTCCCTCATATCTTCATCATTCAATTCAATTAAACCCCTCTTCTTCAATATTGGCGTTGGAGTTGGTTCAGGTGTATTACAATCATCATGATTCCGGCTTATTCTAGCCAATAATTCTTCAGCTTCGTCTGGAGTTCTTTTCCTGAAAACACAACCAGCACAACTATCCAAATATGCTCTAGACTCAATGGTTAGTCCACTATAAAATATATCAAGTAGATCATTCTTTTCTAAATCATGTCCAGGTCGAGCTCTGATAAGAGAACAAAATCTTGCCCATGCCTCAGGCAATTTCTCTTCATCTCCCTGGTCAAACCTATAAATTTTCTGTAAAGCAATATGTTGAGCACTAGCAGGAAAGTACTTTCGAAAGAAAACATCACGCAGATCAGTTGGACTTTTAATAGAACCAGGAGGCAAATTATTATACCAAGTTTTAGCATCATCCTTTAATGAGAAAGGAAAAAATTTAGCGACAAAGTAAGTACGCATCTTGACATCATCAGAAAACAAGCTACTCATAGAAGAAAGTTCAATCATGTGTTCTACAGCACTTTCTTTTTCAGTACCACAAAAGGGTGCTTTCTCTACAATAGCTATATGAGATAGATCAAGAGAAAAATCATTATCTTTATCCTTAATGCATATAGGAGATGTGGCAAATTTAGGATCAGGAGATAACTTATGTCTAACAGTATATTGTGTGAGAAACTTTTTAATTTTTCTTGCATCAGCAGTAGCATTGCATCTATTAATAAAATCAGCATTAAGCTCCACATAATCTTCATCAGGATCATCACTAGAATAATCAAGTTCAGGTGAATTAATAGGTGTAGTAACATTAGGAGTTTCAGCATTTTCAATTTGTCTAGACCTAGCAATTGTAGCATCTAGAAAGGATCCCAATGAACCACTATCATTAAGCACAGCAGAAACATTATCAATATTATGAGAGTTTTCAGATTCAGCAGAACTACCAGCAAGTGAAGCTTGCGGCGGTGAAACAAGTTGACTTATCACAGATGGTGAATCAAGAGCAGCAGAGGTACTCAGAGTTGTACCTTTTCTTGTAGTGGATGGTAATATGGCGACTTTAGAATCGCGAGGTGATGACGCGTAAAGCACACGCTCGTTGGGAACCCCAAGTGGAAGGTGTGATGCGTACAGCAGCAAGTTTCCCTCAGTAAGAAACCAAGGTTTATCGAACCAGTAGGAGTCAAGAAGCACGTTGAAGGTTGATGGCGGCGGGATGTAGTGCGGCGCAACACCAGGGATTCCGGCGCCAACGTGGAACCTGCACAACACAACCAAAGTACTTTGCCCCAACGAAACAGTGAGGTTGTCAATCTCACCGGCTTGCTGTAACAAAGGATTAACCGTATTGTGTGGAAGATGATTGTTTGCAGAAAACAGTAGAACAAGTATTGCAGTAGATTGTATTTCAGTAAAGAGAATTGGACCGGGGTCCACAGTTCACTAGAGGTGTCTCTCCCATAAGACAAACAGCATGTTGGGTGAACAAATTACAGTTGGGCAATTGACAAATAAAGAGAGCATGACCATGCACATACATATCATGATGATTATAGTGAGATTTAATTGGGCATTACAACAAAGTACATAGACCGCCATCCAACTGCATCTATGCCTAAAAAGTCCACCTTCAGGTTATCATCCGAACCCCCTCCAGTATTAAGTTGCAAAGCAACAGACAATTGCATTAAGTATGGTGCGTAATGTAATCAACAACTACATCCTTAGACATAGCATCAATGTTTTATCCCTAGTGGCAACAGCACAACACAACCTTAGAACTTTCTCACATCGTCCTGTGTCAATGCAGGCATGAACCCACTATCGAGCATAAGTACTCCCTCTTGCAGTTACAGGCATCTACTTGGCCAGAGCATCTACTAGTAACGGAAAGCATGCAAGATCATAAACAACACGTAGATATAACTTTGATAATCAACATAACAAGTATTCTCTATTCATCGGATCCCAACAAACGCAACATATAGAATTACAGATAGATGATCTTGATCATGTTAGGCAGCTCACAAGATCCGACAATGATAGCACAATGGGGAGAAGACAACCATCTAGCTACTGCTATGGACCCATAGTCCAGGGGTAGACTACTCACTCATCACACCGGAGGCGACCATGGCGGCGTAGAGTCCTCCGGGAGATGATTCCCCTCTCCGGCAGGGTGCCGGAGGCGATCTCCTGGATCCCCCGAGATGGGATCGGCGTTGGCGGCGTCTCTAGAAGGTTTTCCGTATCGTGGCTCTCGGTACTGGGGGTTTCGTCATGGAGGCTTTAACTAGGCGGAAGGGTAGGTCAAGAGGCGGCGCGAGGGGCCCAAACCATAGGCCGGCGCGGCCAGGGGTGGGGCCGCGCCGCCCTAGGGTTTGGCCACCCCGTGGCCCCTCTTCGTTTCGTCTTCGGACTTCTGGAAGCTTCGTGGAAAAATAGGCCCCTGGGCGTTGATTTCGTCCAATTCCGAGAATATTTCCTTACTACGATTTCTGAAACCAAAAACAGCAGAACAAAGAATCGGCACTTCGGCATCTTGTTAATAGGTTAGTTCCAGAAAATGCACGAATATGACATAAAGTGTGCATAAAACATGTAGATAACATCAATAATGTGGCATGGAACATAAGAAATTATCGATACGTCGGAGACGTATCAGCATCCCCAAGCTTAGTTCTGCTCGTCCCAGGTGTAAAACGATAACACAGATAATTTCTGGAGTGACATGCCATCATAATCTTGATCATACTATTTGTAAAGCATATGTAGTGAATGCAGCGATCAAAACAATGTATATGACATGAGTAAACAAGTGAATCATAAAGCAAAGACTTTTCATGAATAGCACTTCAAGACAAGCATCAATTAAGTCTTGCATAAGAGTTAACTCATAAAGCAATAATTCAAAGTAAAGGCATTGAAGCAACACAAAAGAAGATTAAGTTTCAGCGGTTGCTTTCAACTTGTAACATGTATATCTCATGGATATTGTCAACATAGAGTAATATAATAAGTGCAATAAGCAAGTATGTAGGAATCAATGCACAGTTCACACAAGTGTTTGCTTCTTTGAGGTGGAGAGAAATAGGTGAACTGACTCAACATTGAAAGTAAAAGAATGGTCCTCCATAGAGGAAAAGCATCGATTGCTATATTTGTGCTAGAGCTTTGATTTTGAAAACATGAAACAATTTTGTCAACGGTAGTAATAAAGCATATGCATCATGTAAATTATATCTTATAAGTTGCAAGCCTCATGCATAGTGTACTAATAGTGCCCGCACCTTGTCCTAATTAGCTTGGACTACCGGATCATCACAATGCACATGTTTTTACCAAGTGTCACAAAGGGGTACCTCTATGCCGCCTGTACAAAGGTCTAAGGAGAAAGCTCGCATTGGATTTCTCGCTATTGATTATTCTTCAACTTAGACATCCATACCGGGACAACATAGACAACAGATAATGGACTCCTCTTTTATGCATAAGCATGTAACAACAATTAATAATTTTCTCATTTGAGATTGAGGATATATGTCCAAAACTGAAACTTCCACCATGGATCATGGCTTTAGTTAGCGGCCCAATGTTCTTCTCTAACAATATGCATGCTTAACCATAAGGTGGTAGATCTCTCTTACTTCAGACAAGACGGACATGCATAGCAACTCACATGAAATTCAACAATGAGTAGTTGATGGCGTCCCCAGTGAACATGGTTATCGCACAACAAGCAACTTAATAAGAGATAAAGTGCATAATTACATATTCAATACCACAATAGTTTTTAAGCTATTTGTCCCATGAGCTATATATTGCAAAGGTGAATGATGGAATTTTAAAGGTAGCACTCAAGCAATTTACTTTGGAATGGCAGAAAATACCATGTAGTAGGTAGGTATGGTGGACACAAATGGCATAGTAGTTGGCTCAAGTATTTTGGATGCATGAGAAGTATTCCCTCTCGATACAAGGTTTAGGCTAGCAAGGCTTATTTGAAACAAACACAAGGATGAACCGGTGCAGCAAAACTCACATAAAAGACATATTGAAAACATTATAAGACTCTACACTGTCTTCCTTGTTGTTCAAACTCAATACTAGAAATTATCTAGACCTTAGAGAAACCAAATATGCAAACCAAATTTTAGCATGCTCTATGTATTTCTTCATTAATGGGTGCAAAGCATATGATGCAAGAGCTTAATCATGAGCACAACAATTGCCAAGTATCACATTACCCAAGACATTAATAGCAATTACTACATGTATCATTTTCCAATTCCAACCATATAACAATTTAACGAAGGAGAAACTTTGCCATGAATACTATGAGTAGAAACCAAGGACATACTTGTCCATATGCTACAGCGGAGCGTGTCTCTCTCCCATAAAGTGAATGCTAGGATCTATTTTATTCAAACAAAATAAAAACAAAAACAAACCGACGCTCCAAGAAAAAGCACATAAGATGTGATGGAATAAAAATATAGTTTCAGGGGAGGAACCTGATAATGTTGTCGATGAAGAAGGGGATGCCTTGGGCATCCCCAAGCTTAGACGCTTGAGTCTTCTTGATATATGCAGGGGTGAACCACCGGGGCATCCCCAAGCTTAGAGCTTTCACTCTCCTTGATCATGTTGCATCATACTCCTCTCTTGATCCTTGAAAACTTTCTCCACACCAAACTCGAAACAACTCATTAGAGGGTTAGTGCACAATAAAAATTAACATATTCAGAGGTGACACAATCATTCTTAACACTTCTGGACATTGCATAATGCTACTGGACATTAGTGGATCAAAGAAATTCATCCAACATAGCAAAAGAGGCAATGCGAAATAAAAGGCAGAATCTGTCAAAACAGAACAGTTCATATTGACGAATTTTAAAATGGCTCCAGACTTGCTCAAATGAAAATGCCCAAATTGAATGAAAGTTGCGTACATATCTGAGGATCATGCACGTAAATTGGCTTAATTTTCTGAGCTACCTACAGGGAGGTAGACCCAGATTCGTGACAGCAAAGAAATCTGGAACTGTGCAGTAATCCAAATCTAGTACTTACTTTTCTATCAACGGCTTAACTTGGCACAACAAAACACAAAACTAAGATAAGGAGAGGTTGCTACAGTTGTAAACAACTTCCAAGACACAAAATAAAAACAAAGTACTGTAGGTAAAAACATGGGTTGTCTCCCATAAGCGCTTTTCTTTAACGCCTTTCAGCTAGGCGCAGAAAGTGTGTATCAAGTATTATCAAAGGATGGTGTGTTCTCAGCGGGGTGTGGAGTTTTCTCAACCAGGCATAGTATATTTGATACATAAGTTTTAGCATCTCCCTTTTCATTAGTCTTAGGCGTGCTACTCTCATCAAACAAATTTTCAGGAACAAGCCAAGCATAGTTATTTTCTAGTGCATCATTCATAGCTAAGAGTTTACATGGTATTGGTGCTTTGATCTCCCCACCATCATCAATATTATTAGTGTATCTTATTCTATCCATGTCCATCTTTTCAAGGAGACTAACAAAATTAGTATGTGAACCAAGCATATTAAATTTAGCAAAGACCTTTCTAGCTTCTCTTGCTAGACCACCAAATTCTCTAAGAAGGGTTTCTAAAACAAAATCTTTCTTTTCCCCTTCTTCCATATCACCAAGTGTGAGAAACATGTGTTGGATTATAGGATTAAGATTAACAAATTTAGTTTCCAACAAAGTAACTAAATGCGCAGCAGCAATTTCATAAGTAGGCGCAAGGTCTACCAAGTGTCTATCTTCAAAATTTTCAATGGTACTAACATGATTGAAAAATTCTTCTATATTATTTCTCCCAACTATAGACCCACGTCCTACCGGTATGTCTTTTGTGGTAAAATTAAAAGGAAACATGATGAATCAAGTAAGGTAAATGCAAGTAAACTAATTTTTTTTGTGTTTTAGATATAGCAAACAAGATAGCAAGTAAAGTAAAACTAGCAACTAATTTTTTTGTATTTTGATTTAGTGCAGCAAACAAAGTAGTAAATAAAACTAAGCAAGACAAAAACAAAGTATAGAGATTGAGAAGTGGAGACTCCCCTTGCAGCGTGTCTTGATCTCCCCGGCAACGGCGCCAGAAATTTAGCTTGATGACGCGTAAAGCACACGCTCGTTGGGAACCCCAAGTGGAAGGTGTGATGCGTACAACAGCAAGTTTCCCTCAGTAAGAAACCAAGGTTTATCGAACCAGTAGGAGTCAAGAAGCACGTTGAAGGTTGATGGCGGCGGGATGTAGTGCGGCGCAACACCAGGGATTCCGGCGCCAACGTGGAACCTGCACAACACAACCAAAGTACTTTGCCCCAACGAAACAGTGAGGTTGTCAATCTCACCGGCTTGCTGTAACAAAGGATTAACCGTATTGTGTGGAAGATGATTGTTTGCAGAAAACAGTAGAACAAGTATTGCAAGAGATTGTATTTCAAGAAAGAGAATTGGACCGGGGTCCACAGTTCACTAGAGGTGTCTCTCCCATAAGACAAACAAGATGTTGGGTGAACAAATTACAGTTGGGCAATTGACAAATAAAGAGAGCATGACCATGCACATACATATCATGATGATTATAGTGAGATTTAATTGGGCATTACGACAAAGTACATAGACCGCCATCCAACTGCATCTATGCCTAAAAAGTCCACCTTCAGGTTATCATCCGAACCCCTCCAGTATTAAGTTGCAAAGCAACAGACAATTGCATTAAGTATGGTGCGTAATGTAATCAACAACTACATCCTTAGACATAGCATCAATGTTTTATCCCTAGTGGCAACAGCACAACACAACCTTAGAACTTTCTGTCACACGTCCTGTGTCAATGCAGGCATGAACCCACTATCGAGCATAAGTACTCCCTCTTGGAGTTACAAGCATCTACTTGGCCAGAGCATCTACTAGTAACGGAAAGCATGCAAGATCATAAACAACACATAGATATAACTTTGATAATCAACATAACAAGTATTCTCTATTCATCGGATCCCAACAAACGCAACATATAGAATTACAGATAGATGATCTTGATCATGTTAGGCAGCTCACAAGATCCGACAATGATAGCACAATGGGGAGAAGACAACCATCTAGCTACTGCTATGGACCCATAGTCCAGGGGTAGACTACTCACTCATCACACCGGAGGCGACCATGGCGGTGTAGAGTCCTCCGGGAGATGATTCCCCTCTCCGGCAGGGTGCCGGAGGCGATCTCCTGGATCCCCCGAGATGGGATCGGCGTTGGCGGCGTCTCTGGAAGGTTTTCCGTATCGTGGCTCTCGGTACTGGGGGTTTCGTCACGGAGGCTTTAAGTAGGCGGAAGGGTAGGTCAAGAGGCGGCGCGAGGGGCCCAAACCATAGGCCGGCGCGGCCAGGGGTGGGGCCGCGCCGCCCTAGGGTTTGGCCACCCCGTGGCCCCTCTTCGTTTCGTCTTCGGACTTCTGGAAGCTTCGTGGAAAAATAGGCCCCTGGGCGTTGATTTCGTCCAATTCCGAGAATATTTCCTTACTAGGATTTCTGAAACCAAAAACAGCAGAAACAAAGAATCGGCACTTCGACATCTTGTTAATAGGTTAGTTCCAGAAAATGCACGAATATGACATAAAGTGTGCATAAAACATGTAGATAACATCAATAATGTGGCATGGAACATAAGAAATTATCGATACGTCGGAGACGTATCACGAGGTTTACCCATGATGGAGAATTTGCAGAGAACAATATCAATCCAAGTGAACTTCCAAATAAAGCTATGCTCCCTGGCAACGGCGCCAGAAAACAGTCTTGATGACCCACAAGTATAGGGGATCGCAGCAGTCTTCGCGGGAAGTAAATCCCAATTTATTGATTCGACACAAGGGGAGACAAAGATTACTTGAAAGCCTTAACAATGAGTTGTCAATTCAGCTGCACTGGAAACAGACTTGCTCGCAAGAGTTTATCAAGTAGGTAACAGCTTTATAGCAAGAGCGAGAGTGAAATAACAGCAGCAGAGTAACAGAGACAGCAGTAGTGATTATAGTAAACAGCAGGATTAAAATACTGTAGGCACGGGGACGGATAACGGGTGTTGCATGGATGAGAGAAACTCATGTAACAATCATAGCAGGGCATTTGCAGATAATAATAAAATGGTGTCCAAGTACAAAGCAATCAATAGGCATGTGTTCCATATATAGTCATACGTGCTCGCAATGAGAAACTTGCACAACATCTTTTGTCCTACCAGCCGGTGGCAGCCGGGCCTCAAGGGAATCTACTGGATATTAAGGTACTCCTTTTAATAGAGTACCGGAGCAAAGCATTAACACTCCGTGAACACATGTGATCCTCACATCACTACCATCCCCTCCGGTTGTCCCGATTCTTGTCACTTCGGGGCCATTGGTTCTGGACAGCGACATGTGTATACAACTTGTAGGTAAGATCATAAAACAATGAATATCATGATGAAACAATAACATGTTCAGATCTGAGATCATGGCACTCGGGCCCTAGTGACAAGCATTAAGCATAACAAGATGCAACAATATCATCAAAGTACCAATTACGGACACTAGGCACTATGCCCTAACAATCTTATGCTATTACATGACCAATCTCATCCAATCCCTACCATCCCCTTCGGCCTACAGCGGGGGAATTACTCACACATGGATCGGGGAAACATGGCTGGTCGATGGAGAGGCGTCGGTGGTGATGATGGCGATGATCTCCTCCAATTCCCCGTCCCGGCGGAGTGCCAGAACGGAGACTTCTGGCTCCCGAGACGGAGTTTCGCGATGTGGCGGCGTTCTGGAGGCTTTCTGGCAACTTCGACTTCTTGGTCGCGATTTTTAGGTCGAAGGCAATAAGTAGTCCGAAGGAGGGCATCGGGGGCTGACCGAGGCCACCACACACTAGGGCCGCGCGGGCCCCTCCTGGGCCGCGCCGGCCTAGTGTGTGGGGCCCTCGGGCCCCCACCTGGCTTGCCCTTCTGGCTCCGCCAATATTCTGGGAAAATAGGACCTTCTGCATAAATTCCGAGGATTTTCCTGAAAGTTGGATTTCTGCACAAAAATGAGACACCAGCACAGTTCTGCTGAAAACAGCGTTAGTCCGTGTTAGTTGCATCCAAAATACACAAATTAGAGGCAAAACAATAGCAAAAGTGTTCGGAAAGTAGATACGTTTTGGACGTATCAGTAATCATAGGATCTCAACCAGTTATTTTATGCACGAATCAAAAGATATCAACCGTTTAATTTTGCAAATAATCTGGAATGTGTTCAAGTTCAGATCTGGAATCTGTTTCTTTGCCTATGATGAATCGGTGGGCACAGATTTTTACAGGGAGGGTTCAGCGAACCATTTCTGTGTACAAATCTATTGTGCATGAGCTTTGGTTCGCTTACACCGTCCCTGTAGACATATAATCGTGTCCACTCTAACTGAGGCTGACTCTGTTTTTCCTAACTTTGTTATCATGCACGTTAGTCATCGTTGCAACTCATTCACTAATAAATTCCCGTTTGATATGGATCAGCTGTCAGGCAGCGACGTCGGCAGCGACAACGAGCACCATGACGTCAAGACTCACCAGGTGCTGCGGAGGCTGCAGGTCGGTCAGTACGTCTCCTACCTCGCCGTCGCCAAGGGTGTCTACAGGTGCCCCTTCTGCACTAGGAGGCTCGGCGGCACTGACTTCAACTGCCTCCTCATGCATGCCGAGAACATCGGCCACACCAACCCCAAGGTCGGCGCGTCGGTGAACCCCAACTCCTTCCGCGCCAAGCACTTGGCGCTCGGCATGCACCTCCACAGCATCCAGCGGGTGGAGATCTCCGGTGGGCGCATGCGTCCGCTCAAGCCCAAGGCTCCCAAGGGGAGCAACAAGTGGAGGCAGAGGCAGATGGGGTAGGCGGAGTCCTGGACGTGTGCTGCTGCTGCCTCCTCCATTTTGTTGTTGGGATCCCTTTGTTGTTAGCTAGGGATCCCTCGTTGTTATGTTGTTAGTATGATGGTGTTGTACTGCTGTGAAGAACCTCGAACCCTACTATGTTTGGCTGCTGAATGCAGCTTATTATCTATATTATCTATCCCTATTCTACTATATGACCTTGTGAATTTATCGTACATTCCCTGTAGATTTGCTTCTAGATTTAACTACATACATATGGACCAGATGGAGTACTAGATTGGGCTCCCTACTAGATTTGCTGCCATATTGGGCAAACAACGAGGGCCAAAAGGCACAAATAATAATTGAAGAAAGACAGAAATGCAAGCTTCTCTAGATTTGATACTAATTAGGTGAAAAAAGGCAGAGAGAAGGAGGCAGAAAAGGTACTCTTAAAAGGGAAATGCCAATGGCCGAGAGAGACAAAACCCAGCTCCTGCTCACGTGCAACCAAACGCTATCTCGTCCTGTCCCACGCGGTCCCTTTCTACCAGCCCCACGCGACGCGGGCCCACACGACGCGGCCCCACACGTCAGCACAGAGCGGTCAACTTAACGGGAATCCTGCCGTCTGAGCTGCTTCTGCGGGTTTCAAACAAGCACTTGGGGAAAACTGAGGAAAAACTAAGGAGCTGGGGAAAGCTGAGCAAAACTAAGGAACTGAGGGCACGAAAATAGAAATCCCTTACTTATTTTGCATCTTTTACCATACCGGACTTCCCTTTCTTAATATGACTCTTCCGGATTTCAGCTGAGAAGGAGCAGCTCACCGCCGCGCACCGCGAAGTGAAGGAGCAGGCCATGCAGGCTGAGCTCCGGCACGCGCGGGAGCTCAAGGAGGCCAAAGCCACAGCAGAGGCCAAACTGGATGAATCCCTGAAGGAGTACACGAACTCCACTGTTGTGCTGCGGGCTGAGCTGGAGGAGGAGAGGGTCACGAGGAAGGCTGCGCAGGACCGGGTCGCCCTGCTCACCGCTGATCAAACAGAATATGATCGGCTGGTGATGCAGATCGACGCCCTCGCCTGCAGTAAGCGATTCTTCCTTTTTTTTTCTTGCTTAGAAGCTTTTAGTTGATACCAGTATGTTCTTACACCGGTTGCTTTTTCTTTTCTTTTACTTTGTAGGGATCTTCCCGGATTCCCAGACGCATGCGGTTGCCAAGGTCATGGAGCACAGGGCCAAGCAAGCTATGCCTAATCCGGATGCGCCCTGGGACGGCTACGACTATCTGGTCGCGCTCTCCGCCCGGATCCAGCACATGCGCTCCGTGGACCGGCATCTTGCCGACCTTTCGTACGTCGCCATCCAAATCTTCAAGGTGCTATGGCCTGGGGAGCCGGTGCCTGCCAACATCACGCTCACCACCGATCGCCTGAAGGACGCGGGCCGACGGATCCGGGAGTGGCGATGTTCGGTGGCTCGTGCCGGAGCGGATGCAGCGCTGCGCATCGCCTGCTCCTGGTACGATGACGTGGACCTGGACGCCTTCCACGCCTTCCGTGGCGACTCGCCTACCGACAAGGATCCAGCTCGCACCGCCAAGCGCCAGGACCGCGCCTACCGGATCGCAGAGTTCGCCCACGTGCGCACCTTCATCCCTCCTCCCCCCGACGTCAAGGATGCTATTTCCGACGACGAAGGAGAAGACCTCGAGGACGAGGAGGATGAGGATGCCGAAGAGGATGCGGCTGCTCCGGAAGAAGGCGATGCTCCTCCGGAAGCTCCTGCGGCCGGCGCGCAGCCTCCTCTTGCCTGAATCTCTTGTTATGTGTTTGCCATCTGTTGCCTCAAAAACTCAAGTTCGTTAAATTCTACCCTGGAATGCCAGGGTTTAAGATGTAAGATAAAAATTATCATGTCTTTTGGTTATGCTACAACTGTTTTGCCGATGCCTTTTTACCGGTAACTTATTAAGTTAAGTTTATGTGCTACCTTAGCATTTTGCATATTGTTTGCTTTGATCTTGCACTGTGAAGATTCCGGAATTGTTTCGGCATCCAATCCGATGCACACTTGGTTTCTTTTGCTTTGCCTCTGCCTACCTCTCTGGGTTTTTTGGCGTATGAGTCACAAAGCTCTTTTGCCAAGCAAGCACTTTCTTGAACTTAGAAAATATTCGAAATTTTTCACAAAAAACCGGTATAACCGGGGTTAGTTAAACTTTTTCCGGATTGATTGTTCCCATTCCTCCTCTTCGTGTTTCGCGTGCTTAGTTCCTACTGGTTTATCTTGCTTGCCATGAAGCCGGTCTGCGGACAACAGCAAAGTCGAAGACTCCGGTAGTTTTAGCACGTTACTAAACCGGAAAGAAAAAATGTTCGCCAAGCAACCGGTAAACTGAAAAAATAAACACATTACATGCAATTTTTCGGTAGAGGCAGTCCCCGAGATTCATTCGAGGTGCCGGCATCTTTATTCATAGCATTTATGGTACAAAAAATAACTTCTTACAACACCACTTCAGGAATAAAAAGGACGCAGCAGTGTTATGTTCCATGGGCGCTTGGTTTCCTCTCCGGACCTGTCCGCCTTGCCTTTCTTTGATTCTTGTGCGTCGATTAAGTAGTAGGCATCATTGTGTAGAGCCTTGCTCACAATGAAAGGTCCTTCCCACGGAGGTGAGAGCTTGTGGCGTCCCTCAGTGCGCTGCACTAGGCGTAACACCAGATCTCCTTCCCGGAAAACCCTCGGGTTAACCTTCCGGCTATGATAGCGTCTGAGGTTCTGCTGGTATACGGTTGTTCTTGCCAAAGCCAGCTCTCTTGCTTCTTCTAGCAAGTCCACATCATTTTCTCGGGCCTCTTTTACCTCTTCTTCGGTATAGAGTTGAACCCTTGGTGAATCATGAATGATATCGGTTGGAATTACGGCCTCTGCTCCATAAACCATGAAGAATGGAGTGTATCCGGTAGACCGGTTTGGTGTTGTTCGGATGCTCCACAGCACGGATGGCAGCTCATCTAGCCAACATCCCGGTGATCTTTCAAGCGGTTCGATCAGCCTTGGCTTGATACCGGAAAGCACAAGAGCATTTGTTCTTTCAACCTGGCCATTGCCTTGTGGGTGCGCTACGGAGCACAAGTCCAACCGGATATTGTTGTCCTCACAAAATCTTTTGAACTCACCTTGAGCAAAGTTTGTGCCATTGTCAGTAATGATGCTATGCGGGTATCCATGCCGCAAGATCACATCTTTTAAAAATTTCACCGCCGTATGTTCATCACACTTTACGATAGGCTTCACTTCCAACCACTTGGTGAACTTATCCACCATCACCAGTACATGGGTCATGTTGCCCCTTGCGGTTTTGAATGGACCAACCACATCAAGGCACCAAACAGCAAATGGCCAAGTCAATGGTATAGTTTTGAGACCGGACGCTGGGGTATGATTTTGCTTGGCGTACCGCTGGCACCCATTGAATTTTCGTACCAAGTCCTCAGCGTTTTCCAGAGCTGTGGGCCAATAGAACCCAT
Organism: Lolium perenne; assembly: GCF_019359855.2. Classification (NCBI taxonomy): domain Eukaryota; kingdom Viridiplantae; phylum Streptophyta; class Magnoliopsida; order Poales; family Poaceae; genus Lolium; species Lolium perenne. The sequence goes on along the minus strand of NC_067244.2, from coordinate 154,151,315 downwards.
GCCGGAATACTTTTTTGACCAGTGCCCTTGATGAAGCATGGTGCCCACATTCTCCTTGGTGAATCTCTAGCAACATTTCTTTTCCTTCTTCCGGTTCCACACACCTTTGGAGGACACCGGTAAAACTTCTTTTATACACCTCACCATTGATGATAGTGTAGGCCTTGGACCTTCTTTGGATCCTCCTCGACTCGTTTTCATCAACCGGCAAGGTGCCGTTGATCAGGAATTCCTTAATAGGTTCAACCCAAGTTGGTGCTTCCCGGACCACAAATACCGGTACGTCTATCTCCATACTATCCACCAGCATAGCTTCTTCCGGCTTAGACCCTGAAGTCCCCGGGTTTACCGAAACAGTCCCCGGGTTTCCTTCGTCAATGTCCATTGGCACAATGTGTGATTCCGGTACAAAAATTGACTCCGATTCCGGACTCGGTTTAATCGATGGAGTCCTTAGGTGAGCAAAAGCCACTCCGGGAGGAATTTCCTGCCGGGGGGAGCCTAGCTTGGAGAGAGTATCCACAGCTTCATTTTCTGCGCGCGGCACATGGTGAAACTCACAACCTTCGAAGAAGCCGGCAATCTTTTGCACATGAAACCGGTATGAGGCCATGTTGGCATCTCTTGCGTCCCAATCTCCGGAACACTGCTGGACCACAAGATCTGAATCACCATAGCAAATGATCCGGTGCGCACCGATTTCTTTTGCGACCTTGAGCCCATCGATCAGAGCTTCATACTCAGCAACATTGTTCGATGCTCTGAAGTGCACTTGTAAAACATACCGGAGATGATCTCCCTTAGGTGAAGTAAGCACCACACCGGCACCCAGACCCTCCTTGAGTTTGGATCCATCAAAGTACATCTTCCAGTACTCTATCTTGTGTTCCGGTGGTTTGTAATGCATTTCCGCCCAATCGACGAAGAAATTAGCTAAAGCTTGTGACTTTATGGCGTCTCTTCTTTCGTACACTGGTACGTACGGTGATACCTGAATTGCCCACTTGGCAATCCTGCCGCTAGCATCCTTGTTGCATATGATATCGGAAATGGGTGCTTCACTCACCACCTTCATGGGATGATCTTCAAAGTAGTGCTTGAGCTTTGTGGCGGCCATGAACACGCCATAGGTCATTTTCTAGAAGTGAGGGTAGTTTTGTTTGGAGAGGGAGAGCACCTCGCTCAGGTAGTATACCGGTCTCTGCACGGTTTTTTCCTTCCTCTTCTCTTTCAACCACAACTACCACACTTACAACCCGGTTTGTTGTTGTTATGTACAACAACATGGGATCTCTTTCTAGAGGCGAAGCCAATATCGGCGCAGTGGCTAACATTGTTTTTAGCTCTTTGAACGCTGTGTCTGCCTGAGGGGTCCAGACGAAGGTATCGGATTTTTTCGTCAAGGCATATAGCGGCAGGGCCTTTTCCCCCAACCTGCTTATGAACCGGCTTAGCGATGCCAAGCTTCCGGTAAACTTTTGCACATCTTTGAGTTCTTGTGGTATTGTCATTCTTTCAATGGCCCGGATCTTTACCGGATTAACCTCTATGCCCCGGCTAGACAGGAGAAAGCTAAGCAACTTGCCGGCTGGAACACCGAAGGTGCATTTTGCCGGATTGAGCTTCATCCGGAACCTTCTTAGGTTGTCAAACATTTGCCTTAGATCATCGATCAAGGTTTCCTTGACCTTAGTTTTTATTACAATATCGTCCACATAGACTTGCACGTTCTTTCCGATTTGATCAAACAAACACTTTTGCATGCAGCGCTGGTACGTTGCACCAGCATTGCGCAAACCAAAAGGCATAGTAACATAGCAATAAGCCCCGTGCGGGGTGATAAACACAATTTTTATTTGATCTTCCTTTTTCAGGGGAATCTGGTGGAAACCGGAATAGGCATCCAAGAATGACAACAGTTCACATCCAGCAGTGGAATCAATCACTTGATCGATCCGGGTTAAAGGGAAAGGATCTTTCGGGCAAGCCTTGTTCAGGTTGGTGTAGTCGATGCACATGTGCCACACCTTTGGAGCTTTTGCTTCAAGGTTCTCCTCTTTTTTCTTCTCGACCAGCACCGGATTGGCTAGCCACTCAGTATGCAGTACTTCCACAATGAAACCGGCAACCAACAACTTTATCACCTCTTCTCCAATGATTTTCCTCCTGTCTTCAGCAAACCGGCGCAACGGCTGCCTTACCGGCTTTGCATCCTTCTGGACGTTTAGAGAGTGCTCAGCCAACTCCCTCGGAACACCTACCAAGTCATCAGTAGACCAAGCAAAGATATTCCGATTCTCATGGAGGAAGTTGACGAGCGCGCTTTCCTATGCCTCACTGAGACCGGCACCGATGCGAACGGTGCGCTCAGGGTAAGCCGGGTCCAGCACGATGTCTTTTGTTTCCTTGGTTGGCTTGAACGCCGGTGTGCCCAGGTTGCCACTCATTGCCGCTAAGATCAACTGTGAGGACTAAGCCAGCGCAACCGCAGTTTGCATTCTCCTTTTTTCTTCTGCGGTCACCAGCAATTTGGCCAGATTTGATCCGGCGGAAGCGGTTTCCAGTGAGACTTTATAGTTTCCCACCACGGTTAGGGGTCCAGAAGGTGTCGGCATCTTCATCTTGAGATACGCCGTATGTGTTGAGGCCATAAACGATGCCAACGCCGGTCTCCCCAGCAGCGCATGGTAAGGACTGTCTAAGTCCACCACTTCGAACAGAACATTTTCCACCCGGCAATTGTCGCGTCCTCCAAACGACACATCCACCCGGACTTTTCCCATGGGAGAGCAGGATAAACCCGGAACGATTCCGTGAAACGTTGTATGAGTTGGTTGTAGCATGTTTTCAGTGATTCCCAGTGTACGCATGGTGTGCCGATACATAATGTTTATGTTGCTTCCATTGTCGATCAGCACCTTGCTGAACCACACTCGAGTCGTTGGCCCATGCATGATAGGGTCCACGACAAGAGCATAACCACCTTGCTGAACGACCAGGTAATCTCCTGATCAGACCACAACATGTATCTTGGCACTGCCGGCATTACCGCGTTCACTTCCATGGAACGGTGATGCATGCTTTGCTTGTCGGTTGGCTCGGTAACGAACACAACACAGCACATGTCCAGATCCTGGTAAACATTCCGGCCTAAAGGTGCCGGTGGTGGCGGTTGGCCATTGCCATCGCCCACCCGATGAACTTGCTGGTGCTGCTGCCGGTTCGGCTGAGGCTGTACCGGTAGAGCGTTCGCTCCGGTAATCGGTGGTAGTGGTGGTAGGGGGTGCTGGTGCAACATATCTTGCGATGGTGGTAGTATCGTGGTACAGCCTTGTGCTTGCGCATCTTTTACTGCACCCTTCAACATTAAGTACTTGGTCCACGAACAATCTTTTGTCAGATGATTCGATGGATTAGCCGGATTCGGCGTGTGCCACCGGCAAGGTTGGTCCATAGCCGCTTCCATGGTGTATTTTGCATGTTCTTGCCAATTCTTTTTCTGGCCCCATGGTTTCTTTTCAACCCATTGTTTCTTAGGACCCGCCCATGGCTGCGATCCGGTTTTCTGCCTCTGGCTACCGCTGGCGCCAGAGTTATCCTGCACAACAGCTACTTGCTGCGGACCGTACCTCCGATCCGGAAAATATTCCCTTATTTTGTTGTGCCGGTTATCCCGGTATTGATCTTGGCGTGGTTGGCTTGTTTGTGCTGGCTCTGCCTGCACTGCCGGTTGCATTGGGTCTCCCAATGCGTAGCTATCCGCCACACGTATCATTTATGCCAAAGTTGTTGGCATGTTTCTCTGTAGCTTTTGCCACAGAGGTGGACCTCTTCTGCACCCGTTGCAAAACCAAGCTATGGCTTGCGCTTCGATTACCCCCTCACAGGAGTTCCTCGTGGATTTCCACCGGGTCAGGTAATCCCGGTCTGTTTCGTTCGAGCGTTGCACGCACAAGGCGAGCTGTTGCGGCATGTTTGGCCTCCGGTATGTACTGCTGAAGTTGCTCACGAAGGCTTCCTCAAAGTCCAACCAACCATTTATGCTCCCTGCCGGTAAGTTGTTTAGCCAGATGCGCGCTGGTCCTACCAGGAAAGATGGTACAATTCTCACGGCCCAACACCGGTTTCCTCCACCAGTGATAGTTCCTCCGCCACCGGCAACATAAATTGCGGTCACGTAGTCCGCGAGCCAGTCTTCCGGCTTAGTGGCGCCATCGTATGTTTTCGTATCGCGGGGCAACGTGAAGTTGCGAACCGGTGGTTCTTCTTTCATGATCCGCGGGCCAAAACACTTTGGACCCGGTGGACCTTCTGCCTCAACCATTTCAGACAAGTACATCCTATCCAGCCTGTGCCTTGCATCCCGGTCTGGTAAGCATCTTTCTCCTAACCTTTCCCCCAAAGGGTTCCGGTAGGCTGCGACTCTTTCGGTTCCCGAATCTGACTCATCGTATCTTTCCGGTACCGCGGCCCTTGCCTGGCGGTACCTTTGCGGAGGCACATCCTCCTCTGCATAAGCAACTCTTGGCGCACGATAATTTTTCCCGGTTTCTCCTCTACCGGCATATTCATCTCTAGCATAGCCATATCTGGCGTAACCACGATCTGCCCCTTGGCTTTTTCTTCCGGCCTCGTGTCGCCCGGCTTGTTGCTTTTCGGCAAGTACCAGATCATACACAGTCATCTGCTGCCCATTCATCTCTTTTTCTTTTCTCTTGTCCGGATGAGGGGACGATGCCTGCCCATGGGACTTGCTTCCGGCATTCTTTGTTGAATGCACATATTTTGAAGCCGCATCCTTGTTCAATTTTGCATGCTGCTCAACATTTTGCTGCTCAATCGTATCAAGCAACTCTCTGACATGCTCTTGCTGTTTTGCCAAAGCCTCTCCGGAAAGCGATTCACACAGCTCTACTGCAGCCTTAGCAGCTTTTATGGTTTTATCCGGGCTGCTATACTTAGGTTTCTCTACCATGCTCAATGATGCAGAAGTACTTTTTCCGGCAAGAATCTCTTTACGTAGATCCTGATCTAAGTTACGAGCTCTAAGCCGGTTCTCCGGTATCCTTGCAGCCTGAGCGCTAACAGAAGCAAAGCCATGGGCAGCGTTATACTCATGTAGGGTTAGGTTCAGCTCGCGCTGCGCCCGAACGATGTCGGCGCCGTTCGCGAGCAGCTTCTGCCGTTGTGCCTCTAGCTCCGCCTGAGCCGCTGCCGGGTCGATGTTCTGCGCGATGGGCGTAGCCAGCACGCTCATGGCCGCCTGGAGAGGAGTCTCCGGTGGCGCTGTGGATGCACCCGCAGCTTCCTGGTTGCGCTCGGTTGGCGGCTTGGCCATGCGCGTGGACTTCGTCTGCCCAGCGCCTTCCGCCGCAGCTCCCTTGCCGGCGTCGCCCGCGCCGACGACCAGCACCGCGACGCTGCCGGCGGCGCGGTCGCTGTGAAGCGCAGATCTTGGCGGATCCGGAGCCACCGGCACCGGTGAGAGGCACTGGCGCTCAGGGACGGTGCCGTAGTAGACGAGGAAGCTCCCGAATTCGATGACGCGGCCGTTCTTGGGGAACTTAACTCCGTTGGAGAAGCAGCCCGTGTTGTCGTTGATGAAGCGCATGTCGCGAATGCGGTTGACGAGCGCAGTGACGACACGCTCTCCACTGACGGTGAGGAGGCCCGCCCGAATATGAACTCCAGCAAGCGCAGCTGCTAGCCCCATGGTGGGCGCCAACTGTCGTCGTGGTGAACAGACAGATGCCATGGGATGGCTTATCTTGGGGCCGAATGTGCGCTAGAGGATTCGGGGGAGGGTTTTGGTATAGATGGAGAGGTTTCCGGATGGATTCCTCAAGAACTTGGCCTTAGCCAGAGGTTGAAGAAGATGAACTCAAGCGCAATATCACCTCTAGATCTCTCTATTTCTTGATCATAAGTGCTTACAGGTTTCTGTGTACAAGACAGCCTATCGTCCATGCCCGTGAAGGGTTGTGCCTCCTCTCCTTATATAGGGGAGAGGGTGGCTTGCAGGGGAAGAAACCCTAAGAAACCCTAATGGGATCTTTGACTATACAAACTACTTTCCAAAGCTACTTTAGCTACCGGTGATGCCGGTATGCCTTTAATCAGGAGCTGTGACATCCTCCGGCACCTTTTATGTCATCCTTCGTCTTTGGCGTCATGGCTTCGTTTAAAGCTGAAGTGCTTCGCTCATCTTTGTCTTCTAGCTCCGGAGAGCATCTTTGACCAGTCTTGCCGACGTGCTACAGTATAGCCTGTACCGGTACTGCGGTACCTCCTTAGCTGGTTCCGGCATCCCCCTCCTGGGATACCGGTATGATTCACTGAACCAACTTCCGCTATCCAGAAAAACCTTTAAACCGGTACTTTGATGGCTCAAACCATCCGGTTTGGCATGCCTTTGGCATACCGGGGGTCATCCCCCCAACAATATTTCAAGAAGACTCAAGCATCTAAGCTTGGGCATGCCCAAGGCATCCCCTTCTTCATCGACAACTTATCAGGTCACCTCTAGTGAAACTATATTTCTGTTCCGTTACATCTTATGTGCTTTACTTGGAGCATCTGTATGTTTTTATTTTTGTTTTTGTTTGAATAAAATCGGATCCTAGCAATCCTTGTGTGGGAGAAAGACACGCTCCGCTTGTTCATATGAACACTGATGTTCTTAGCTTTACTTTTAATGTTCATGCCGAAGGGTGAAAACCGCTTCGTTCATTGCTATTTGGTTGGAAACAGAAAATGCTTCATGTGGTAATTGGTATATTATCTTGAATATTTTGATACTTGGCAATTGTTTTGAGCTCTCAAATAGATCATGTTTAAGCTCTTACATCATGTTGTTTGAACCTATTAGTGGAGAATTACTGTAGAGCTTGTTGAAATTTGATTTGCATGATTGGTCTCTCTAAAATCTAGATATTTTCTGGTAAAAGTGTTTGAACAATAAGGAAGACAGTGTAGAGTCTTATAATGCTTGCAATATGTTCTTATGTAAGTTTTGCTATACCGGTTCATACTTGTGTTGCTTCAAACAACCTTGCTAGCCAAAGCCTTGTACTGAGAGGGAATGCTTCTCGTGCATCCAAAACCTTGAGCCAAAACATATGCCATTTGTGTCCACCATAACTACCTACTATGTGGTATTTCTCTGCCATTCCAAAGTAAATTGCTTGCGTGCTACCTTTAAAATTTCATTCCTTGTCTTTGCAATATATAGCTCATGGGAAAGTAGCTTAAAAACTATTGTGGTAAAGAATATGTAGCTTATGTATCTTATTTCTTATAAGTTGCTTGTTGAGCGGTAACCATGTTTCTGGGGACGCCATCAACTATTACACTTTTGTTGAATATCATGTGAGTTGCTATGCATGTTCGTCTTGTCTGAAGTAAGGGTGATTTGCCATGAGTTGAATGGTTTGAGTATGCATATTGTTAGAGAAGAACACTGGGCCGCCAACCAAAGCCATGTATCATGGTGGAAGTTTCAGTTTGGACATTAATCCTCAATCTCGTATGAGAATATTATCTGTTGTCTAATGCTTAAGCATTAAAGAGGAGTCCATTATTTGTTTTCTATGTTGTCCCGGTATGGATGTCCTCAAGTTGAGATCTATGAAAAACGAGAAATCAAATGTGATCTATCTCCTTGGACCTTTGTAGAGGCGGCATAGAGGTACCCCTTTGTGACACTTGGTTGAAACATATGTAATGCAATGATAATCCATGGAAATCCGAGCTAATTAGGACAAGGTGCGAGCACTATTGGTATTCGATGCATGAGGCTTGCAACTTATAGGATGTTTTATGCATAACACATATGAATTATTACTACCGTTGACAAAATTGTTTCCATGTTTTCAAAATAAAAAGCTCTAGCACATAAGTAATCCCTGCTTCCCTCTGCGAAGGGCCTTTCTTTTACTTTATGTTGAGTCAGTTTACCTACTTCTTTCCATCTTAGAAGCAAACACTTGTGTCAACTGTGTGCATTGATTCTTACATACTTGCTTATTTTCATTCATCATATTACTTTGTGTTGACAATTATCCATGAGATATACATGTTGAAGTTGAAAGCAACTACTGAAACTTATATCTTCCTTTGTATTGCTTCAAAACCTTCTATTAAGAACTTATTGCTTTATGAGTTAACTCTTATGCAAGACTTATTGATGCTTGTCTTGAAAGTACTATTCATGAAAAGTCTTTGCTATATGATTCGGTTGTTTAGTCATTGTCTTTACCATTGCTTTGAATCACTTCATTCATCTCATATGCTTTACAATAGTATTGATCAAGATTATGATAGTAGCATGTCACTTCAGAAATTATCCTTGTTATCGTTTACCTACTCGAGGGCGAGTAGGAACTAAGCTTGGGGATGCTTCATACGTCTCAAACGTATCTATAATTTCTTATGTTCCATGCTAGCTTTATGACAATACTCACATGATTTATATACACTTTATATCATTTTTATGCATTTTCCGGCACTAACCTATTAACAAGATGCCGAAGCGCTAGTTCCTGTTTTCTGCTGTTTTTGGTTTCAGAAATCCTACACAGTAAATATTCTCGGAATTGGACGAAACAAAAGTCCACGGTCTTATTTTCCACGGAGCCTTCCAGAACACCGAAGGAGAGACGGAGAGGAGCCGAGGGGGCCCCACACCACCTGGCTGCGCGGCCAAGAGGGGGGGCGCGCCGCCCTATGGGGTGGGCCCCTCGAGCGTCCCCCGACTCTGCCCCTTCGCCTATACATTCTCTCCGTCGCGAAAACCCTATTACCGAGAGCCACGATACGAGAAAAGTTCCAGAGACGCCGCCGCCGCCAATCCCATCTCGGGGGATTCAGGAGATCGCCTCCGGCACCCTGCCGGAGAGGGGAATCATCACCCGGAGGACTCTACATCACCATGATCGCCTCCGGACTGATGCGTGAGTAGTTCATCCTTGGACTATGGGTCCATAGCAGTAGCTAGATGGTTGTCTTCTACTCTTGTGCTATCATGTTTAGATCTTGTGAGCTGCCTATCATGATCAAGATCATATATTTGTAATGCTACATGTTGTGTTTGTTGGGATCCGATGAATATGGAATACTATGTCAAGTTGATTATTGATCTATCATATATGTGTTGTTTATGATCTTGCATGCTCTCCGTTGCTAGTAGAGGCTCTGGCCAAGTTGATACTTGTGACTCCAAGAGGGAGTATTTATGCTCGATAGTGGGTTCATGCCTTCATTGAATCTGAGACAGTGACAGAAAGTTCTAAGGTTATGGATGTGTTGTTGCCACTAGGGATAAAACAACAATGCTTTGTCTAAGGATATTTGTATTGTTTAGATTACACACAGTACTTAATGCAATTGTCTGTTGTTTGCAACTTAATACTGGAAGGGGTGCGGATGCTAACCTGAAGGTGGACTTTTTAGGCATAGATGCATGCTGGATAGCGGTCTATGTTCTTTGTCGTAATGCCCTAAGTAAATCTCATATTAGTCATCATGATATGTATGTGCATTGCTATGCTCTCTATTTGTCAATTACCAAACTGTAATTTGTTCACCCAACATGCTATTTATCTTATTGGAGAGACACCACTAGTGAACTGTGGACCCCGGTCCATTCTTTTACATCTGAAATACAATCTACTGCAATCATTGTTCTCTGCTGTTCTTTGCAAACAAACATCATTCTCCACACCAAACATTTAATCCTTTGTTTACAGCAAGCCGGTGAGATTGACAACCTCACTGTTAAGTTGGGGCAAAGTATTTTGATTGTGTTGTGCAGGTTCCATGTTGGCGCCGGAATCCCTGGTGTTGCGCCGCACTACACTCCTTCACCAACAACCTTCACGTGGCCTTCATCTCCTACTGGTTCGATAACCTTGGTTTCTTACTGAGGGAAAACTTGCTGCTGTACGCATCACACCTTCCTCTTGGGGTTCCCAACGGACGTGTGCTTCACGCGTTATCTCGCGCCAGAGCACGCCGCGACAAGTCCTGGACGCGCCAGAGTGTCCCTGCCCCTCGTCACCCTCGTCCTCCCCTTGACCCCTCCGCGCGCACACGCACTCACCAGCTCACCACCTACCTCCCAGACACCGCCATTGGACCGCGGGAACCCTGTAGCCACCATCATCGTCGACGACCTCCGCCGGTACCGCGCCAGTACATGACGTCTCCCAAGCTGCTCCCTCCTCCATTGGCTGCACCACGACGCGCGCTAGCACCACCTCTGTAGGATAACGTTGCATAGAAAACAAAAAATTTCCTACCGCGAACACGCAATCCAAGCCAAGATGCAATCTAGAAGACGGTAGCAACGAGGGGGTATCGAGTCTCACCCTTGAAGAGATTCCAAAGCCTACAAGATGAGGCTCTTGTTGCTGCGGTAGACGTTCACTTGCCGCTTGCAAAAGCGCGTAGAAGATCTTGATCACGATCGCTTCCGGCGCCACGAACGGGCAGCACCTCCGTACTCGGTCACACGTTCGGTTGTTGATGAAGACGACGTCCACCTCCCCGTTCCAGCGGGCAGCGGAAGTAGTAGCTCCTCTTGAATCCGACAGCATGACGGCGTGGTGTCGGTGGTGGTGGAGAAGTCCGGCGGAGCTTCGCTAAGCGTGCGGGACGTGGTGGAGGAGAGAGGCCGCTAGGGTTTGGGAGAGGGGGGCGCCGGCCACTAAGGGGTGCGGCCACCTTGGTGGTTCTTTGGTGGCCGGCCCCCTCCCTTGGCCTCTCATTATATAGGTGGAACCCCAAGTGTTGGTCTCCAAGTCTTCGAATAAGACCCGAACCAAAAACCTTCCATATGGTGGGGAAACCTACCCAAGCTAGGACTCTCACTAGAGGTGGGAGTTCCACCTCCCATATGGGGGGGTGGCCGGCCCCCTAAGGGGGAGTCCACTTGGGACTCCACCCCCACTAGGGTTGGCCGGCCATGGAGGTGGAGTCCACATGGGACTCCACCTTCCTTGGTGGTTTCTTCCGGACTTTTCTAGAACCTTCTAGAACCTTCCATAGAACCTTCCGCGTCATTTTAATTCACATAAAATGACATCCTATATATGAATCTTATTCTCCGGACCATTCCGGAACTCCTCGTGATGTCCGGGATCTCATCCGGGACTCCGAACAAATATTCGAACTCCATTCCATATTCAAGTTCTACCATTTCAACATCCAACTTTAAGTGTATCACCCTACGGTTCGTGAACTATGCGGACATGGTTGAGTACTCACTCCGACCAATAACCAATAGCGGGATCTAGAGATCCATAATGGCTCCCACATATTCAACGATGACTTTAGTGATCGAATGAACCATTCACATACGATACCAATTCCCTTTGTCACGCGATATTTTACTTGTCCGAGGTTTGATCTTCGGTATCACTCTATACCTTGTTCAACCTCGTCTCCTGACAAGTACTCTCTACTCGTACCGTGGTATGTGGTCTCTTATGAACTTATTCATATGCTTGCAAGACATTAGACGACATTCCACCGAGAGGGCCCAGAGTATATCTATCCGTCATCGGGATGGACAAATCCCACTGTTGATCCATATGCCTCAACTCATACTTTCCGGATACTTAATCCCACCTTTATAACCACCCATTTACGCAGTGGTGTTTGGTGTAATCAAAGTACCTTTCCGGTATAAGTGATTTACATGATCTCATGGTCATAAGGACTAGGTAACTGAAGGAGATATGCCCTAGAGGCAATAATAAAGTGGTTATTATTTATATCTTTATGTTTATGATAAATGTTTATATATCATGCTAGAATTGTATTAACCGAAACATTAGTACATGTGTGATATGTAGACAAACAAGAAGTCCCTAGTATGCCTCTTAAACTAGCTTGTTGATTAATAGATGATTAGTTTCATAATCATGAACATTGGATGTTATTAATAACAAGGTTATGTCATTGTGTGAATGATATAATGGACACACCCAATTAAGCGTAGCATAAGATCTCGTCATTAAGTTATTTGCTATAAGCTTTCGATACATAGTTACCTAGTCCTTATGACCATGAGATCATGTAAATCACTTATACCAGAAAGGTACTTTGATTACATCAAACACCACTGCGTAAATGGGTGGCTATAAAGGTGGGATTAAGTATCCGGAAAGTATGAGTTGAGGCATATGGATCAACAGTGGGATTTGTCCATCCCGATGACGGATAGATATACTCTGGGCCCTCTCGGTGGAATGTCGTCTAATGTCTTGCAAGCATATGAATGAGTTCATAAGAGACCACATACCACGGTATTTTAGTAAAGAGTACTTGTCAGGAGACGAGGTTGAACAAGGTATAGAGTGATACCGAAGATCAAACCTCGGACAAGTAAAATATCGCGAGACAAAGGGAATTGGTAATATATGTGTATGGTTCATTCGATCACTAAAGTCATCGTTGAATATGTGGGAGCCATTATGGATCTCCAGATCCCGCTATTGGTTATTGGTCGGAGTGAGTACTCAACCATGTCCGCATAGTTCTCGAACCGTAGGGTGACACACTTAAAGTTGGATGTTGAAATGGTAGTTCTTGAATTATGGAATGGAGTTCGAATATTTGTTCGGAGTCCCGGATGAGATCCCGGACATCACGAGGAGTTTCGGAATGGTCCGGAGAATAAGATTCATATATAGGATGTCATTTTATGTGAAATAAAATGTCACGGAAGGTTCTATGGAAGGTTCTAGAAGGTTCTAGAAAAGTCCGGAAGAAACCACCAAGGAAGGTGGAGTCCACAAGGGACTCCACCTCCATGGCCGGCCAGCCCTAGTGGGGGTGGAGTCCCAAGTGGACTCCACCATAGGGGGCCGGCCACCCCCACATGGGAGGTGGGAATCCCACCTTTGGGTGGGAGTCCTAGTTGGGCTAGGTTTGCCCCTCCTATGGAAGGTTTTGGTTTCGGGTCTTATTCGAAGACTTGGACACCAACACTTGGGATCCACCTATATAATGAGGGGCCAAGGGAGGGGCCGGCCACCCTAAGACCATAGCTTGGCCGCCCCCTTGAGTGGCCGGCCACCCTCCCAAACCCTAGCTTTGCTCCTCCACTTCATATTTCCCGCGTAGCTTAGCGAAGCTCCGCCGGACTTCTACACCGCCACCGACACCACGCCGTCGTGCTGTCGGATTCAAGAGGAGCTACTACTTCCGCTGCCCGCTGGAACGGGGAGGTGGACGTCGTCTTCATCAACAACCGAACGTGTGACCGAGTACGGAGGTGCTGCCCGTTCGTGGCGCCGGAACCGATCGTGATCAAGATCTTCTACGCGCTTTTGCAAGCGGCAAGTGATCATCTACCGCAGCAACAAGAGCCTCATCTTGTAGGCTTTGGAATCTCTTCAAGGGTGAGACTCGATACCCCCTCGTTGCTACCGTCTTCTAGATTGCATCTTGGCTTGGATTGCGTGTTCGCGGTAGGAAAATTTTTGTTTTCTATGCAACGTTATCCTACAGTGGTATCAGAGCCGTGTCTATGCATAGATGGTTGCACGAGTAGAACACAATGGTTTGTGGGCGTTGATGCTCTTGTTATCTTTAGTTTGAGTACTTTGCATCTTTATGGCATAGTGGGATGAAGCGGCTCGGACTAACTTTACATGACCGCGTTCATGAGACTTGTTCCTCGTTCGACATGCAACTTGTATTGCATAAGAGGCTTTGCGGGTGTCTGTCTCTCCTACTATAGTAAAGATTCAATTTACTCTTCTATTGACAACATTAGTATCAACGTTGTGGTTCATGTTCGTAGGTAGATTAGATCTATAACGAAAACCCTAAACCATGTAAAATATGCAAACCAAATTAGAGAGCGTCTAACTTGTTTTTGCAGGGTTTGGTGATGTGATATGGCCATAATGTGATGATGAATATGTATGAGATGATCATTATTGTATTGTGGCAACCGGCAGGAGCCTTATGGTTGTCTTTAAATTTCATGTTGAGTAGTATTTCAAAGTAGTTGTAATAGTTGCTACATGGAGGACAATCATGAAGACGGTGCCATTGACCTTGGTGCTTCGCCGACGATGATGGAGATCATGCCCGAAGATGATGGAGATCATGTCCGTGCTTTGGAGATGAAGATCAAAGGCGCAAAGACAAAAGGGCCATATCATATCACATATGAACTGCATGTGATGTTAATCCTTTTATGCATCTTATTTTGCTTAGATCGCGACGGTAGCATTATAAGATGATCTCTCACTAAAATCTCAAGATAATAAAGTGTTCATCCTTAGTAGCACCGTTATCAAGTCTTATCGTTTCAAGCATCTCGTGATGATCGGATGTGATAGATTCGATAAGTACATACAACGGGTGCAAGACAGCTTTGCACATGCGGATACTAAGGTGGCCTTGACGAGTCTAGCATGTACGTACATGGTCTCGAACACGTGATACCGAAAGGTAGAGCATGAATCATATGGTTGATATGATGAACACTTTGAGTGTTCGCCATTGAAATCACACCTTTTCTCGTGATGATCGGGTTTAGGTACGGTGGATTTGGTTCGTGTGATCACTAAGACAATGCGAGGGATATTGTTTTGAGTGGGAGTTCACTTAGGTTTTTAATTATGTTGAATTAAAATTTGAACTCAATATGTCATAAACTTAGTCTAAACTATTGCAAATATATGTTGTAGAGATGGCGTCCCCAATCAATTTTAATCAGTTCCTAGAGAAAGAGAAACTTAAGAGCAACGGTAGCAACTTCACCGATCGGTTCCGTCATGTGAGGATCTTCCTCTCGGCGGAAATCTGCAATTTGTGCTTGATGCAGCGCTTGGTGACCCTCCTGGAGAAGATGAATCCGATGAAGTAAAAGCTGTTTACGCGACTCGGAAAACTCGGTACTCTCAAGTTCGATGTGCCATCCCGTGCGATCTGGAATCCGATCTTCAAAAACGTTTTGAGCACCATGATCCTCATGAGTTGATGAATGAGCTGAAAGCTATATTCGAGACTCATGCGGCGATGGAATGCTATGAAGCATCGAAACATTTCTTCACTGTATGATGGAAGAAGGCAGCTCCGTTAGTGAGCACATGCTCGCCATGACCGGGCATGCGAAGAAACTCGATGACTTGGGAATAGTGATTCCTAACAGATCGGGGATTAATCGTGTCCTTCAATCACGCCACCAAGTTACAAGAACTTTGTGATGAACTACAATATGCGTAACATGAACAAGGAGTTACTCGAACTTTTTGGCATGCTAAAAGCTGCTGAGATTGAGATCAAGAAAGAGCACCAAGTGTTGATGGTCAACAAGACCACCAGTTTCAAGAAACAGGGCAAGTCTAAGAGAAGATTCAAGAAGGGTGGCAAGAAAGCTGCCACGCCTCCTATGAAACCTAAGAATGGCCCTAAGCCTGATGCTGAGTGCTATTACTGCAAGGAGAAGGGACACTGGAAGCGTAATTGCTCCAAGTATCTGGCTGATCTGAAGAGCGGCCTTGTCAAGAAGAAGAAAGAAGGTATATCTGATATACATGTTATAGATGTATATCACACTAGTTCTCGTTCTAGTACAGGTATTTGATACTGGTTCGGTTGCTCATATTTGTAACTCGAAACAGAACTAAAGAATAAACGACAACCGCTGAAAGATGAAGTGACGATGCGCGTTGGAAATGGATCCAAGGTCAATGTGATCGCAATGGGCACACTTCCTCTACATCTACCTTCGGGATTAGTTTTAAGCCTAAATAATTGCTATTATGTACCTGCGTTGAGCATGAACATTATATCTGGATCTTGTTTAATGCAAGACGGTTATTCATTCAAGTCTGAGAATAATGGTTGTTCTATTTTTATGAATAATATCTTTTATGGTCGAGCACCACAAAAGAATGGCTTATTTCTGTTAGATCTCGATAGTAGTGATACGCACATACATAACATTGATGCTAAGCGAATTAAACTTAATGATAATTCTACTTATATGTGGCACTCGCTGCCTTGGTCATATTGGAGTGAAACGCATGAAGAAACTCCATACTGATGGATTACTTGAATCACTTGACTTTGAATCACTTGATAGATGCGAAGCATGTCTAATGGGAAAAATGACAAAGACTCCATTTTCTGGTATGATGGAGCGAGCTACTGACTTATTAGAAATCATACATACCGATGTATGTGGACCAATGAGCGTAGCATCGCGCGGTGGTTATCGTTATGTTCTAACCTTCACAGATGATCTGAGTAGATATGGGTATATCTATTTCATGAAACATAAATCCGAAACTTTCGAGAAGTTTAAGGAATTTCAAAGTGAAGTAGAAAATCAACGTAACAAGAAGATCAAATTTCTATGATCTGATCGTGGAGGTGAATATCTCGAGTTATGAGTTTGGCATGCATTTAAAGAAATGCGGAATACTTTCACAATTGACACCGCCGGGAACACCTCAACGAAACGGTGTGTCCGAACGTCGTAATCGAACTCTCTTAGATATGGTTCGTAGTATGATGTCTCTTACTGATTTACCGTTATCATTTTGGAGTTATGCATTAGAGACAGCCGTATTCACTTTAAATAGAGCACCATCAAAATCCGTAGAAACGACACCGTATGAATTATGGTTTAATAAGAAACCTAAGCTGTCGTTCCTGAAAGTTTGGGGTTGGGTTGCCTATGTAAAGAAGTTACAACCGGACAAGCTAGAACCCAAAGCGGAGAAATGCGTCTTCATAGGATACCCTAAGGAAACTATAGGGTACACTTTCTATCACAGATCCGAAGGCAAAATCTTTGTTGCTAAGAACGGAACCTTTCTTGAGAAAGAATTTCTCACTAAAGAAGTGACTGGAAGAAAAGTAGAACTCGATGAGATTGATGAATCTATACTCGTTGATCGAGTAGCGCAAGATCGGAAGTTGTACCTGTACCGCCTACACCGGCAACAGAGGAAGCTAATGATAATGATCATGAAACTTCGAACGAGGAAACTACTCAACCTCGCAGATCGACAAGGGAACGTGCCACTCCCGATTGGTATGATCCTTGTCTAAATGTCATGATTGTAGATAACAATGATGAGGACCCCGCGACGTATGAAGAAGCGATGATGAGCCTAGATTCCAACAAATGGCAAGAAGCCATGAAATCCGAAATGGGATCCATGTATGATAACAAAGTATGGACTTTGGTAGACTTACCCGATAGCCGAAAGGCTGTCGAGAATAAATGGATCTTCAAGAGAAAACAGATGCTGATGGTAATATTACTGTCTATAAAGCTCGACTTGTCGCAAAGGGTTTCCGACAAATTCAAGGAGTTGACTACGATGAGACTTTCTCACTGTAGCGAAGCTAAAATCTGTGAGGATTTTGTTAGCAATAGCTGCATTTTTCGATTATGAGATTTGGCGAGATGGATGTCAAAACGGCGTTCCTTAATGGAGACATTGAGGAAGAGTTGTATATGGTACAACCCAAAGGTTTTGTCGATCCTAAAAATGCTGACAAAGTATGCAAACTTCAGCGTTCAATCTATGGACTGAAGCAAGCATCAAGAAGTTGGAACCGACGCTTTGATAAGGTGATCAAAGACTTCGGGTTTATACAAGGTCATGGAGAGGCATGTATTTACAAGAAAGTGAGTGGGAGCTCAGTAGCATTCCCGATATTATATGTAGATGACATATTATTGATCGGAAATGATATAGAACTATTAAGCGGTTGTTAAGGGTTATTTGAATAATAGTTTTTCAATGAAAGACCTTGGTGAAGCATCGTATATATTAGGCATCAAGATTTATAGAGATAGATCAAGACGCCTAATAGGGCTATCACAGAGTACATATCTGGACAAGATTCTAAAGAAGTTTAGAATGGACGAAAGTAAGAAAGGGTTCTTACCTATGTTACCGAGGCAAGGTATTGAGTAAAACTCAAGGACCGGCTACATGCAGAAGAAAGAGAAAGGATGTGTAACATCCCCTATGCCTCGGCGATAGGATCTATCATGTATGCCATGCTATGTACTAGACCGGATATAGCACATGCTGTTAGTTTGACTAGCAGATATCAAAGTGATCCAGGAATGGAACATCGGACAGCGGTCAAGAATATCCTGAAGTACTTGAAAAGAACTAAGGATATGTTTCTTTGTTATGGAGGTGACCAAGAGCTCGTTGTAAACGGTTACACCGATGCAAGTTGGAACACTGATCCCGATGACTCTAAGTCACAATGCAGGTACGTGTTTATATTGAATGGTGCTGCGATGGCTGGGCAAGCTCGAAGCGATGCACGGTGGCGAAGTCTTCAACAGAATCGAGTACATAGCGGCTTCGTGAGGCTTCATCGAAGCGGTATGGATGAAGAGGTTCATTGTAGAGCTCGGTGTGGTTCCTAGTGCATTGGACCCATTAATCATTTATCTTGTGATAACATGGGTGCCATCGCCAATGCACAAGAGCCAAGGTCACACAAGAGGCTGAAGCATATCAAGCTGCGTTACCACTCGATTCGCGAGTACATCGAAGATGGAGAAGTAAAGATTTGCAAAGTACACACCGATCTGAATGTAGCAGATCCGTTGACTAAAGCTCTCCCTAGGGCAAAGCATGACCAACACCGAGATGCCATGGGTGTTAGGTATATTACAATGTAATCTAGATTATTGACTCTAGTGCAAGTGGGAGACTCAAGGAGATATGCCCTAGAGGCAATAATAAAGTGGTTATTATTTATATCTTTATGTTTATGATAAATGTTTATATATCATGCTAGAATTGTATTAACCGAAACATTAGTACATGTGTGATATGTAGACAAACAAGAAGTCCCTAGTATGCCTCTTAAACTAGCTTGTTGATTAATAGATGATTAGTTTCATAATCATGAACATTGGATGTTATTAATAACAAGGTTATGTCATTGTGTGAATGATATAATGGACACACCCAATTAAGCGTAGCATAAGATCTCGTCATTAAGTTATTTGCTATAAGCTTTCGATACATAGTTACCTAGTCCTTATGACCATGAGATCATGTAAATCACTTATACCAGAAAGGTACTTTGATTACATCAAACACCACTGCGTAAATGGGTGGCTATAAAGGTGGGATTAAGTATCCGGAAAGTATGAGTTGAGGCATATGGATCAACATGGGATTTGTCCATCCCGATGACGGATAGATATACTCTGGGCCCTCTCGGTGGAATGTCGTCTAATGTCTTGCAAGCATATGAATGAGTTCATAAGAGACCACATACCACGGTACGAGTAAAGAGTACTTGTCAGAGACGAGGTTGAACAAGGTATAGAGTGATACCGAAGATCAAACCTCGGACAAGTAAAATATCGCGAGACAAAGGGAATTGGTAATATATGTGTATGGTTCATTCGATCACTAAAGTCATCGTTGAATATGTGGGAGCCATTATGGATCTCCAGATCCCGCTATTGGTTATTGGTCGGAGTGAGTACTCAACCATGTCCGCATAGTTCTCGAACCGTAGGGTGACACACTTAAAGTTGGATGTTGAAATGGTAGTTCTTGAATTATGGAATGGAGTTCGAATATTTGTTCGGAGTCCCGGATGAGATCCCGGACATCACGAGGAGTTCCGAATGGTCCTGTGAATAAGATTCATATATAGGATGTCATTTTATGTGAAATAAAATGTCGCGGAAGGTTCTATGGAAGGTTCTAGAAGGTTCTAGAAAAGTCCGGAAGAAACCACCAAGGAAGGTGGAGTCCACAAGGGACTCCACCTCCATGGCCGGCCAGCCCTAGTGGGGGTGGAGTCCCAAGTGGACTCCACCATAGGGGGCCGGCCACCCCCCACATGGGAGGTGGGAATCCCACCTTTGGGTGGGAGTCCTAGTTGGGCTAGGTTTGCCCCCTCCTATGGAAGGTTTTGGTTTCGGGTCTTATTCGAAGACTTGGACACCAACACTTGGGATCCACCTATATAATGAGGGGCCAAGGGAGGGGGCCGGCCACCCTAAGACCATAGCTTGGCCGCCCCCCTTGAGTGGCCGGCCACCCCCTCCCAAACCCTAGCTTTGCTCCTCCACTTCATATTTCCCGCGTAGCTTAGCGAAGCTCCGCCGGACTTCTACACCGCCACCGACACCACGCCGTCGTGCTGTCGGATTCAAGAGGAGCTACTACTTCCGCTGCCCGCTGGAACGGGAAGGTGGACGTCGTCTTCATCAACAACCGAACGTGTGACCGAGTACGGAGGTGCTGCCCGTTCGTGGCGCCGGAACCGATCGTGATCAAGATCTTCTACGCGCTTTTGCAAGCGGCAAGTGATCGTCTACCGCAGCAACAAGAGCCTCATCTTGTAGGCTTTGGAATCTCTTCAAGGGTGAGACTCGATACCCCCTCGTTGCTACCGTCTTCTAGATTGCATCTTGGCTTGGATTGCGTGTTCGCGGTAGGAAAATTTTTGTTTTCTATGCAACGTTATCCTACAGTAACTATGTATCGAAAGCTTATAGCAAATAACTTAATGACGAGATCTTATGCTACGCTTAATTGGGTGTGTCCATTACATCATTCATACAATGACATAACCTTGTTATTAATAACATCCAATGTTCATGATTATGAAACTAATCATCCATTAATCAACAAGCTAGTTTAAGAGGCATACTAGGGACTTCTTGTTGTCTACATATCACACATGTACTAATGTTTCGGTTAATACAATTATAGCATGATATATAAACATTTATCATAAACATAAAGATATAAATAATAACCACTTTATTATTGCCTCTAGGGCATATCTCCTTCAGTCTCCCACTTGCACTAGAGTCAATAATCTAGATTACATTGTAATATACCTAACACCCATGGCATTCTGGTGTTGGTCATGCTTTGCCCTAGGGAGAGCTTTAGTCAACGGATCTGCTACATTCGATCGTTGTGTACTTTGCAAATCTTTACTTCTCCATCTTCGATGTACTCGCGAATCGAGTGGTAACGCAGCTTGATATGCTTCTTTCTCTTGTGTGACCTTGGCTCTTGTGCATTGGCGATGGCACCCATGTTATCACAAAGATATGATTAATGGGTCCAATGCACTAGGAACCACACCGAGCTCTACAATGAACCTCTTCATCCATACCGCTTCCGATGAAGCCTCTGAAGCCGCTATGTACTCGATTCTCGTTGAAGACTTCGCCACCGTGCACCGCTTCGAGCTTGCCCAGCCATCGCAGCACCATTCAATATAAACACGTACCCAGACTGTGACTTAGAGTCATCAGGATCAGTGTTCCAACTTGCATCGGTGTAACCACTTACAACGAGCTCTTGGTCACCTCCATAACAAAGAAACATATCCTTAGTTCTTTTCAAGTACTTCAGGATATTCTTGACCGCTGTCCGATGTTCCATTCCTGGATCACTTTGATATCTCATAGTCAAACTAACAAAGCATGTGCTATATCCGGTCTAGTACATAGCATGGCATACATGATAGATCCCTATCGCCGAGGCATAGGGGATTTTACTCATCCTTTCTCTTTCTTCTCGTAGTAGCCGGTCCTTGAGTCTTACTCAAGACTTTGCCTCGGTAACATAGGTAAGAACCCTTTCTTACTTTCGTCCATTCTAAACTTCTTTAGAATCTTGTCCGTATATGTACTCAGGATAGCCCTATTAGGCGTCTTGATCTATCTCTATAAATCTTGATGCCTAATATATACGATGCTTCACCAAGGTCTTTCATTGAAAAACTATTATTCAAATAACCGTTAACATCGCTTAATAGTTCTATATCATTCCCGATCAATAATATGTCATCTACATATAATATCGTGAATGCTACGTAGCTCACACTCACTTTCTTGTAAATACAGGCCTCTCCATGACACTGTATAAACCCGAAGTCTTTGATCACCTTATCAAAGCGTCGGTTCCAACTTCTTGATGCTTGCTTCAGTCCATAGATTGAACGCTGAAGTTTGCATACTTTGTTAGCATTTTTAGGATCGACAAAACCTTTGGGTTGTACCATATACAACTCTTCCTCAATGTCTCCATTAAGGAACGCCGTTTTGACATCCATCTGCCAAATCTCATAATCGAAAAATGCAGCTATTGCTAACAAAATCCTCACAGATTTTAGCTTCGCTACAGGTGAGAAAGTCTCATCATAGTCAACTCCTTGAATTTGTCGGAAACCCTTTGCGACAAGTCGAGCTTTATAGACAGTTATATTACCATCGCATCCTGTTTTTCTCTTGAAGATCCATTTATTCTCAACAGCCTTTCGGCTTATCGTAAGTCTACCAAAGTCCATACTTTGTTATCATACATGGATCCCATTTCGGATTTCATGGCTTCTTGCCATTTGTTGGAATCTGGGCTCATCATCGCTTCTTCATACGTCACAGGGTCCTCATCATTGTTGTCCACAATCATGACATTTAGACAAGGATCATACCAATCAGGAGTGGCACGTTCCCTTGTCGATCTGCGAGGTTCAGTAGTTTCCTCGTTCGAAGTTTCATTATCATTATCATTAGCTTCCTCTGTTGCCGGTGTAGGCGGTACAGGTACAATTTCCAGATCACGCTACTCTGATCAACGAGTATAGATTCATCAATCTCATCGAGTTCTACTTTTCTTCCAGTCACTTCTTTAGTGAGAAATTCTTTCTCAAGAAAGGTTCCGTTCTTAGCAACAAAGATTTTGCCTTCGGATCTGTGATAGAAAGTGTACCCTATAGTTTCCTTAGGTATCCTATGAAGACGCATTTCTCCGCTTTGGGTTCTAGCTTGTCCGGTTGTAACTTCTTTACATAGGCTTCGCAACCCCAAACTTTCAGGAATGACAGCTTAGGTTTCTTATTAAACCATAGTTCATACGGTGTCGTTTCTACGGATTTTGATGGTGCTCTATTTAAAGTGAATGCAGCTGTCTCTAATGCATAACTCCAAAATGATAACGGCAAATCAGTAAGAGACATCATAGAACGAACCATATCTAAGAGAGTTCGATTACGACGTTCGGACACACCGTTACGTTGAGGTGTTCCCGGCGGTGTCAATTGTGAAAGTATTCCGCATTTCTTTAAATGCATGCCAAACTCATAACTCAGATATTCACCTCCACGATCATATCGTAGAAATTTAATCTTCTTGTTACGTTGATTTTCTACTTCACTTTGAAATTCCTTAAACTTCTCGAAAGTTTCGGATTTATGTTTCATGAAATAGATATACCCATATCTACTCAGATCATCTGTGAAGGTTAGAACATAACGATAACCACCGCGCGATGCTACGCTCATTGGTCCGTATACATCGGTATGTATGATTTCCAATAAGTCAGTAGCTCGCTCCATCATACCAGAAAATGGAGTCTTAGTCATTTTTCCCATTAGACATGCTTCGCATCTATCAAGTGATTCAAAGTCAAGTGATTCAAGTAATCCATCAGTATGGAGTTTCTTCATGCGTTTCACTCCAATATGACCAAGACGACAGTGCCACATATAAGTAGAATTATCATTCAATTTAATTCGCTTAGCATTAACGTTATGTATATGCGTATCACTACTATCGAGATCTAACAGAAATAAGCCATTCTTTTGTGGTGCTCGACCATAAAAGACATTATTCATAAAAATAGAACAACCATTATTCTCAGACTTGAATGAATAACCGTCTTGCATTAAACAAGATCCAGATATAATGTTCATGCTCAACGCAGGTACATAATAACAATTATTTAGGCTTAAAACTAATCCCGAAGGTAGATGTAGAGGAAGTGTGCCGACTGCGATCACATTGACCTTGGATCCGTTTCCAACGCGCATCGTCACTTCATCTTTCAGCAGTTGTCGTTTATTCTTTAGTTCCTGTTTCGTGTTACAAATGTGAGCAACCAAACCAGTATCAAATACCCAGGTACTAGAACGAGAACCAGTGAAATGAACATCTATAACATGTATATCAGATATACCTTCTTTCTTCTTCTTGACAAGGCCGCTCTTCAGATCAGCCAGATACTTGGAGCAATTACGCTTCCAGTGTCCCTTCTCCTTGCAGTAATAACACTCAGCATCAGGCTTAGGGCCGTTCTTAGGTTTCACAGGAGGCGTGGTAGCTTTCTTGCCACCCTTCTTGAATTTTCTCTTAGACTTGCCCTGTTTCTTGAAACTGGTGGTCTTGTTGACCATCAACACTTGGTGCTCTTTCTTGATCTCAATTTCAGCAGCTTTTAGCATGCCAAAGAGTTCAGGTAACTCCTTGTTCATGTTCTGCATATTGTAGTTCATCACAAAGTTCTTGTAACTTGGTGGCAGTGATTGAAGAACACGATTAATCCCCAGTCTGTTAGGAATCACTATTCCCAAGTCACTGAGTTTCTTCGCATGCCCGGTCATGGCGAGCATGTGCTCACTAACGGAGCTGCCTTCTTCCATCATGCAGCTGAAGAATTGTTTCGATGCTTCATAGCATTCCACGGCCGCATGAGTCTCAAAAATAGCTTCAGCTCTTTCATCAACTCATGAGGATCGTGGTGCTCAAAACGTTTTTGAAGATCGGATTCTAGACTGCACAGGATGGCACACTGAACTTGAGAGTACCGAATTTTCCGAGTCTCGTAAACAGCTTTTACTTCATCGGTTTCAGTTTCTGCAGGAGGGTCACCTAGCGGTGCATCAAGCACATATTGCAGATTTCCGCCAGAGAGGAAAATCCTCACATGACGGAACCAGTCGGTGAAGTTGCTACCGTTGCTCTTAAGTTTTTTCTTTCTCTAGGAACTGATTAAAATTGATTGAGGACGCCATCTCTACAACATATATTTGCAAAAGTTTAGACTAAGTTTATGACAAATTGAGTTCAAATTTTAATTCAATATAATTAAAAATTTAGGTGAACTCCCACTCAAAACAATATCCCTCGCATTGTCTTAGTGATCACACGAACCAAATCCACCACACCTAAACCCGATCATCACGAGAAAAGGTGTGATTTCAATGGCGAACACTCAAAGTGTTCATCATATCAACCATATGATTCATGCTCTACCTTTCGGTATCACGTGTTCCGAGACCATGTCTGTACATGCTAGGCTCGTCAAGGCCACCTTAGTATCCGCATGTGCAAAACTGTCTTGCACCCGTTGTATGTACTTATTGATTCTATCACACCCGATCATCACGAGATGCTTCGAAACGACAAGACTTGGTAACGGTGCTACTAAGGATGAACACTTTATTATCTTGAGATTTTAGTGAGGGATCATCTTATAATGCTACCGTCGCGATCTAAGCAAAATAAGATGCATAAAAGGATTAACATCACATGCAGTTCATATGTGATATGATATGGCCCTTTTGTCTTTGCGCCTTTGATCTTCATCTCCAAAGCACGGACATGATCTCCATCATCTTCGGGCATGATCTCCATCATCGTCGGCGTAGCGTCAAGGTCAATGGCGCCGTCTTCATGATTGTCCTCCATGTAGCAACTATTACAACTACTTTGAAATACTACTCAACATGAAATTTAAAGACAACCATAAGGCTCCTGCCGGTTGCCACAATACAATAATGATCATCTCATACATATTCATCATCACATTATGGCCATATCACATCACCAAACCCTGCAAAAACAAGTTAGACGTCTCTAATTTGGTTTGCATATTTTACGTGGTTTAGGGTTTTCGAGAGAGATCTAATCTACCTACGAACATGAACCACAACGTTGATACTAATGTTTTCAATAGAAGAGTAAATTGAATCTTCACTATAGTAGGAGAGACAGACACCCGCAAAGCCTCTTATGCAATACAAGTTGCATGTCGAACGAGGAACAAGTCTCATGAACGCGGTCATGTAAAGTTAGTCCGAGCCGCTTCATCCCACTATGCCACAAAGATGCAAAGTACTCAAACTAAAGATAACAAGAGCATCAACGCCCACAAAACCATTGTGTTCTACTCGTGCAACCATCTATGCATAGACACGGCTCTGATACCACTGTAGGATAACATTGCATAGAAAACAAAAAAATTCCTACCGCGAACACGCAATCCAAGCCAAGATGCAATCTAGAAGACGGTAGCAACGAGGGGGTATCGAGTCTCACCCTTGAAGAGATTCCAAAGCCTACAACGGTTTGTCTTCACTGGGAGGTCAAGCTCATGGGGAGAGGTGCCTATACTAGGATATGTAAGTGAAAGGTTATGGTTGATGATCCGCATACCGAGTATGATTATTCAGGGCTATCCCTGACGGATGAAATCAAATGTTGTGGCACAAGTGCACAACCTCTGCAGAGTGTAAAACTATTCGAATAGCCGCGTCCACGGTTAAGTACGGTTGGAAAGGCCATAGTGTTATGTCATCAGATCATTTTAAAAAATGTGACATGTGACTTGTGACTTGAACTTGAAAGGTGAATTTGACATGAATCACAACAGAGTTGTGGGAATGACACTAATGTTCCCACTTGAGTAAGTTAGGCAAATGAAGAGTCTCTTATTACTAAAGTGCTTATGAAATAAAATTGGCTTTATGCAAATGAACCTAGAGCTTAGCACCCCTTTACCATAGTTGATAGTACTTACATTAGTATTAGTTTGCGAGTACTTTAAAGTACTCATGGCTTTGTCCCAGGCTATTCAAATGGCCAGACTATGAAGAGGAGTATCTGAACCCTGAAGATGGACAGCAGGACGTCTACGATAACTAGGACTACTCCTGACGTCAACAGTTGCATGTGCAACAGATGGACCACGACCGCTACTTCGCTTCCGCTTTGTGTTTGGTAATTGGATCTCTAGAACCACTATGTTGTAAAGAATGGATCATGTGATCCTCTATTTGTAAGACGATTATGGTATGTAAGGAATGATGTGTTGTGATATTAATCTATTATATCTCGCAAAAACAATATTCCTGGGATTGCGATGTACGGCATAATAGGCATCTGGACTTAAAAATCCGGGTGTTGACAATGACTGTCGATGGCGTAGACTTTGAGGTCGCTGCCCGCGGGAAAAACAGCGTGTCCGCCGCCCGTGGGGAAACCGCACGCCCAAGATCCCCGACGCATCGGACAAGATCGAGGTCCGTTGCGCAATGAAGCGCAACTTGGAGGAGCTGCAGCTGCAGATCACGCATCTCCCGCACACGCCGACGCACTAGGAGGCCGCGCGCAGCAGCCTGCAGCCTCACTGCCGCTGACACGTGCCGGATAGCGATCCAAGCCGGAAGTGGTGACGGCGACGGAGGGAAACGGACCTGGTGGAAGGGCATCCCGGGTGGTGTCGATGTAGAGCCCGGGGCCAAGGTCGCTCCCACACCGCCGAAAGGAAGGGACGGCGTCGGTGGCGGCAGCAGCTGCTGCTGTTGCAGCTGCCCACCGAACGGCAGGGACAACGTTGGTGAGGACAGCAGCTGCAGCGGCGGCGTTGGTGGCGGCGGCAGCTGCTGCTGTTGCTGCTGTAGCGTCCCGGTGGGGAAGAAGGCGGCCGGTTGCTGGAGAAGAGGGACCCCCGGCGCCGAGGTAGGGCCCGGCCCGGAGATGGCGGACAGCGGCAGGGGGACTACAACAGCCCAGCGTCGGGTGGCGACGACAACAGCAGCAGCGTCGGCTGCAGCGGCCCGTCAATCGCGGCGGAGGCCGCCTGGTGCGTCAGCTGCCACGGCAGCGGCGGCCCGTAGGGACCGGCCAGGAAGAGGTGGATCTCCTGGACCGCGGTGGCGAGATCGCGGAGGGCTGCGGTGATCTCCGCCGGGGAGAGAATAGCGGGGACGTCGAAGTGCGGCAGCGGCGGGTGGGAAGAACTCGGTGGAGGGCTGGACATGATCAAATCCGGGGAAGCTGGCTCTGATACCAAATTGTTATGGTGCTGCTAGAGGGATGGCGCGAGAGGGCCGGCCGGGGGCCTTGCCCACGGCCGGTGGCAAGAGGGAAGGGATTTCCTTCTTTATTCTCGCTCGATTAGATTGATACGTCTCCTCTTCTTATATAGAGAGGTTTACTTGACCCCTAAGCAAACGACTATCTCTAATTAATCCTAAGACTAACGGGCTATACCGCCAACCCAAGCCCATTACGTACAATGCCCTTATCAAGAAATTAAACCCGTCCTACTCCAATTTCTTTATAGACGTGATCATTGTGCATGACTGCTGCTGCATTTTGGCATACAAAAAGTCTGCTTTTTTTTAATGAACGGATTGGGATCAACATGCACGACAATTTACAATCAGAAAATATATCTCAAATAAGATTTATCATGATTGCCAACTTATTACGAAGGGATACACCACATATAACGTTTCTTTTCTCTAGAGTTCATGAAGTGTTGATCCGATTTTACGAGCCACATGCACAAATTATTTGTCCACAAAATTAGTCTAAGAAATAATAATAAAAAAGGTATTATAAGGATTGTAAAAAAGGGTATTATAAGGAATGTCAAGCTAAGGAAACTAATATAAGGAAGTTTCCTATATTAAATAGATGTGTACCTTTTCTGTCGTATATACCGTTCGGTGGAAAAATACTACTCATTCAGTTGACAAGTATTGATCAAGCCGAACCAATGAATCTCTTATGCTGGAGAGTTGATATTTGCTAGTCCCTACCGTTAAAAATCCTCTTAACTTTACCTGCCAAAAAGTACGTGTGAGAATGTAGATCGATGTCCATGGCTCCATGCTATGATTTTGTTTTCAAATTTGAACTTGTAGTTTTGTGTTTCATAGGAATGCTATTATTTAGTTGAGATTGTTCCATTTTTTCCACCTCTTGTGACCTTGTTCGAATGCATTTCCTATTTAAAATATTTTGTCACATTTTACTCAACAATTGTGTCAGATTTTGCCTTAGTCCAAAATATCCCCCAAATTCGACCCATGGTGTGGTAGCTAACTAGGAGCACAAGAGTCGGACCCCGGGATCAGAATTATACAAAGACGTTATGTGTATAAAATGTGCAGATATGAGGGTTGCCGGGGTACCAATCACAGGCCGAAACACATCGGTAGACATGCCGGAAAACCATCGCCACTACAACACCTCACACCGCTAGGCTAGGTTCGAGGGATGGGGTACCAATCCCAGGCCGAAACACATCGGAAGGCGCTAAAAATACCGTTGGCACATCAACACCTAAACAATCCTGCTAACCATAACCAAAACTGCATAACAATAGGCTCGAGCGCCTTAAACCCCTCTCGTGCACTTTTTATTCATGCACGCATCATGCGCGAGATGGGTAACCACGGCCGGTAACACAACATAGACTCTACGACTGAAACAAGATAATTATACAACTCTTTGCAGAGTAAAGATCTAAGTATTACAAGCAGACATCTCGTGAACCCGCTGTCGAGGGTACTCCCCGGCAATGCCCTCCGTTTGGGCCTTAGGGTTAGCGGAATCCTGCAAGCTGACACGAGACATCGGTTCACAGACAAGCGGGGAGAGCGATTTACCCAGGTTCGGGGCCCTCGATGAGGTAAAACCCTTACATCCTGCCTATCTGTTCTTGATTATGATGATAATGGGTTACAATGGGGTGCCGAATAGTTCGGCTGAGATCTCGTCGAGAGGCTAAGTGCTATGGTGACCTAGCTCTAGATTTCCTGGTGGCTACGGTTGCTCTGATTGATTCTCTCCCTCGGCAGCCCCTCTCCTGGCCTTTATATAGGAGGCCAGGTCTTAAGAGGTTAAACCAAGTACGACTAGGTTTACAACAGTTTTAGATCTAATCTTCCCTTGTTCGGCCGCTTTCCTTGTCTTGCTCGTCAAGGATTCCTCTGGTGCGCTGTCCAGGTGGCCCATCTTTCCTCCAGGTGTCTTCATGGGTCTTCAACTAATCAATACAGGATAGGGCAATGTCGGTTACCCGAAGGGTAATGCCCACGTCACCCGCAGTACATCACAAACAACGAAAAGAAAATTATGCTATTCTACATAGCAAGTTTAATAACGGCTTAGAGGCTTGGAACAAACGACGGAGTGCCAACCCAGCCCGCAACTCCAAGCTACTATCTGGAAACCCCAAACTAGTGGTCGAACTCAATGTCGGCATAGAACCCATCATCTTTACCTGGGGCAACATCCTCTATAGCAGAAATACGACAAGCTGAGTACAATGACTCAGCAAAGACTTAATACAACTTGCTAGCAACGCAATCGGTATGTGAGGCTTTAAGTACAACATCTTTTGGGTAAAGCCAGATTTCTTTGCAAGACAAGAGGAAGTAGAAGCTCGAATACTCAGAACATTTAAAATGGACAAGATATTGATATCACTAGTTTTACTGATCATCATCTTGTATCTACCAAAGTCATTCTCATTTGGAATACTCATCTTGGATCACCCCTCCGATACCCACTGAGGAGGGATCCTTATTCACACTATTGTCAAGTTTTACGATGATATTAAACTAATCTATGATCATGCATCTATCTCAAAACATCCATAATTGTGAGCACGACTTCTCGAGAAGATTTAACCCTGGAGGGATGTATGATTTTACCCACATGTGACAGCCGCTACAATTCATGCCCTTGCATGGGGCAGTGATGAAGAGTGATCAACTACAACCTTTACCTTATGTCCACATATTCCATGTGGCATGCCAAAAGGTTGTGGTCTACCACCGCAAGACGGCCGTTCTCCGATGATGAGTGCGGAGCACACCGTTAGGGAACCCCAAGAGGAAGGTATGATGGACACAATAGCAAGTTTTACCTAAGTAAGAAACCAAGATTTAATCGACCAGTAGAAGAAAGAAATCACTTCTGAAGGTGTTGCTAGCTAACTTTTGGCAGGACGCACTACCAGTGTCAGCAACAACGTGGAACCTGCACACAACATAACCAAAATACTTTGCCCCAACTTACAATGAGGTTGTCAATCTCACCGGTTTTGCTAAAAATAAAGGATTAACCGTATAGTGTGGAAATAGATGTTTGTTTGTAGTGGAATTAAACAGAACAGTGCTTGCAGTAAGTAAGCAAAACAAGTGTTTGTAGTAGATGATTTATCAGTGTAAAAGAAAGGATCGGGATCCACAGTTCACTAGAGGTGTCTATCCATAAAGATAAATAACATGTTGGGTGAACAAATTACAGCTCGGCAATTGACAGAATAAAGACCATACATGACAAGATGATTAATATGAGATTTATTTGGGCATTACAACATGATACATAGACCGCAATCCAATGCATCCATGACTAATAATCGACCTTCCGGTTAGCGTCCGCACCCCTTTCAGTATTCAGTTGCAAGCAACAGATTATCACATTAAGCAAAGTGTGTAAAGTAAACAATAGAATTATCCTTAGAAAAAACATTTTTGTTTTCTCCCTAGTAGCAACAGCACATCTACAATCTTAGAAGTTCTTGTCACTCTCCCAGATTAGTAGACGCATGAACCCACAATCGAGCATAAATATTCCTTCTTGGACTTGCAAGTATATACTTGGCCAGAGCATCTACTAGCAACAGAGAGCATGCAAGATCACAAATAACATATGACAAGTATATAATCAATCTCAACAATAGTATTCAATATTCATTGGATCCCAGCAAACACAACATGTAGCATTACATAAAGATGATCTTGATCATAATAGGCAGCTCACAAGATCTAAACATGAAGCATAAATTGGAGAAGACAACCATCAAGCTACTGCTATGGACCCGTATTCCAGAGATGAACTACTCACGCATCACTTCGGAGGCGGGCATGGCGATGTAGAGGCCTCCGGTGATGATCTCATATCCGTCAGGGTGCCATGAAGAGTTCAGAACCCTCCCAAGCTAGGGCCGGCGATGGCGGCCGCGACGAATCTTTTCGTGGATGGAGGCTCGGGTAATTAGGGTTTTCCCGAATAGGTGAATAAATAGGTAGAAGGGCGAGGTCGGTGGGTGCCTGAGGGGCCTACACCACCCCTAGGCACGGCTAGGGCATGGGCCGCGCCACGGGCAGGTGTGGCCGCCCCGTGGCACTTCTTCGTCTCTCCTCTGGACTCTGTCTTTGTTACAGTAAAATAGGAACTTTGGCTTTTGTTTCGTCCAATTCCAAGAATATTTCTTGTTCAACTTTTCTGAAATACAAAACAACAAAAAATAGGGAACTAACACTGTGGCATCTTGTCAATAGGATAGTTCTAGAAAATGCATAAAAGTGCAGTGAAGTGTAAATAAAACATATAGAAATTGGCGTAAAACAAGCATGGAGCATCAAAAATGATAGATACGTTTGCAACGTTTCAACATCCCCAAGCTTAACTCCCGCTCTTCCTCGAGTAGGTAAGTGATAACAAAAATAATTTTTGAGGTGACATGAAGCCAACACGGTCTTGATCAAGTTATTGTAAAAGCATTGTGAGCTGGGATCAAAGTACTCTAAACATAGACATGATAGATATAATTCTAATAATAGAACTTAGAAACTATGCTACAACATGAGAAGTAACTCAAACAAAAGATCATGAATAATAGTGCACTGAAACAACTGTTTGTTTTTTAGCATAGAAAAAACATAACAAAGTGGTTTTGAGCTTGTCCTGTATGAAATAGCAAAACATAAATGTCAGGACAACTTTAAAGTTCAAAGGGTGGCTAGATAGAAGTAATTTGAGAAAAAACAATAACATAATCATGAATCAATCAATAATAAATTTTGGGACTATGCATATTATACTCAGAATGACAACTATGCTCTCTTAATTGGTGCATAAAGTAAGAAGATGCAGACTCAACATAAAAGTAAAAGAAAGGCCCTGCGCAGAGGGAAGCAAGATTACTCATGTGCTAGAGCTTTTTATTTTGAATGCAATAGGGGTGTTGAAAATATATTTTGAGAGGTATGTATGTCTATGTCAACGAATGTCATCAAATGATCTATCATCCTTTAATGTTTAATGGCTTCAAGAGCGGCTCCAATAGAGAGAACAATAAAGTTCCTCTTCTCCTTTGTTTAAACAAGCTAAGTTCGTGACTTCTCAAGTACATAGTGTTAGGAGATTTAGATTATAGGTTCAATTTATATTTAGTGGGTGGGCACCCGCGCCTACTCTTTTGTAAATTAAGGACCAGCACATTGTGCATGCTAGTCAAGGTGTGAAGCCATAATAAACATGAAAGAGATGATAAAGCATTCAATACTTCCCCATGAGATAAAACAAAATACAGAACATGTAATAATGTTTGAAGGTTTAAAGGTAGCACACAAGCAATTCACTTTGGAGTGGCGGTGTAATACCACATATAGCTAGGTATATATGGTTGACACAATTGACAAACTTTGGTTTTTAGGAGTTTGATGCACGAGTAGAGCTCATACTCAGTACAGGCGAAGGCTACCAAAAGACTGGGAGCGACCAACTAAGAGAGCAATAATGGCCATAATCATGCATAGAGACAAATCATTATTAATCAAAGCATAAAGTGGTATTACAAGTCAAAAACTAAATGATCATAGAAGCTTTAGGTGACTAATTTGTAGTCATAACATGATGTAAACATGTGCCAAGTCAACCCAATGTTATGCTTTTTATGATGGAAACAACACATATGATTCTTTCAATGGCACATTAAGCACTCTCAGCTATTTGAGGCAAGTCATGCTACAACAATAACTACTAAGCATATGATTAAAATAGGGATTTCTATTTTTGTGCCCTTGGGTCCTTAGTTGTGCTCAGTTTTCCCCAACCGCTTAGTTTTTCCTCAGTTTTCCCCAAGCCCTTGTCTGAAACCCACAGAAGGAGCTTGGATGGGAGGAATCTCGTTAATTTGACCGTTAGTGGGGCCGCAGTTTGTGCCCCGCAGTGGACACGTCTCCACTTATCCAGATCATCGTGGGACCCATAACTTGTCCACGCAGGGCTGGCTCGGGCTCCCATTTCGCAACGGTCACCTGGGTAAGCTGTGGGAGCCCGAGCCAGCCCTGCGCCCGTGCCTGTTGCCATTGCTTCCTCTTTCTTCGCCGCGCCCGTGCTCGTGCCATTGCTTCCCCTTTCTTACCCCGCGCCCCGTTGTTCTTCTTCTCCGCCAGCGGCAGTCCTTCTCCGGCAGGTGGATGATGTCTAATTTCTCTTTGACCTCCCGTTCTTCTTGGCCGCAGTATGGACCCGTGCCTTTGACAAGATGCCCTGACTGCCCACGCCATGAGCCTCTAAAGCGGTCGATCTATAAGACGGA
Organism: Lolium perenne; assembly: GCF_019359855.2. Lineage (NCBI taxonomy): Eukaryota > Viridiplantae > Streptophyta > Magnoliopsida > Poales > Poaceae > Lolium > Lolium perenne. The sequence continues at coordinate 154,117,071 of NC_067244.2, read as the reverse complement.
CGACAATGGCAACCGTGGACGTGAGTTCCTTGCATGCGAGAACTTGCCATATAGAGAAGGGGATAAGGTTAGATCTCGCTCCAATTGCTCTGTTTTCTCTCGATTTTCTTGTTATTCCCTCAAATTTGGGATTTAGGGTTCACGTTGTTGTTTTCAGATCCTGAGGAAATGCAGACATTTCGAGTGGATCGATGTGTACGTTCAAAGGCTTCAATTGCAGGAATTAATTGGCGCTATTGGGGAGCGCAATTTGGGAGGGGGGACTTGCTGTAGAGAGTGCGGCGGAGAGATGAGCCGTTCCGATTAGGGCCCTTCCGATTATGCCTAATGCTCCCAATGCAGAACTGGTGGAAGTGAAGGGAGAACTGAAGAAAATATACAAGTAGTTAAGGCAGCTGATCGAGTTGAAGAAGTAAGCTAATTTGATGGCTGGTTATTTTTTTGTTGTATAATTGCGATCAGATTCTTATCATTGCTCATCAGGCACTAGAAGTTGTTACAAGGGATCCCTTGTTACAAATCCATTATTCATTTTAATGTACTTGTAGTTGTTTTCAAAGTTAGTGTGTGCATTCACCAAAATTACCAAAAAAAATAAGGGAAAATACGTGTTAGGGAATATAGGAATGCTAAAGATAGTTGATAATTGTTAGAGGGGTGACAAATAATGCATTCACCGAAATGCCACAAATATGTATGTCTCATGTTTATACCAAAATTATACCACTTTTGGGATGTTTCAAATAACCAAAACTATATCCCAAACTATATTCCCTAAAAGAAAAGGAATATGCTAAAGAAAGTTGATAATTGTTAGAGGGGTGATAAATAATCCATTCACCGAAATCCCCCAAATATGCCAAATATGTATGCCTCATGTTTAAACCAAAATTATACCACTTTTGGGCTGTTTCAAATTACCAAAACTATATTCCCTAAAAGAAAAGGAATGCTAAAGATAGTTGATAATTGTTAGAGGGGTGACAAATAATGCATTCACCGAAATCCCACAAATATGTATGCCTCATGTTTATACCAAAATTATACCACTTTTTTGGATGTTTCAAATAACTAAAACTAGATTCCAAACTATATTCCCTAAAAGAAAAGGAATGCAAAAGAAAGTTGATAATTGTTAGAGGGGTGATAAATAATCCATTCACCGAAATCCCTCAAATATGCCCAATATGTATGCCTCATGTTTCAACCAAAATTATACCACTTTTGGGTCATTTCAAATTACCAAAACTAATTTTTAGCGCGTGGAAATAATGCCTAAAAGAGTTTATAATTTTTAGCGCGTGAAAAATAATACAGAAAAACAAACTTGCCAGAGGGTGGAAGCTAGCCGCCGACAAAGAGAGAGGGTGGTGGCCCCGATCATAGAGAGAGAGGGGTTATCTTGCCCATTAGATCATACGATCAACGGTCGGCGTACGCGATCCGTGTGACAAGGGCTAGACCAATCAGGGCAAGGTTGGGCGTCTGCGAGAATTTGTGAAGGGAGATGGTAAAACTGAGTAGTATCAAGAAACTATGGGCACGTGAGTAGTAAACAGACTAAGGGATTCAAATATGAGATTTAAAAAATGGAAAATGCGTGTTTTATACAATAAAACCCATCTTGGCCTACCTCAAACTATTTGCAATATAAATATACATGAGTGTGAAAATTGTGGCCTCATTCAGACAAAGTATGTTTTGGGGAAAGCTGTTTTAGGAAGGGCTTATTGTGAAAAGCCATGCACATTCATAGCTACTAGGTGATTTGAGAAGTGGCAATTTGTGGTAAACCTTGATTTATCTATGACTGTTATGGTTCCCAACTTGGCAGGGTGCGTAAAAAGACTCCATGAGTAAGTGCCACTATGGTTTTATCTTTTTTGAAATTTTTTGCACATTAAATGGCTCATTTAACTAGTTTAATCCCATTTGTTGACTCTCTGTTGACCAGCCACTTGAGGGTATAACTGAGTATATTGCACTAGCAAGTATTGGCACTCAAGGGGAAAACTGAGCACACAAAAAATGCTAGCATAAGACTCGAGGGTATACCTGAGTATATCTAAATTTCGAGGGTTAGCTCGAGGACGCGTGTTGCGGTGCAGAAGTGGAAGACGTGCAACTGTTGACGCGTAGACACATGTCGCGGTGGAGAAGTTCAAGACGTGCAATCGTGAACACGTGTCGCGGTACAGAAGTCGAAGACGTGCAGACGTGCAACCGTGCACACGTAGGACGCGGGTCGCATTTAGGACACCTCGCCTTTATAGATCCCTCTCCATGTTCGCCTACTCGCACTATCTCACTGTCACTCTCACTCCCTCACGCAACGCCACCTCTCACGTCCCATCATCTTCTCCAAAGCAAAAAACCCTCTCCCTCTCCTCTACCGGCGATGGACAAGGAGAATGTGAATCCGTCCTTCGTCCTCGACGCCGTCCCCTCTAAGCGCGGCACCTCCATCTTCGACGTCGTCTCCTCTACGGCCGTCGCCGCCGCCGATGCATTGGCGGCTCCCACTGGTGCATCGGAGGATGCCGCCGGTGGCGGTCAGATCCCGCCGGAACGGGACCCCTATGAGCAAGTGTCGTACATCTGTCTGGCGAACCCCTACGACACCTGCATGGACGACCCTTGGAACAAGGTAACTACAGTTTGCTCCCTTTGTTGTTCCCCTTTCCTTTTTTCAAACCTTTTTGTGTTGGTTCCCTAGTAACAATTAGTGCCGATCTGTAGGTAGGATGAGTATTGGGTTAATATTTGCGCCGATTTTGTTCCATTTTGATTTGATCCCTTCTTGATTTATGCAAGTAATCACGAGATCTCAATCAGTTAACATTTGGGGTTCAGCCGTTCGGTTAATTTATTTAGATCTGGAATTTGTTTCTTTGCCTATGATGAATCGTTGGGCACAAATTTGTACAGAGCAAGTTCAGCGAACCATTGTTGTGTACAAATCCGTTGTGCATGAGCTTTGGTTCGCTGACCCCGTCCATGTAGATATATAATCGTGTTCAATCTAACTGAGGCTGCCGCTGTTTTTCCTAACTTTTTTATGTTGCAACTCATTCCTCATAGTTTCCGTTTGATATGGATCAGGTGTCTGACAGCGACGTTGGCGGCGATAAGGAGGATCAGCACACCAAGACTCGGCAGGTGCTGCGGAGGCTGCAGGTCGGCTAGTTCGCCTCTTACCTCGCCAAAGTTGTCTACAAGTGCCCCTTCTGCACTAGGAGACTCGGCGGCACCGACTTCAACTACCTCCTCACGCATGCCGAGGACATCGGCAGGACCTTCCCCAAAGTCGGCGCGACAGTGAACGTCTAATCCTTCCGCGCCAAGCACAAGGCGCTCGGCATTCACCTCCGCAACTTCCAGCGGGTCGAGATCGCCGCCGTACACATGCCTCCGATCAAGCCCAAGGTGCCCAAGATCAAGGGACAGGGGTCCTCGAAATGGAGGAGGAGCCAGATGGAGTCGGCAGAGTCCAGGACGTGTGCTGCTGCTGTAAAGCAGCTTTTTATTTTGATGTTGTTAGTATGTTGGTGTTGTGAAGAACCTAAGAACATGTTACGTATTATTTTGGCTGCTGTATGCAGCTTATTATCTACCTATTATCTATCCCTATTATGCTATACTTTGTTGGCCTTACTTTGTTTTCTCGATGTATTATGACGGTGTGAATTTATCGTACATTAACATCGAGATTTACTTCTAGATTTAACTAGATATTTTTAGAGTGGACTGCATTCAAACTAAAAAGAGTGAACCTACACACTAAAACCTATACTAGATGCAAACTAAAGTAGATGAATTAAAGAAAAGGGCCATCAAATATAAATGCACGGAGGAAGTACATATGAACAAAGATATGTGAGGTCATTAATATGGACCAGAGGGAGTACTAGATTTGCTGCCATAATGGGCAAAAAACGAGGGCCAAAAGACACAAATAATTGAAGAAAGACATAAATGGAACCTTCTCTAGATTTGATAATAATTACTGAAAAAAGACAGAGCGAAAGAGGGGAAAAAGGTGCCATTTTGGACCGAGAGAGACAGAACCTACCTCCTGCTCACGTACAACCAAACGCGGTCTCGTCCTGTCCCACGTGGTCCCTTTCTACCAGCCCCACGCGACGCGACTCCACACGACGCGGCCCCACACGTCAGCACGGAACGGTCAACTAAATGGGAATCCTACCGTCCGAGCTCCTTCTGCGGGTTTCAGACAAGGGCTTGGGAAAAACTGAGGAAAAACTAAGGAGCTGGGGAAAACTGAGTATAACTAACGAACCGAGGACACGAAAATAGAAAGCCCATTAAAATAACATCCAACATGACATGACAAAATCTATGCCACAGTCTAAACAAGCTTCCTGTTGCATCACTATAAGCATGAAACATTTTACTCGTCTCCAACACCAATCAATTTATTTGAAACAACTTTCATAGATAATAATAAATAAAACACAGAGAGCTAATCATACCTAAATAAAGAAAACTAACAAGCTCTTCACAAAATATGAGTGCAAAACAATATCTAAACGCGGTACTAGCAAAAGAGAACACTCGTAGAACAATAGGAGCGAAAACTAGAGTGTTCTATGCAATTAAAATAGAGTGTGTCATTCTTCAAAACAAATATAATGGGATCCAACCATATGCTACTGATGGGATTCGTAGCATAGAAAACAAAAAATCTCCTACCGCAAGAACGAATAACAAGCCAAGATCCAATCTAGAAGATGGTAGCAATGAGAAGATCATGAGACTAACCCTCGAAGATTTCCAAAGTCTATGAGATTAGATCTCGTTGTTGCTGTAGTCGATCACTTGCCGCTTTCAAAAGCGCGTAGAAGATCTTGACGGTGCCACAGTTGGGCAGCACCTCCGTACTTGGTCACATGTTCGGTGTTGATGACGATGTCCTTCTTCCCGTTCTAGTGGGCAGCGGATGTAGTAGATCCTCCTCGAAATCCCGCCAGCATGACGGCGTGGTGACAGTGGTGGTGGAGATCTCCGGCAGGGCTTCGCTGTAAGCGCTGCGGGAGAATAAGGAGGAGGGAGTAGCTAGGGTTTGGGAGAGAGGGGGGCTTTGGGGCGCCGGCCAGGGGGCCCCTTTGGTGGTGCGGCCAAGAGGTGGCAGCCCCTCCCCTCTCCTCCCCTTTAAATAGGTGGAAAACCCTAGGGTTTACCCCAAAACCACATTGAAGTCCAACTCCAAAACTTACCAAAATTGGGAAACCTAGACAAGGTGCGATTCCTCCCCTTCCTTGTGGTATGGCCGGCTAACTAGGTGGAGTCCACCATGCACTCCACCTTCCCACTTGGTGGGTTGGCTAGGGTTGGTCGAGTCCCTCCGGGACTCCTCCTTCCATAGTGATTTATTCCAGATGATTCTAGAAACTTCTACAACCTTCCATAAAATCACTGGACCAATCACAAACTTGGAATGTGATTTCCTATATATGAATTTTATTCTCCGGACCATTCCAGAACTCCTCGTGATGTCCTAGATCTCATCCGAGACTCCGAACAATATTCGAACTCCATTCCATATTCCATATCTACTTAAAACGACATCAAACCTTAAGTGTGTCACCCTACGGTTCGAGAACTATGCGGACATGATCAAGACTCCTCTCCAATCAATAACTAATAGCGGGACCTGGAGATCCATAATAGCTCCCACATATTCAACGATGACTTCGTGATCGAAAGAACCATTTACATACGATACCGATTCCCTTTGTCACGTGATACTTTACTTGTCCGAGGTTCGATCATCGGTATCTCCATACCTTGTTCAACCTCGTTACCGACAAGTACTCTTTACTCGTACCGTGGTATGTCATCTCTTGTGACCTTGTCACATGCTTGCAAGCTAATTAGACGACATTCCACCGAGAGGGCCCAGAGTATATCTATCCATCATCGGGATGGACAAATCCCACTCTTGATCCATATGCCTCAACTCACACTTTCCGAATACTTAATCCCATCTTTATAACCACCCATTTACGCAGTGGTGTTTGATGTAATCAAAGTACCCTTCCGGCATAAGTGATTTACATGATCTCATGGTCGAAGGACTAGGTAACTATGTATCGAAAACTTATAGCAATTTGAACTTAATGACTTGATCTTATGCTACGCTTACTATTTGTGTGTCCATCACATCATTCACCTAATGATATGATCTTGTTATTAATAACATCCTAAGTTCATGATCAGGAAACCATGATCATCTATTAATCAACAAGCTAGTTAAATGAGAGGCTTACTAGGGACTCTGGTTGTACCTGTCTATGGTCCTACGGTGCCCGTTGCACCGCCGCCTGTTGCCCTTGTCCCTGATGCTACTCAGGCGGATAAGGATGCAGCCAAGAGTGCTGATGATACTGCTCTGGCTGATTATGACCGGAAGGTCCAGGACCACTCTACTGCCGTTGCGACTTACCGGCTGGATCTGACTGAGTACACTCAGTGGATAGATGAGGATGCTCGTGCTGCTGCTGTTCTCACCTCCAGTGTTCTGCCTCAGTATGCTGCTGAGTTTATGGGTCTTCCCACCGCTGCTGCTTAGTGGGCTTTTCTTCGTCAGCGTTATCAGCCGTCTGGGGATGCTCTTTACCTGTCTATGGTCCGCCAGGAGCATACCCTTCAGAAGGGTGATTCTACTATTGATGAGTTCTACACTCAGAGTGCTGCTATTTGGCGTCAGCTTGATTCTCTCCGTACAGCTGTGTGTGTCACATGTCCCTGTTGTCCGACTGTGCGCGTGGATCTGGAGTTTCAGCGCGTTTTTGAGTTCTTGTCGCGGCTCCGCAAGGAGTTTAAGCCGCGCCGTGCCCAGCTGCTTTCCCGTGATCGTGTTCCGCTCTCTGAGGCACTTGCTGAGCTTCGTGCTGAGGAGACTCGTCTTCGTGGTGCTGGTCTTCTTGAGGTTCCCTCTGTTCTTGCTGCTCGTGGCCCTCCTGTGCCGTCTGCTCGTGGACCTCCTATGCCGCCGGCCTTGTTGCGGCCACCGGCACAGCCGATACTCCCTACTCCTCCATTCCAGGGCCAGCGTCAGCCCCAGCGTGGTTCGACATCACTTCCTTGCACCTACTGTGGCAGGACTGGCCACACTATCTCTACTTGTTGGCAGAGGGATCCCATCTTACGTCCGCCACAGCATACTCGTCGTCAGACTGGTTCTTCAGGATCTTCTGCTGTTGCGCTATGTGATCAGGACATTATCCGTGGTCTTCGTGGTCTGCTCGCTGGTACAGGCTCTTCCTCGACGGGTACTGCTGGTTCTGTGTCTGGCTCTTCTGGCCCCACGCGACCACCACCTTCTACACAGTCAGGTACGTCATCCCGTGGTATCTGGATTCTGGAGCTTCCTTTCATATGACCTCTGCGTCTTCTATTCTTTCTGCTCTTCGCTCTCTTGTTTCTCATGTTCGTGTTATCACGGCTGATGGTACCTCTCTTCCTGTTTCCAGTCGAGGCACCCTTTCTACTTCCTCTTTCTCTGTTCCTGATGTTTCTCATGTTCCTAGTCTTAAGATGAACCTGTTTTCTGCTAGTCAGCTTACTGATTCTGGTTGTCGCGTAATTCTTGACGCTGATTCTTGTGCTGTTCAGGATCGCCGTACACATGCCCTGGTTGGAGCTGGCCCTCGCAGCCTTGAGTCCCCGGGGCTCTGGGAGTTAGACTAGCTTCGCGTTCCTTCTGCTGACACTTCATCTGCGATTCTCTGCTGATTCTTATGTACATCCTTTGGATCTTTTCAGCAGTGGCATCATCGGCTGGGTCACCTCTGTGGCTCCCGTTTATCGTCATTAGTTCATAGTGGTCTTCTGGGGTCTGTCTCAGGAGATGTGTCTTTGCATTCGTGTCAGGGTTGTAGGTTAGGCAAACAGATTCAGCTTCTCTATCCTACTAGTGTGTTTGTATCTCAGTGACCTTTTGATTTAGTTCATTCGGATGTTTGGGGTCCGGCTCCCTTTCCTTTGAAAGGGGGTCATCGATACTACATTTTGTTTATTGATGATTTTTCATGGTACACCTGGTTGTTTCTTATGCACTCTCGCAGTGAGGTGATTTCTATTTATCAGCGTTTTGCAGCCATGGTTCGTACTCAGTATTCCACGCCTATTCGTGTGTTTCGTGCTGATTCTGTCGGAGAGTATATCTCCCAGCACCTGCGTGGTGTTCTTGCTGAGCAGGGCAATCTTGCCCAGTTCTCGTGTCCCGGCGCCCATGCTCAAAATGGTGTCGCCGAGCATAAGCATCATCATATTCTTGAGACTACCCGTGCTATGATGATTGTTTCCTCTCTTCCGCCGCATTTCTGGGCTGAGGCTGTCGCTACGTCGACTTACTTCATTAACATTCAGCCTTCTGCTGCCCTTCAAGGTGGCATTCCTCTCGAGCGTCTTTCTGGTAGCTCTCCAGATTACTCGACTCTTCGCTTATTTGGTCGTGTTTGCTATGTTCTTCTCCCTCCTCGCGAACGCATCAAACTGACCGCTCAGTCTGTTGAGTGTGTTTTTCTCGGATACAATGATGAGCATAAGGGCTATCGTTGTTGGGACCCTGTTGGTCGTCGTATGCGCATCTCTCGTGATGTCACGTTTGATGAGACGCGTCCCTTCTATCCTCGCCCCACCTTGGGTAATTACCCGGTGGATGATATCTCTTTTCTTCTTTTTCTGGATGCACCCCCTTTTGTCCCTCCTCCCACTCCTCCTACTTCTGATGCGCCCCCTTCGGCGCCATCCTCTCGTTCGTCTAGTCCACCTAGTACTCCTCGTTCTCCGGCTTCGGATCCTTCCGATGCTGTCCCTTCTTCCTCTTCTTCTGATGACTTGTCTTCTGCAGATGAGCTTCCCCCTTCACGGCATGTTCGTCATCGTCGTGCTCCAGTTCGTTACTCTTCTAGTCAGTATGGTCTCTCTGTCGTTTCCGAGCCGACTTCTTATCGGGATGCCGAGCGTCATCCTGAATGGCAGCTTGCCATGGCTAAGGAGATCGCTGCGCTTGAGCGCACTGGCACTTGGGATCTTGTTTCTCCCCCTTCTGGTGTTCGTCCCATCACGTGTAAGTGGGTCTATAAAATTAAGACTCGCCCTGATGGATCTCTTGAGCGCTATAAAGCGCGTCTTGTGGCTCGTGGTTTTTAGCAGGAGCACGGCCGTGATTATGATGAGACTTTTTCCCATGTGGCTCATATGACTACTGTGCGTACCCTTCTTGTTGTTGCTTCTGTTCGCCGCTGGTCTGTCTCCCAGCTTGATGTTCAGAATGCTTTTCTTAATGGCGAGTTGAGTGAGGAGGTTTACATGCAGCCTCCTCCTGGGTATTCTGTTCCCGATGGGATGGTTTGTCGTCTTCGATGTTCTCTCTATGGTCTCAAACAGGCCCCTCGTGCCTGGTTTGAGCGCTTCGCCTCTGTGGTGACTGTTGCTGGTTTCTCTCCTAGTCTTCATGATCCAGCACTTTTTGTTCACACTTCTCCTCGTGGACGTACTCTTCTTCTTCTCTATGTTGATGATATGATCATTACTGGTGATGATCCTGAGTATATTGCCTTCGTCAGGGCTCGTCTTCGCGATCAGTTTCTTATGACCGATCTTGGTCCTCTTTGCTATTTTCTTGGTATTGAGGTTTCCTCCACTTCTGATGGCTTTTCTATCTCTCAGGAAAAGTACATTCAGGATCTTCTTGCTCGTGCTGCTCTTGGGGATGAGCGCACGGTTGATACTCCTATGGAGCTTAATGTTAAGCTTCGTCCTACTGATGGTGATCCTCTTCCTGATCCCACTCGTTATCGCCATCTTGTTGGGAGTCTTGTTTATCTTGTTGTCACTCGTCCTGATATTTATTATCATGTTCATATTCTGAGTCAATTTGTCTCAGCTCCTACCACTGTTCATTACAGTCATCTCCTCCGTGTTCTTCGTTACCTTCGTGGCACAATCACTCATCGCCTTTTCTTTCCCCGTTCCAGCTCTCTCCAGCTCCAGTGCTACTCGGATGCTACGTGGGCGAGTGATCCTACGGATCGTCGTTCACTTTCTTCTTACTGTGTGTTTGTTGGTGGTTCGCTTGTTGCTTGGAAGACGAAGAAACAGGTAGCAGTTTCTCGTTCGAGTGTTGAGGCTGAGTTGCGGGCTATGGCTTTGTTGATTGCTGAGGTGACCTGGTTACGGTGGTTGCTTGCAGATTTTGGGGTCTCTGTTACGACACTCACTCCACTTTTGTCTGACAGTACATGTGCTATCAGTATTGCACGTGATCCGATCAAGCATGAGCTGACCAAGCATATTGGTGTTGATGCTTTTTACACGCGTGCTCAGGTGCAGGATGATGTTGTTGCGGTTCATTATGTGCCTTCAGATTTGCAGTTGGCGGATTTCTTTACGAAGGCACAGACTCGAGCGCAGCATGATTTCTTACTCTCCAAACTCAGTGTTGTGGATCCATCATGAGTTTGAGGAGGGGTGTTAGATGTATATATCTGTATATTGTAGTTTCCCCATATGTTAGGGGATTTCTGCATATGTGCACCTGTACATGTACTATATATTGTGGCCTTTGGCCCCCTGGTAATACAACAAGCATATTGCCCTAACAGAGCTGAAGGCTCGGGAGGCCGCCGACAATGCCATCGTCATCATCTCGACGACTAGGCATTGTACAAGTCGCGATCCAGTAGGATCGCACAATTTTGTATATCCTCTATCTATGATCGCGATCCAGTACAATGCGCATCCCTAGTATTGTAGAAGTCGCGATCCAGTAGGATCGCGCAATTTTGTATATCCTCTATCTATGATCTATGAACTATCTATGGAAATTCTCCTGGGTTTTGCATTTTTTTTAAATACGGGGTGAAATAAGGGGTCTACTAAATGGAATTGTTCGTGCGTGCTATTTTTTTTATACAAGCCCTGTATTCACTCGATACGGGACAAGCGAATACAGGGTATGTTAGACATGCTCTTACCTCCTGTTCCATGTCCTCGTTTGACGTTGACCATGGCCTCCTTAACTTCCCTCCTCTGCTTGAACACATCCTCACGTCCTCACATTCTTTTTTCCTTGTCCTCATAAGTCATACCTATGCTTGGCATGCACATGCATCCGTCTGTTCGGCACTGGTTCGCGCGAAGGCGACGCTGGTCCATCCGTTTCGCCTACAAATACCCCTGCCCCCACGGGTTGACACCCCACACAAATAAAACAAGACAACTTACGACATGGCTTCCCTCTCCTACGTCCTCACGGTGGCCGTCCTGGCGGCGCTGGTCACCGGCGGCGCGTGCATCGGCAAGGTGCCGCCGGGCGCCAACATCACGACCAAATACGACACCAAGTGGCTCCCCGCCAAGGCCACCTGGTACGGCAAGCCCACAGGCGCAGGACCCAAAGACAACGGTACGTGATCAACGTGATCTTGCCTAACATATACCTATATGTGCGTGTTAAGGTTTCAAGCTGGATCCCGCCAAATTTCCACTTTTAGTTTATTTTATATTTGTAGTTTAAATTTTAGGGCTAATTTTTTAAATCTAATGCGTGTGCATGCAGGCGGCGCATGCGGTATCAAGGACGTGAACCTGGCTCCCTACCTTGGCATGACGGCCTGCGGCAACGTCCCCATCTTCAAGGACGGCAAGGGATGCGGCTCTTGCTACGAGGTACTATACGCACGGGATATATGTCACACATAGCATTGCACATCACCGAGCCTCAAATTATCTAGGCATCGATTGAATCGATCATCCGGAAATCGAAGATTTTTGAGTTATTGGTGTGGCCGCACCCATGAATTGCAGGTCAAGTGTAAGAAGCCAGAGCCGTGCTCCGACAAGCCGATCACGGTCTTCATCACGGACAAGAACTACGAGCCCATCGCGCCCTACCACTTCGACCTCTCCGGCCATGCCTTCGGCCTCATGGCGTTGCCCGGGAAGGACCAGGCGCTCCGCTCTGTCGGGGAGCTCGAGCTGGAGTTCAGGAGGGTGCGCTGCAAGTACCCGCCCGGCACCAAGATCACTTTCCACGTCGAGAAGGGCTCCAACCCCAACTACCTCGCCGTGCTCGTCAAGTTCGTCTCCGATGACGGCGACATTGTCCAGGTGGACATCCAGGACAAGCAGTCGCCGGCATGGAAACCCATGACAGAGTCCTGGGGCGCCGTCTGGAGGTGGGACGGAGTGCAGCCGCTCAAGGGCCCCATCTCCCTCCGCCTCACCAGCGAGTCCGGCAAGAAGCTCACCGCCACTGACGTCATCCCGGCAACCTGGAAGGCCGACACCGTCTACCCGTCAAAAGTCCAGTTCTAGAACCTGCAACCCAATCCCTCAGATTCTGTTTTACTTTTACCCCTATTCCTCTTACTACTATTTACTCCCCTCCGTCACCAATTATAAGATGTTTTGGCAGTTCATTTTGAACTCCTAAAACGCCTTATATTATTTCTTAACAGTTCGAATCCATATCACCATTTTGGCGGTGTATATTTACCGGCCAAATAAAACTGATTGATGTACATGGCTCCATGCCGTGCTTTTGTTTTTAATTTTAAGAATGGTGTTTTGTATTTCATATGATCCTTTGGTTTGTTCCAATTTATTAACAGAGATTGTTCATTTTATTCCACATGTCCTGAACTTGTGAATTTATTGTCCTATCAAAAATATTGTCACATTTTACTCCACATTTTTGTGAGCTTTTGTCTTATTCTATAATTTCCCTGCAACTTCCACGCATGGTGTGGTATCTAAGTATCTAACTAGGCACACAACTTGACGGAAACACTCAATGTAAACCCGAGCTAGCTACATGGCTCCTTTCTTTTCCAAAATTCAAATTCGACATTTTCAAGTTCCAAAAATTTCTTGAAGAAATTCTAGATGTAGCCAATGATGTCGTCTACCACTGTGCAAAATCCCAAGATGAAATACGTTGTTTTCTAGGCTACAAAAAAAAATGAAAACATTTAACAAATGTTGAAGCTTTCAAAATCAGTATTGTTCACTATTTCAGATCCACAATTTTGTGAATTTTGCACAGCCCAAAATACCGAGTATTTTTTTGGCACAGTGGTGAAGTACATTATTTTCTACCCCTACAAAATTTATTCATAATTTTTTGAAACTATGAATTGCCATTTTCGAATTTTGGAGAAAACAGGTTTCATGTTGCCTGACCTCCAAAATGCCACACTCCACAGCTTAACGCATATATCCTCTCACCGTGTCTTCCCGACATGGAACAACGGTGCAGCTAAATTCGAACACATCTGGTACGACCCGGGCCATATATAGTTCCTCATTCCTCTCACTAGGCCTAGGTTAAGGTTACGGTAATATCTAGGGATAAGCTTAGGAAAACAAAGGATTCATCTAAAATTAAATAATGCCCCTAAGAAAAAAAAAACAAGCACAAGCCTGGGACCAAAAGCCGATCCATCCACAGATGTAATGTTTGTCCAAGTTGCATCGCTAGTGACACCGTAGAGAGACTAAGATACATGAGAGGAAGGCGAAGATACATGTCACATGTGTAGATCTATAGGGAGACGTTTGGTATCTCGCATGCTCTATGGTTAGGCCTGGTGGAGACGAAAATAGGCTGATTGAGTTGCTCGGCTGCCTCCACGTTGTGACTAGCACGGACTTTGAAGCACCTCTGCGCTAGGTGTTGTGGATATACTTCATAGGTTTACCATTGATAATGCCTAGATCTGGCAAGCCCGGGTGGCCTACAAATGGTGGTGGTGGCATACGGCCCACCGGACGACCCAGTTGCTGTTGATCAACCTGACCGGTGCTAGGAGTCGGATCCGGCAAGGCCCATGAAGGTAGTCGGATCCGGCAAGGCCCATGAGGTTACCAGTTTTTGTGTTCAAATGCTCAATTGTCAGGTTGGAACATTGTTTGTTAAATCTCTTAGAGTTCCTTTGAATTTGCTAATTTTAAAAGTCTGGACTAGGGATTTCCTAAATGGTAAGATGATTAAGAAACTAGATTCATGGATTGCCAATTCCGCCTCTTCTGGAGGATGACTAACTCTTTTACAGTCTTGCCTCTCGTGTATTCCTTCTTAATTTTATTTTATTTTGAATGGTGTATTCTTTATTAATTACATTTCCATGTTTCTCCTTAATAAAATTTTCATTGAGAAGTTGCATATGCATAAGAGAAGATTCTTTTGGAAAAGAAAAGAAAAGAAAAGAAAAGAAGATCTCACCTAGTAAAGTGGAGCAAAGTTTGTAGATCAAAATCTAAAAGGAGCTTGGGGTTGAAGATCTGAGAAAACGTAAGCTGAGCTTGCTTGACAAATGGTAGTGGAATCTTGAGATTCGGGATGGGCTTTGGCAAAGAATTGTCAAAGCGAAATATTTTTCGCAATCAAATAGTTGCTTATTTGAAACCTAGATTCAGTGTTCTCCTGCTTGGAAAACTATATTGAAAATCAAAAAGATTTATTTTGCTGGGAGGAAAATAGTGTCAAACAATGGTGACATGATAAGATTTTGGAAAGATGTGCGGCTCAATGAGAGACCTTTATTGGAGACTTGTCTTTTATTCTTTGATATTTGTAAAGAACAAGATGTTACTATGAACAAAGCTGTTGGGAAGAATTTTAACTTATCCTTTAGAAGAAGGATGTTACCTAGTTTGTTGGAAAACGGGAATTATATCAAAACAATGGCAGATTCCCTTAATCTGTCTGATTCTGTTTGGTGATCTGAGCTTTGAATCAAAACTCAAATTTCTCCAACACATCTGCCACAAACTTTTGGAGAGAAATATCTTGGGTTCCAATTATATGTGGATTTGAAAAGGAAAAGTTCCCTTAAAAATTAAAATCTGTGTGGCGCCTTGTGCAGAATGCTGTTTTGACAAGGGGTAATATGCAGAAAAAGAAGTGGCTTGGCAATCCTAGTTGTTCTTTCTGTGATCAAATGGGAACATGTAACCACCTTTTATTTTCCTGTCCGGGGGGTTATGGGTAGCATATTTGGAACGAATTCATGTCTGAATTCAATTTGGCAATGTTTTGCTTGGTTTTAGACCTTTTGGCCCAAGGGAGAAGATTTTTTTCTTGTTGATTGCTGCTGTGTGTTGGTCAATCTGGAAGACCAGTAACAAATTACTTTTGATAAGTATATTCTTCATCTCCTATGTCGATTGTCTTCATTGTGTGTTCCTTCACGGAACACTGGTCAGGGTTATACAAGGAGGAGGATAAAGTGCAATTGTTAATGGAGCAGATCAACTGATGGAAGATTGATGCTGAAGTCGCCGGGAGAGGTGTTGTGAATGTTGTTCCATCTGATGCTGATTCAAACCCGCTGATACTCACGGAGAGCTAATGACTATGTCTTTTGTTGGTGGTTTACTCTGACTCGGTGATTTTTTGGTTTGTAATAAGAACTTGTAGGTTAGAGGGGGATAAACACTAGTAGCTGGTTTTTGCCCCGTAGGGATGTTGAGGGCAAACATCCGCAGCAGGTTTCGTGCTAGCACCTCCTTCCAACTTATTTTTTTTCCCTGTCCATTTATTTTGTTTCTTCAGTGCTTGTAAGAACCTGTTACTTCCATTATGCAAGTAACGGAGTTGGAAAACAATCTATGTTTGTTTGCCTTTTCTACTGAATCATGCACGGAATGAGTGATTGGTTTATATATGATAAGACAAATACAAAATATGGTTAGCTAAAATATAATACGGAGTAATAAATGATACATGGAATTGCTGAATGTAGTTTGGGGTGTTTTTATTTTGTTTCCATTGCTGATAGTGGTTGCGCCAATCTCACAGAAATGAAACATTGGGATAAGGCCTAGACAGTAGACAGCCACATGCTTAATGGTAGAAATCCCGATGATTTTGTGTTGCTGTCTACTCTTACACGATATGATAGACTAAACCTGACTGATGCCAAACTAAAAACCAGTTGGATGCAGATTAGACAACTAATATATACAGCAAGAGCGGAGCAGACTTCTCAACAATGACTGGACAGAAATCCCGGCGACAACAGCACTATCATCGATCTGACCGAACCGATTGTGGTGGCGGCTTGCCCTGGTGCTGGTGCTGCTTCATATAATCCTCGATGGCAGAACGAAGAGCATAGTTCGGGGTGATGTGCCGGTGCGCGAGGGCCAGTTTTGTCATGGGGGACGTGTCGTGACCGCTGTCGAGCCATCCCTTGATCACCTCCGCCTCGTAGGTGAAACCATCTGCCGCGGTGTGAGGGTTCCTCATAACCTCCTGCAATAGCATTTGTGTGAATCAGTAAATTTTTTGCGAAGTATACAGGGACGACCATAGGCCACCTTCGCCCCCAATGACATCAAATCAGCATTTTGAAAATCATCAGAAAAAAATGAAGTATGCTGCTATTTGTTAACACGCTAGACAAGACTAAGTTGTATATTCAGCAATCTGAATTTTACAAATTGTTTGAGGGGGGGCATGGCACCCATGACCCTGCACTAGATCGTCCACAATTTTTAGTACTATTGGCCATATTGAAACAAACCTTCAATCTAAACCTGTACCTTGTGATCATGTCTACTTCATCGAGCACAATAGCATATCCTTCAATCCCTTTATTTATTAACATGCTAGTGGAAAATTCATGCAACTTACCTGGGAAATTGGGCAGATGAAGTAGAATGGCGGGTTGCTCTCACCCGGCGCAAGAGATTGTGCTGCGAGTGACACAGAGGCCGCCTTCGCCAGGGGCTCGACCACCCTCCACACCTGGCTCATTCGCTCGGGGCGCCTCCTCCTGCTGACCTCCGCGCACTGCAGCCCGAGCAGCATCAGCTTCTCGGCCTGCTCGAACGGCCACTCCCCGGCCGACCGGTCCACCAGCGTCTCCATCTCGCCCTTCTCCAGCGCGTCCTCCACCTTCCTCGCGATGCCCAGAGGCGGCTGTCCCGTGACCAGACGGAGCATGATGATGCCCAGGGAGTACACGTCCGAGCGCGCCATCAACTCCCCGGTAGTCAGGTACTCCGGGTCCGTGTATGGCGTGCTGCCGGGGTTGGTCATGGTGGGGAGGCGGGATGCGCCCAAGTCGCCGAGCTTGCTGACCAGGTTGGCGTCCAGGAGGATGTTGGCCGGCTTGAGGTCGCCATGGATGGCCGGGCTGAGCTCGCCGGAGTGGAGGAAAACGAGCGCGGAGCATATCTCGCCGATGATCCTCGTGCGGGCCTGCCATGACAGTGGCGGCGTCTCGTTTCGGCAGGCGAGGCGGTCCTCGAGGCTTCCGTTTGGTAGGAACTCGTACACGAGACCTGAAGCCTCCGGGCAACAGCCCATCAGCGTGACGATGTTTGGGTGCCTCACTCTGCTTAGAACAGAAAGCTGCGACAGTAACATTGATCAGTATTCAGTTCAGCACAACTGAAGCAATAATTTTGAATATTTGACCCTTTTGCTCTAAGCAATAAAACAAGCATCCATCGTTAGTTCAGCTTTGGACATTAGCACGGTTTTGACACACTACTTATTTGACCACAAAGTCCTTTTCTCCAAAAGAAGAGAGTAGTCAACTTTCTGTCAACAAGTTCCTTAAATAGTGTATATATTGGTGACAATGAATCTTAAATAGGTAGTCAATGTCACAATAGGAATTAGCAACGTAATTTCAGTAATTTTGGTGGGTTCTGAAATATATTTTCTTGAAGTTATCGGGACTAGATTCAGACCAAATTCAAATTTACTTGATTTTTGTTTAAATTCGAAAGAAAGAAAGCAAAAAATGATTTCTGAAGTTTTAGATATTTCTGTGGGTCTCGAAGTTTACTCAAACCGAAATTCAAAACAAAATGTAACATACAGGATACTGGGGCATAAACGAATACAAAGTTACACATGCTTTTGATGTACATAACCTAAGTATTTCAAACGAATTATATTGTCAATGCTTCATAAGCTACCTATGTTCAAAATTGCAAACGACAGCGTTCAGGAAAAATAAGTGATTACCTCTTGCTGGAACTGTGACTTCCCTTGAGAGCTTTCAGAGTGGAGCATCTTGATCGCCACCGTGGTGTTGCGCAACACACCTTTGTACACACACCCAAACCCACCTTCGCCAATCTTCATTGTGTCACTGAAGTTCCTCGTCGCCTGCCGCAACTCCGACCGAGAGAACTCGCTGAACAATGCCAAATTCAAGCCTGAAGCCATGCTGCGGATCTCTTCCACACGCTCCAGGGCAGTGTCCCTTTCATCCTCTAGTTGCTGAAGCCTCACCCGCTGCGAGTCAACGAGGTATCTGCTCGCTGCCACCATCTCTTCCTTTTCTTCTTTCACTTCAGAGAGCTTCTCGACGGCATCATCACGGTTGCGTCTCATTGCCTCCATCTCTTGCTTCAACAGTTTCATGTCCTCATTTGCCTTGGCTATGGCCTCATCAACTTCCCTAGTCTGCTTGGACACATCCTCAGAAATTTTGACCTGCAATCAATCATTCATTCATTAGCTCTCAGTTCCGGGTCAAAAAGATTGCACCTTAATTTGCCCATGCCCAATTAAGGTGCGGGTAGTCTATCCGTGCAAACTAAATAACCTTTTTGACGAAACTAAAGAAATAACCTGATCATGGCACGGTGCAGTGTTTTGATGGACAGCAAAGACATCATCTATTGGCAATTCGAATGAGCTGGAAGAATGGCTGGATGCTTCCTCGCGGCATGAGCTCGGGAAGCTACCTCTTCTGCCGCTGTCCCAGGAACCCACGGAGATGTCCTCCATGCTCAGAATGCTAAACGTTCTTCGCATGGCTGATCGACAAGGCACCAACAGCGGTGATAGTTTTTCGGAAAGGGACCTCTGGATGCAGCCCTCAACCCCATTCCTGACTGCATGTCGGTTTGGATGTGCGGATACTAGAGATAAAGGAGGTATTTGGCTTCTGACAGCACCAGCCTCTCTGTACACAGTTTAAACAGGAAATAACCCGAAATGATTATGAAAAACGTGGACAGCAACAATCAAGGAAGAAATATTATGAGTAAAAGTAATCTTAAATGAACACATGTAAAGGATCAAGTCAGGTTAACTGAAAAAATGGAGTGTGTTATCTTATCAGATATTCAGACATTCTTAGTACCTAGTGGAAATCAGATGCTCCTTGCATACGAACCAAATCTTGCACGACGGGTCAGCCTGTTGAATAACTGCAAGTGCCGTCTTGGACCTGGGAGCCATCATTTTCCTGAAATTTAAAGAATTGAAAGGCATCACTGAGCTACATTTCTGGTGCCACCAACAGGACATCTCTGAAATTTATCGAAGCTGCATAGTATGTATACCTAGAGTAGTGCTTGTCGGCGGCTGCTCCCATGACGAGCTTGTTGACGCCGTGCTTCGAAACAAGCTCCGCGATCCCCTTGGCGATATCTTCGTTCTGGATAACAAGCTTCTTACCTTTGATCTGATAAGAAAAGGAAAAAATGACACTAGTTCAGTCTGTTGCCTCTTGCCATGTTCAGGCATGACTCATTGTCATTAATTCTAGATGTACCACAGTGATTAAGAAAGCTTAGATGACTGGTTGTGCGCACCTTCATTTTGGAGCACTGGCGGATGTAGTCGTCCAAATGCTTGTTCACCTTGCCCCTTTCGTACTGCCTGTAGGCACTCACCTGTTCTGGTCTCAGCTTGCTAGCGTGAAACTTGCTTCCCACTGTCAAAGTAGTTAGATGAGCAAGTTTTTTGGATGAGGTTAGATGAGCATATTTGAGATGAGATCAAGTGCAATTGATTGCGACTCACACAGAATATCTAATCAACAAAACAAACACAAGAAAAAAGTTGGGCATTTCAGTCAGACTTGACGTACGCTAATCATGGATTGATCTCACAAGGCCGTTGCACTAGTCGGGGAGAAAGTTAGAAGCGATCGGTACGTACTAACTGGGATCATCTGCGCCGGCGCATGGACATGCGCGACCACCACCACCACGGCGCCGGCATTGCCGTCGGAGGCCAGTGCGGCGAGGTGGCGGAGCGCCCAGGCGAGCGTGGACTTGCCGTTCTTGTGCTGCTCCGGCACCGCCACGAACACCTTGACGACCTCCTCCCCGCCGGCATCCTCCTCGGGCGCCTCCGTCGCCGTCGTGCCGCCGGCGCTGGACAGGGAATCAACGCCGCTCCGCTCGCTGGCCGTCTCCCACACCGGCTCCATGGGCGATGCTGGCAGAATGGCGCGTGCGTGCCCGGTAGTCCACTCCGAGTGCCACGGAACATATACATATCAACCCTGCGCGTACGCGATACGGCGCGCGCGCCGCGCAACCGAAAACGAGTTTATCTCCTGGAGTCCTGGGCTGTTCGTTAGTCCTATAGCTAACAAGATTGACTATAGCATTTTTTCAGATGAACAAAATTGACTAGCTACTAACAGAGGATAACAAGGAACAAAATTGACTAGTGTTCTGAGTTTTGTACACTGGACGCCGAACCTGGCACGAAGTCTTCAACTGGCAGGACGGTCCAGGTTTGGGTCAACGTGGTGGGGCCGAGGGAGGCGTTGACTTCTGCAAGTGCTCGCCGGCTTCAATTTAACTTCAGATGCAGAGTCTGGTAAAACAAACTCATAACAAGACACAGTTTGTCGTTGAAATTGCGATGGGAGGAACACTAATACTATCGGAAAGAGGTATAATACTATAATAGTATGCAGCGGTAACACAATTTACATCAGAAACTACAAAAAAAAAGGAGTCCCTCCGTTCCAAAATAATTATCGCCACTTCATCTAGATAGGGGTAGATCTACATACTCCGTACTAAAATGTGTCTAGATACATACATACTTAGATAAAGTTGCACACTTATTTTTGAAACAGATGTAGTAGGCAACCGCATCAGGTTGCCAGCTTAATGGCCATTCAAACATATGACATGGATGCATCCCAAAATTTAACCTCACCGAGCAGAGCTCGGGAAAATATAATTTTGTTACAAAGCTGACAAAGATTAGAAAAATAAATAAACATATGGAGAGTTCCATTTTATGATTCCATTAACCCTAAGGATCTTCTCGCTGTCTCTTCCTACTATACTAGATAGATTCATAGTAGCTATCCAGTAACTTCCTGACGTTCTTATATATAGGCACCAGGGCGAGAAGCGCGATCTGTAGATGTTCCGAGCTGTTCAGGCGGATACTGACTTGCCCGGTCCCCTTATTGCTCAGATTCACACTGCCAATCAAGTTGCTAGATCTTCCAGCAGGAATCTGGGACTGGGCGTTGCACCCAACTGCCAGATCTCCATGCCAATCCACCACCGAAATCGCGAGAGTAGAAAGCATGCGCCCTATTGGGTAATCTTTGTCTCTTAGTGTTGCTTCGAGACGGCCACCATAAGCTGCATCACCTCTCCCGCTCATAGCACCGCCACTTACCAGAAGCCTCAGCTGCTTGTTCACTATTAGTTTGTCTTCAATCTTCACACCAGCTGAGACAGAGTCTCCCAGGAGTGTCGCAGATATCCCAGCAGCCGTGTTATTGCGCCTGAAGTTCTTAAATCTTGACTCACCACGAACAGTGTACGCCATGTCCTTACCAACAGACTGCATATCAAGTCCGACTGAAGTAGTTTTACCCTCGCCATGCTTAACAGAACTTGCAACCTCCATTTGGAGGGAGCTATCCTTCTTGTCTTTTGTTAGCTGACCAGACACAGATAAAGGGACTTTACCTTTGACAGCGAATAACCTTTCAACATTCAGACCTTCATAACCAACATCATGATCCCAGCCCTGGGTCTCCAACACGGGCCTGACAAGCCATTCACTTGGTGTATCCAGAAAACGATAGCGATGGCTAGGATAGTCAGAATCAAAAGTTGAGGGCAATACCATGTCAGGCATAGGCACAGCAACATTGGTTGGAGTACTGTCATCATCCTCAACATTGTTGTTACTGAAATCATCTACTCGATCCTTGGCCTCTGCAGCCATCTTCTTCATTATTTTACGACGCATACTTTCCTCTTTCAGCTGTTTTTTGTAGAATAGCTTCTCTCTATAGTCTAGCTCCTCAAGATATGCCTTCCTCTGTGCATGGTTGAGCTTTGAAAGTTGAGCCTTCGTGAGGCGCTTAAAGGGAGGCAAGTCGTCATAGTCTGAGCCATCATCTGAACCATAACCATCTACTAAATCATCTTCAATATCGTCATCGTCTCCATACTGCTCCTCTGGCAACTTCAGCGGGGCTCGGGACTGAAGAAGTGAAGAGAGGAGGAAAGGAAGTGGAGGAATCCTCGTACTAGAAGGTTTACCACTGGGACTATCCTGCAACTTCAGAAACGAATTGGCCTCTGCTAAGACCTTTGAAGCAAAGCAGAGTAATAGCAGCTGTGGCTTCCAGACTTGTCCATTTGGCAACACTCTCTGGCCTGCCCTATTGGTCCTGCAAGCTGAGTGATTTTCCACCAGAGCGACTGGATTCATGAGACGAACATCACTAGCTGCTTGCCTTATTGCTTGCTGGACTACATGGGACCTCTGGGTGACAAACATCTCATAGCTAAGAGGAATTCCATTTGGCCCATCTGGTGGTGCAGATGCAGCATGAGTTAACACGACTATCGCATTGAACCAGACCGAGGCTCCAAACACTTTGCTGATGGACTGCAGCAGAGGGACATCACCATTGTCCCTACTCTGCATATCCAGTCGGTCAAAATAAAGAACAATATCAGGAGGGTTTTTGCTGACAAGTTTCTTCACAGAATTGAGAACCTTCTGATTGTAGTGCTGGTCTGAAGATGAGCTTGAAAGGCCAGGTGTATCAATCACTTTTACTTTGATTCCCTCAACCGTACCAACTACTTCTTGAACTTTTCTAGTGCTCGATTCAAAAGCATCAGTCTCTAGGTTGACATCATCAAAAATCGAATTGATAGTAGCACTCTTGCCAACCCCAGATTTACCAAGAACCAAGATAGTGCAAGACAAATCAAGGGGCTCATTAGCAGCTTCAAGACGTTCTGCCATATCTTGTGCTCGGTCATAGCTAAAAACGCCACGACCATTTCTTCTAATCTGTTCTGCCAGCCCAAGCCGGTAAAGAACCTGTGAGACCACCATATTGTGAGGCGTTTGCCCAAACCTGTTTGCAAGACGCAAAAACTTAACACGGATCATCTGGAGCTTCTCACGGATTTCATCATTCTCATCTCCATCATCCCCAGCAGATTCAGTATCCTGCCGAGCATCCCTGTCCACAGCGACTGGACCATTAGCACGGACCTGCTGAACCGGTCGGGCGGGAGGTTGCAGCAAGGAAGTCGATGATCCAAGGCCAGCAGGACGAGCCAGCAAAGAGGGGGCATTGGTCTGGCCTTCAGCGGCACTAGAGGATCGTGCAGGAGCAGAGCTAGCTTTATTCTCATCATCAGAGGAGTTTGAGTCATCCAATTCCTCGATCACCACATCAGCTTCACCTCCAGATTGTGTAGGCACCTCAAGCTTGGTATCAGGGGCAGCAATATCTCCCTTGCCATCTTCTGGCTGCTCTTTGCTCTGATCAACCAAGGTAGCTTCTTTAACATATTCCGGTTCACTAGAATTAGTGGGGAGCTCAGGATTGCTATCAGAGCCAGGAACATCTTCACTGCCCCTCTCAGGTTGCTCCTCGAGATGTTCAGCCAGAACAGCATCTGTCACACACTGCCTGATTGCTTCCAACATGGCTGCCTCCTCTAAGCGCTCCCGATGCTCATCATGTGCATCGTCATCCTCGACACCGATCTCGGCATGCATACCATCACCAATTACCTCACCCTCAATGGCGACAGATTCTCCGGCTACCAAAGTCTCCGCATTATCAAAGAACTCCTCGCTATGATCTGAACCAGCCGGCTCCTGCTGCTCTACCTCCACAAACAGATCGGCATCCTCGTCAGACTCCACGGCCGCAGCCGGTGGCCCGTCCTCCGGCGCTGCACCGTTCTGGGCAGCCTGGTGATCTTGGCCGGCCGATGGATCCATGTTCGCCTCGTTCGAGGCCACATCAGACACCGCCACCTCGCCGTCAGCGTTCATTTGCCTGACCTCCACAGCCTCACCGCCACCGCCCTCCTGCGCCGGCACAACCCCCTCGGCCCCGTCCCCTTCTTTGGCATCCAAGATCTCGCCACCACCACCCACCTTCGCGGCCGGGTCCGCGGCGACTTGCGCGGCCCCCGCTTCCTCCTCGGCGACTCCGCCCTGGCTCCCCCGATCCTCCGCCTCCGGCACGCCCTTCTCGCCCACGGCACTGTTGTCCATCGCGAGCCCCCGAAGGCGCGCGGAGCGCAACCCTAGTTCTGGCACCAACAGAGACGGGACGGATCAAACAACAGCGACAGGGGAAGGAAAATAACGTGCGAACGGAAATATGAGGGAAAAACACTTGTGAAAGGCGGAACCTTTGTAGTTGGATTAGGCAGCTCGGGGGGATTGCGTCCAGCCCGCCAACCTCGGCGGCGGCGGTGATGGCGGGCGGCGTCGTAGGAGATCGGAGTTGTGATGGGTTGCCCCGCGCGGCGCGGAGAACAAGAACAAAGACGAAGGTGGTCAGGTCTCTCCAGGCTGCTGCGCCGCTTTGGGGGCAGAACTGGGAACCCTCAAGACAAGATGGTTTACGGCTATGCCCCCGGTAAGTTGCACACCTTTTTTTTATTTTTTGCGAATCTTAAGTTGCACACTTCAAAGCTGCCAACAAAAGAGTTGCAGTGGATTTACGGTGGGATTGCGTTGGAGTGTCATAATCAGGCACGCCACAATGGGCAGTTGATTTTCGACAAAATTGACTTTTTTTCTAGAGTAAACCAAATCAGTTTTCTTCTCTAAAAGCATGCCCGTAAACATTCAAAACGTAAAACGCGAGTTCAGATCACTGAACTCGTGTTTACGGGTCCAAAAAATGCCGGCGCAGATCAGAATCCGTAAACTAAAACTATAAAAAAAGCATATTCCTAAATATGCCACTAGACCCACATGTTGGTTTTTTTTTCCTTTGCTTTCTTCTTCTTCCTCTACTCGATTGCAACCACCATCCTGCTCCGGCCCCCACCTCCGGCCGAGGTACGCCCCTTGTCGCCCCGCGTCGCCGCCGCACCGCCTCTGCCCCGCCCCGCGTCAGCCCCGCGCCAACCTCGCGCCGCTTCGAGCGCTCACATTTCCACGCTGATTTAAATTTGGTTGTCTTCCGGCCGAATTTTGCCGAATTTTGGTCATATTCCGGAAGTCCTCCTGCGGAAATGCACTGTTCGGAGCTGAAGTTTCAGCCCACCAAAACGCCACTAGGAATACAGTTTAGCCTTCAGTTCGACCTTCCAGCCCCTACGAATAGGGGGCAGAGTTTGATTTTCGGGCTCGGTCTATATAAAAAATCGGTTTCGTCCCATTTGCAGTAACTGATCTGCGCCGATTTTCAAGCTGAACCCGTAAACTGACAGTTATTTTATAGTTTTGGCCTGTTTACAAGCTCTAAAGCAGCAAAAATGTTAGGGCCAAACTGAAAAAATAACGTTCCACCGAAACTTTGACCATACGCTTTAGCGTTCAGATCTAACAACTCAACTTCATCAATTTTAGCATTGATCTTCAATTCTCATTCACTGCGACAAAACTATAAGGTTTTTTTTCAAACACCAAGAGATGCGGTGTTGCAGTAGTCAAGTTCGGCTAGTTTTGAGCAAAATGATTAGATTTGGTTTAACTTTAGAAGAATCCCATTTTTTGTCGAACTTCTAAAGAGGGTCAATTTCACGTTCAACAGAGCATTCAACTCTACACAAAAAATTATTAATTCGAGTTAAACATTTTATTTTTTAGTTTTTGAAATATTTATGTTTTGTATTTTATATATCCCAACTTTTGATCGGTTCTTTTTTATCCTATAAACTTTGAAGTTAAAGAAAATTTGACCATTAACATTCAATTTAGCAATTTGATCCTAGACAAACTTAACTAGTTTGATCGACAACGTGGTGGCTTCTTTCGTACATGTAACAACCATGCTATCAGAAAGACAACTAGAAAAATAGTTGCAAGAGAAATGTAGGAAAAAGAATACAATAATATTTACAAAACTAATAATGCAACTACATAAATAGTTTATTTAAAAAGTGAACAATAATTACACAGGGTTGCAAAATAATAACAACAACAACAACAACAACAACAACAACAACAACAACAACAACAACAACAACAACAACAACAACAACCTATAAAAGCTCAAGAGCATATGTATTATTGAGAAAACAAAGAACTACTATCATAAAACTCACAAAACAAGTTGGGATATGAAAAAACTAGTGAAAGTTGTCCATCTATATCTATACCTACTAATAAAGGAAGGAAGGTTTCTCCCCATAATTTTCGTCCGTTTTATTAGCACCCTTATTAGTCAGTTAAAATTACTTGCATTGCCACCGCTTAAATGAACCCGAAACGTTTTTTGGGTAACAATCTGTTTCTTCGTACGATTCTCCGCTTGTGGCTGGCGTACGTTCGTGAAGACTCCGCTCGCACCTGGGCCATGTGGTTTGTGGGCCTGCTTCACAATGAATGGGCTTTCTAGAAGCATCTAGAAAACATGCAATGCAAAATCTACGGATACGACTGGAAATTCTTTGCTAAATAATCCCACCTCGCTTAAGTGCACTTAATCCAGCCGGTTTATATACGTAAATTTTTAGGAATTTCCAAGTCGCCTCCGAGAACAACAAGTTGGTCCAAGATGCAGTGCTTAGGAAGGAATTAAAAGGGCTCTGGTAAAGACAAGAGCAACGAGAGGACGGCGGTGAGAGGAGAGACCGGAGCACGGAAGGACGACCGATGTTTAGGTTCGCCGGCCGGGACCGCCGCAGTCGTGAGGGAGAGGAAGGATCAGTTGGAGGCGGATGGAGAGGGGCGTGTGTGCGCAGGAGAGGAGACGAAATCGAGAGCGGCGTCCTGTGAGCCAACAGGGGGAAGCGGTGAGGGAGGGAGAGAGGGAGGACGGCCGGCCGGCGGGAGATCGGGAGGCAGAGCACGGCCGGCCCCAGATGCGATGCTCCAATGGGAAATTCCCCCCGATCTAAAAACTCATGAAGATTCCTACATTCACGGCCCCAGCTTTTATCTCTTCGGGTCATTTTCCACAAAGAAAATAATCGATGCATGATTTCGCCAGCAGCCACGAAATCATAAAAGGGAAAACATGCACGACCCCTGCTCAACAGAAACGTCTAAAAAGTCAATAAGTGTGTTAGACGTGGGAAAACCATGGAGGAGGTCATACAAGTCACATAATTTTTATTCACATCTCAATCAGATAGGAAAATCATGGAGGTCATACAGGTTACATAATTCCAAGTTGCGGCCGAGCTTCATATCTATCAGACTGGTCAAGCTAAGAAAAACACCTAGCTCTAAATCAAGGTAACCGTCCAGATGAAAAAAATCAACACTCAAATCGTATTGGTTGTTTCATAAAATTTAAATCGGATTGGTTGTTTCATAAAATTTAAATCAGATCGGTCGACCGAGACCGGATCAGTGTAGACATCAGTAATAGAGGATTGCAGATAGCAAGGCTCGAGGGCATCGCACAGTTGACATGTGTCTTCATAAACTCAAAAGTGGTACTCAGAGTAACTATTATATTATTATTACTCATACATTATTATTTCATGCAAGAAGTTTTAGTTTTTCCGCAGCAACGCGCGGGCATTGTGCTAGTCTATATCTATATCTATACCTATTAATAAAGGAAGTAAGGTTTCTCCCTAATTTTTTGTCCGTTTTTTAGTTGCCCCAGATTTTCTGTAGATATTACAACTGCTGCCACCGCTTAGAAAACGGTTCGCACCATCTGTTCGGAAAATCGCGTTCCTGGTCCATCCTCCCGCACAGCACAGGTCTCTTCACCCGCGTCGCACCTGAAGCGGAGGCACAGGCACAGCTAGCGCCCAGGACGCGTAGAGCGGCTTCGGCCCCAATGGAATTGGTGGGCCTGTAATCTGGTACGCACCTTTTTTTTTTCTCTATACCGCACACGTGTCCAAGGGCTCGTACGTTCACCCCACCACACGAATCTTTTTTTTCCCTCGCCCGTTTCAATGACAAGTTAGACCTGCTTCTTGAGCCTTGCACGTTCCATCACATTATAGTGAGCCCAAAATACTTGCACACATTTTCTCTTCCTCATTTTACATCAAGTATTACTAAATATATTTTTTCTTCAAAAAATAGAAAAATACAAAAAACGAAATTATCTTTAATCTTTTAATAATAAAGGAACTAACGTTTCTATAGTTTCGTCTGTCGCTTTGCACTTTCTTCCGTTGCGAAGTGCAGCTTCGTCTATGGTAGAGTTTGTGTTCTTCTTGTGTTATGTGTCCTTCGCCGTTCTTAGGATTCATACGAGTAAAGTCCTGCAATCCTTTGTGGTCGTAGGATTCATATGAGTAGCAGAGTCCTGTCTAGAACCTAACGTGGAATCCTTTGTTCGCTCTATATGGTTCACTTGGTCTCGAACCCGATTGGTCGAGCGTGTACTTTAAATACCTACGCGATGAGGTCCGAAACCACGATTAACTACGCCGTCTGGCCAACCCTCTTGATTCGATCGCGACTCGCCAGGAGCTCCCCCCCCCCCCCCCCCCGCTGGGAAGAGGATGGGTGCTGCGTAGGCGTAGCCGGAACTACGAGCGGCGACACGGAGGCCATTGTCGATAGACACATGAGAGTTGCAAGGGATTGCGTTGGAGGGCCACAATCGATAGGGCCGCGCCCGAGGCGTCTCCCTGTTTCGCTCGCTCCTCGACGCACTGAGCTTGAAGATGACGCTGTTCCTCCTCCACATTAAGGCCAAGCCACTAGGCATGATTTGTCGCCTTCGTGGTCGGGATTCAGTCGATATCGAAAGATTTGTGGGAGAGGATTTGGACATTCGGTGTAGAGGTGGTTTGGAGGAGGATTCGGTGTACCGCCTATCCTGACGAGCACCGGACGATGACGATGACCTCGATTGCCTACCACCACACGACAAGGTAGCTCCCCGTTCGGAGGCCGTGCTTCTCAGGTATAAGGATGGCTGGATGGGGACATGAAACTTCACTTGCATCGCCTTCTGAGCAGCCTCATAAACGTTGGTGGCTATCAAACACCGTAACTGACTAGCAACGTGGTCAGGAGCACGCCCCTAAATACTATGTCCTTGCCACCCCTAAATTGAGATCATCTTATCGAATTTCTTAATGATTTCGATTTTCTTGTATTGGAAGAGGAACTCTTGTTCCAATTTATACCATGTATGAAGTGTTCATGTATATTATGTGATCCATTATTTGAATATATATTATTTGTAGAAATAATTTTAGTTCTTGACAGTAATTACGCCAACGCCAAGGATGTTTATTCAGTAGAAGTATATGGATATTTGAAAAAATATATCTCCCATCGTAATGCATGGACATATTTCCTATAATAATCCTCAACCCAATGCCGCCAAGTACCGCCGCACCTGCCGTCAAACCGATGCCTCATGGACGTGTTAACCACATCGTACCGACAACATAATTTGTGTGACCTACGATGTAGCCCTGCTCCCGCTGCAACGCGCGGGCATTTTTCCTAGTATTTACCAATGTCTTTTCAGTTGTGGTTCCATTTTCTGAAACTATAATAATGTTTCAAAATCAAACTTTTTATAGTTTTGGATTTTTTCAAATTTATTTTCCTGATTTATTCTATCTTTTCAAAAAAAAAAAATCTTCCACTAGGGTGCTAGATGTTTAAGCCAATACCACATCATCAATTGGACCGCTTACCAAGTTGTTAGTGAAGTCGAAGAATGAGTTTGTCTAGTTGTAGATTAAACAAGATTTGGCAAATATTCAAGGAACCATTAATGAATTTATCAATGTTGATAAGACAATGAAACTTTTAGAAGGACCCTCATGCATGAACATCATTGCCTCCTAGAGGGTGTGACATGGAAGTCACTGCCAATCTTTGCCAGTGAAACACTTCGTGGAGTGTCTTATGATCAATTTGCTTGGCTACCTAATTTTGTGCTCGACTTTTCATGAAATATGTCCTCAAAATCCTGACTGGAGAGGCAATTTGAAAATAACGCTATTTATAGGTACACAATTTGAAAATTCGATGAAATTTGGTTGCTAGAATATTGTAGATATGTTCATCTCTTTTCATATGCGAACTAGACACCTCGGCTAGTTTTTATACACGCACCATGCAGTGGCGGACACACAAAAATATTGAAGGGTGGGCACACCTCTATAACTTTTGTTTTTTTACTGCTCGTGTGTGATAAACATTTACCCAAATAACTAAATATAAAACATATTTCAAAAATTCAGGGTGGGCCACGGCTCACCCGGCCACCCTGCTGCGTATACATGTATGTGAAGGACGAACAAAAATCTAACTAGTGCACCGTGCACTGCACCACCCAGGAGAAGCTGCCAAGGCGCATGGCACTTGAATCAAGGAAACGGGCACCTCTGCTGCTGCCTCATGTAATCTTGGACCACGGCACATAGAGCAAATCCCGGGCGCCCGAGCGGTTTGGCGGCGCCCACGGGCGACGGCATCCCGTCGGTGTCGAGCCAGCAGCAGCACCCGACCGCGCCGGCTTCACAGGTGCACCCGTCTTCGTCTGCAGGAGGTGACGATGGTAGGAGTAGGACCGACGACGGGGAGGACGCGGCCAGCTTCCTCTGGCATCGGCAGAGCACCGGCTCCGGTTCACCGGAGACGATGCCGGGCTGTCCCAGGATAATCGATGGCATTGCCGCTGCCTCTTGGGGTTCCTCCCTGGTCGTGTTCCGCTGGATTGCCTGTCGTAGCTCTGAAATTTCTGCTTCTGCTCTCGCAAGAGCTGCTTCGACCTCTTCCCTCTTCTTCACCTCCTCCAAGTAAAGCTCCTCGTATTCTTTCGCCTGCAAGGTTCAGAGTTCTTACTACAGTATTGCAATTGGTTTGTTTTTTACGATCATATTTCTTATTGATCTCACACGATTTTCTGAAGAAGTTGAGTTTATGTCTTTATGGCAAGGAGTTATACCTTGCGGAGAGACGAGGCCACTTCTTCTTCTGCTTTCTGACGCCTGCGAGATTCTTTCAGAGCTCTGTTCATCAGGTCGTCGGCTGCTCTGCATGCCTCTCCGAGTTCCTCATAGAACCCCAACTCAATCTCAATGTCACCATCCTAGAAAGGAAATACAAATATCTCAGAAACAGTCATTCCTGCAAGATCAGCATCTAAAAAATCAGAAGATGTTACTGAATGATCGAGCTCACCTCTTCCTGGTGAGTTGAGAGGTGCAGAATTTCATGACCAGGATTAAGGAGCAATGGTGCAGTGACAGCCGATGGTGAGATTTCTGCTTCAGTGTCTCTACATTGGAAAACAGGGTTAGTTTGCTAAGAAAAGAAGTGAATCGGAGATGTTTTGAACTCGGTTATCGATTTGCCATCAGATAAAAGTTGGGAAGCTACTACGATATTTTTTTTTTTACCTGATGCAGATCAACTGCTCCTTGCAGACGAACCAAATCTTGCATGATGGGTCAGCTCTCTGCATTACTGCTGCTGCTGTCATGCAGACAGGTTTGTCCAATTTTCTGGAGGAGGAAATGGAAAATCATGTAAGCGATTTTTTTTTTTTTTTGCAGAGCATGTCTGAATTTGCAGGAAACAGAGTTCTGTCAGTGTCAGATAGCTACCTCGAGTAGTGCTTGTCCGCGGCAGCCGGGACTACGAGCTCAGTGATCCCATGGAGGCGAATGAGCTCGACGAGACCGGACGCGACATCCTCCTTCTCAATCACCAGCTTCTCGCATTTCACCTGGAATTTACAGACGCTGTGCTTAATTGTCACTTAAAAGGGAAACGTTTCAACCAAGAGAAATGATATGGCACCTTCGTTTTCGAGCACTGATGGAAGTATTCGTCCAGCATCTTGTCCGCCTTCTCGCGCTCCATCATTCTGAACGAGCTCACTTGCTCCGGGTGCAGCTTGCTGGCGTGGAATTTGGCTCCCACTGAGATCGGTAAGCAAGAAAGAAAAAGTCAGTGTCGGGCGACGATGCAGAGGCCGGCCGGAGACTCGCACGCATGTGAGATGAAGGGCGCGCGGCGAACACGTACTGACGGGGATCATCTGCGGCGGGACGTGCACGTGCGTGACGACGACCGTGGTGGCTCCGCCGCCGCCGCAGAGGTTGACGAGAGCCCACGACAGCGTCGACCGCCCCGCCCTGGGCTCCGCCGGCACCACGACGAACACCTTCCTATTCTCCTCCGCCGTCGCGGCCTCCATCCAGTTCTTGCTCGCTTCCTACTGGAGCTCGCACCAGGACACGCGGTTGTGGAATGAGGACGGAGTGCGCAGGGAGGAGACTTTGGACCGGGGGAACGGGAGGAAGACGGTGGCGCGTCGCTCGCCGTGGGGAGGAGGGCCAAGAGGCCACGGGCGCCGGGACGCGACAGCGACGGGCAGGGACACGCGCGCAGGAGCCGACCGAACCATCGGTCAAGCTGGAAGCTCAGGTTGGTCTGAACTCGCTCGTCCCATCACGCCAGGACTTGTGCTCGTTTTGCTGTCGAAATACTTAATTTGTCTTGCGTGTTTGACTAGTTATTACTCATGTAGTTCCCACGGCACGGCAGATAAAGATGCTGGGAATCTGGCATCATCTGCTGGACCTGAACTCTCCTAGGCTGCCGTTTCGAGCTTCCGAAGCTTAATTTGCCGTTTCCAGTAAGAAGATGGCCACACAAATAGAAAACTTAGTGTTAGCCAAATAGTAAAATGTAAGCAACATCGGGTGAAACATTACACGGAAGGCTCGAGCAGAGCCCGACTTTAAATTAATAAAACCCCAACGGCAGAGTACAAAGTCCACAACACCAAAGTCATACAACACACCAACAACATCCGGGCATGAAAACGCCCCCAAACTGAAGCACAGACACACACACAAGGCCGGAGTGTGGTGACCCGGCATACCACTGCATGGTGTAGTATGCAAGTCTGATATAACACCAATGAAACACCGTTTCACTAGTATTATATCGCTCAGAGTGGTACAACAGAAACATATGCGGGTCCAAGGCATGTCTATAGAATTACAACATTGACTCTGTTACATAAGATCATCACAGCCTCCTACTTTACAATGAGGTAAAACTGCAAATAACTCCAGAAGAACGACTCGTAGCCTAGTCTTATCACGAACTCTATTTGTAGAGTATTTAACTAGCTAAAGAGGCTAAGAATAGATTCTAGTTAAGTAGGAGCTAGGTTTAGGAAACTAGTTCCCTTCTATGGCTAAACTAGGTTTTCTCCTTGATGTATGTGGTATCTGACTCCTCTGACAGGGTCTTGTCTCTTGAAGTAGTTGTTGACTCCTCGGCCTTCGGGTTGCACTGTAGATACTTCTTCGATGCCTCCATATCTAAGCAGGGGATTTAAGAGTGGGATGAGTACGAGCGTACTCAACAAGTTCATTATAGGAAAGAGGTGTTTAATGCACTAGCTACAGCATTAGACCAGAAAGTCTAATACCAATGCAAGTTTTCATAACCATTTCTTCAAAAGGTTGCTTTTATTCAGAAGAACTATGTCCGTCAGCCTTCACCGGTTTACTAGAACTTCATGGAGCTCCTTTCCGGCGGCTGTCAGCGATTCCATATCCCGGAACAGGGAGTGACAGGTCACGGTGCATTACACTCTGCAGAGGTGTGTTGCTTTACCCATAAGAGATCTTAACCTTGGTGCCAACCGAGCCGCGGGCTCGTCCACACTTCCTTTGGTGTGAGGCCCGGTATAAGGTCATAGCCAATCATATTCCTCCGCTACCTCATACACCCACCCGTTGTTGCAAACCCCGACCCTGGGTCCTCGCCCGTCCTCTTACTCCAATTAAGGATGGACCCCGACCACGACGACAGTTCAGGTCTCTACCATGAACTCCTTCGCCGTAGCAACCCATCATAGACCGCAATAACCGTGGGGACTTCATCGGGACCCCCACCCTACCACTTGTCCTCTCTTGTATCAAGGGTACCACTTGTCCTCTCTTGGATCAAGGGTCTACGGTAAAGCGCATCCGTTGATGTACAAGAGGTGGAAATACGATTGACTATTCCGTCCCACTCCAGATCTTATGGTTAACACGGGTATTACGGCACAAGAATCACTGACGACATTTGTTGTTTAATCCTAGATGGATATAAACCCTTGCAATGGAACCTCCACCATATCAACACAATCCATGGTTCCATTGCCCACCACATAGTCATATTTATAGTTATGAAAATAGCGGTTTTGTTTTTCATGCAATAGTGATAAATATAGTACTTTGCAAGTAATTTGGTAAAAATACTCAAATGACATGAGCAAGCGATGGACTTGCCTTTCTTGACTGCAAGATTATGAAGACAAGGTCTTCGATACGTAATAACTCCAAATTCTGAAATAGCATCATCGTCCGGTAAGGACGATGTTTAAAAGATTGGCAAGGATACAATAATGCATAAGTATGAGATGCAATCGCTCTAAGCGTGACCTAACCCTGATGATTTAGGATCAGTGAGTTGTAATGATTGGTTCAGGGTGTGTTGCACTTTTAGAGTGATTCACAAACAAGGTTCTTATTAAGAATTGGTTGCTTGTTATCATAAACAGGTGCTGTAATAAATCATAATAATAACACTAATAGCACATAACAATAACATTTGGTATAATCCTAACATGTAATGAATAGTGGTTGGTTTTAACACTATATGGCATGGTTAATGATTAATTATCATATACTTCAAAAGAATAACTTTTGAAGAACATGTTCTTTGATAAAGAACAAGTATGATAATTAGGTTGTGGGGTTCTATGGTTTTCCATGGTTCTAATTGTTTTCTGGAGTAAGTAGTAGATGTATCCCAACAGGATTGGATTCATCATCAACTAGGTTTGAATGGTTTTACTTAAGCATAAGCATCTTAAGCAATTAATTATACATGGTTTCTATCCTGGTGGGTTCATCTTGCTAGTGATAGCTATCAAGGGTTTATAGTTCCTATAAGGAAGGGTTGATGGCTATTCTTTATTTTCTTCAAAAGAATAACTTTTGAAGAACATACTTCTTAAGTAATAAGAAGTATCTCAATTAGAGTTGAGGTTGACTAGGGTTTGCTATTGGATCCACTAAGTAAGGAATTATTGGCTCCTAAATAGGATGGTTCATAATTATGAAGTACTTGTAGGGTTTAGTGGACTATGGTTATGTAATGCTAAATATTGGACATATATGCTATTGGAGTTCATCACAATGGTGTGATGCTAATTAAGGTTAATTAAGGATGAGATCCTTGGTGATAGGGACTAGGTTTGATCCTACTTGATCATCTAAATTCTATTAGGATGAACACATGGAATACCATTTTATTAGTGATAGATCTCTATTATTTTATGAATACATGACAAGTATTTAGTTGCTACTATGGATCTATGAATGCAAGGTAAGTATCAAAATCATATGTTCTAACCTAGGGTTAGGGTTAGAAGCAAATTAGGGTTCTCATGTAATAATGAAGCTGAGGTTCTAAATGAATTTAGGGTTTTAGGGTTTCACATGCAATGGTGAGGTTGTAATCTTTATTCAACATGTAATTAGGGTTTTCTAATCTACCATATAGTTATTAATGTAATAACTTCATTATATAGTTGAAGTTATTAATCACTTTGAAATAGAAATAATAATGAATTTAGCATTGTATTGCTTTTAAAAGACTTAATATGATAAATACTATTAGGGTTTAGATTTTTAATTAATAGTTGAAGTAATGATCAATTAGGGTTTTCATATGATTAATCACAATCATAAAGCATTAATTGTTGTATTATATGATATTTTAATATAAAGTAATATTTACTACTTTCTCGATGTGAAAAATAGGAATAAGGAAATTATATATTTTTTTTTAGTGTTTAGGTCTTAATAGTTTGAGATTTAAAATTGGTCTTCTAAAATTTAGAAGAAAATTCATATTATTGTTCTTTTAATTTTAAAATATTTGTTTTACATTTTATATTTATTGTATAGATCATTTTATGATAACCACTTTTATTTATTGGGTTTTTTATTAACTTAAATATTTAAAAGGTTTTTCATAAAAATCTAAAGCAAATGGCTAAAATGGGTAGAGCCCAACTGGTACAACCGACCCAAGTCGGCCTGGCCCAAGTGGCTCATGCGGTTGGTTAGGCTTGGGTCGAACCCGACCCGACCCAACCCACACGCTCTCTCCTCTCTTTCTCTCGTCCACGCACACACACGCAGACGCGCTTGCGCTCCAGGCTCCGCCGCTCCGCCGCCGCTTCCCCGGCCATCACCGGCTTCTCCCGGCGTCGGAGAGATGGGGCTTTGCTCCGCCACGACGTGCTCAACAACCACCCCCAGGTGGATTTGATTTTTGTTGTCTCCCGCGGTCGCCCCGACCCCGAAACCCTAGCCTCATACTGGTCTTGGTCGCCGATGGTTTCCGGCGCCGCCGCACTCTCCCACGCGGACCTCTCCTCCTCCTCGAGCCCCTGCTCGACCTCGGTGACCCTCCTACTGTTCGCCGCCCCTGCTCATGATGTTGGTCAATACCACCACTCTGCACTACTGGCCTTCTCCGTTGCCGGCGTCAGCTCTTGCTGTGCCCGGTCGTTGACCTGCTCGACTTACTCCTACTCCTCTACCACGTCATTTACCTCGGTCTCGACCACCGGTAGGACGGCAGTAACCTGCACCCCCGGTGTCCCCCGATCGGCTGCTCTTCGGTACTGCTACTATGGTGGTTTTGGTGAGGTATGGTGCTGCTGCTGCTTGTCGTTGCGATGGCGTTCTGGCGCTGTGGTGGTCGTGGTGGTGATGTCGCTGTTCCCACTGCATCCTCG
The DNA here is from genome assembly GCF_019359855.2 of Lolium perenne. NCBI lineage: Eukaryota > Viridiplantae > Streptophyta > Magnoliopsida > Poales > Poaceae > Lolium > Lolium perenne. The sequence continues at coordinate 154,080,076 of NC_067244.2, read as the reverse complement.
ACCTCGATGCCGGCTGGACGGTGCCGTAGGCCCAACCCCGGCGTCGACGGCTGCGACTATGCTTCTACTACACTGTGTGCTATTCTTCTTCGCTTCTCTGCATATGCCCGATTGTTGGTGTGCTCCAATACTATGATTTGGTTATGTGCTGGATATGCTTATGGTATAGCACCTAGTGGTTTGTGTGCATACTTAATCAGTGAGGTGTGGACTTAAGCTAGTAATACTCTGGTTCAATGATCATTGCTATATGTTCTGTGTGGTGCCCCTGTTTGGATGGTTTTATTCAACCACACATATTTGTTTTACTGAGATAAATTGGTGTCCCATTTAACTCATGGTTTAGTTTAATCAATGAACTAGAATTATTGTGGCTTGATAATTTATTTGATGGCTTCCTTGTGATAAATGGCTTGATTCTGTAAGTGCAAATTTATAATTGCCCAGTAATTAGTGGGGTCCCTCATTTTGGATGATTAGCTCATCCATGGCTTGCTACTATCTTAAACTGATGAAACTGAACATGCTGATGCTTTGCTGGGTAGCTTGGCTGTGAGCTTATATGCTTACTTATGGTGGCTTTGCTGCGGTTTAATTTTAATTGAGCTCAAACATGCTGATGATTTCAATACTGCAGCTACTACTGTATAACTTACTTGATGGCCTGGAGTATTTTCTAGTCTCAGAATAATCCTCTAGAATTTGTTGGCTGTTACTCTAGCTACTCTAGTTGCTGTTGTGCTTATACTGTGCCTCTGTTTGGATGATGAATTTATCATCAGCACTCTGGATCTAGTGGCTTGTGGATCGGCTTGTATGAATACCTATATATAGTTTCTTAGCTGCATCTAGGATACTACTTGGTTGGCCTGGGATGAATGTCCTGAACCCTAAGTAGAATTCTGGAGCTTATTGATTAATACTGGATGCTTATGGTGATGAATAAATTATGTGCACAAATGATATGGAACAGTAGATGTGTTTGGAATACACAAACGGGTGCCCTGCTAATGTCTTGAGTATGATCTAGTTGCTCATTAGCAACAAAAATGATTTATTTTGCAAGGTTGGGTTTTATTGATGGATCTTGTTGTCCCTTATTTGATAGTTATAAACTGATAAGAACAGATTTGACTTGATCTTGTAGACTTGCCAATGATGCTTAGGCTGAGGCACAAACTTGTGATAAGAACAGATGCTTTTATGTGGCTTTTAATTTCTCCATGAGGAATTTGTATAGCACCTCCATGCAACTCTTAGAGAAAACCATCTTTCTAACCTCTTAGTCCTAGATAAAAATCTAGTTGAAAGGTAGTTGGGTTAGACTGATTTATGTTATTCCCCTTATGTGCCCATGCAGAAGCTAAGAACAGATGCTTCCTAATCTAGCTTATACTTCTAGTTGATTTCTACCTGTTGCACGTCTGTAGCTTGGTCTTCTGGAATCTGAAAATAACCTCCTTCTTGTGGTTAGCCTGCACCTCCCTGCTGCTTGATATGTTTCCTAAGATCTAGCTTTTCTTGGTGGTTCAATGTTATTCTTAGGTTCTTGCTGAACAGATATGTTCTTGGAGTTCTGGCTCTTCTAATGGTTCTAGCTATTGCAAATAATTGCTAAACAGGTTGTTGATGAAGCTTAGCTGCTGTTAGCAAGCTATGGTGATCCCGGGAAAGGGTGTGAGTGCTAGGAAACTGACTGGCGGTGAGGTTGTGCTGGTTTTATACTGATGGCTGTTCGTTGTGGGTGTGACAGCACACTAGCATGCAGGGTGTGATAGTGCTGCTTGCATATGGATCCCACTTAACGGTGCAAGTTTCCAAGCTGGTTGGGTTTTCCCCTAGTGCAAGCTACGGTGGTATCCTTATCCATATGCACAACTCTTTGTGGCCGCCAAGATTCATTTCTCTTTGTGATACGTTGCATGTGGCTAAGGTCAAATGAAATTACCTCTATAATTGTTTACCCTAGCCTTGCTTTAACTTGAGGGGTTTCCTATTAACTTTAGTATTTGTTGTTCTTTGCAGGAAATGAAAGATAAATGGAAGATTGAGAAGATTTAGATTTAGGAATTCTTTTATTTCCATTTTGCAATCTCATACTTCTTGTGTAACTTGTAATATTTCAATAAGTGTTGTAATAATTCTTATGTGAATTCTTATTTATAATATTTGATTCTCATTTATTTTTTTATATTTACTTTGTATTTATATAATTGTTTAGAATTCTAATTCTAATTCAAATCCTTATTTGAAATTATGTCTCTCATATTTGAATTTGAATTCAAACCATTTCCCTCGAAAACATAATAAATCAACAAAGGTCATGTCAAAATTTATCGCACTTGTGTCGATGACATAAATCAATTCCATTGACACAAGAGAAACCTCGATCACTTTGTGTTTTAGTTGAACTCGCGAAAATTCCCCGGATTTTCTATGCATGAATGCAATGCACACATCTGTTTCCTCTATTTTTTTGTAACCCCAAATCTTGGGATATTACAGTCTCTCCCCCTTAAACTAAGCTTCGTCCTCGAAGTTTGATCTCTCTCACGTTTCGGAGTGTGGAACTGACTTGTGCAGACTATGACTTTTCTCGAACTCCGTAGTGATCTTACTGGATATCATTGAATATATCCCTTGTCCAGATTCTTCCTGGAATCTACTAGTGTCTGTCTCTGAGTCATGGTTTCTTACTTCAATTCCATGAATTCTTTCAATATAATAATCTTGTTTCCTTTCTCATTGAAGATTCAATGATTGAGACTTCTTCTCATGCTGCTTTTGTACTCCTGATTGGTAAATAGGTCTTTGTTATCCCTACTACCAAAATTGCAATAATGGTACTTGGTAAGGTACTTACCATGGAATGGTCGTGATGGTCTATTTCCCTAAGAATGGATTAGACTCATTTAGTCCATCCAATCATGGTTTATAGTTGATACCTATAACTATTTTGGGTTATTTAGGTTCCATGAAAGGAATCATTCTATTAGTTTGTGGTTCTGGTATGGTCAATCTCATTCGGTCTTTGGCATTCGTGAGCTATATTTTGTCTACAGTATTTCCTTTGTCCAACTTCATTAACATCAGCTGACTTGAGCTCTCGTACTTCTGAGTAAATATTACTCACTTTCTCAAGTTATAGTCCACTTCTTACTTCCTCGAGGTATGAATCTCGGCTTCTGGTCTGACATCCTTCTGAAAGTAATGTCCAACAATCTTATGAAAATAAGATAGAACTTCCTCTCAGTTCAGACCTTCTTCTTCTATTTTGCTCCAAGTATTGAGTCACTGTACATCCAACTCAATCTTTACTCTACCCCTTAGAGTTTTCTTATGGTCTTCAACTCCTTTTCTTCCAACCATTGGACTTATGGTTAGAATATTGGTCTAGATGGAGCTTATGGTTTATAATCTTCTAAGGTCTTGTGAAGAATCATTGTGGTGTATCCACTCAATTGTGGACATCCTATGTGAATCCTTCAACTAAATGATTATAGGTCATTGTTATTTGGCTAACAAAATTTTATTTGTTCACATCTTCTTGGTACAAATAATCCAATGGTGGACTACTTGATACCAATTGTGGCTATTTGTTATCTAAAAATGGATTCTATTATAGGTTCTGATCAACTGGACGAGACATCTTCTACTTTATCTCGCAGTATTGATCCTATAACTACTACGGTCTTCTTATACCAGCTATGGTATCAACTGTGGTCTTCTGATACCATCTATGGTCTTCTTATATCTGCTATGGTTTGATAGGTTATCTTCCTTCCTTCAGGGTTTATTTTGCAAGAAAACCACTAGCTGACACTATGAATATAGTATCCTAAGTGATTTCCCATGCATTCCCTCTTCTATGTTGACTATGGATCTGCTTCAGCTTCACCATAATCACCATATTTCTTACCTTCATGCTTCTCATGTACTAAAGTACTCCTCTGTTGAGGCTAAGTATGAGTTTTGATTGATACTTTCTTCAGAGTATTGTGGTTATTTCCCACAACTTTACTTCCTTTTTCTGATGCACCTTCATCTTGTCTTCGGAATCTTCCAGAATTCGTCACTTCCTCACTCGTTGTTGTGGGTATACTTCATGGGTGTACCATCGACAGTGCCTAGATCCGGCAAGCCCGGGTGGCCCACAGATGGTGATGAGGCATGTGGCCCATCGGGCGGCCCAGTTGCTGTTGATCCTGACGGAAGATGTCCGGCCCAGGAGCAGGGAGCCGGATCCAACCGACATTGAGGAGGAACCCGGATCCACGGAGGCCCATTAAGGGACCCGGATCCGGTTCGACGTAGATGGAAGGGCGGATCCTTGGCGTACACGGCAAGACATTGTACCGTAGTTAGGAAACCTGTATCCGGCTAGGACTCTCCATGTAAACCCTAGATCCGTGCGCCTTTATAAGCCGGATCCCGGGAGCCCTAGAGGCAGAACCTCAACTCATGGTAACATCGTGAAAGCGCCCAGATAATTCCAGACAAGCAGCAGTAGGCCCTGTCATCGTGCAGGTGTTCCGAAGCTGGGTAAATCGCGTACCACCGTCCCGTGTGCACTCCGCCCTATGGCCCCTACTTCTTCTCCCCCTCGTGAGGATCCCTCCTCCGAGGTACCATCGATTAGGCAACGACAGTTGGCGCCCACCGTGGGGCCTGCGGCGTCTGGAGGCCGAAACCGGGAGGGTTCCGCCATGGGAAGCTACGACGACACCATCGCTGTGGGGCGCGTCCTCTACGCCGGAAATCTGCCGATCGTCCCTCCGGATGAGTGTTGGATTCCGGCTAGGACAAACCCCGTCAAGCTCTCCATCGTCCCAGTTGGCGGCATACACATCTTCATCGGGGAAACCGTCGATTCCGACGGAAACCGACTGGTAAGTAACGCAGACGCGACCGCCGCAGAGCTGGACGCAGTCGCGAAGATCCGATCTGAGATGCAGGAGCTTCCCAAGGAAGATTCCGCCTCGGATCTGGAAATTTCAAAGCCCACCCAATCCGCCCCTGAGCAGGAAATAAGGGTGGAAGACCAATGCAGATCCGCCTGGGTCTCCCAGGTGTTAGAAAAGCAGAGGTGCCACTTCGTACACTTCTTGGCCCATACCGCCGAAACCGCCCCTCAAGAAGACGGAGCTGGTCCTGAGCAGGCAGAGGCACCGGAAAACGACGCTGTTCCGGATCAGGCTGAGCCTGTCGGAGAAAGCGAAAATCCGGCTGAAGAATCGATTTTGGGCAATCTGAGCCCAATTTCCGGAGATACCCCCTCCATGGATACTGACGAGTTCAACCGCAAGCTAGGGGAGTACGGTTTCGGTGATCAGCCTGAAGTTGATTCCGCCCAGCCTAAGCAGGTACTTGCGACCGTGGCAGCGCTGGGAGAACCTGGATCAGAAGGAGCAGCCACCCAATCCGATCCTCAGCCATCCCGTCAAGGATCTCCGATGTCACGGGAGCGACCCCGCAGGGATTCTTCCTCGGAGGACCTCCTGTCACCTGAAGAGATGGTTGCTCAAGCAGGCATGGATGCAGTTTATCGCTCGGATATTCTTAATAAACCCATCACTCCCGAAGACGTAGAAGCGTTAGAAGCTAAGAGACTGGAGATGCTGGCCACAGCCAAGAAGTTTAAGGACACCGCAGCCGCCATGCTGGAAGAAAGGAAGCACGCCGCAGTTTTTGTGGAAGACTTCATCCAGCATGAGCAGGAGGTGGACGAAGGACTGGCAAAGGTCAAGGAACTCCGAAAGCATTGGGAGGACAAGATCGTTGAAGCTCATCATGAGGTCGAAAGGGTCCGGCGTGACTTGATAGCTCCCCGCAGGATCACCTTTGCAACTCCAACAGAGCAGCAGCCGTTCGCAACCCCAAAGGACAATATGACGAAGGCTGCAGAGATCTTGAAGAAAAAGAACGAGGAGATCGACATCGACTACGTTCGCACGCTCGTCGCTTCAGCAGTGAGGCAGCAGAGCAAGGCAGACACTTCGCGCAGATTGGAATCTAACCCGGAGCATTGCGTCTCCACTGCGCACGACGGTCGCCATCGAGATGACGAATCGCGAACCGGATCTTTGGAACGCAGAAGGAAAGCCAGAGAGCACCCGAATCCAATCCCCGTACCATCAAGGACGCCTCCATCAGATCCAAGAAAGGGAAAGGATGCAATGTACTCTGGACGGGACAAGTACCGCAACCCCTCTCCTCCACCTAACGGTTACCCGCGACCCCCTCGCCGCCGTAGTCCAGCCGGAAACACCAGGCCCCCAGGGCATGATGGGATTGTTATCCGCGACAACGTGCTGCCAAGAAACAGAAACAGGGAGCGCACGCTGGAACCTCGCCGGAACCAGAACAACGATCGTGAGCCCGAGCCTAGAAGGAGTCGGAATGAGGAGCGCGATCCGGAGCCTCGCCGGAGCCGGAACGACCAGGGCAGCCAGCGCCACGGCGAAGGCAGCCACAGGAGCCGGAGCTAGCACCGGGAAGGCCGAGGAGAATCTGAAGGCGGAAGCAAGAAGTCGGATCGACCCCCTCGCAGGTCTCCCTCACCACCACCTAGCGGTGGCGGCGGAGGTGGAGGCAGAGGCGGCGGCCGGAGATCTCGCTCTCGCTCACAATCTCCTCGCCAAGGCCCGCGCGACGCGCGGGAACGCCTAAACGAATACAGAACCGACTACATCGGTCCGAAGTGCTTTGGCAGGATGATTCGAGAGGAACCAAAGCCAAGGATGAACCTCAAGCTACCCGGAAACCTGAAGCATTATGATGGCACCGAAAGGCCGGATACCTGGATTGAGGTTTACTATAATGCAGTAACCTTCGCCGGAGGAACCCCTAATATCGCTTGCCGCATGCTCCAGTTGTACCTTGTAGGTCCAGCCCGGATCTGGCTCAGTGACCTCGAGAAGAACTCCATCTTTTGCTGGTTTGACCTGAAGACCGCTTTCGAGAAACACTTCAGAGGCACCTACAAAAGACCTGCCACAGCAAGCGACTTGCAAGCCTGTATCCAGAAGAAGGGAGAATCCTCAAGACACTTCCTCACACGATGGTTGGCATGCAGGAACGAGTGCGAAAATGTCGACCACACCACTGCCATGTACGCTTTCATTGGTGGACTGCAGAGAGGAGGATTGCTGAGGCACACGCTCACTCGTTTGGCTAACTCAAATAAACTGACTTTGGATGAGATGATCTCCATTGCCAGTGATCATACTGCCGCCGATGATGATGCAGGTGGTGATCTCGCAGCTACAACAATCCCCCTACATCAACAAAAGAAGAACCGTGATAACGGCACCAGCAGCAGCCATAAACGCAAGAACCCTGATGACCAGAAGAGTGGCGGATCCGAGATGGTCGCCATGGCGTTTCAACGCGGAGGTTCAGGAGGCGGAAGAGGACGCGGCCGTGGTGGCGGAGCCGGCAGGGGTCAGCAGCATGGCACTGAGGTCACAGCTGGCGGATCCCGCACCCCGCAAACCTATGAGGAGTACAGAGACATGCCCTGCCTAGCTCACTTGGACCCGGTTACAGGGAAGTCCACTCACACCAACCGCAACTGCAAGTGGGTCAATGATCTAAAGAACGACCCGGAGGCAGGATACAAAAGAGCCCGGAAGCACCGCCCACGCGGCAAGGGAGGCAAGGGCAAAAACAAGGACAAAGAGGAAGACAGTTCCGAGGCGATGGACGAGGATGATAACTCGCCGGATCCCAAGGCAGGGTCCACAGGTAAATCCAACCCATTCGAGAAAAAGAGCGTGGGGGCTTACCACACTTTCCTCGGAACCCCAACAGTCCGCGCTACCAAGTCAGCTACCCGGATCCTGAACGCCACAGTTCCGGCTGTGCGCGATGATGTCAAAGTGGTCGGAAGTCCCGTGCACATTTGATAGGGAGGATCACCCTGACATTGTGCCAAAAGAATGCTACGCCTTGGTTGTAAGTCCCCTCATAGACGGGTATGACTTCTCCAAGTGCCTCATGGATGGTGGAGCCAGCTTGAACATCATGTACCTGGAGACTCTAGAGCGGATGAACCTCACCAAGGAACAGCTCAAACACAGCAACACTGAGTTTCATGGCGTGGTTCCGGGTAAGAAGGCGAATTCCCTCGGCAGCATCACACTTCCCGTGGCTTTTGGCGATGTTCACAACTTCCGCGAGGAGAAGATCACGTTTGAAGTTGTGCCCTTCAAGAGCTCCTACCATGTCATCTTCGGCAGGCCCACCTACCACAAGTTCCACGCAAGAGCGTGCTACATCTACAACAAGCTCAAGATTCCGGGTCCTAAAGGTATGATTACCGTATCCGGAGACTACAAAAAGGCTCATGAGTGCGAGTTAGGCGAAGCCGCCTTCGCAGAGTCCGTAATATCTGGAGAAGAGCTGAAAGGCTACAGAGCCGCGGTGGATCCGACTGAAATGCAGACCACCAAGAAGCAGATCTCCGAGCACAAAAACTCCTTCAAGGCCGCGATAGAGACCAAGAAAGTCAACTTCAAGGAAGACGACGATTCCAAGCAGGTCTCAGTCGGAGCCAACATGGACCCCAAATAGGAAGACGCGCTCGTCGAGTTCCTCCGCGCTAACATGGATATCTTCGCATGGCAGCCTTCTGACATGTCCAGAGTACCAAGGGAACTCGCCGAGCACTACCTCAACATAAACCCGGGGGCTAAACCGGTGAAGCAAGCTATGCGACGCTTTGGAGACAAGAAGCGCCGCGCCATAGGAATGGAGTTAGCAAAGTTACTAGAGGCAGGTTTTGTAATAGAAGTTATCCACACTGATTGGATCGCAAATCCCGTCCTTGTACCCAAAAAGAACACTGAAATACTAAGAATGTGCATTGATTACTCTGGCTTGAACAAACATTGCCCGAAAGATCCGTTTCCCCTGCCGCGCATTGACCAAGTCATTGATTCGACGGCAGGGGCGGAACTTCTGTGTTTTCTTGATGCGTATTCCGGGTATCATCAGATCCGGATGAAGGAGTCTGACCAAAAGGCGACCTCATTCATTACCCCATTTGGCACTTACTGCTATGTTACCATGCCTTTTGGCTTGAAAAACGCAGGTGCAACCTACCAACGTACGATGCAGCGGTGCTTGAAGGACCAAATAGGCCGGAACATACACGCTTACGTCGACGACATCGCGGTCATGACCCGTAAAGGATCCGACTTGATCAGCGATCTCACAGAAACCTTTGAGAATCTCCGTCGGTACAAGATGATGTTGAATCCGCTGAAGTGCGTCTTTGGCGTACCAGCTGGAAAACTCCTTGGCTTCATTGTCTCTAACAGGGGCATTGAAGTTAACCCGGAAAAAATCAAGACAATTTTGTGCATAAAAAGGCCAACTTGTCTCAAAGATGTGCAACGGCTCACTGGTTGTGTCGCAGCAATCAGCAGGTTTGTTAGCCGTCTTGGCGAGAAGGCACTCCCTCTGTACAAGCTATTGAAGAAAACAGACAAGTTTGTCTGGGATGAGGCAGCAGATGCAGCTCTTCAAGGGTTGAAGGACATACTCACCTCCACCTATCCTAGCAGCTCCAGGAGAGTCAGAGCCTATGCTCCTTTACCTGGCAGCCACCAACAGGGTCATCAGCCTCGTCATCGTGGTGGAGCGACAGGAAGAAGGTCACGAGTACGGAGTCCAAAGGCCAGTCTACTATATTAGCGAAGTCCTTACGGAGTTCAAACAGCGCTACCCTCACTTTCAGAAGTTAGCCTATGGAGTATTCCTAGGCAGCAGGAAGCTGAGACACTACTTCCAGGAGCATCCAGTAACAGTCGTGAGCAAGGCTCCGCTGTCAACGATTCTCAACAACGCGGACGCAACAGGACGCACAGAAAAATGGGGCATTGAGTTATCTGCCTTCGACATCAACTACAAAGCCAGGACCGCGGTCAAATCCCAGGTCTTGGCAGATTTCGTCGCAGATTGGACAGAAGCTCCGGATATGAACCTGGAGCCGGAACCTGAGACATGGGTCATGCACTTCGATGGATCCAAGCAGCATCAAGGCTCGGGAGCCGGAGTCACCCTGAAGTCCCCTACCGGAGAAGAACTGCAGTACGTTCTGCAGATACACTTTGAAGCTACAAACAATATGGCGGAATACGAGGCTCTACTACACGGATTGCGCATCGCCAAGGAGATAGGGATCAAGCACATCATATGTTGCGGAGATTCAGACCTGGTGGCACAGCAAGTAGCCGGAACCTGGAACGCCAGAAACTCCATCATGGCGGCTTATAGAGACGAAGTTGACGAGATCGCCAAACATTTCCTCGGATACGAAGTCAAGTACGTCAGGCGAGATGACAACACAGCGGCAGATATGCTATCCAAGCTCGGATCCGGCAGGAAGCCAATTCCGCCTGGAATTTTCCTGGAGCATCTCCGGATACCCTGGGTGAAGGGCGCTAACCCGGAAAACCCAGAGGTGGCAGTATCTCCGGCTAGAGAAGTGATGGCTATCATTCCGGCTTGGACACAGCCTTTCCTGGACTACCTCATCGATCAAAAGTTGCCAGAGGATGAGGTCCTCGCGCGACAGATCATCAGACGAGCAAGATCCTACACAATTGTTGATGGACAGCTCTACAAACGAAGTGCAACAAGAGTATTTCTCAAATGCGTCTCCAATCAAGATGGCATTGAAATCCTCAGAGAGATCCATGCAGGGGACTGCGGGCACCATGCCGCCCCCAGGTCACTCGTTGCAAAAGCTTTTCGGCTAGGTTTTTACTGGCTCATAGCTAAAGAAGATGCTGACAAAATAGTCAAGACCTGCTGAGGTTGTCAGTACTACGCTACTCAACCAAACGCTCCAGCCCAAGAGCTGAAGACCATACCTATCACCTGGCCGTTTGCGGTCTGGGGGCTCGATATGGTTGGTAAGTTAAAAAGATCATCTCCTGGCGGTTTTGAATACCTTCTGGTCGCTGTTGACAAGTTCAGCAAGTGGATCGAGGCAAAGCCAGTGAGGAAAGCCGATGGTGCTACGGCACTAAAATTTTTCTGCAGCCTCGTGATGAGATTCGGCATCCCGCACAGCATAATCACAGACAATGGCACAAACTTCGCACGGGGAGAATTGAAGGATTACTGTGAGACAGTAGGGATTCGACTGGACCTTGCATCTGTGGCTCATCCACAATCAAATGGTCAGGTTGAAAGGGCTAACGGCCTAATATTATCGGGAATTAAGCCGCGCCTTGAAGAACCACTGCGACGAGCAGCTGGAGCTTGGGCTGACAAATTGGAAGCTGTTTTGTGGAGTTTACGAACTACCCCTAACAGATCAACAGGGTTTACCCCATTTTTCCTGGTATACGGATCCGAAGCCGTACTTCCCTCCGACATCATCCACGATTCACCGCGGGTTTCCGCCTACAATGAAGAAACAGCTGACGAGGCCAGACAGCTATCTGTGGACCTGATCGAGGAAGCTCGGAATTTAGCTGACCAGCGCTCCGCCATCTACCAGCAGAAGCTCCGACGTTATCACAGTCGTCGAGTCCGGAATCGCTCCTTCATGGCAGGAGACCTGGTCCTCCGCCTTCGGCAGGTGAAAGACCATAAGCTACAGTCTCCATGGGAAGGACCCTTCGTCGTTAGCAAAGTGCTTCATAACGGGTCGTACTACCTTGTCGATTTCCGCGAGCTGAAGGATAGACCTGCTAATTGGCACCGGAAACGCAAGCGTGAGGATCCGGATGACATCTACGACGAGACAGATCGCCCTTGGAACATCGCACATCTACGTCCTTTCTACACTTAGCGTATTTTTTCCGAGTTACAAACTCTGTAATAGTTATACATGATCAATGAAATAAAGCTTATGGTTCACTCTCTGAGTCTTTTACCTCCTTTACTTGTTCATTTTTAGATCATGTATGTTTTCCGACTAAAACCGCAGAGCTGGATTTTTCCGCCTAGGCGTGTATAAAAGTTGTGACTTACAAAAATCGTCCTTTAGGACGTAAGCTTAAGTTTTCTGATTAAATTGTTATCTGTTGCGAACTCGTGGATTCCTAGTAGCGATTTCCGGCACCTATGCTTGGGGGCTTGTTTCCGCGGTTATTGACGGATTGCCATTGGGCTTCGTCGCCGCTGGCGAGTGTTTCCGGCTAAGGTCCTCCGGCTCGCGGAAGGTCAAGCGGGCAAGCCGGAAAAACAGTAAAATCAGCACTTGCTTTCCGACATAAAACGAAACATGCGCATAATATTAACGGATTGCAGGATAAGTGTTTCCGCCCCATGCATAGTTGTTTCGTCCCTAGCTACTTAAGAATTTAAAGTCTTATTACAAACCCACTCTGGGGCCAAAATGATGCAACTTGTTTCATTGTCTAAACAGGAACTCTACTCGGAGTCCTCTTCTTCAGATTCCTGGTAGGCGGAGCCGTCGTCGTCGCTGTCACCGGATCCGGCTTCGGAGTCATCACCAGAGCCTTCTCCGGAATGCTCGACGCTTGACCCGGAGCCTTCCCCATAATACTCCGGCTCACCCTCTTCCTCCTCTGCATCGGAAAATCCCTTGGGCAGATCGTATTTGTTGTACCAGAATGAGTGATTCACTCGCCTGACAAACAACTGCTCATAGCCTTGAGTTTTCGCAAGGATGGCACCCATGTCGGAACCCTCTGGGGCTCCGCGTGCAACATTCGCAAAGTTGAGCGAGGGGAAGTGAGCCTTGCAGGTGGCCAAGACCAGGGAGGCGACTCCGCGTGCGGAAGATTTTTGCCAGTCCTTGATGAAATCCGGCACTTGTTCCATAAGATTGGTCATCGTATCGATGATTGTAGTTTTGGCTTTCTTCAGAGACAGAGTCTTGGCGATTCCGCGACAGGCTTCAAATAACGCGTCAATGGAAATCCGCGCTTCATCGTATGCTTCCGTCCTCTTCAGGTTCGACTCTTTTGACCACTCGAAGCCAAGGCTTGCTGTGGAAGAAGGAGGTCCAGTTCCGTTAGGAAGAAAGCATATAAGGCAGTCGGAGCAACGACACGGAAAAAAGCTTACGAAAGATAAGTTTGTCGATGGCCTCCGCCTCCGCTTCTAGAACTTTGTTCTTGGCTACCAAGGAAATCACGCGACCCTGGCTCTTCTCCAGTTTTTCATTTAGCTCCGCCAGGTTGCGGGCATGCTTCTCGGAGAGCTCTTTCCTCGCCTCAGTCTCCTTGTTGGAAGATTCCTGGATGAAGGTTTTGAGGGATTCGTTCTCCGCCTCAAGCACCTTGACCTTGGCGGACAGCTCATCAAACGAGGAGTGCTTGGCAGTTTCTTCTGAAAGCGGAAAGACGCACATATCAAACATCATGAACAGTTATATCAATATACGAAAGCAAAACTCGGATCTCGTACCATGGAGGCGGGTCTCAAGAAGCTGGATAGCCTTTTGGCTGTTTTCCGCGTTCTGACGCAGCCCTTCGATCTCCGTGATCTGCTCCAACACATGAACGCGGAGATCCTCGTGCAATTTCCGCGTCGTCTGGGAAGCAGAGAGGAGTTAGCCGGATATTTAAAATCTGGGGGGCTGGCGAGGAATTCAAAGTCTTGAAGGAATAAAATTTTAAAAAAATTCCGCCTAAGGTACATCTGGAGAAAGCATCGGCTAACACATGTTACTCGGAAATGTCTGACCCAATGCTTGGGGGCTAGTATTACCTGCCGCACTTCTTTGTGCTTGGCGAAAAACTCTTTCAGATCGTTCTCCAGGACTGTGAGCTCTTGCATCTCCTCATCCGACTTCCCCCAGACCTTGTTCAGCATGGCGGAAACTTCTGTGTGGCGCTCGGCGAGGGTAAGCTTTTGCAGAGACTGGGTCGGACGAGGGTCCACCCGGATCGCGTTGGAGGCTTGAACGAGCTTTACCTTCTCCTCATATTCTTCCTCGGTGGGCTCCGCGAAAGTGGCGCTTGGTTGATCTTGAGGAGGGGCAGACGAGGAGGCACCCTTGGCGGAATCGCCGTGGTCGGCGGGATCTTCCGGAAGATCTTCAAGGTCGATGATGTCCTTGGGATCCGGCTTGGAAGCAGATGAAGCTTTGGGTGGGACCTCCACTTCTGGAGTAACAGGAACTGAAGCCGGAGACGACTTGACCTTCTTCTTCAAGACCTTTGGAGCCTTGGGGGGCTGGCTTCCGGAGCTTCAGTAAAAAGAAAAAAGCATAACTAAGTAAGGGATTGCTCGTAAAGTCAGAACTTGGATCTCGGAAATATACACTTACCCGGAAGGCTTGAAGAAGTGCTGGATGGCGGGCTGCCCCATGTTGCTGGTGTTAATCAGCTTGAGGCGCTTCTTTTCCGCCTCCGCTTTCCGAGTAGCCGCAGTGCTAAGCACTTCGCGGGCGCGTTTTGCGGCGGGGCTGGGAGGAGCAGGCCTCTTCCTCTTAGGAGGGCGCGGGGCCTCGTGGGCTTCCGCCTCTGAAGCAGCTTCCGGATCCGTGTTGCCGGTGGAAAGAACCCGGAGCAGAGTTCCGAGCTCACTTTCTTCGAGCGCCTCGAGCTAATGCACAGAGTTAAACACTTAGTCAAAAAAGTTGAGTGCGAAGGAAATCAATGGACTAAAAAGTCGAGACGACGTACCACGGTTCCGGAGCCATTCATGTGAATGTCTTTGTTGCACACGTGAACGTGGAGTTCACGCGGAAGCTTGATGAGGAGCCGGATCCTCTTGTCGATGGCATCGGCAGAAAGGTTGTCTTTTGTGGCGCGCATTGGGTCATCGCGCCCTGTGTACTGGAACATCAGCCGGTCCCTATGTTGGAGCGGCTGGATCCGCTTGGTGAACCAGGAAAGGGTCAAGTCTTTCCCTGTCAGCCCCTCCTCCGTCAGCTTGCAGATCCGCCTGACGGCGCGTGTGAGCTGGGGCGACTCGGAGAGGTGGGGGCAGTGCGTCCATGTCAGAAGCGCGGTGGCGGGGCAGTTCTTGAACGGCGGCAGCTTCCTTGTGCTCGCCGGGTCAGAAACGTCCTTCAAATAGAAGAAGCCTCTGGACCAGTACCGCGCGGACTCGTGGCGGTCGGTATGGGGGTAGACGCGGCCCGGGCGGATCATGAAGGTGATGGATCCGCATGTTGCGAGCTCGGTGGAGTTCCGGATCCTCTCCTTCTTGACAGTGAAGTAGTATTGAAACAAGGGGAGCTCGGGAGTTACCCGGAGATGGCCCTCGCACAGGGTGACATGATTGCTGATTGCAAGCACGCTGTTCGGAGAAATGTTGTGGGGTTGGAGCCCGTAAACCTTCAGGATCTCCAGGAAGAAATCCGAAGGCGGAAATGAAAAACCCCGCTCCACCAGTGCTTTCGTCAGCACCATTTCGTTATCCTCCGGAGCTGGGGCTAAGGCATTGGGAACTGACCTCCAGCTTCCGGGTTGCAGGAAACCTTCCGTCTCGAGATTCGTCAGCTCCGTCTTGGTGGTGGTGCATGGCCACCATTTTCCCTTGGCTTCAGCATCTCGTTGGCGAGCCTTTGACTTTTTGGCTGCGGCCTCTTCCGCCTTGTGATCCGCCTGCTCCTCCCCGGAAGCCTTCTCCGGGTTAGCGGAAGTCCCTTCGGTTTCATTGCCGGAATCCTTTGAAGGACCCAGCTTAACTGGAGCGAAAGGTGGAGGGGCCATGATCGGTTCAGAGGCTGGAGGCGGAGTCGTTGAAGACATCTGAAGAAAAGACGAATGGCGGAAAACGTTCTTTAGTCGGATCCAGCATCGTCTTCCCCAAATTCGTCCCTACCATCTACGGCGCAAAGGTGAAGGTCGAGAACTCACCGTAATGGCGTTTGCGGCGGTCGGAGTCGCCGGCGACGAGGCTTTCGCGCGGTGGCTCGCTGACGTTAAGAACAGGATGAACTCGACGCGGCGGCGAAGCAACTCCGGCGATGTTCCGGTGAGATTCCGGCATGGCGGAGAGGGAGCTCGCGGCGGCGCTTGGCTGAGAGGTGAAGAGGGGGGGTGAATGAGGGTTAAGGCGTCGACGGCGGATATTTATAGGCCGGCGGGACGAGATTCGTGTTCCGCATCCTGTGGTCGGAACGCAAGCGTCGCACCGTTGGATGCGTGACACGTGTCTTAAACCCTAAACGGTAAAAATGGCTAGAGATAAGTTACCGCACAAATCGCGCGAAAATGGCGCCAGAATTGGCGGAACCGTTTGAGTCTTTTAAGATTCCGGGTAATTGCGTGAAGATAACTTGGCTCTCATTCGCAAGCAGGGGAGTAACCCGGAAACGTATTTTCGGATCGTCGATGGATGAAGACCCGCAGGATGGGAGCATTTTCCGGCTATAAGTTGGAAAAAGGACGAAAATGTGAAGTTGGAGTTCTTCAAGTTTCTCCGTGTTACCAATATTGTCGGAGACCATGATGGACTAGCAAGGCGGAAACAACAGGTGAAACTCGGAGAACTCTGGGGGCTACTGTTGTGGGTATACTTCATGGGTGTACCATCGACAGTGCCTAGATCCGGCAAGCCCGGGTGGCCCACAGATGGTGATGAGGCATGTGGCCCATCGGGCGGCCCAGTTGTTGTTGATCCTGACGGAAGATGTCCGGCCCAGGAGCAGGGAGCCGGATCCAACCGACATTGAGGAGGAACCCGGATCCACGGAGGCCCATTAAGGGACCCGGATCCGGTACGACGTAGATGGAAGGGCGGATCCTTGGCGTACACGGCAAGACATTGTACCGTAGTTAGGAAACCTGTATCCGGCTAGGACTCTCCATGTAAACCCTAGATCCGTGCGCCTTTATAAGCCGGATCCCGGGAGCCCTAGAGGCAGAACCTCAACTCATGGTAACATCACGAAAGCGCCCAGATAATTCTAGACAAGCAGCAGTAGGCCCTGTCATCGTGCAGGTGTTCCGAAGCTGGGTAAATCGCGTACCACCGTCCCGTGTGCACTCCGCCCTATGGCCCCTACTTCTTCTCCCCCTCGTGAGGATCCCTCCTCCGAGGTACCGTCGATTAGGCAACGACACTCGTTTACCATTACCCTCTAGATCTATAGCATCAAGTAAGAACTTGATATTGCAACATGCATTTTCATATCAAAGTCTAACCTCATGTATGGATCTAGTCAAACAATGAAAATCCATTAAAATCCAAGAAGATTCAGCTTTGTGTTTATAGTACACACCATCATAAGCCTGAATAAAATAGTTGAGTATGACATCTCTAAACATCAGGCTCTGATGTGTAGTATATAACACCACACAAGATAGGTTTATATCGTGATACTTAGCACGAATATCTGGGATTCTACTATTTGTCTCATCCTTTACCTTAATTGCACATTTGCAATGAGATAAACTTGAAACAAAAGTGGTCTAGGATAGTTAAGGTTAACCTAATTTTCTTTGGAAGTACTAATTTAACTTCTATTTTGTTAAGGACTACCTCACATAATCTTTATAGATTCTAACATAGCTAATCTAAATACATAACTATTGGAATATAGCTCCTATATTTCCAAGTATTTCTATCATAAGACTATGGTCAAGATGTGCTTGGCACACTTCTTATTGCTTTGGAACACAGTTCTTGCACTATTTGTTTAGCACTTAGTTTCTTATTGTACTCCTCCTAAATACTTTAGATGTTCTACTTCATCACGTAATGACTCCCAGATGAATCTTATATGATTAGTAACTCTATCATGTAGACATATTTTATTCCTATCTTTCTTCCTTACTTCCCATGATTGACTCATCATGGTCTATACTACCTCATATAACTTATATTTTTCACTTACTATCAGTTGTTTCACAAGTTTGGATAGTTTTTACTTAACCATTACTTGTCTGGTATACACCTTCTAGTAGGATATCTTCCTTAAATACTTATCTTCATCACTTTATATTACTCCTATTACAGGTCTGAATAATTTTTACTTAATCATAACATGTGTTGGTACACATCTTCCAATAGGATATCTTCCTTATGGTTGTATCCTCTCTTTGGACTACCATGTATTGTATACCAACTGTGATCTACCCATCTATTGTTTAAGAAGTTAATTGTGTACTACATGTTTGGGATTAGCTGACTAACTTTACTTTATCTTGGTAAGTTAGGTAAGAAATATTGACTCAAGTGTGTCAGGATTATTCTCAAGTGAATATCCATCTCAAGTCATACGAATATTTGGTTTAACTAATACAACTTCCTATAGACACTACCAATCCTATAGGTCTCCTTTAAAGGGTTTTAATCCTAGGGTCAAAGCATTTGCTCTGATACCAACTGTGGTGACCCGGCATACCATTGCATGGTGTAGTATGCAAGTCTGATATAACACCAATGAAACACCGTTCCACTAGTATTATATCGCTCAGAGTGGTACAACAGAAACATATGCGGGTCCAAGGCATGTCTATAGAATTACAACATTGACTCTGTTACATAAGACCATCACAGCCTCCTACTTTACAATGAGGTAAAAGTGCAAATAACTCCAGAAGAATGACTCGTAGCCTAGTCTTATCACGAAATCTATTTGTAGAGTATTTAACTAGCTAAAGAGGCTAAGAATAGATTCTAGCTAAGTAGGAGCTAGGTTTAGGAAACTAGTTCTCTTCTATGGCTAAACTAGGTTTTCTCCTTGATGTATGTGGTATCTGACTCCTCTGACAGGGTCTTGTCTCTTGAAGTAGTTGTTGACTCCTCGGCCTTCGGGTTGCACTGTAGATACTCCTTCGATGCCTCCATATATAAGCAGGGGATTTAAGAGTGGGATGAGTACGAGCGTACTCAATAAGTTCATTATAGGAAAGAGGTGTTTAATGCACTAGCTACAGCATTAGACCAGAAAGTCTAATACCAATGCAAGTTTTCATAACCATTTCTTCAAAAGGTTGCTTTTATTCAGAAGAACTATGTCCGTCAGCCTTCACCAGTTTACTAGAACTTCATGGAGCTCCTTTCCGGCAGCGTTCACATTTCCATAACCCGGAACAGGGAGTGAATGGTCACGGTTCATTACACTCTGCAGAGGTGTGTGATACGTCTCCGACGTATCGATAATTTCTTATGTTCCATGCCACATTATTGATGTTATCTACATGTTTTATGCACACTTTATGTCATATTCATGCATTTTCTGGAACTAACCTATTAACAAGATGCCGAAGTGCCGATTCTTGTTTTTCTGCTGTTTTTGGTTTCAGAAATCCTAGTAACGAAATATTCTCGGAATTGGACGAAATCAACGCCCAGGGTCCTATTTTGCCACGAAGCTTCCAGAAGTCCGAAGACGAAACGAAGTGGGGCCACGGGGTGCCCAAACCCTAGGGCGGCGCGGCCCCCCCTTGGCCGTGCCGGCCTGTGGTGTGGGGCCCTCGTGCCCCCTCCTGACTTGCCCTTCCGCCTACTTAAAGCCTCCGTGACGAAACCCCCAGTACCGAGAGCCACGATACGGAAAACCTTCCAGAGACGCCGCCAACGCCAATCCCATCTCGGGGGATCCAGGAGATCGCCTCCGGCACCCTGCCGGAGAGGGGATTCATCTCCCGGAGGACTCTACGCCGCCATGGTCGCCTCCGGAGTGATGTGTGAGTAGTCTACCCCTGGACTATGGGTCCATAGCAGTAGCTAGATGGTTGTCTTCTCCCCATTGTGCTATCATTGTCGGATCTTGTGAGCTGCCTAACATGATCAAGATCATCTATCTGTAATTCTATATGTTGCGTTTGTTGGGATCCGATGAATAGAGAATACTTGTTATGTTGAT
The DNA here is from genome assembly GCF_019359855.2 of Lolium perenne. Lineage (NCBI taxonomy): Eukaryota > Viridiplantae > Streptophyta > Magnoliopsida > Poales > Poaceae > Lolium > Lolium perenne. The sequence continues at coordinate 154,060,317 of NC_067244.2, read as the reverse complement.
TATCAAAGTTATATCTATGTGTTGTTTATGATCTTGCATGCTCTCCGTTACTAGTAGATGCTCTGGCCAAGTAGATGCTTGTAACTCCAAGAGGGAGTATTTATGCTCGATAGTGGGTTCATGCCTGCATTGACACTGGGACGATGTGAGAAAGTTCTAAGGTTGTGTTGTGCTGTTGCCACTAGGGATAAAACATTGATGCTATGTCTAAGGATGTAGTTGTTGATTACATTACGCACCATACTTAATGCAATTGTCTGTTGCTTTGCAACTTAATACTGGAGGGGGTTCGGATGATAACCTGAAGGTGGACTTTTTAGGCATAGATGCAGTTGGATGGCGGTCTATGTACTTTGTCGTAATGCCCAATTAAATCTCACTATACTCATCATGATATGTATGTGCATGGTCATGCCCTCTTTATTTGTCTATTGCCCAACTGTAATTTGTTCACCCAACATGCTGTTTGTCTTATGGGAGAGACACCTCTAGTGAACTGTGGACCCCGGTCCAATTCTCTTTACTGAAATACAATCTACTGCAATACTTGTTCTACTGTTTTCTGCAAACAATCATCTTCCACACAATACGGTTAATCCTTTGTTACAGCAAGCCGGTGAGATTGACAACCTCACTGTTTCGTTGGGGCAAAGTACTTTGGTTGTGTTGTGCAGGTTCCACGTTGGCGCCGGAATCCCTGGTGTTGCGCCGCACTACATCCCGCCGCCATCAACCTTCAACGTGCTTCTTGGCTCCTCCTGGTTCGATAAACCTTGGTTTCTTTCTGAGGGAAAACTTGCTGCTGTGCGCATCATACCTTCCTCTTGGGGTTCCCAACGAACGTGTGAGTTACACGCCATCAGTGTGTTGCTTTACCCATAAGAGATCTTAACCTTGGTGCCAACCGAGCCGCGGGCTCGTCCACACTTCCTTTGGTGTGAGGCCCGGTATAAGGTCATAGCCAATCATATTCCTCCGCTACCTCATAAACCCACCCGTTGTTGCAAACCCCGACCCTGGGTCCTCGCCGGTCCTCTTACTCCAATTAAGGATAGACCCCGACCACGACGACAGTTCAGGTCTCTACCATGAACTCCTTCGCCGGCAGCTGCAACCCATCATAGACCGCAATAACCGTGGGGACTTCATCGGGACCCCCACCCTACCACTTGTCCTCTCTTGGATCAAGGGTACCACTTGTCCTCTCTTGGATCAAGGGTCTACGGTAAAGCGCATCCGTTGATGTACAAGAGGTGGAAATACGATTGACTATTCCGTCCCACTCCATATCTTATGGTTAACACGGGTATTACGGCACAAGAATCACTGGCGACATTTTTTGTTTAATCCTAGATGGATATAAACCCTTGCAATGGAACCTCCACCATATCAACACAATCCATGGTTCCATTGCCCACCACATAGTCATATTTATAGTTATGAAAATAGTGGTTTTTGTTTTTCATGCAATAGTGATAAATATAGTACTTTGCAAGTAATTTGGTAAAAATACTCAAATGACATGAGCAAGCGATGAACTTGCCTTTCTTGACTGCAAGATTATGCAGACAAGGTCTTCGATACGTAATAACTCCAAATTCTGAAATAGCATCATCGTCCGGTAAGGACGATGTTTAAAAAATTGGCAAGGATGCAATAATGCATAAGTATGAGGTGCAATCGCTCTAAGCGTGACCTAACCCTGATGATTTAGGATCAGTGAGTTGTAATGATTGGTTCAGGGTGTGTTGCACTTTTAGAGTGATTCACAAACAAGGTTCTTATTAAGAATTGGTTGCTTGTTATCATAAACAGGTGCTGTAATAAATCATAATAATAACACTAATAGCACATAACAATAACATTTGGTATAATCCTAACATGTAATGAATAGTGGTTGGTTTTAACACTATATGGCATGGTTAATGATTAATTATCATATACTTCAAAAGAATAACTTTTGAAGAACATGTTCTTTGATAAAGAACAAGTATGATAATTAGGTTGGTGGGGTTCTATGGTTTTCCATGGTTCTAATTGTTTTCTGGAGTAAGTAGTAGATGTATCCCAACAGGATTGGATTCATCATCAACTAGGTTTGAATGGTTTTACTTAAGCATAAGCATCTTAAGCAATTAATTATACATGGTTTCTATCCTGGTGGGTTCATCTTGCTGGTGATAGCTATCAAGGGTTTATAGTTCCTATAAGGAAGGGTTGATGGCTATTCTTTATTTTCTTCAAAAGAATAACTTTTGAAGAACATACTTCTTAAGTAATAAGAAGTATCTCAATTAGAGTTGAGGTTGACTAGGGTTTGCTATTGGATCCACTAAGTAAGGAATTATTGGCTCCTAAATAGGATGGTTCATAATTATGAAGTACTTGTAGGGTTTAGTGGACTATGGTTATGTAATGCTAAATATTGGACATATATGCTATTGGAGTTCATCACAATGGTGTGATGCTAATTAAGGTTAATTAAGGATGAGATCCTTGGTGATAGGGACTAGGTTTGATCCTACTTGATCATCTAAATTCTATTAGGATGAACACATGGAATACCATTTTATTAGTGATAGATCTCTATTATTTTATGAATACATGACAAGTATTTAGTTGCTAATATGGATCTATGAATGCAAGGTAAGTATCAAAATCATATGTTCTAACCTAGGGTTAGGGTTAGAAGCAAATTAGGGTTCTCATGTAATAATGAAGCTGAGGTTCTAAATGAATTTAGGGTTTTAGGGTTTCACATGCAATGGTGAGGTTGTAATCTTTATTCAACATGTAATTAGGGTTTTCTAATCTACCATATAGTTATTAACGTAATAACTTCATTATATAGTTGAAGTTATTAATCACTTTGAAATAAAAATAATAATGAATTTAGCATTGTATTGCTTTTAAAAGACTTAATATGATAAATACTATTAAGGTTTAGATTTTTAATTAATAGTTGAAGTAATGATCAATTAGGGTTTTCATATGATCAATCACAATCATAAAGCAATAATTGTTGTATTATATGATATTTTAATATAAAGTAATATTTACTACTTTCTTGATGTGAAAAATAGGAATAAGGAAATTATATATATATTTATTTTTAGTGTTTAGGTCTTAATAGTTTGAGATTTAAAATTGGTCTTCTAAAATTTAGAAGAAAATTCATATTATTGTTCTTTTAATTTTAAAATATTTGTTTTACATTTTATATTTATTGTATAGATCATTTTATGATAACCACTTTTATTTATTGGGTTTTTTATTAACTTAAATATTTAAAAGTTTTTTCATAAAAATCTAAAGCAAATGGCTAAAATGGGCAGAGCCCAACTGGTCCAACCGACCCAAGTCGGCCTGGCCCAAGTGGCTCATGCGGTTGGTTAGGCTTGGGTCGAACCCGACCCGACCCAACCCACACGCTCTCTCCTCTCTTTCTCTCGTCCACGCACACACGCGCAGACGCGCTTGCGCTCCAGGCTTCGCCGCTCCGCCGCCGCTTCCCCGGCCATCACCGGCTTCTCCCGGCGTCGGAGAGATGGGGCTTTGCTCCGCCACGACGTGCTCAACAACCACCCCCAGGTGGATTTGATTTTTGTTGTCTCCCGCGGTCGCCCCGACCCCGAAACCCTAGCCTCATACTGGTCTTGGTCGCCGATGGTTTCCGGCGCCGCCGCACTCTCCCGCGCGGACCTCTCCTCCTCCTCGAGCCCCTGCTTGACCTCGGTGACCCTCCTACTGTTCGCCGCCCCTGCTCATGATGTTGGTCAATACCACCACTCTGCACTACTGGCCTTCTCCGTTGCCGGCGTGAGCTCTTGCTGTGCCCGGTCGTTGACCTGCTCGACTTACTCCTACTCCTCTACCACGTCGTTTACCTCGGTCTCGACCACCGGTAGGACGGCAGTAACCTGCACCCCCGGTGTCCCCCGATCGGCTGCTCTTCGGTACTGCTACTATGGTGGTTTTGGTGAGGTATGGTGCTGCTGCTGCTTGTCGTTGCGATGGCGTTCTGGCGCTGTGGTGGTCGTGGTGGTGATGTCGCTGTTCCCACTGCATCCTCGACCTCGATGCCGGCTGGACGGTGCCGTAGGCCCAACCCCGGCGTCGACGGCTGCGACTATGCTTCTACTACACTGTGAGCTATTCTTCTTCGCTTCTCTACATATGCCCAATTGTTGGTGTGCTCCAATACTATGATTTGGTTATGTGCTGGATATGCTTATGGTATAGCACCTAGTGGTTTATGTGCATACTTAATCAGTGAGGTGTGGACTTAAGCTAGTAATACTCTGGTTCAATGATCATTGCTATATGTTCTGTGTGGTGCCCCTGTTTGGATGGTTTTATTCAACCACACATATTTGTTTTACTGAGATAAATTGGTGTCCCATTTAACTCATGGTTTAGTTTAATCAATGAACTAGAATTACTGTGGCTTGATAATTTATTTGATGGCTTCCTTGTGATAAATGGCTTGATTCTGTAAGTGCAAATTTATAATTGCCCAGTAATTAGTGGGGTCCCTCATTTTGGATGATTAGCTCATCCATGGCTTGCTACTATCTTAAACTGATGAAACTGAACATGCTGATGCTTTGCTGGGTAGCTTGGCTGTGAGCTTATATGCTTACTTATGGTGGCTTTGCTGCGGTTTAATTTTAATTGAGCTCAAACATGCTGATGATTTCAATACTACAGCTACTACTGTATAACTTACTTGATGGCCTGGAGTATTTTCTAGTCTCAGAATAATCCTCTAGAATTTGTTGGCTGTTACTCTAGCTACTCTAGTTGCTGTTGTGCTTATACTGTGCCTCTGTTTGGATGATGAATTTATCATCAGCACTCTGGATCTAGTGGCTTGTGGATCGGCTTGTATGAATACCTATATATAGTTTCTTAGCTGCATCTAGGATACTACTTGGTTGGCCTGGGATGAATGTCCTGAACCCTAAGTAGAATTCTGGAGCTTATTGATTAATACTGGATGTTTATGGTGATGAATAAATTATGTGCACAAATGATATGGAACAGTAGATGTGTTTGGAATACACAAACGGGTGCCCTGCTAATGTCTTGAGTATGATCTAGTTGCTCATTAGCAACTAAAATGATTTATTTTGCAAGGTTGGGTTTTATTGATGGATCTTGTTGTCCCTTATTTGATAGTTATAAACTGATAACAGATTTGACTTGATCTTGTAGACTTGCCAATGATGCTTAGGCTGAGGCACAAACTTGTGATAAGAACAGATGCTTTTATGTGGCTTTTAATTTCTCCATGAGGAATTTGTATAGCACCTCCATGCAACTCTTAGAGAAAACCATCTTTCTAACCTCTTAGTCCTAGATAAAAATCTAGTTGAAAGGTAGTTGGGTTAGACTGATTTATGTTATTCCCCTTATGTGCCCATGCAAAAGCTAAGAACAGATGCTTCCTAATCTAGCTTATACTTCTAGTTGATTTCTACCTGTTGCACGTCTGTAGCTTGGTCTTCTGGAATCTGAAAATAACCTCCTTCTTGTGGTTAGCCTGCACCTCCCTGCTGCTTGATATGTTTCCTAAGATCTAGCTTTTCTTGGTGGTTCAATGTTATTCTTAGGTTCTTGCTGAACAGATATGTTCTTGGAGTTCTGGCTCTTCTAATGGTTCTAGCTATTGCAAATAATTGCTAAACAGGTTTTTGATGAAGCTTAGCTGCTGTTAGCAAGCTAAGGTGATCCCGGGAAAGGGTGTGAGTGCTAGGAAACTGACTGGCGGTGAGGTTGTGCTGGTTTTATACGGATGGCTGTTCGTTGTGGGTGTGACAGCACACTAGCATGCAGGGTGTGATAGTGCTGCTTGCATATGGATCCCACTTAACGGTGCAACTTTCCAAGCTGGTTGGGTTTTCCCCCTAGTGCAAGCTACGGTGGTATCCTTATCCATATGCACAACTCTTTGTGGCTGCCAAGATTCATTTCTCTTTGTGATACGTTGCATGTGGCTAAGGTCAAATGAAAGTACCTTAAACTTTGCAATAAAACTGGTTATGTGCATTAATTGATGCTGATGTCAGGCATTAGTTCCCCATTTTGAGTAAAACATCTAAATGAGTGCAATCGTTCATGTACATGGCGGTATCGCCTCTCCCGCAATTTAATCGAGGAAGGGGCGAGCTCGCCGTGCGCGAGCCAACACCTGACCGCATCAGCGTCGTAGGTTGTACCCGTCTTCATCAGGGAGGAGGCGATGGTATGACCGACAACGGAGACAACAACGGGATCACCTTCCTGATCCTCCTATGACTGAGCAAGGCCTCCAGTTCTCTTCCACCATTCACGGCCGGCTCAGCCGGTTGCCAGCCCTCTGGTCCAAGATCGGATTTCTTTGCGTCGTCGCCTAAGAAGACGGTGTGCTGTGCCAGGATCGACGATGATCTCGTTGGCATTACATGTTGGGGTCCCTCCGTGGGTGTGTTTCGCTGGCCGAATGCTCGCCTAAGCTGGGCGATTTCTCTGTCGGCCCTCGCGAGGGCTGCTTCGAGCTCTTCCCTCTTCCTGACCTCCTCCAGGTACAGCTCCTCGTACACTTTCGCCTGCAAAAGT